>NC_133931.1:115099991-116299991 GCF_031877795.1 Strix aluco | reverse complement strand
TTTCTGTTATAGATAAATTGCTAGCTTAATAATGCCTTGTATGTCTTAGGCTACTGACACTGGTGGTACACTCAAAACTCAAAGTGCTTTTCGTATTGCAGCACTGTAGTTACTCTAAGAGAACCACAATCTGCACAAGGAAAAAATTGACAAATAGACTTATTTTACCCTCTCTTGCTTTTTCAGGTAGGTAGCAGCGATATTACCAGAAGAAGTCCTAAATCAATGAAGAGAGATTTCAGGGCCTTGGAGAAACTGGTTAAGGGGTCGGGGGCACAAATTGTGTTCTCCTCCCTTCAGTTGCAGGGGTGCATGAAGAAGATTACAGGAGAACTCAACAGATGAACTTATGACTCTGAGACTGGTGTTACCATCAGGGCTTTGGATTTTTCAAACACAGTTTAGTATACAGGACACCAGACCTTTTAGTATCAGATGGGGTGCACTTGTCCCAGAGGGGGAAAAGGATCTTGGGGCAGGAGTTAACTGGGCTCATTGACAGAGCTTTAAACTAGATTTGAAGGGGGAAGGGGACAAAACTGGAACTCCCAGACACAAGCCCCAGGGTAGATTACCAGAGTTTGTGGGCTGTTGTGCCAGCAATGGCCCTCACCCTGCCATCTCAGTGGAGGCAAGGGATGGAGACATGCAGCACAACAAAGATGCAAGGGATATTGATGGATCAGTAATTGCGGTAACACCTTGTACTGGGTCTGGCTGAGCCGGAATTGGTTTTCCCCTGTAGCAGCCCTCATGGTGCTGTGTTTTATGTTGGGAGCTGGCAGGGTGTTGATAGCACACTGGTGTTGTAGCTATTGCTGAGTAGTACTTACACAGCACCAAGGCTCTTTCCGACATTTCCCCCCCACAGTAGGAGGGGGTGGGCAAGATCTTGGGAGGGGACACAACCAGGACAGCTGACCCGAACTGACCAAAGGAATATTCCATACCATATGACGTCTGCTCAGTATAAAGCTGGGAGAAAGGAGGAAGGGGGTGGGGTCACCCTTGGTCCTCCGAGGCAACCACTACACGTATTGGAGCCCTGCTTCCTGAGAAGGCCTGACATCACCTGTTTAATGGGAAGTAGAGAATAAATCTGGGGTTTTTTTTTGTTTGTTTCCGCGTGCAGACCTTTGCTTCGCTTTGCTTATATTAAAACTACTTTTGTTTTACCCACAAGAGATGTTTTTTTTCCTATCTTATTTTCTTTCCCCTCTTTGCCCTGTTGAAAAAAAAAGGGGAAGGGGGGGGAAGTGATAGAGCGACTTAGTGGGTACCTGGCATTTAGCCAAGGTCAAACCACCACATACCTGTGAAAGGTCAGGCTGGAGTTAGGACTTCTAAATGTGAAAAGGTGCTGGGAACATCAGCCCAACTGAAGTGCATGTATGTATACCAGTGCACACAGCATGGGTAACAAACAGGAGGAGATTGAAACCATGATGAAACAGGAAAATTATGATGTTGTGGCTATTACAGAAACATGGTGGGATGTCTCCCATGACTGGAGTGCACCAATTGATGGCTACAAGCTCTTTAGGAGGAATAAACAAGGAAGGATAGGCTGTGGGGTGTGCTGTATGTTAGGGACTGTTATGATTGCTTTGAGTACAAGTGTATTGAAGACAGGGTGGAGCGTCTTTGCGTTGGAATCAGGGGGAAGGCCAACAGGGCAGATGTTGTAGTAGGAGTCTATTATAGGCCTCCCACCCAGGACAGAGAGGTGGATGAAATATTCTATAGGCATTTAGGAGAAATCTCCAATCACTTGCCCTTGTTCTTGTGGGAGACTTTAACTTCCCAGACATCTGCTGGAAATACAACACAGCAGAGTGGGACCAGTCCCGGAGACTCCTGGAATGTGTGGCAGATAACTTCCTGACACAGCTGGTGAATGAACCGACCAGAGAAGGGGCCCTGCTGGACCTCCTCTTTGTGAACAGAGAAGGACTGGTGGATGATGTGGCGGTTGGAGGGCGACTAGGGCACAGCGATCATGAAATAATAGAGTTCTATATTCTTAGAGAGGCCAGGAGAGGGGGCAGCAGAACTGACATCCTGGGCTTCCAAAGGGCTGGCTTTGTCTTGTTTGGGCAACTGCTTGACAGAATGCTTTGGGAGATGGTCCTGAAGGGCACAGGGGCCCAGGAAGGCTGGGCACTCTTTAAGAAGGAAGTGTTAATGGCTCAGGAGCAGGCTGTCCCCAGGTGCTATAAAAGAAGCCAGTGCCAAAGAAGACCACCCTGGCTAAACAGGGAGCTTTGGCTGCAACTCAGGAAGAAAAGGAGAGTTTATGGCCTTTGGAAGAAGGGGCTAGTGACTCACAGTGATTACAAAGATGCTGTGAGGCTATGCAGGGTGGAAATCAGGAGGTCTAAAGCCCAGCTAGAAATTAATCTATCTTCAGCAGTCAAGGATAACAAGAAATGTTTCTATAAGTATGTCAACAGCAAAAGAAAGACCAGGGAGAGCCTCCATCCCGTGCTACACGCAGGAGGAAACATGGTAACAAGTGATGAGGAAAAGGCTGAGGTCCTTAATGCCTTCTTTGCCTCAGTCTTTAATAACAAGTCTAGTTGTACTGAGGGAATCCAGCCTCCTCAGACAGAAGACAGAGACTGGGAGAACGATCCCCCCCACAATCTGTGAGGAGATAATCAGTGACCTCCTGCATCACATAGACATACACAAGTCTATGGGACCGGCTGGGGTACACCCGAGGGTGCTGAAGGAGCTGGCTGGGGTGCTCGCCAAGCTGCTTTCCATCATTTGCCAGCAATGTGGCAGGTGCATCTGCCCAATGAAAATAGGGCTTCTTGGCTGCTGAAGTGTAGCAGCTCCTGACTGCCTTTGCACTCGGGGCTTCACGGTAGTTGAGGCCTTTGGCCAATGGGAGCCACTATTGACTACAGGTAAGATTCTGCCTGAGTATAAATGGAGTCCCCTGGTGAGCCATTGGGAACTTGTCCTCTGGAGCAGGACGCTGCAGTTGAGGACTCTCCCTTTGGGTCAGGACGCCACCCAGGGTAACTCCTCGACGGGACCTGGGTCGGGACACTGCCCTGATCAGGTCCTCGAGGTTGAGAGCCCTCACTTGTTAGGTGAGTGATAGAATGTTTTGGGGTGTCGTTAAACCCTAAAGAGTTGTGGTTTGTTCTGCGTTTTGGATTGTCATTGAACCCTAGGAAGTTGTTCTGTTCTCCTCTCACAGACATTAGAACCTGTAATTTGCGGAGGGCTAATTAATTGTGTTAATAATAAATTTTTCATTTTTGGTGGTTGGTTGTTTATTTGAGACCCTCCATAATATATATGTCCTGGCTGACCGGGGAGGTCCCAACAGATTGGAAACTGGCCAATGTGACTCCCATATATACGAAGGGTCGGAAGGATGATCCGGGAAATTACAGGCCTGTCAGCTTCACGTCGGTGCCCAGGAAGCTGATGGAGCAGATCATCCTGAGTACCATCACACAACACATGCGGGACAAGCAAATGATCAGGCCCAGTCAGTGAGTTTATGAAAGGCAGGTCCTGCTTGACAAACCTGATCTCCTTCTACAACAGGGTGACATGCTTATTGGAGGAGGGAAAGGCTGTGGATGTTGTTTACCTTGACTTCAGTAAGGCCTTAGACACAATTTCCCACAGCATTCTCCTGGCGAAACTGGCTGCTCATGGCTTGGATGGGCACACGCTTTGTTGGGTAAAAAACTGTCTGGATGGCCGGGCCCAAAGAGTTGTGGTGAACGGAGTTAAATCCGGTTGGTGGCCGGTCACGAGTGGTGTCCCCCAGGGCTCGGTTTTGGGGCCACTCCTGTTTAACATCTTTGTTGATGATCTAGACGAGGGGATCGAGTGCACCCTCACTAAGTTTGCAGATGACACCAAGTTGAGTAGGAGTGTTAAGGATAGGGAGGATGTGCAGAGAGACCTGGACAGGCTGGAGCGATGGGTTAAGGCCAACTGTAGGAGTTTCAATAAGGCCAAATGCCGGGTGCTGCACTTCGGCCACAACAACCCCCAGCAGCACTACAGGCTTGGGGAGGAGTGGCTGGAGAGCTGCCAGTCAGAGAGGGACCTGGGGGTGTTGATTGACAGCCGGCTGAACATGAGCCAGCACTGTGCCCAGGTATCCAAGAAGGCCAATAGTATCCTGGCTTGTATTAGGAATAGCGTGGCCAGCAGGGACAAGGAAGTGATCTTACCCCTGTACTCAGCACTAGTGAGGCCACACCTCTATTGCTGTGTTCAGTTTTGGGCCCCTCACTACAAAAAGGACATTGAATTACTCAAGCGTGTCCAAGGAAGGGCAACGAAGTTGGTGACGGGTCTGGAGCACATGTCGTACAAGGAGCGGCTGAGGGAACCGGGGTTGTTTAGTCTGGAGAATAGGAGGCTGAGGGGAGACCTCATCGCCCTCTACAACTACCTGAAAGGAGGTTGCAGAGAGCTGGGGATGAGCCTCTTTAACGAAGTAACAAGTGATAGGACAAGAGGGAATGGCCTCAAGTTGTGCCAGTGAAGGTTTAGACTGGATATTAGGAAGCATTTCTTTACAGAACGGGTTGTTAGGTGTTGGAATGGGCTGCCCAGGGAGGTGGTGGAGTCCTCATTCCTGGAGGTGTTTAAGAGTCGGATTGACATAGCGCTGAGGGACATGGTGTAGTTGGGAACTGTCAATGTTAGGTTAATGGTTGGACTAGATGACCTTCAAGGTCTTTTCCAACCTACATAATTCTGTGATTCTGTATTAATGATTGTTAAAGTATTTTTTTTATAAATCTTAATGACAATTTTTTATTATTTATGATTCACTAAGACATCTCAGTTGTTACTGAGAATATTTTAACAGCTACCAGGATCTTCCGGAAGACTGAAGATATAGGAATTCCAAAGATTTTGAAGGCTTACTGGTTTAAAGGATAAATTAAATCTGTTTTTCTTTAGATAATACAAACTAGAAAATTTCACCAACTAGCCACAGTTATATTAGCTCTGAGATACTTTACAGAGGGTGATCTAAAATAAATACCTCTATCTCTGATTTGACAAATCATTTACACTAAATGCCTTGGTCAAAGGTTTGCTGGCCATGTGTTCTCCCTGAAGTTTTCATTAAATGTCTAGTCATAATTTGTTGGTTATACTCTGATTGGACCTGTAAGTGATATGATGTGGCATCTATTACTTTTTATGTCAGAATAGAAGATGAGTTTTTCAGAACAGGAACACTCCATGTCTGAAGTCTTACAGGGGTATGGTCAGTGTGAATTTCCAATTGAATCATACTCTCTTAAGCAGATGTGATGTTTTAAATGGAAATAAAGAAATTGCTCCCACAAACTTCTGCTGAAAATTTGCTTCCTTGATATCTGCATTCAAGTGATCTTCTCTCCGGGAATACTTTAATGGATTTCTTTCTTATGACAAAATCTATCTCTCCTGTTCTCTACACAGATTTTTAAAAATTCTCCCTGTTCAAGCTACAAGAAGTTTGTCATGTAGCTGTTGATTTTAGTAACAACTTAAATGAAAACTGGCCTATTTGAGTAAGAGCTTTTGAAACCTGTAAGGAAACACACAGTTGTAAATAAAATTAAAACAAATTATATCTCTTATAAAAGTGGTCAACCCTTTAACTTCAACCACAAGATCATCATGAAAGACAGGCAGACACCCTTTATCTTTTGAGATAGGAATCCTAGTAAGGAAGGCCTTCTCTGTAATTTTGATGTTATGTGGCAGCTAAAAAAATAGATTAGTGAACTGTAAGTTTCAAAGGTCCAGTATTATAACCAGGTCTAAATTTCTGTACACACAGGTCAAAAGATAATTCTATCAGTGTTTTATACATCAGCTGCTACAAACACGTAAGTCAGGCCTGTTCTATGCTCTACTTCACCTCTTTAAGCATATACAGTCTTTTAACCCAATTTTTTAAGGTAAAAATTTCTAGTAGGTACTACATATTCTAAAAATTTAAAAAAATATATATTTCACAAATTATAATGATTGTGGGGAAATTTTTTTTTAATACAATAAGAATTTCCTATGAATATTTTCTTTGCTTCTTTTTTGCTTTGTTTTGTTTTTTTGGCATCTTTACAAAGCCATTTGAAAACAGAATGTTTAATGAAATAGCAGGGAAATTTTGCTCCTGAGAATCTTGAGCATTTTTTTAATCAGTGAATAGCAACAAAGAAGTCTGTGAATATCCTTTCTACTGGGACTATCAGCTTCTGTGTTTACACTTATGCCCAGGAACTGCAGCTTGGTGATGTGTGCTGCTCAGAAACAGGCACATTGTGTTGTTATTATTGATAGCACTTGAATACTTTTTCACTTCCATATGGACAAAACACATCACAGATTGCCAAATCCTGCTGTGTGCACTAGGTTGTAGACCTAGTTCTGATATTGTTTTCCTCATGTCTAAAGTAACTCAAGCACATTCTCCACATGAATCACACTGTCTGTGTTGCTTCACTGGTTTGAAGTGTGACACAGTATATATATCAAATGCAATTTAGATGGTGTGTTTCGATATTTCATTGGCACAGGAGCTAAGAACAATAGAATTGCCATAACAGAACAGAACCAATGGTCCATCTAATCCAGCATCCTGCCTGAGGCAATGGTTGCACGCTTCAGAGGAAAGCACGAAGGCCTTGGCATGCACACAAAATTTATCCATGGAAGGAAATTGCTTTTTGATTCTGTCTGTTGCTCAACTAATGCTACAAAGCATGAGCATTACTTGTCCCTGTAATTGTTATCCTAGTCAGTGGAACTGTGCATGATAGTCTAATTTATAAATGTCTGATCCTTTTTGTGAATGTGTCACGCAATGTTGTGAGGGCTACTGTGAACATACATGCAGTGTTGCTGAGATTAAGATTAATTTTTTTCTTTCATTTATTATTTTTTAGATGGGTAAAAGATCTATCAGCAGATGGTGCTGTTGCAGAGACCTTTGTTAGTTCTGTGCAACCCAACATATGGGCAATTAATTCTTTAAAGGATGGTTTATTGTCAGGTGTAATGCAGTCCCTTTGGTTTAATGAAGAGGATGCCAGAAAAGTTGACTCTCCTGCTTAAAGTTAGTTAATTTATACATTTGTATTTATTAGTTTCAGCTGCAGCTCATGGTTGGTGCCCATGAGCTATCAAATGTTGCTAGCAAAAATATGGAGTTATGGATAAGTCATGTGGCAGTGATTTTCCTATCTCAAAGTGGATGAATAGAAATTTTGTGTTCAACAGACTAACCAGATTATCTCAATATTTTGCTACATCATAGCAATCAGAAATAGAACTCTAAACATAAACATTTATTCAGCAACATGTACTTTCTGCCCCATTCCTGTGCTGGAGAAATTAAAAATCATATAATAACATGTATCATATATTTGGAAAATATTTTTACTATTATGATTTTCTAGGTCCATAGGTGTCAGACCTGAGGAATTAAAGGACAGAAGAGGAAAAGGTGGCAATGGCAGGCAGAAGACCCCAAACAGAGAGCATAGAAATTCACCAGAAGGTCTCAATAAGCTAAAGCAGTGATGAAGAAAGAAGACGACTACTGGAAGTTATCGAATGTCTAGTAAATAAGTGCTTTGACAGAAGACTTCTAGGTTGTAGCTATTTGCATCTGCTTGCTCTGTTGCTCTAGAAGAGGCTGACCTCCTCATCCTGCTGTGTCCTCCTCCCTCTACTGTCAGCACAAGAAAATGTCAACCTGTCTTCTCTCTCCCCCAGTTTGGTAAATGATCAAAAATCACCAGTGGATTGGTTTGAAATGAGTGCCTGAAGGACAAATGTCATTCCCTTCTGCTGATATCACCATTAATAATTTGGGGGAGAAGTGTGGGGCAGGTTAATGCCTTCTGCAATCTCTTGAACTACTGTTGTGGGATCCAGCAGAACCCATGTGTCAGAGTCCTATGTCCTGGGACTCACTATTTTATTTCAAGATGAACTCTTGCTTGAATAGTAATCTGGTAAAATGGTAGAAAAATCCAACTATAGGGACACAACTTGAATTATGAATCCAAAGTGTTTGTAATCAATCCTCTTTCTACACTCAAAGAGTCATGGAGATGCTAAATTATTGCTCTGCATCAAGTAGAAAGATTGGAAAAGAAAAAAAAATGTTACTTACTAACCAAAACCATTGCCAGCAGTTATATATACACAAATTAACAAGATGAAAGACATGTAAAAATTACTGTAAAATAGCAGCCAATCTGCTTAATTCATTCAAGTCACAACTGTGAAAATAATGATTATCCCTATAATGATTTCCCTATACCTTTAGAATTCACAGTTTTTCTAGATGATCTAGAGACAGATAACATCTGCTAGTAACAAAGTTAAGATGAATAATAGAATCAGAGTAATTAAACTCTGTGAAAAAACTAAATTTACAGAAGAGACACAAAATATGTGAATTTCATAATCTGCAATAATGGATGCCAGACAGTGAGTTTATTAATTTTTTTCTGTCACTGTCTGAATCAAACTGAATCTTAGCCAGGGAACATTCAATGAAGTCTAGCAAATCTTCACCAGTCACAGATTCTTCCAAATACTGATTTCATGTCATGTTTAACAGATAATTTAGCAGAATAGAACTAGGTGAGGGGAGGCACTTAAATAATTTGTAGATATGGTGGACAAGTCCCCAAAAGACAAATGCTAGACAAAACTTGTTAAATCCATTTGGACTGGACATCTCACAAGAAAAAGATGGTTTTTACCATGGCAGCTGATCACTGGTCATAATTGATAGCTCTTTGGTTGCATTGCAACTTCTATTGCTTAATACATATAGTGACTTGTTTTTTCCATAAAAAAATTAAAGTTTGATTTTGATTCTTAACAATGTGGGAGATACAGAAATGTGAACATCCTTTCCATTGCAGCATACAAAAAGCTTTGGGATGTGTATGTGCTACTTTAGGCATGCAATCCTCTAATTTACGTTAGAAGTTTAAAAACATGAGCAGATTCACATCTGCCTTTCAGATCACATTTATGTAAATCATGGGACATGTATTTCTTTATTTCCCTAACGATCACTTTATAAAACCAAACCTTATTAAATTTTTGCTGAATTGTTTATATCTATAATAACTTTCACCTTTCTCCTTTCCCTCTACTTCTTCCTACAAACTACACAAAGTAAGGAGTGTACTTCATCTGATCTTTTAAACCTACATATGCATCCCACAAAAATCATATTCAGTTTCTCTTACAACCACTTTCTAGACACAGTAAAAAGCTTCCTAGGAATATGAAGTTGGGACAAATTTGACTCTTTCTGGTACTTTTTCCTGGACACTTTCCTTTCCTCTCGTAAATATTAAAGATCTTAAATAATCGATTCAGATGTAGAGCCCCTCCCATCTAAGGCTGACTTTTCTAGGGTCTCTACAGTGTACGGTGGGTAGATGTGTTATGATCTTTGAATATTTGGAAAAAAACATTAGAGAAAACTCCACATTTCATTTTGTGCCATGGTCATAGTTGGAGAGTAGTGAAGAACACTGTAGTCCAAATTTTTTTATTAATGGTCCCCATAATATCTGTGACTTTTTAATATATATCTGCAAGATTTTGCAGACACAGAAGTTTATGGGTGATGCTTTCAAATAAATATGTATAGCAGTTCTTTGATTAATTTTTTTCTCATGAAGGGTTATCACTGATCTGAAGTACAGTTTAGTTTAAACTACAGTCTTCTGATATTTACAGAAATGCAGATAATAGACTGCTATTCCCCAGGGTATCATTCTGATTAAATTGTACATATATTACTTAATACTTACATTAATTACCTATTAGCTTACCCGGTGTAACATTATTTTTACATAAAAATTCTTTCTAAATCTGAAACTAGGTGGTCCCCTGGCTTCAGGTAATTTTGATAGTCCCATGCTTATTTAAAAATAATGTAACAATCAGATGTTTATTATAATTTTGTTACTGGCCCCATTCTCTTAAACCATATGGAATATCTGTTTCACAGACAAGATTTCAGAGCTGGTATGTTTTATTGCATCTTTGTGGTATCAAATTTAACTTACAACTTAACATTGTGGGTTTAATGCGATACTTATGGAAGGACCAAGCCTCCACATGACTGTTATAGTAATTGAGTTCCAGAGTGATCTCCTTTTAACAGCTTTCAGACAGTGAAATCTGGCTTTTATATCAGTGTTCAAGTAGATATGATGCTTGAATGGTGGCAACTTCAGAGCCGTTGCAAAGATTAGATGAGCTTCACTGCATACTCCCTTTGTTGATATTGCACATTCCCTCATAGAAGAAATACTGAAGCTGACCCTCACCATTGACTTGTTCAACAGCCAAGATATTTTATTGCCACAATTATTTTATTTCAATATATGTTAACAGTTATTGCCCACCTCCTTCATCTCCATTCCTCCTTCTTCAACATTCAGAAGACAAATATTCTGACCACTGTTAGGATCCATGTTACATCTCGTCAAAGCACCTTACTCGTCATGTTTTCTTCTTCTGTTTGAAAACTTTTGAAGTTCACTGCTTGTTTTCAAGAACAAAATAAAGAGAAAATGATTAATATGTTCCGTGCGATAGTGGCATATGAGACAGCTTTCAATGATCAAACTCTCACCATGTTATTCAGTGGCAATAATCTATAATCACAATAATCTATAGATAATTTTCTATTTCTGGTGTATTTTAAAACATGGAAGGAAAATTCTGGCTTCTATGGGTCAAGAAATAGAGAGCTTTATCTCTTACTGTTTCTTGAATTGGAGTCACTGAATTGTCTGACATGATACACCTCTGGAATATGTCATGTAAGTAACATACAGCAACATTTAGCCATCTTTAGGACTTGTTTTCATTCATCCTATTAGCTTCCACTGCCATGTTTTTCTCCAGGATAACAGATTTATTCCCCACCCCTGCACCTAGGACTGGTAAATATCTGAATTTATATTCTCATAAAAGATCCTTTACTGGTTTAAGGTAATAGTTTCAGATTCCTGTTATATTCAGATAAATGATTTCACCTATTTTTAGATAAAGGCTTCTGGTTGAAACAGAAGGACCTGACTGATTCTTTTTGGTATTGTCCTTTACTGGATTCACCCATATTTCCATATGCGGTCACATAGCTGTTCTCACTCTTAATATTGTACATTAATGAAAGTGGAAAGTTACTTTAAACTTCAAGTTTAAATCAAAATTATTTTTAGTATAAATTGTATGCACAGAATTCTTTGATCCTCCATGACATCTTTTCACAGAGCATTAGCATAACAAAGGAGAATAAAAGCAGCTGGAAGAGAATGGTTAAGAATTTCTTTGGTGAAGAATTTGAAATGAGGCAGCTGTAGATCCCAAGGATCTGAAAGTGTCATTTCCTCTGCAGCTATTAAAAGGACTTTTAATAAGAAGAGAGAACAGAGGAACAGAGCATCAGTAGTTCCAAAAGTAGACAGCCGGCAAGATTCATATTTTGTAATTTTGCACTAATATTTTATATTAACTACCTATTTACTATTGACTACTGTAAACTTTGTAGTAATGAATTTCATATTTCTAAGAGGTCTAGAGCAGAAAGAGATCTCATCTTTGTGTTCTAAATGCACAAGTCTTCTAGGTTTCTCAGGAGTTGTGTTCACAGTTATATAGCTTAAAAATCTTAATACAACTGCCTGAGTTGAGCTATCTTGAATAAGAAATCAATAAACAAGTTTGATTTGCTTTGAGACCTTTAGGACAATATTTAGAAGATCTTTAGGAAAATATTTTTTTTCAGGCGTTTTTGTAATTTTTATTCACAGGGCATATCTCAGGTAAATATTATAAAAACTGCATTCACAATAAAAATGCGATTTTGCTGACGATTTATATTGCACTGAATACTTGTAAAATGCCTCTTTACTGCACGTGGTCTTAGTTTTATAACCAAATGACCTTCAGGGGACCAATATAGAAAGTGGATTTGTTGCAAGACAGGTGTTTAAGATAGCCAATGAATATTATCATTGAACAATGGTTATCTTAGCCAAATGATGAATTGTATATTTTATTGGTTTATTATGCATATACAGCTATGATTACACTATAATCATAAAGTCCTATAAATATGCTAAAATGAATATGCTATTTAAATGAATAAATACATTTTTTGCAATAGCCAGCTAATCTGTTACTGGAAACAGTTAATAGACACACTAAGGAGTATGTGAGATTGGATTTAAGTGGAAAGTCATACTGAAGAACTCAAGAGAACATTGTTTGCTCTTAATTTTAAATGCCCAGTCTCTGCTGCCCATTTCATGTTACTTAACCATTTTCTATAACAAGTCAACTTTAGGGTCAACTGAAAGTCAAACTTTATGTCTCAAATGACATAATTAACAAATAAAATACTGTGTAATACATTCTCCTTGCTCCTGTTTTTCTGCATTGAATCTTGACACATCATGTTAAAGAGCAGGCTTCTCAGGTCATCAATCAGGTGTAAGGTAAGTGAAGCTTCATTAAATACTTCTAATGAATTTTGTATTTGTATACTCCAGAAATTCAAGAATATAACCAACCTACATCTAGGCGAGCTCCTTTCAACACTGTAGTTTTCTAAGCTGTAGGTGGAGTGAAAATAACACAATTTCTTCAGCTAGAGTAGCAGAATATTCACAAGGAAAGGGGGAAAAGGCTATTCTATGGCTCCAGCATAAGCAAGAACCTGTTTGTAAGCAGAATTTCCTATTCCTTTTGAAATAGCTGGTGCTTGCGGTTAGCCTAAACACCTCGGTATCTTATTTGAGAACATCTGAAGAGGACAGATGATGATAAGAAAGGAAATAGGAATTTGGCAGGGAGTTGGCAGGGAAATTCTGTAGTTTTCATGAACTATGGCATTTCTGACAATATAGACTTGTGCCTGATGTCAGCCCGTCGCTTTCTACCATTCATAAGCACTGCTGGGTGCATAGTGCAGATAAGTTTACTTCTGTGCAGAGGGGAGAATATTAAATAAATGTAAAGAAAGGATGCTTCATGGGAGAAAGATTTCATGCTTTTTCCAATTAAGCTACTCAGTAAAACTGACACAGAAATGGCCAAATTTAACATTTTAAGGATTGAGTTCCAAGCTGTGTAAAATAGGATCTCTGCTAACTGAGACTTATAGGAGCTTCATCATCGTAGGGCTCTGAGTCACACACATCACAGCCTGCTGTGTTAACACAAACTGAAATCAATGGCATTTTAATTTAATGTGTCAGATTGCAACCTGTGGTGGCTAAGAAATGGACAAACTGCCGTTTGGTGCTTCTGGGAGGAGATGGCAACCTCTGGTCTAAGTGCAGAATGGACAGGTGGAGACAATTGCTGTCATTACCCATTAGAGGGAAATCAAAGAAGGACCATCAGCTTGAAACTTTATAGTGAATGAAAAAATATACCGGACCTAGGCTATAGTGAATTTTCTTTGAATTTTGTGAATATAACATTGTATGAGAAAATGAAAGCATATATCCCATGATGCCCCCTGTACATTTTTTCTTTTTTTCCTTCACAGACCATTAACTTAAGATCTCAACCATGTGATATTTCATATCAAGATGATTAGTAAGGAAATACAAACAAGATCATGAAATGTAGTATGTTACTTACAGAGGGAGAGTGTAGTTCAAGTTACTGCTCCTACAAAGTAGTTTAAAGGTCAAAGCATCTTTACTGGAGCTTTCAGGACTCTAGCAGGAACAAAACCAGTATGAGGTGGTTTTAATTTGTCGTTAACTGAGGCACCTCTGTTTTTGAAAAGAGAAAGACCCATCCAGAAGGATGATTTAAATAACTGCAGGAGACCATGTTTCCCTTTCCAGTAAAACTTATCTGCCTGATCCATAATATATTTCTATCTTTCTTCTGCATAATAGGAAACAGTGTTTCAGAGATTAACAAACTGAATCACTGCAGACAAGGAGTAAATATTTATTTGTATCTAGCATTTATACAACACTCCTCATCCACAATGAAAAAATATTTTATTATGGCAGGTAAGCATTACTACTCTATTGCTATGAAATAAAACAGAACACTGATTTGTTCACTATAATAAGGGAAGTAAATAATGGAGCTCAGGTCATCTGATTTCCCATCCAATCTCTATACACTGAAGGCTTCACCTATTTCTATATGCTATTAATATTCTTTATTGCATCCTGAAATCCACCAGAGTTTTCTGTCCCAGTCTTCTGGCTTCAGTAGAAACACATAAGAGGATATGCTCGAATGAGCACTAACTGGTCGTAGTTCATAGTTTTGATTAAGCTTGCAGCAATAAGACTAATCTAATTCTTGTGGAACACAGCACCATTTCTCAGGTTCTAAAGGAAAAAATTAAGTGAAAGCACTAATACACAATGAAATCACATATATAGCAACACATGCCAAGCTCATATTTGAAAATACTGTGGAAAGGTACAAGTCATTCTACACTGAACACTTTAAAAAGCATACTAATACAAACTTTATACATGGATATAGACTTCATATATGGACAAAGCTAAAGTGATCTATACTTGATATGTTGATTAAAAATTTCAGAGAAGAAAAAAGATTTTCAAGAGTGAAAATAACCCACTAAAGAGAACCCGATCATTAATTTGAAATTTATGGTCTTGCCAATGGTGATGACAGAATCATAGAATCATAGAATACCGGGTTGGAAGGGACCTCAAGGATCATCTGATCCAACCTCTCGTGGCAAAAGCACAGAAGACGGCCCAGCACCCTGTCCAGCTGAATCTGAAGTGTCCAGTGTTGGGGAATCAACTACTTCCCTGGGGAGATTGTTCCAGTGGCTGATGGTTGCCATTCTGAAATAAATAAAGATTGAGATTCCCTTCTTCTTAACTACCGGAAAATATAGGCTATATCTTGTATTTTATGTAAATTGTCCTTTGTGCTTTCTTTGGATGAAGAGTTAATATTTTTAATTTTCAGCCTTTCTTGTATTAACTCTTGATATCCAAACTACAAGAGGAACTAACTATGATAAAATAAAAATGGACAAAAATAACCATGTATTCAGAAGTGGCAAATTACCAGGACTATCATTTAACCAGACTCCAGAATCAGATTCAGTTCTGATGTCTCTGGGTATGCTGTCCTCAGTGTTGTGGTGCTAGCATTCCCTATTCTAAAGAATAGACAGTCCAAAACTTATGTAGAATTTTATAATGGGACACCAGTGAAATAAATAGCAAACTGAAGTTATTTTACTACACATTAAATAGCTAACTGCTGGAATAAAAAAGCCGAAAAACCCCACAAATAAACAAAAAAAGGAAGCATTAGAATAAAAAATACATTACACAAGTAAATATGACATATAAGTTGCATTTTAAATGGAAGATTTAAACTGTTAGAAAGGCATAGATCTCTTGGAAGGATGTAATGCCCTTTTGACAAATAAGTGAATGAAAGCAGTGAAATATGGCACCCTTGTGCCCAAGCTGGAAGGTTTGTCAAATGCCAACCACCCCTTCCATCTGTCCTTCCAGCCTGTCTACATTTTGGCTTCTTAAATTTCTCCCACCATTCCTTCTGTTTGCTTCCTCACCTGTTTGTTTATGGTATGACACAATATTGAGCTATAGCAGACTCTAAAAGCACAGTCACTTCTTAGCTCACTCCTAAACCTTTCAGGTTCTTCCACCTTGGGGAAAAAAAAAAAAAAAAAAAAAAAGTGGGTTAAAAAGAAACAAGGTGGGGAAAAAAATGTTGGTTAGGACTCTGTTTTGTTCAGGGCTGTTTTTTCCAGAAGCAATTCTTGCACTACGCACCTTAGAGGACTTTCTTCCTGTAACAAAGGAAAAAACACAAAACACAGAAAAGATTAATACCTACAGTGTCTCCAAAATAAACCTTGTGTTTTGAAATGTTGTTAAGAATGTGGCAGGTCTCATGTCTTGTGAATACTTCTCATAACTGAGGCTGGTCTTTTGTGACAATATTTGTCCAAACTAGCATAAATTTGAAGCCTTCTTATATCAAGCCTTGGGCTGATTAGAGCAAAGTGCTTCCATTCACTCAGGCCCATTGCAGTGTGTTCAGAACAATAATCAGCCTTAACAGGTACTTATAAACAAAGACCTTTGTGCTGAGAAAAAGCCAGAAAGGAGAGGAGAGGAGAGGAGAGGAGAGGAGAGGAGAGGAGAGGAGAGGAGAGGAGAGGAGAGGAGAGGAGAGGGGAGGGGAGGGGAGGGGAGGGGAGGGGAGGGGAGGGGAGGGGAGGGGAGGGAGAGGAGAGGAGAGGAGAGGAGAGGAGAGGAGAGGAGAGGAGAGGAGAGGAGAGGAGAGGAGAGGAGAGGAGAGGAGAGGAGAGGAGAGGAGAGGAGAGGAGAGGAGAGGAGAGGAGAGGAGAGGAGAGGAGAGGAGAGGAGAGGAGAGGAGAGGAGAGGAGAGGAGAGGAGAGGAGAGGAGAGGAGAGGAGAGAGGAGAAAAAGATGAATCAGGCTTCAATAGAAAGGTAAGTCAGGATTCAGGAGCATAGACCTAAGTTGTATTAATGTAACTGCAGTGCTTTTACAGTCATAAGACTGATTTTGCCTTCACATTGTATTTGTTGCCCAAGAGGGGGATTTCAGTAGGAAAATTACTAAACTTCTAAACAGTGCTCTGTATTTTAGTTTTCCATCCCAGTTTTGCCACAAAATCACTGCAGTCATATCTCAAAAACATGCTGGGGATCCTGGACTTTCCACCATAAGAACAGGTATTTCTATCTGCACACAGCTGAGCCCTGCAGAGATAAAAGTCCCAATCCTCAAAGTCATTTTGATTACACCAGCATGATACCACTCCTCAGCTAATTATCTCTGCCTTTTGATAGGACCAGCTATTTTGGCATGATGTAACATCAATGTACGTATAGTGTTTCTGATTCTTGGACTAACTTAGTATAAGTTTCAAGATATTTACCCAAAGTAGACATTTCCTTGATGACTTTGAGCAGATTGTATAGCTACTAGAGCAGGAATCAAAGACCTGGGAAAAACTTCTATGTAATGTCAGATAATCTTTTACTTTACTACAAATACTATAATATCTATATGAATGCAGCACTGGATACAATGAAACCAAGTTAAAGTATTTTCATTTTTTTCTCTTCATCATCATATTTATCTCATGGTGTATGACATTAATGAGCATAAAAGGAGTCCATGCAATCAGCACCCCTATTTCATTTGTACTGGGGACTAGGAGAATCCTCCTCTAGGGAAAACTGTACAGAGAAATAAACACTATGCCAGCACAAACCATTGGTGGGGCAGACCTGGAAAAGATTAAGCCAGAGCATCTGTCGCTGAATGTCCTACCCCACAGTAAGGGCATGCTGGGGCCGTGAATTTACATATACACCAAAACCATGGCATTTATTTATGCAGGGAGAAAAACTCTTTTCACACATGGCTTTCCTGAGAAGATATCAAGCATTGAGCTGAGCCCTGAGTCCCTGGCACTGAACAAATTAAAGTAACAAAATGATTCCAGCAGAACTGATTCATAATGCTTCAGTGAGGGAAACCTATCATGATGCTAAACTTTGAGTAAAGGAGAATGCGGAAGGCATCTGTTATCATTTTTCCGGCTGCTTGACATCTCCTGCTGTTGTAAAGCAATCTAGGGTCACTGTTTCTAGTGGAAATACCAACAATTGGAAACAAGACCTCAGGAAAGCCTGCTGCAACTGGGCTGTAGAATTTTTCTTATGCTTGAAAGGTTGTAAAAGAAGTCACAACCCCTCCAGTGAGGCCAGTATGGAATTTTCTGCGTTTGTTCGTGATACCACAATGTCACAGAGATGAACCCTATTCATTATGCACCCACTAAAACACTTGTAAATCATTAGGGCATCAAATAAGTCTGAGACAAGTGTGTTGATAAAACATAGGTTTTACCAGACACTTGTTTTTTCCAGACAAGTACCAAAGGAGAGTCTAAAGGTCTTCTTGCCCTCTAACATTTATATACTAATGCACAAAAAAGTTTTTGAGTAAGTATTTAAGTAATCTTTTATACTAAGGATGTGATCATCTGCAATTTTATTGAAATTTGTCTATCCTGCACATTCTGGTCATTAGTGAAGGATTTTTAAACAGGATCATGCACTGTTGAGAAGGCAATAAAAATCGGTTTGGTTTGTACATGTGCTCTTCTAAAATGATGTACTTATCTATAATTTTCTTCTGATATGTCACAGCAGCTAGGAATGAATAATTTACTCCTAGACTATGGTCAGTTTATTTTTTTTTCACACATCCCGTGATATAAATGGTGGAACACACTGGGCTTTGCATGTAAGTGATGTTTTTGATTCAGAAGTTTTATTAACAAAATTACCAAAAAATGGGTTTGACTAAAACTAAACTTATTTTTCCCCTCATATTGTCTTCATTTGGAAAAAAAAAAAAAAAAAATCAAAACCTGTTCTGTTTGGACAAAATGTTTTATTCACTCTATTTATTTATCTGTGCATCTGTTGATTTATGGTCATAACAGTATAAAAAAACACATGGCAATAAATGGTTACATTAAAAACATGGTAAACGATTCACTCTTATTCCTCTATTCCATTGTTAGAGTACTTGGCAAGGAAGTAGGAGGATTTAGTCCAGTGCCTTCCTTATTCTGAAGCAATTTAAATCTGCATTTTCCATTTTAATTCCCTGCAGAGTATCTGGGTTGTTTTCCTTCAGTCCCTTTCACTGGAGATATTTCAGTTCAGAGATGTATTCATCCTGTGATTCTTTAACTTGGAAGCTGGGACATTTTTTTTTTTAATACAGCAGTGACTTATGCTATTAGATTGTGAAACTACATTCGTTGTCCGATGACTGTTTGCCATTAAAGTGTTAATGTGGTCCTGTGGCAACTGGTGTCCTCCAGAAAATTTCTAGGTATAGCTGGGATTAGCAGTGATATTCTTCCCAGTGATCAGATTGGATCCTGCCACCATTTTTTGGAAGATAAGAGAATTTAACCATATGGATACGAGCTCTAATGTTTCTGTTGGTTGAGATCTGTTTTGACTACCAGCACACTTCTAAACTTGATCCATGCCAGATCCATGTGCCCAACCAGGCTAAAGGAGAGGAATGACCTTCTGTAAGGAATCATCAGCCTTACGTCTTCCAAATTTTATAAACCTCAGGTTTAACTGAATCTTTTGCAAAGAGGGAGCAGATGACACTTTAACTGAATTTTGTGAAGCGGTAAAATAAATATAGAGGACACATAGAAGTTGAGATCATGCCCCAAACTTTTAAATTTATGTGTGGGCAGTTCTGCCCATGAAGGCTTTAACAGCTTTCCTTTCTTGCTTTTTTCAAATCTGTCTGAGCACATGGAGGTGGTGTGTACATTATTAGATATCCTACACACTCTATATACTTGAAAATGCAGAGTTCGAAGGTAGCAGTCACTACTCATCAGAGACATTAGCCCTGTCTGACAAGATCATATATACACTTGTTTGAAGATAGATATACCCTTTCGGTTCCCAAAGCATATCAATAAAAACTGCCTCTAACATTGTAAGCCAATGTTCACAGAAAAAACTGATGAAAAGCATCAAAACATAAGTGGAATCAAAATGCCAGTGACAATCTGTGAAACATCCACAGATAGTTTTGCTTGTTATTGCTTTGACTTAGTTAATGGTAATAAATTGTTCCTGACAAATACTTTTCCTGACTCTTGCCATGGACTTCCAGATAAGGTAGAGTAAATATGCTTGAAAGCATCACCACAAACAACAGAGCCCTTTAGGAAGAACAAGCCATTGATTGTGTTATGTTTCCATTACTGTGGCATTGATTAGAACAAGTGCTGTATGAAGTTTGGTGATACTCTCACATTTAGATATGAAGCAGTGTGTAATTCCCGCAAATATATGTATTGTTTTATATAGCAAGGCAGAATATCTAAAAATGGTACTTAATATAATGTAAGAGCTTTTGAATTGAAGATTCTAGATTGCTTTATTTTTTGATTACTTTAAGAAAATTAACCCTAATAAAATATTTATAACAGTATTTAGTCATTCTTGTTTCTTCAAGAGATTCCTACTGCAAAATTCTTGAAGACTATTTGAATAATAAATAGGAAGAAATGTTTTGTGACAGTGGAAAAGAGAATGATTAACTATTTTCATGTTCTCCAGCTAAAATTAAAATGGATTTGATAGTAAGCATTTCAATCCTCAGAAATATTTGTATCTTTTAGCAGCTGTACATGATACTTGAGAGATGCACCCAATGACTTGTAGAAGATTAACATTTGATTTACAGAAGAGGTACGGTGCCAAAGTCTCTTGATATCTGGACCTCACTTGTTCAGTGAATGTATGCTTGACATGCTTGTTCTCAGGTGTGATTACTGGATCATGAGTCCTGGTGAAAGCAAAAAGGACTTAATTCTTCCTTTCTGTTGAACAGACAAAACAGAAGGAAGAAGAGATTTGTCTCTGTCATCTTAATTTTCAAAATGCAAGGGCAAGTTGTGCATTATAGATGAGTTGATGTGTTAAAGGAAATAAAAAGTTCTAATTTTGGTTGGTAGCAATTGTGACATCTAATGCTAAATAATAATTCTAAAAGAGGCACAGCAATGTTATTTTAATTACTCACATTTCCTTTCACATTATCTTAATAAAAACACCAATTTATCAACTGATTTCATTTTCAATTTAGTAAAAACAATGATTCTTAACACTAACTCCCAAAGTCATTGATGTTAATAGAAGTACTGTGCAATAGTCATTATTAGTTAAGTACTGCTTTGAAACCAGCTTGAAATTTCATAACATATTTTGGAGTGCTATGAATAATACTTAATTTTTAATTTGTTGGAGTAATGGTTGGGTTTTTTTTTTTTTTTCATCTAAATTGCATGTGCAGGGTTTTGAAATCTTTATAGAGGAAAAGTGATGCAACTTACATTCACTACTCTATTTATTGCAACATAAATTGATATGCTTGCAGAGATTGGTCTAAATTGAAAATTTAACATAACTTCTAACCAATCAGAGTGCATTTGATACAGATACATCCCAAATTTGTAAACATGGAAGATATAACAGCGTTACATTCATAATACTTAAGAAACCTTTACTGGTATTAAAAGCTTCAAAGGGAAACATTCAAAGACAATGAGGTGGAAGAAATTTTGGATTACAAGTTCAGAGACAATGTTTACTGCTACACAAAAATGTTCTATTTATATTTTACTTCTAACAGAATATTTAGTCTCTTAAATGCTGAAATTTAATGCAAGAAAATTTACATTTTTGAAGATTTTTTCTCTTAGAAAAGTCAAGTTGAAGTATTTTGTTGAATTCTTCTGATGTTAATCTATAATTGATTGGAAACAATACCTCATTGTCCAAATGGGAAAAACAGGGCTCAGGAAGGCTTAGGTTACTGTTGTACCATTTTGCCACTCTACCTGTAGTAATTCAGTCAAACAGTTTCAGATGAGTGAACAGAAATTTCAGACTGACCACATAGCTTCATAAGATCTGCTTCTCACATCCCCCGTTTGAGCTTTCTCCTGCGTTTGGAACAGCGCAAGCTCTGTTTTCTTCGGTCTGACAGATAATGGCCACCTAAAGTAATAGTGACCATAACCTTAATTTATCATGACAAAAGTTTTCATTTACTGTTATAAAAACCTTCTTAAAAATTAAGACAAAGTTTTTTTTCAATTTCCATACAGTTTTTTGTCCATCATCTTTCATTCACAAATTCCTATCAAACTTGCAGAAAGAAATCTTAAAGTCCACGATGGATAAACTGGCTGATAAAGAAGATCTGAGGTACAGATCCTTTACTGGATATAATTCGTTCAGTAGTTACGCTATGTGGATTCTTTCTGCATCTAATTTACTGTCACCTACTTGCATGGGCACTGAAATACCCATTTATGTCAGCATTTTGCTTGAAGATGAACAATAAGGACTACACAGCTACTACCCTCCTTTTTCTTTTTTTATTTTAATGGAACTGACTTGTGATTTGGAAATCTTACAGTACATTACTGTATTGTAATTAGAACTACAGGGCAAATCACAGGGCATGTTTTTCACCTTAGTCTCAAACCACTCTGCTGTAATCAACTAGACTGTTTCTGTCAGGTCCAGGAACACTTGCTGTGCAGAAACAATAAGAAGATTCACATGCCAACACCCAGAACATATGTTAAACGCTACCTTCTTCATTGAAGAACTGCTGATTTATTGAAAGCAGAAGTAAAAAAAAAAAAAAAAAAAAAAATCTTTGACATGTTAAACATTAGCAAGATAAAATTTTTTATTTTTTCCCTGTGCTGACATTGGAAGGCTTTTCTTTTTTTAGTGTTCCTTTCTAGACCAAGGCTATGATAACTGCAGCAATAGGGAATGCTAAACCTACTGAGTAGACACAAACATCTTTTCTATTTCTAGAGGTACAAAGCTTATTTCATACCCTTCTACTCAAAGTATTTTAATGCCATTGTGGCAGGCTGTGTAAACTTGTCCCAAGGAAACAGCCATGGGAGGAGGTACTGAAGCATTTGGTGGTTGGGCATATTCCTTTTACTTTCTGAAACACAGAGACTTCACTGTGTCCTCTTGTCTCTAATTCTTCCAACAACAAAAATTGCCGATCCTGTCCCTTGCAATCACTAGTAATAATGAGTGACCTTCTTTACATGAGAAACATCTCCCTTCTGACAGACCACACAGCTGTGTGACCCAAACACTGACATTTAAAACATGTTAATGTGGGGTGGCGGGAAGCATGGTTTAATTCTAAACTACTAATGTCCAATTTAAATCTGATTTAGGGTATTGGATGTGATTAAAATTGATTATAAATGAGAAGCCTCTGCCTCATTCAATCTACTTAATGTTTTAACCTCTACTATGCAGGATATGTACTTTTCAACAGTTTCTCATTTTAAGCCTTAACAAAGAGCTTCCATAAATCACCTTGCATACATTTGGTTGTGCAAACAAGAAACAAAATAACAAGTCACCATTTGCCAGAAAAAGCTTAGGATCAGAGATTTCATCTCATTTTACATGTAGCTATATATGTAAATTTGTGACTTAATCTTCCTCTTTTATTTGCCCTTTGCCATAGGAGAAAATAAAAACCAAGGATAAAAGAGATCATCAAAGCTATTTTTAGAGGTTCATAAATGGTTTAGAATCAGGTTGTTCTTTGGTTGCTCAGGGCCATAGAAAAGAGGGTGACACATCTGGTTGTGGCTTGCTTGTTCCAAGGGCTGCCCCATGCAGAATGTGAGCTGACTACATCTTAGTGGAAGATCTGAAAAGCAGAAGGGAAGTCTAGCTTGACTTTCTCTGTCGTTTATTTTCCTTCATCAGGGCTATTAAAAGCCCAATGGCAAAGCACTGAATTCCTCAGCTGCAGATCATGAAAGACTTCTTAACTTCAGTGAAGGAATTCGCAAGTCACTCAGACTCCTCATTTTCTTTTTAGTAAATAGCAGATACAACTAATTTTGTCCCCCATGAAATACATAATCTCCTAAAAGAAAGTAGCTCAAACTTCAGAATCTCATGCCTCTTTTGTTAGAGAAAACATGACATTTTTTTGGGGCTTTCTGCCATGTCCACTTTCAAGAGTTAGTCCTCTGACTTTATCCTCCATGTCAGGGCAGTTGCAGACTCTTACATTTCTGCTCTCTACTCTCAGCATTCCCAAAACAAAATTCAGGCTTTGATTTACAATACATTTTACTATAGATAATACAGTTTGTACACTGTAATTCAATACTTTCAGTTTTTTCTCAGAATCTTGTCTCTTGACTAGGATCTAGATTCTTCTAAAGACTTGGATGCATCTTTGTTCCAGCTTTGAAGTTGGTAAACATTTTCACTAGCATCATCATACAATCTTTGAAGTCCAAAGGGCAAAGGATCAACAAAATAGAATAAATCACAGAATCACAGAATCATCTAGGTTGGAAAAGACATTGAAGATCATCCAGTCCAACCATTAACGTAACATTGACAGTTCTCAACTACACCATATCCCTCAGCGCTGTGTCAACCCGACTTAAACACCTCCAGGGATGGGGACTCCACCACCTCCCTGGGCAGCCCGTTCCAACATCTAACAACCCATTCTGTAAAAAAATGCTTCCTAATATCTAGTCTAAACCTTCCCTGGCACAACTTGAGGCCATTACCTCTTGTCCTATCGTTTGTTACTCCATTAAAGAGACTCATCCCCAGCTCTCTGCAACCTCCTTTCAGGTAGTTGTAGAGGGCTGTGAAGTCTCCCCTCAGCTTCCTCTTCTCCAGACTAAACACCCCCAGTTCCCTCAGCCGCTCCTCGTACGACATGTGCTCTAGACCCTTCACCAGCTTTGTTGCCCTTCTCTGGACACGCTCGAGTAATTCAATGTCCTTTTTTGTAGTGAGGGGCCCAAAACTGAACAGAGTAATCGAGGTGTGGCCTCCTTAGTGCTGAGTACAGGGGTAAGATCACTTCCCTTCCCTGATGGCCACACTATTTCTGATATAAGCCAGGATTCCATTGGCCTTCTTGGCCACCTGGGCACACTGCTGGCTCATGTTCAGCCGGCTGTCAATCAACACCCCCAGGTCCCTCTCTGACTGGCAGCTCTCCAGCCACTCCTCCCCAAGCCTGTAGCGCTGCTGGGGGTTGTTGTGGCCAAAATGCAGCACCCGGCATTTGGCCTTATTGAAACTCCTACAGTTGGCCTTAGCCCATCACTCCAGCCTGTCCAAATCTCTCTGCAAAGCCTCCCTACCCTCGAGCACATCAACACTCCTACCCAATTTGGAGTCATCTGCAAACTTACTGAGGGTGCACGCAATCCCCTTGTCTAGATCATCAATAAAGACTTTAAACAGGCATGGCCCCAAAACCGAGCCCTGGGGGACACCACTTGTGACTGGCTGCCAACTGGATTTAACTCCATGGTCTGTTTTTCTAGATATGAAAATTAATGTCTGTATATATTCACTAGTACCATTTTATTATATGTAAAAGTGTAGCAAAAAAAAAATAATTCTGTGTTTGAAAACACAGCAGGTAAATCAGGTATATGGGTGGGCAGGTGCCTGGTATGCCCAGAGGTCACATTTTTAAAGAATATCTCCAATAATTGCTTTAGACCCCCCATAACGGGCAGATTCTTTGTATCTCTTGTCCCTCAGAGAGATTCACATGTTCATACCTGCTGGAAGCTAAAGTCATCATCCATGGCTGAGTAATTCTCAGGTATACTAAATATCTGTTCAATTTTCAGTGCTTGAAAAGCAGGTGCTTCTCGAACAGGTATCTGGTACATCTGTTTAGAGACAGATGAATCAGTAAGACAGTGACTCTTGGCAGGTAACTCTTCTGACCTGCTTGAAAAGGAGGTCACTGTCAAGGGTGGCTCCAAGGCATAGTCTTTTCAGTCAGCATGCACACCAACTTCAGAAGCTGGTGTTATGGCAGGTTTGTTTTAGAATGAGCTACTAGGCATGTAACTGGGCTCAGGACTGCAGGGTGAAAGCTTGTTCAGGCAACCAGTCAAGTCAGTCTGTCTTAAAGGTCACATAGGCTCTATAATAACAAAGACCTCATCACGAGACTATGTAATTCCTTTTCATTTTGCTCTCTTATTTATTTTGTCTGCTTTATCCTTTCTTCTCCCTGCTTCTTTTTCCCACAGTGAATCACAGCCTCAGCTCAGATAACCTAAAATAGATTCCCTGTGATGAAGTTACAGTTTTCTATAGTCTAAATCTACTCTTTCTTCAGTGCACCATGCAGAAAGGGTCTAAGCCCCACTGCCACTGGGAAAACCTCCGAGCTGATTGCTCGGTGCCAGGGATCTCTGCCAGCAGAACAAAAGAGCATAGCAAAACTCATGACATCTCTTTCTCTCTCCATACATTTAAGTGGTATGTCTGGGACAGTGGGTTGACAGAGGGGTGTATAAATTGGCCCCGTGACTGTAAGACTTCCCTATATCTAACTAAGTCTGCATTTTCTCACTGAAATATCATAAATAGAACACAGGAATTGAGGTAAGAGTAGTGTTACAATTTACTCTTGGCAAAGACAGGCAAAGAAGCCCAACTGGCAAGCTGACATTTTACATTAGAGAATCAGTAAGTACAGTGCAGTAAGCTTAATCTTCTTGTGAAACATTTACCATGTCTGCACCCAGTGAAATGCAAAGCAGAGACCTATACACCTACATTCAAAAGTTTAGAATAATTGAGGACTCCATGTTTTGGTTACTTTATGATATATGTAGTCTGTTGTCTTTTATTCACTCCTGGTTAACAACCAAGAGTGATTGTCCCTCTGCAGCTGAATTTTCATTGTTTATAGACCAGACCAACAGAAGACTTAATAAATCCTAACTCTATCTTAAGTCCATTAAGAAATGTAAAATATATTATCATTATTCATATATATATATAAAATAACTTATCAAATAACTTTAAAACTTAAAATTTCATGTGCAAAAAGTGTTTGACAACTAAAAATTGGGAAATGTTCATTATGAAAAAAATTCTTAAATTAGAAATTGTCAAATAAAAAGATCATGTTCACATAATTAAAAAAAGCAAATTTTAGATTTACTGATTTTCTGTTTGAATTTCAAACTACTTTTATCTAAAATTAAATGTCTTTACATTTAAATAGATAGATAAAGTATTTCAAAATTATTTCTATTAAAGTTTTAAAATGCCTTAATCTGAAGTTGTGGCTGAATTGTTCGTTCATGGAAACTGAAGGAAGAAAAAAGTGGGATTTCAAACTTTGGATGCTGATCAAGGACAGAAAATCCGTTTCTTTTGCATGTCATATATTTGCTTTTTTCAGATTTCTTCCATGGCTTGCCATAGTTGCCATTCAACAGAGGAAGTTACTCTAGAGGCAAGTGGGCAGCGAGATGCTCTATCTGTCCTTCATATATTGTTACATCTGCTCCATTGGTATCAGGCCACCTTCAAGTTCTGGGTTCTGCTCCCAGTATGACACCAGCTCACCTAACCAGTAAACCAAAACTGATTGTGTTTTAGGTAGCTTCTACATGACAGGTTTATTCTGACAAATTGATGCTTCACAAATAAAACACTATTGCAAGATGGTGGAATATAAACGCATATATAAACGCAGAAATGTACGTAGCAAAACATGTCTGTCTGCTGTGTCATTTTTGTTGGTTGTTCACTATTTTCTCTGATGCTTTCAGTCACTCTTCCTCCAAATACTGGTCTAAATATAAATGCATTTTTCACTTCCAGTGGGTTATAAAGGTTCACAAAGACCAGTAACTCAAAATTCTTGTGATGTACTGGCTTGAAAATGTTAAGATACCACTGTCTGACTGGAAATTATTTGGATTGATTCCTTGCCATGTATGGTTTTATCATGTTTGTTCATTTTATAACCAAGGCATTTGGTTAAAAAAGTTCAGTCTTTCCACGTAGAAGAAGCCACGTATGTATTTATTTTCATCTTTACCCCCAGAAGCTAGTAAACAGATGTGTATTACACAGTCAATAGTAAGGGTATCCAACCAACTGTTCAGCAGAGAATTTCCTAACACGCATATTCATTTAAATAAAATCCTGGTACAGTTTTAATTCAGCAATATTGTGATTTTATTCAGACACATTGTGGTATATCACATGCCTTTTCTCAGAGGCAGTTTGGAACTTTAAGAACAGAAGTCTACACATGCCACTTTTTGACCTCAGCTGCAAAAACTTTGTATATAATTCTCCTACATGCTTGTATTCTGCATGACTGGATTAATGAATACAAGAATAATAGGCCTCCAAGGTGATTTACATGCATTGATTAAATGTCAGCATTGAAATGCAGTAGGTTCTATTGCTACAGAAGCGGAGAACAAAGACAGGGAGAAAGTAAGCACTGGTTAAACAAGTTACTTATCAATTCTCTTTAGCATATAATTACATTTTCTTATTTTACCAAAAGGATACTCAAATAAAAAAAAAAAAAAAACATTTGGAAATTTGTACATAAAGTTATTTAATTTTGCAGTTCCAAGACTTATTATTAAATATTTTACTGTATGCTAATATGTACAGTACAGTAAACCTGCGGAAAACACTAAGTTTTGCAACATAAGAGAGAATTCAAAATGTTCATGGGATAGTAAGTGATTGGTATCGGAGGAAATAAAATTAAAACCTTGCCTCAGTATAACTTAATAGGGAGACTGTAAAAGTGCATTAGATTTTTACCTCTTCAAAATATTTGAAAAATGTGATTCTGGCATGGAGACAGATTGTTCAATTAAATCACAATGAAAAAGTTAGTTTTCTGTCATTATCAGTATACATTAAATATCCATCCTAACCACCATGACAAAGCATTTAAAAGCAAAATCTCCAGAAAATTGAATAATCCATGAGTGACAAAACTCCCTTCACAACAAATAAAAAAAAAAATATCAGTGACCCAAAATGTCAAAACTACTGCATGCTTCAACACAGTGCTGCCTCCAAGTTTCAGCCTCAACCTATGCACAATACATCATATGTTGTATTATCCACATGTGGTGTGTTAAATACAGGTTAAGTAGGTCTGACTATTACAGTCAGACAAATCGTGCTTGACTAGCAATAGTAATTAATAATTATGGGACACTATTGTGTTCATCTGGATAATTTATGAAAATTTAAAGTGATGATTGATTCAAGTATATCTGAAAGGATGAAACTTTAGAATATATATATATATATAAATACACTACTTATATTTTTTTCCTAATTGGTACAATTTAGCACTTACTGACTCAGCAAGGTATTTTCCCCATCTATCGTCCTGACTAAATCAGAGATTGAGGAACTTTAATAGATTCTTCCTGTTACTACAACTACCTTATTTTGATCAAAGACTGAAAGGCGATATGTCACATCACAAGTAGTAATAATAAAGAGTACTGAATAGCTAAGACATTCAGGGAATTGAGCTAGATAAGTAACAAGTATGGAAAGGAGCTGATACCAGATATCTCTGAACCAGCAGAGAAAAAAGTGGTAAAAATCTGAGTTTGCTTGTAGGCAGGAAAAATAGCATATTTGCTCTGAAAAGAGTAATTCAACCAGTGTTTAATATTGAAATGGCAAATGTGCACATTTTAAAAAAGGAATGTACACAGCACCATTAAAAAAGCAAACAAAAAAACCTTAAGGCTGTATTGTTAAAGATTTGTTCTCCAGCTTTATAGCTAATTAATAAGTCTCTTCAACAACTTATTATGTGGTTGTATGTTTGTACCGCTTCACATTGTAACAGTCTGTCAACCTTTGTGTGGGGAGGCTGAAAAACATTCCTGTGTATCAGTATTACACAAGTTGTTCCTGACTCACTTCAGAAATCATTCTGTCCAATGTTTTTTTCCAGCTCCTGATGTTTCTGAATTATTTTTCTGTTGTTTACTGTGGTGATGAATGCTAATAAGAACAACAGACTAGATAGTCGCATCTCCTGTAATGTCTGGTCTTTACCTCCTCCAGGGTCAGGAAGGGGCCACAATCCCCAGTTATGAGAGAATACTTGGATGGAGAAGCAAGCATTACCAAATCAGACATTTATTTTTAGTGTCGAAAAATGATTTGGGGTGATGATGGGAAAAAGGCAGATGGCTTATGAAGACATCAAATAGTTAATTTCAAATTGTTCAGAAAATAAAGAGGCTCCCTGAGGCTTATACTACATCTTGGTATTTATTGAACTTTAAGCTACAACCAACAGGCTGGTTAATAACAATTCATGCAGCTGTCAATCTTTTTGACCAATGTCATCAATATTTCATGCTGACAAATAACAACAATTAAGAACCAGGACTGGAAGAAGCTCTTAGGGCAAAGTGTTTCTAACACTATAATGATATTGACGGTGTAGGAGAGACATTTCCAATGGGCTTTCAGAGAAAGGCTTTCCTGTGATTTTCTTTTCAAAACAGTGTGAATCAGTGTTCTTTATTACACACTCAAAATGTTCACACACTGGACAAATTCCATAATCTTAACTCATAAAACTCAGATAAGTATATTTTTTAAATGCATATTAGTTAGGTAAACTAGAATTTTAGTCTGAAAGTAATGCCTAGATTTTTATAAAGAGCACAAATTTTCCAAGTCTTAAATGAGCATTTACATTTTGGTAAATGTTTACACTCAGCATTAGCTGAGACATCTGCCCTCCAACCCAAATAAGTAAAAGCAATCAATTCTATAAATTCTTCTTCAAAAATTTCATTTAAATGTTCATATTTCACATTAAACAGACCATATCAACAATTCTACTTTCAATCATAAACACAATTGTAAGCATAAAAACTTTTTAATGGTAACCAGCAATGTCTGAAAAAGATTATAAATGAAAAAAGGAGTTATGCTCTTCCTATATTAAATGACTGAAGTTTTTACTTTAAGACTTAAGTAACTAAAGCATCTGTGTGTTATCAACACTGGTTTTGTCACAAATCCAAAACAGCACCCTACAAGCTGCTACAAAGAAAATGAGCTCTATCCCACTCAAAACCAGAACAGCATAAAACCTTTTACTAGTTATGAAAGTGTGGGTCCTGACTGTTGAAAAAGTTTCCCTTCTCTCCCATCTTTCAAAAAAAAGGAAGTCACCTTATTATTTCCCAGCTGTCTTTGTGTTACTGTATGTGGATGGTGCAACACTTCAAATATTGTGTTAAGCATCCAGTTAATAAATACTTGCTGGCTGATTTTATCTCTTAGGAAAGTAAAACATAAAAGATATTAGGTGCCTCAGGGTGATCCTTGATGCCGAATCCCTGTGTTCATGTCGAAATGAGTTAAGACAATCCAATGTGGCCAAGGACAGTTGTGCTCCGAATTTATAACACTGGATGCTGTAGCTTTTATCAAAAAGCAAATGGAGAAAGAACATGAACACATATGGTAGACTAGCATGCAGTTTAGGCTACCAAACAAAGGTTTTTCACAAATAATACTATAAACATTTTGATAAGTGTGTTATTTGCATTTAAATTTTGTCTACATGAAATATCAACATTCCAATATCTCTTTTAGACTACCTTGCATCAAGAAGAGGCACATTTCATGGCATATTAAACTGAACTGTTGGTGTATTGGGTCAGCAAAATATATGATTCCTCTCTGGACCTGAAGTCTAAAATCTAAAACTTACCAACCAGCACTCCATAGAACACGTTTCCTATTAAATATTCTATTATTGGTTGTGGGGCAGAAGAAGGTTTCTCTATATGTGCAGAATTTGTTAGAAGATTAAAGGCAATTTTTCTGCCCACACAGACCTGCAATTCAATAGGGATTATATTGTACCTTCTCATGGTGAAGGAGCCAGAGCTAGAGGAAGGGAACCCAAACAAATCAGTTTTCTGATATAATACAATAGAACAAGTTCAGCACCTGCAGACAATATATTTCAAATGTATATATTCTTACTATAAGTTTGAAAAGGTTTGAAAAGCATCAGGTTTGAAAAACCTTCATTAAGAAATATGCAGGGTCTAAACAACATATATTTTTGCAAACAGAAAGTCTACAGAAATATAACCAATGGTTTATAATTATAAAAAGGAACTGAGTTTTCACCTTAGTTGCAGTTTCACCTAATGATCCCCCAGTGGTTTATGAAAGCAATCTGAAAAAGATTATTTCCTTGCTGCATGTAAAATAAAGTCTGGTTTATTTTTGCTTGGATTGATTCAAATTTACAAATTAAGCCAATAGCAAAGTCATCTATAAAAGCCTACATCACAATTTCTGGACGAGTAAGGAAAAATAAAAACATTTAGGATTCCCTCAACCTGGGAAATCCAGTGTAGGATATTTTAGGGGAACACAGTTTTTTAATCTCATTTTATCTGATTGTCCCAAACATTTTCCTGATCAGTATGCAATCCTGTTCTCCTTGAAAAGTTTAGAAAACAGAAACTAGTTATTCACAGTTTCAAGGGCTCAACTCTTCTATAGAGATCTGAAGTTGCCATCATTGAAATGCTACTACCTTTAGCAGGAACTTGATTATATCAGAAATGATCTAATTTTGTTCAAGTGTCATTATATATGTTTATTCAGTTTGTTTGTGGAAGCATTAGGAATTATTTAACTGTTGAATCTTAATTCTCTACATTTCACAGCCATGTCAAGCTTCATCTCAGTAGTGCTGAAAAAGTGAGCAAAGAAGTTCTTATAATTAAAAATAAAGACACAGACTCTTTCTGGAGTGTGCAATTTGCAAAATAATAGCCCCAGGTTACAGGAATATACTGAAACTGGCAGACTGTACAGCATACTGTACAGTACAGTACAATGTCTCTAATTAAGAAAACTGAAGGGTACAAGGTCAAGTGTAGAAGAACCTTTTGTCTCTTCCCAGTCACCAGGCTTAAGATGAGTCAGCTCTGAGTCAAAAGCTCCACTCTGTCCTCTGCTAAATTCATATGGTTAAGGAAGATCCTGATTCTCTGAAATCAGTGATTAATAGCCCATCAATATCAGTACGCTTGACATTTCATTTGTGCATTATGAGTTGGTCTCTGGGTCTCCATAATGTACTCAGGAATTAGATATTCTCTGCCTTCTCAGAATGACTCACCTGGAGCAAGGCCATTACATGCATTAACCTGTTTGGCTTAGTCTTCCCAAAGAAAAGCTCTGTTAGATACTCATCTATCAAGTGAAGGAACACTTACAGCATAGTGAGGATTCATCCTCTAGTGATCAAGAAGTTACCTGCACAGACAAAGATATCTTTACCAACTCTGTTTAGACATAATGAAGACCTCAAATTGCTCTGAATAGTTGTGGCTATTTCGACAGGATTGTTGAATGACATAGATGTATTTCCTTTGCTCAGCTTTTCAAGCCTATTGGGCACACCTAACTTTCAGGTAAAAGATTCTGATAAAAGGATTCTTCAACATTTAGGTTACCATAGTTTTCTTGCACCTTCTCTCTTCACATATTTTGTGCTATTTTCTCCTACATCTTGCTGTCTGAGCTACAACCTGGATCTGGACAGCCTGTTAGAGCTGAAGAACGGTCTGAAACCTTGATAAGATGTGGAAGCATTTTTACAGGAGTCATTTCTTATGTAGCCGATGTAACCAATACCTTTACATGTACCTAACAAATGTAAAGCAAAATGGTTCTTTTCCTAGAAAGGACATTACCGTAATAAACCAATTCTTGCTAATTTATATTTTTACAAAGGCATCTCTTCTGGATGACCCTTTGGTTGCTGAATATTACAGTTCAGTTGGCACATGCTGTTAAAAAATATTGCTCTATTTTGCCTTTAGCAATCATGCAGCAAAATATTGCTCAGCATGAAAACGAAATGATAAAGATAAGGCAGTTAATAATTGCAAGATATGCTACTGTATCTCCTGTTATTAAAGTGAGTAACACAAGAGGATTTGGAATACATAACTTTAATTATTTTTGTCTGTCTATTGAGGAAATAGAGAACCAATGCAAAAAGAAAAACCCACCAAAACCACAAAATCAGTTTTTATTTTATGAGATTAAAAGAAATTTTTTTTGTCCCTTCAGGACTTTTTCCCTACACTAAGGATCTGTAATTCCAACTGATCTTTAATGTACTTTTATCAATTATTTAGACAAAATTAACATATGCTACTGCAAATATTGGGAGGGTTAATGTTATTACAACTGGATTTTTCATATGTACCCCTAAAAAATGGCTTTTCCTAGATACAAAAGCTTCATTAATTGTAACCTCAATGTGACATCCACACTGTTGTCTTCCCATGTCACAGCTTCTGTTCCCATGATATCTTGAAATAATGGTGAAGAAAAAACAGAGAAAAAGTAAAATCCTTTAGAAAATAATACTTGGTTTCAAGCATAAGATTATTGCACCTACTCATTTACTACAGGTAACCCAGCCCAGTGGTCCAGATAGACAATTTATGAAGTGTTTAAGAACAAAATTAAAAGGCCTTCTGCATTTCCCCATCTAGTTATCAAACACGATCACATCATAAAATTCTATACAGAAATTTACCGTGTTGTTGGATAAGAAATATCTTTACCTACTGAATGTATATTGGAAGACTATTCCAGAAATTTACTCCTGTAACTTCTTGTAATTATTTCAAAATAAAAAATGGATATAAACTATCTGTAAATGTATTTAACCACAGAGCTGAAGAACTTGCACAGGTATTGCTTGAAGGGATTGCTCTGTCTTCTAATTTGATATGTGCTGTATTTTATTAAAACAGAGTTCATATTTGATTATAAGCCTTCTTGGGACTCTAAATAGCATGCATTAGAGCCCAGATTCAAGAAAATGAGATGGCTGAAGTTATAATGTTCTTCAGCTGGGATTAAGCATTATGTGAAAATCAGACCTTCTGGAAGGTAGAACCTTTCTTCTTCCAGAAGTCTGTTCATCTGCAGTACTGCTGCCGACTGCCTAAGCACCAGCTTTCCCTAGCCTTGACTACAGAAGTCAAAAACACTCAGTCTTTCCTGATGATGTAGGACATCCCAGTCGTATCAGAGATCTCAAATTCAGCTGTAGACAGAAGAAAATTAAGGGCGCTTCCGCTTGGCTTTGTTGCTTTTTTAACAAAATCTTCCATAACTGCTTAAACATTAGCAGACTAATTAAAATGCTCTGTCTTTAGGCTAAGTGACATATACACTTTATGCCCACCCCACACCTTGAAGAATATTTATAGCCTTGTTGATACTCCAAATCCAGAGATTTTTAAATAAGAGTATTTCCAAGGAGACAGATTTTTTGATGTTTTTGTTTTATTTAAAAAATTTTATTTTTTGAAAAATAAAACAGTGCATCTTGACTTGCAAGAGAACTTGATACCCCATAGCATAAATAAAGTAAAGGTTCTCTAGGAATCTTCATTGTCTCCTTCTTTAGGCTAAAATCTTTTTGACAAATTTTGCTTTTAAAACATGGTTACTGTTGCTAAATTACTGAAATTGTATAAAATGGTTGAGCTCCCATCAGTTCGCTTGATGAAATGAATCATTGAGACTTCCTCTGGCAGCTCCAGTGACTCTGTGATCTCTGCCCTTGTGGGCTGCCATGAGCAACTTCGAAAGAGCTGTGTATCGTCCTCCTCTGATTTTACCTTCTGAGGGCATCCAGATTTCAGACATCATAAAGTTTCAAGCAACAGAAGCATCAGAGACATTTTTTAACATGAAAAATCTTAGATTAATTAGGAAAAAAAATAAAAATCCTTGCCCTTACAGAAAAATAGATCCATTCCTCTGAAGGCTTTACCAAACAGTAATAAGACATTGCAACTTTATGTGCCATAAATATAGTTTCAGCATATATAACTCTCCTTGCCATCTATTATCTCCTAGCAGAGACATCAACAGCAGGGCCTATTGTTTAATTATGTTATCAAATTTTAGTAGCTAATTTCTTTAGCTTGCAACATAGGTTGTATAGCAATATATTTCTTTTATTATTAGTGAAAGAAAAACCTGCAATAGTGGCCAAACCTTTTCAGCAAACACCTTTTAATTTAAACTGATTTAGAATCTAGGATTAAAGTGTAATTCAAGGTGTAAGGGTCCACAAGAAACAGTAACTAGTTAGTAAATTCAGAGCATTAAAAAAATATTGCTGGAAGGGACTTCAAAAGGCCATTTGTCTACTTCTTTACCCTAGGCAGGATCTCTATAATTGCCAACAGATGTTTGCCTAATCCAATCTTAAAAAACTCCAGTTCTGGAAATTCTAAAATGCCTAAATTAAGGTGATTACAAATTAGATAAAATTTTCTTTAATATGTGACCTCAGACTCCTTTCTTGCAATGTATGACCTTTGCCACATGTATTTTACAGTGTTTATAATTTCTCTCAGACCCGTTTCTCAGATTTTTCAACTGTTTCTAATTTTGCTAGGAGAAAGAATCATCCCCTCACTAGGTCTACATTGATAAGGAATTGGGTAGATTTTTAGAACTACTTGAGATTTTTTCACAGTCCACTGTAAAACTAGGAACAAAAGAAAGAATCAAACAAATGTCTTCATAAAGGCAATCAGATGTTCTTTTTTCCAGATGCTTCTACATTGGATAGTGGGCTAAAGATAATAAACCACAGAATGAGTAAGTACTTCCCTCCATTTTTGCAAGTTTATCTTTACAGTTTGCAATCAAGCCACAACCCAGACTAAGCTATTACTTTAGTTTCCAGAACTGCAGCACTTTTTTCAGTAAGAGGAATTATTGCAATATCTTAAATGTTTTGGAATAAAATCTTTCTGATGGCATAGGTCAGTATTGTAAGTAACCTAGCAAAATATCCTATTTTTTTTTAACAAATCTTAGAAAATTGATCTGTAAGGGAGTTAGGAAAGTTAATTCATTCTCCCTGCTGAAGGGGGATCAGCTGTAATTTCTGACATTTTCCCACTTAATTTTAGAAAGAACCCATGTTAGAAAGTGCACATCTTCCCTGAGCAGGCTGCTCTGATACATAGGTTTGGGAGTTTGTTCTAATGTCTAACCTAAATCCTCTTTTCTACAGTTTAAGTCAATTTACATGTGGTGAGATTATATTCTAGACATTAGTATGAAATAAATGTGTCTTTTGTGTTGGGAAATCCCTCAGGCATGTGGTATGAGAGGGTTAAAGAAAGTACAGACTCTTTTTGCTGCTCAGATAAAAAATCAAGGGTTTTACTGTTCATTAACAAAGAATTACACTTCTTTTAATGAAGTCTAGTAATTTATAGTGTACTTTTATTATCCTTCATTTAAGCTATGCAGAAATATGTAAGCTTTTTTTGTGGATGAGCAGGTTAATTAGTTTTCAGATCAACATTCTATAGTTGCCAGCTATGTTCTTGCAGAGAACAAAAAAGAATTCAGTATAATAAACAGACACGTGTTTTTAAAACTAAATCTTGGTCATAACAGTGGGTATATCTTTGCCAATACAGCTCAGTCTTTACCAGTATCTTTTTGTGTGTATGTGAAAACTTCCACTTTCTGTAGTAGGCAACTGCTGTTTGGGTCTTTCTGGAATGAATGCACCTTTATATTCAGGGAGAGAAGAAATTACAGAAGAGCTGTTGGACACCTGCCTAGTCATGCAAGTGGTAGATCAAGTTGTCCAACCCCAGCCAGTCTGTTGGTAACAGCCACCAAGTTTTCATCTGTGTCTTGGACAGAGCACAGTCCCATGCTATACGGTTGCTCCTTTTATGAAGTAAGAGGAGGGAGCAAGGGGTATGGTTGCTGGATTCTTGGGTCCAAATCACCAAGTATGTCCATGGAGATCATAACCCCACCTTGGTACACAAGTAAAGTGACTGGATTTTGAGGGTGAATCTAAGCAGTTTCTACATTTTCTCTGAAAAAAAGGAAATATCTTTCTTGTCATGAGAGGAATTCTTCCTCCAGGAAGGAGGAATTTAAAAAGGAATTGGTCTCAGACAGGAGGTTTTGGAGCCCAAAGTTTCAGGGCCATTCCAGTAGCAAAACATCACATTTAGAGAAGGATGTTGTATAAAAATGTGATTGAATCTTATGAAAGAGAAAATAGCAAATCTGGGTGCTTCTTTTGCACTTTATAACAGAAATAGTCAATGGAAATTCTCAAATCAGCAGAGTTACTCAAAGGATGATAGTGTCCTGCTGAGTGCCAGGAGTGATCTACTTCCCAGAGAGTTCAGGTCCAGAGGTTTTGGTCTGGCCCATAGACTGACCACACTGTTGTGCAGAGAGCAGATCTGTGTACAGAATCTCCTCAGCAACACCGAGGAGATTCTTTAACTAGCTGCAATAAAAGCTCGTACTTTAAGTTTGCACTTGTTTACTAAGCTTGGGTACTTCCACTTCATGTCAAGCCACCAAGGAATCATCAAAAATTAACAAAATCTAGCACACAGACTCTATCTAGTACTACATAAGTAGAAAGCAGGGAATACCTTCTCCCCTCTGTCACGTCCCGCTTTCTGTCGCTATCCCACTGTCACTGTTGCTTTCTCAGGTTGTTTTTCTTAGTCCGTGTTTCTTGCAGGCCTGGTTTTCCATCTCACATCCTCACACCATGCTTTTTTGCCTGTCCTTTTATTGTGGGAGCATTTGCTTTCCATTATGAAAGGATCAGACTACACACTCTTGGGTGTCTGCAGTTACTCCAGCTCTACTCCTTCATAAATGAGATTTCCTGGCCATTGATGACTCCTAAAATAGGATTCCTGTGGGGTTAATGGCAAAATAGTTCAACATATTAAGAAACACATGAGATGATAGAAACAATTCTCAAACCTTCTTCTACCTATCTCAGTGTTTCACTTAACACAAAGTATGCTGTCAAGTGTCAGTCTGTTCGTAGCAGTGCTTAAGTTATTTATCAGAGAAAAACTAACAATATCATGCAGCACAGACCACAATGAACATAGTAATTTATTCCAGTGATTCTGCAGAGTCCTTTTAAAGGATAAACAAAAAGGTTAGGGGGTGTAAATCAAAATTTGATTGTCATTTCCTTTTCCTAAATTTTCCTGCTTTATTAGTTGGGATAAACTGTAGGCTCATCTAAATTATATCCCTAACAGCGGCCACAGCATTATGGGTGATGTGACTACTGCAGTGTATTGGTAGAGGCCAGGAAGATAACACACATACTGCTCCAGGCAGAACCAAGGGGAGAGCAAGAGGGGCTCCTCTGAAACCCTAGTTTGTCAGCAAAAATGTCTGTATAGCAAAGGAATTTCTGCTGACAATTTAGGATGGAGTATCTTTATTATCCCATTATTATGCCCCAGTGATTATCCATTATTATGGGTATCACCAGATCAGAATATGTGAGTGCTTCCCAATCCCTTTCAGGGCAATGAAGGTATCCCAAATTGCCTCTCTGGGCAGTTCAAGCTGAAATGGTTTAATTTGCAGACTGGGAACATGATGTGCTCTGAAGACCAGCAATAACAGCTAGTTAACTTCTTATGTTATTCCATTTAGATCCACCAGAGGTGATCTAGCTGTACTTTCACTGTTAATCTTGCAGTACAGGGTCAGAAATTGGTGTCCAAAATAACCCATGCAGTTTGCTCTTCACCTTCCTCAACAGACTTGTTTTACAGTAGGACTGTCATGTTTCTTTTATTGTCCTAGGGCCTCAATAGCCTCAGTATGCTTTCAGAGTTTTAAAATTCCATAACATTTCCATGTAAGGTTAACTATTCTCTTCACCTTCTTAAATATTATATATAATTTACTAATTTGAGTATCAGTTGCTTTAAAAAACAATTTCAGACCAAGAACAAAAAAAAATCTACATTTTTGAAACATCATGCACTGCATTTTAATCCTGAATATATTTTAACATGTTTGTTTGTATTATCTCTGGATGACTTGGGGGTTTTTTCAAATGTTTTACATAGACTTTCATTATCTGCTATGTATTGCTGATGACTTTTACTTTAGATAAGAAAAGTTTGATAATAATGTTCTGTCTAATTGTGCTGCTGTGGTATGATACCATACCATGTATTTTGTTTTTTCAAATCAGTATTTACCTTCTGTTATATTTGCATATATACCTTTTGTGGTAAATGCTAATTGGAAATGTCAGAGTTCTCTCAATTTAATTATCATAATTGCATACATCAAAGAGTGGAAATCTCTTTTAGTTTAAATAGCATTTATTAAGACTGCCCAGAATATGTTGTTGGAGTTTCCTAGGTAACCTTAAGCATTTTGACTGTCAACTTACAGAACAGCTTGACATCTGAAAATTCCTGCAAAGTTACAACACTGGAGATGGCCTGCCATTCAGCTCCTTGATTTATTCCATTTTTACTTCTTCTACGCAAAACAGATTATAGAACCTGATTTGCAGAATTTTCTTCTTTAGCTGTTTTGTGTTTCTGTCTTTTTGCTGTGTGCTTTTTGAGGACTGAAAGTCTTGTTTGGGAAATGTGCTCTCTGATCCACCACACTCTCAGAGAAAGTGAACCAGTCCCCTGTGTGCTGACAGCAGAGATGATGCTTAGGTGGATGTAGCTGCCGGGCAGATTTCTCATTCTATCAAGTAGATCTGTCAGTGGAGTTTGTTCCCATCAAAAATGCAGGATCTAAAGAAAGCAGTTGCTACTGCTATTTTCTGGCATGTATGTGAGTTAGGTGAAGAATGGGTAGGCGCGGTTTTCAGCAATGACATGTGAGGTAGGCTGTGAAACTCAGCTACAGACAGATGCATGAGGCAACCCTTTTACTCAGTGACATGCATTCTGCAGACTCCCTAAATGTCCCACTTTATTTTAGGTAAGCTATTTGTATTCTGCCAAATTTCCTTACACATGGCATTCAGAAAGAATTTCACACAAACATACAAGAGGAAAAGATTCTTTCAAGTACCATGAAGAGGCCACAAAACCTCATTTGCCAGATTGTACTTACCTAATAGAAATTCAGATCCACAATAAAATATCTAAAACCACAGCTGAACTATCAGAAGGTTTCTTCAATATTTCTGAAATCTGCACAGGCACTTAGTCTGACCATGAGAACCAGAAAATAACTATGTTAAAACTTACAAAATTCTCTAAAGGAGCCTCTTTCATAGATTTTGAAACTCCTCCTTCACAAAAGCACACATAGTCTCCATTGACTCCAAAGAGAATAAAATCCTTATATATGTGAGGGCAATTATGAGTGGGCGACTAAACAGTCATAGGGAAGGTTGATGGAAAAGATATAAGGGTTAAACCACAATAAGAATTCAGTGCTCATTTTTGAGTACATGTCCTTGGGTCAGGCAGTTTATTACTACATAGAGAGATAGTCATAAACAGAAACATATAAAGTTTACAGATGTTTAATTTTGAATTTTTAAAAATTAATTTACTTTCTATATTTCAAGCTTTTACAGAAATTACTAGAGCACATTAAAATTGCTATCAAAGTGATATTTCTACTCTGAGAACTAATGAATAAAATATTCACAGAATCACAGAATCATCTAGGTTGGAAAAGACATTGAAGATCATCCAGTCCAACCATTAACCTAACATTGACAGTTCCCAACTACACCATATCCCTAAGTGCTATGTCAACCCAACTCTTAAACACCTCCAGGAATGGGGACTCCACCACCTCCCTGGGCAGCCCATTCCAATGCCTAACAACCCGTTCTGTAAAGAAATGTTTCCTAATATCCAGTCTAAACCTTCCCTGACGCAACTTGAGGACATTCCCTCTTGTCCTATCACTTGTTACTTGGTTAAAGAGACTCATCCCCAGCTCTCTGCAACCTCCTTTCAGGTAGTTGTAGAGGGCGATGAGGTCTCCCCTCAGCCTCCTCTTCTCCAGACTAAACAACCCCAGTTCCCTCAGCCGCTCCTCGTACGACATGTGCTCCAGACCCTTCACCAGCTTCGTTGCCCTTCTCTGGACACGCTCGATTAATTCAGTGTCCCTTTTGTAGTGAGGGCCCCCAAACTGAACACAGTAATAGAGGTGCAGCCTCACCAGTGCTGAGTACAGGGTTAAAATCACTTCCCTTCCCTGATGGCCACGCTATTTCTGATATAAGCCAGGATTCCATTGGCCTTCTTGGCCACCTGGGCACACTGCTGGCTCATGTTCAGCAGGCTGTCAATCAAGGGTCCCAGGTCCCTCTCTGACTGGCAGCTCTCCAGCCACTCCTCCCCAAGCCTGTAGCGCTGCTGGGGGTTGTTTTGGCTGAAGTGCAGAACCTGGCATTTGGCCTTATTGAAACTCCTACAGTTGGCCTTAATCTATTGCTCCAGCCTGTCCAGATCTCTCTGCAGAGCCTCCCTACCCTCGAGCAGATCAACACTCCCACCCAACTTGGTGTCATCTGCAAACTTACTGAGGGTGCACTCAATCCCCTCGTCTAGATCATCAATAAAGATGTTAAACAGGAGTGGCCCCAAAACCGAGCCCTGGGGGACACCACTTGTGACTGGCCACCTACTGGATTTAACTCCGTTCACCACAACTCTTTGGGCCCGGCCATCCAGACAGTTTTTTTTACCCAGCAAAGCGTGTGCCCATCCAAGCCGTGAGCAGCCAGTTTTGCCAGGAGAATGCTGTGGGAAACAGTGTCAAAGGCCTTACTGAAGTCAAGGTAAATAACATCCACAGCCTTTCCCTCCTCCAATAAGCAGGTCGCCCTGTTGTAGAAGGAGATCAGGTTTGTCAAGCAGGACCTGCCTTTTATAAACCCATGCTGACTGGGCCTGATCATCTGGTTGTCCCACATGTGTTGTATGATGATACTCAGGATGAGCTGCTCCATCAGCTTCCTGGGCACCGAAGTCAAGCTGACAGGCCTGTAATTTCCTGGATTGTCCTTCTGACCCTTCTTATATATGGGCGTCACATTGGCCAATTTCCAATCTGTCGGGACCTCCCCGGTCAGCCAGGACTGCTGGTAAATGATGGAAAGCGGCTTGGCGAGCACCCCAGCCAGCTCCTTCAGCACCCTTGGGTGTATCATCCGGTCCTATAGACTTGTGTGTGTGTATGTGATGCAGCAGGTCACTGATTATCTCCTCCTGGAATGCTGGTGTTTCATTCTCTGTCTTCTGGCTGAGGAGGTTGGATTCCCTCAGTACAACTAGTCTTGCTATTAAAGACTGATCAAAGAAGGCATTAAACACCTCAGCCTTTTCCTCATCACTTGTTACTATGTTTCCTCCTGTGTGTAGGAGGATGATTTCCACCCTGCATAGCCTCACAGCATCTTTGTAATCATTGTGAGTGGCTAGCCCCTTCTTCTAAAAGCTGTAATCTCTCCTTTTTTCCCTGAGTTGCAGCCAAAGCTCCCGGTTTAGCCAGGGTGGTCTTCTTTGGCACTGGCTTCTTTTATAGCACCTGGGGACAGCCAGCTCCTGTGCCATAATATTGTGACAACCTATCTATGTAAAATATGAAAAATAAGTTTTTACTTATTTTTAATGAAGGTCAACACTCTTAGTGAACATATGTTTTTAAAAAGCACACAGTTTTTCAGCAAAGACTCTCCCTTCTTTTAGGAAAAAGAAAAGTGATAACAGCAGATAGCTTTAACGGTGCATCTCTAAGCAGTTGACAAAATTAGGTCTGTTGTTTGGGCTGTTGAGTACTATTAAAGGCCAAAGTCACAACTCCTAGAGCAATGGATTATAATGCTATTCAGAGATGTCCTTCAGCCTGAAATATGAGGTAAGTCACAGTTCATCTTTCCTCTCTTTCTCCATTTGCAACATACTAATCTCCTTTAAAAGTGTTTTTAGATAAGCTAATGGAAGCTGATAGAATTCATACATGCTACCATATGAACTGTAATGAAAATTACATTTCTTTAGAAAAACCTGGAAATGGTACACTCCAGAATCTTATTAATTTATTACCACAGAAAATATTACAAGTGATGTTATGAAATTTCTTGAAAACTAACCCAATGCTCAGCACTAGTGTGCTGTGTGGAACAGCCCTGTTAGATGGGTTGAGTAACTGTTTTTGGTTTTCCCTAAAGCAAATGAATTGCTCTCTTGAACGGACGTGAATTCTGAAATAATTGATTTTTTTTCCATTCAAATAACATATTGGAACCTTACTGGAAAGATAACCTATTCCTCAGTGTCAGTGCTGAGATAGTTGCTGAGCTTTGTGAAAGAAGAAATACTTCTAGGAGTAATTCATGGGCTACACAGTCGCTGTGGTATGGCTTTCTTTTCCTCCCCATTTGTAACTTAACGGTGCAGGTGGAGCATATTTTGAGTGCAGTAGAAATGAAACACTACTCAAAGAATGTTTGACATCTAATGTCTGTTTCCATGGGCATCTTAAGTAATTTGTAAAAAATACTTTTATTAAAAAGTTCACACTGCATAGTCTTTTTCCATGATGTTATAATAATACAGGGAAATTCCCTTCAACAGAACTGTATCCGAAGGGAAGTTGATTTACAGCTCTTTCATTGGCTGCTGTAATTGAGAAGGGCAGAGTGAATGGTTGCTACTGGTGTGACAGAGATGGAAAAAGGAACTTATTCTTAGGGTAAAGCTGGGTTATCAAGCTCTAGGGCCTTATTTCATTTCAGCAAAATCACTCAGTATTTCTGCACTGTGGTTATATGGCTGTCAGGATAAGCCTTTGGCCTGTCAATGGGGCTTGGGTACACTGTATGATTCAGCCCTCCTTGTGCATCAGTAACGACTTTTTGGGTTACACAAATCATTTCCAAACCCTTCTAGTGTGGTGGTTGTCAAGATCAGGTTGCCCTTTTACATAGCCAAGTGAAACAGACTTCGCAGCCTTGGAAAAAAGCTCAAGAAAATGTGAAAGGCAATACAGAAATTCTCTGAACACTCAGTGCGCTGTAGAATAGATTAAATCCTGAGAATTCCTGGACTAGTAGGATGAGTCTGCAGTGTTTTTTTCCCTTTTTCCACCTCAGTTACACATTTCTGACATGTTTTACCAGGCTGCAAATTCTGGCTAAGCAGTTCCCTAGCACTGTTCCCACACTCTGCTTGTTATCAGCAATGCTGTCTCCCCGCTCATCAGGTTCAGAAATTATTACTGTATTTGGAACTTCACTTTCCACCGAGCAGGAAAAAATGTTAGTACTAAAATAAAATATTATTGAAAAGGGTGTATCTGGATTGAGGGAGTTGGTCTGAAAAGGGTCAAAAATCTGTCCCAGATGAGGAAGAGTGGGACTCAGTTGAACTGGGAACAGAAATAATTTGCCAGGCTAGTGGTGATGCCCTTAGCAATGGGATTGGGCCCAGTAAGAAAGGATAACCATTTGCCCTGTGTGGGAGGTGGTCATCTGATCTTTCAACACCCAGTATAATTCTCAATTCAACATATTCAGGAAAAAAATATTTTCAAACACATAGTTATTGAATAATCCAAGTTGGAAGGGACCTCAAAGTCTCTAGTCCAGCCTCCTGCTCAAAGCAGAGTCATCTTTAACATTGAAAAAGAAAAGAAACAAAATGCAGACATTAGGTAAAAGAAAAAGTCTAAATCCACACTGTACCTGCTTCTTTCATAAGAATCATACTCTTTTTTGAATTTGCTGCAAAGTACCAAAATTTATTTCCTCTAAATTATCTCTCCCTGTGTCATTTCCTCTAGCCTCTTTTCCTTTGGAATCATCTGAAATATCCTGCAGTGACTTCTCTCACTGAGGCAAAGGGCCTACTGTATCCACCTGCAGTTATAGCTATCCTAAAGGATTTTCATGCACAGAACTTCTCGTATTACAAGTTCAGTGTAGCCGTGGGCAACATATTTCTAATTTGCCTATTGTGCTATACCTACTGTGGTTGTGTTGTGCTGCAAGAAGTGGTACAAGGGAGAAGTCTTCTGCACTGTCCAATGTATTTTCATTACCCGGACTCATGATAACCAGAGTCTCAGAAGTGTGACTAGGAATTGAATAAAATTACATGGATGAAACCATAAATAAGGGTGTGGAGTTTCAGTAAGCTCCCTGACATTTCTGACAACTTAGATCTAAGAGCAGTGCTGGCTCTCTCAAAGGAGTCATGGGGAGCTGTACCTTACCAGAAAACAGAGAAATACTCATCAGAGACTTAGTGCACCCCAGCATAGAAGAAAATGCTGTGTAATGACTGCTTTCATCCAGAGCTTCCATGACCATTGCCTCATTTCTAAGTAGCACTGCTCCCTCACCCGCTTCCTCTCAGGCTGTTGCTTTTCAGCCATACAGGTTGTTTAATTTGTTTCCAGATAATATATCCTCTCAATGTTTCTGTAAGTGCTTCCAGTAGCCTTTTCACTTCTGGCAGCTGTGGTAACTTGTGCTCCTAGGATGGAGCTCAGCTCTGGCCCTCACATGGAAGGAAGATGCATAAAATTTTCACTTACAGCCATTGAAGCCCACAGTTATACAAGACCCTAAACATACCAACAGTCTGAAAAACAGTATTGGTCTCTCGCTTCTCCTAAACCATCCAGAAATTCAGTAAGCAGTGGGACGGTAGTGGAGAAATATAATGTTAGTTATGCAGGACCTTGTTTTATCTCTAATGACTAAAGAATGCTTAACAGTGTATGTTTGGAAAAATGTATGGTTGGGGTGTTAGGTGATGATATGGCTTTCTGGATTATGACACTCGAGTTGTTCAAAACACCTGTAATCTCATTCTTGGCAACTGTCATTCACACATGGAACAATACAAAAGGGCAGGAAATGGCATGTTTTCCTTAGGAATTTATGAAAGCAGAGGAGGGAAGAATGAAACTCTGGTGGCTGTAATTTGATGCATGAGTGCTGATGAACCAGTCTTCATAAAGTAGATGAAAAAACACCCAAAGATCTTTATCTAGATGACCCATAAGTACCACCAAATTACTTCAGTCAGTGACTTGATTTTGATACTGCATCAATTTCCACTTCTTGGAAATGAGCATTTAATTTTTGGTTATTTAATTTTCATATCTTTTCATCAGGCCTTTATTCGAGGGTGGAAAAGAGTTTAATGGCACATTATATCAAAATTCATTTTGTCTTCATTCTCCTTTTTCTTTAGTCCATTGCTAGGCAAGCCTTTCTATCTAACCTGATACTCTTGATTTGTCCATCCTTTCTACTAAGACGTCTGCCATTGTAGCTTACAGAAGGTAGCTACAGCTACATTTTGGTATTAAACTGGTACAGTGGACCCCTTTAAAGTCCCTTTCTTACTGTAGTTACCATTGAAGGAAAATTACTGATCATCATATTGAGCTCATGCAACCTTTTCATTTTGAGTATTTCTCAAGAATGAACCCCAGCTTTTATAACCCCTTTTGTGCTGGTTTGCGATGTAGAAGGTGGCTGGCATCAGGCTGTATCCTGACACCTTTGTAGGAGTCCAGTGACAGTTGTATTTCAGGTAGCTGACTGATTACTCTGACTCTGTTTTGTGGGTTATATTTCTTGTTTGTTGCTTAACTTAAATCTTATTCTACAGATAAAAGAGTTGCCATTTTGTCACTATGGACTTTAAAACTTCAGTGGCTTTGACTTTAAAGTCCTACTTTACAATGAAGATTCCCTAGGAGAAAAAGAAAAGGATCAGAGTCTCTCATCATTAACCAAAATAGGAAGTGATATCTGTAACTAGGGTATAAGCAATTCTCTGACAATTCAGGCTAATTAAGTTTTCACTGTGAATTGCCACAGAGGCTTTTATGACAGCAAAGAGACCAGTAGTTCCACCTTTGAAGTCCCTAAGTATAAAAATGTGCTTTCTTTAACAGTCTAAGTTCAGACCTTACTTAAATTATAAAACCAAGTCAATGATCACAAGATCAGAATGTGTCTTCATACTTACTAACAACTAACTGAAAATCACTTCCCAAAAGCTTCAAGATGTAGTGAATAAAACATAAGTCATGTTACTCTCTTCTCTCAGCACACACTTTGGTATTGAGACATAAGCACTGACTGCAAAGTGGAGTTTGAACAAGACTTTGCATCTTATACTGCCAAACTTTGAATAACATCAACGCCCAAAAGCTATCACAAGTTAGACTAGGAGAAACAAAATTCTTTCAGTAAAATGAATTAAGATATTTGCTTTTGGGGTATAGTCTTATCTTCTTAATTTTATTATAAGGCACAAAAATTCTCATATAAGTGAGAACCAAGGATTCTTCATTTTCACTGATTTTCCCTTTAACTTGAATAAAAATATCACTGTGGGGGAGTGAGGGAGAGGGGAGAAGTACAGAGAATCTGCTCTTCTTTGTTTCTAATTCCAAGCTCAGTTACATCTACAAGTATAAGTTGGCAGTTCTGTAGAAGTCTGTGGAGATAGGCCAGTTTTATAGTAGTCTGGGAGAAGAACTAGGTACTAATCTGCCTAAAGAAGCATATCAGCTGCAATAAGACTGCAGGACTTGTTACAACTGTGGAAAACTGAATATCATTAGCTTCCCCTCATTTATTTTACTGTTAGGCTTGCAGCATTTGTGTTGAAGTGGCACAATGAGCATAAAAACAGTCTGCTTATGTCCTGTATTTCTCCTTGACATTATTAGCTAAAAAATTAAGGCATAGATTGCCTTGGTAAAAGGTAAGCTGCCATTCACATTTTTCTACAGAATAGAAAAATATCTTTTTGCCCATTTATTTCTATGAATATATTTATTGTAAGGTGAGTGGTACAGCTGGCTTATAAAAAGAGAGAATGGAAATGGCATTATAAGGCACTTTTACATAGGCTTTTAAATAGCAATTATCATAATATTTCTAACGAATATACGGAGCACATCATTCTCCCTGTTTCTTAGGACCATAGGCTAGGTGTCATCTTTGACCTTTATTTCCTCTTATGCAGGTTTTCTCACTAAGATTGCCACAAAGTTATTGCCCATACCCAGCTGATATAAAGAGAACCTTTAGAAAACAGTGTTTCATATTTGTCCAGTATCTGCCAGTTTGTCTTATCCCCATTATTTTTGTATGTAGCTCACAAGATTTTTGACATTACTTATGAACTGCTGTTGAGAGACTGGAATTGAGACTGAAACTTTGCTTATAGCACCAAGTTTGAATGTTGTCTAGAAGGAGCACTCAGTACCATGCAGACAGGTATATTCAATCACTGGAGAGAAAATCCTCCTTTCTTAGCAATAAGAAAAGCAAACACTAGTTGTAAAGACCGCTGTAATGAACACATCAGGAGGAATTTTGAATGCCTGGTCTAGCAAAAGTGGAGTTGGTTTCTCCTCTGTCTTACAACTTGCCCTGCTGTATATACTGCGCAATAAGAGATTGCACTTTTCTTTCACTGAATAGCATGATAGAGAAATGTTTCACAGCACAGTATTTTCCATCATGTTGATGACAGGGTCAGGCACAAAAGAGTGACAAATCCCACCTAAGTGGCATCACCTTGAAATCCTGGTGAAGCAGCTGTTGTGCCCAGTGTTCCTTGTGGGGAATTCAGGGAGAAAGCAGCAATTATCACAAATGGGAATTTCAAATGTTAATAAAGAGAATATGATCTGTGGAACACACTTCCAGTTTTTTCAGACTTCTGTATAATACCTACCATAAATTTATTATATATTTACACAGCAGTACCTAATGCATGTCTCAGTAACAAAATTTAAAATCATGTATTTTTAATCTTTATCTGCAACTATTTCTCATTCTTAAAATTGTGTTTGAGCAACAAGTCTATGGGTTTTATGGAATGCAATTTCTATTAAGAAGATAAGGATATTCATTTTAATTGTGCAGAAATAGGGTACTGACATTCTGATTCTGTTCATACAAACAGGAGTTTATGATTTGCCCTGTAGAGCTCAAACAACCATCTCCCCATCTATACTTATTGATAATTCTCAAGATGTCCTCAGACTAATATTGCTTTTGTAGAAGACCATTTCCTGCAGTCAATCAGGGCACCTTTCATGAATTGCTTTGCCATTTATTAAGCACTAAACAAATGGTCCAAAGCAGATAAATGCTGTTTCTGAGGCCAGTACAGATAATTGAAAGCAAGATAATAAATTAACTTCAAGTCCTCTGATTACGTACATTAGAATTAAGACAATAACTATGTGCTAAGTGATGGGGTTAATATAAAAAATTTAGGGTTAGTATAAAAAATGCAGAGGCCAAAAGGGATAAGCTTGGCTAACTGTGCTCCAAACATGTCAGTAGCGAGTATCAGGTTATGTCCTTTCACTTTGTCTAAGGAGGTTTCTCTGAAGGACTTTGGTCACTTTCTGTCTCATTTTGTCTTTTATACCCATTGCCACTGATAGAGCTTTTGCAAAGATTAAAAGAAAAGGATGATGGACATTTCTGAAAAGCATGTAATTAGTTGTACATTAGTGAGCTTTCAGATATCAGCTGGAGCAGCTCTGCTTTTTATAAACATTCAACAGAAGCCAGCCATTGTCATGAGTATCAACTTGCTTTCTTGTAGTCCCTCAAATTGCTATGGGTACTACACAATTATATTTGTTTTAACTGGAAGTCTACCACATATTTGTGGTGACAGGTGGCAAGTTTCAAACTGTCAGACTTTAAATACACACCTTTGGAGAGAAAGTTCAGGTCAGAATAACTCATCATGTGTTCTCACCAAAGGTCATTACCTTGCTGTGTATTTAAACTAACTACAAAGGAACACTCAAGCTGTGTAAGATTTTATTGGGTCTTCTCTCCCACAATGAAACATCTGAGTGTCAGGGAATCTCTGAGAGTAAAGACACTTTGAATATATTGGGAGAATGATATTAGGAAAAGGTTCTTCACTGAGAGGGTGCTCGATCACTGGAACAGGTTCCCCAGGGAAGTGGTCACAGCCTCAAGCCTGTCAGAGTTCAAGGAGCATCTGGACAACGCTCTTTTAGTCATATGATTTAGTTCTAGGTAGTACTGCCAGGAGCAGGGAGTCGGACTTGATGATCCGTATGGTCCCTTCCAACTTAAGGTATTCTATGATTCTATGACAATAAAAGGAGATATTGTCAATGGTTATTGTATAGGAGTTGTATACACTATAGTAGTATATTACAATGGTAGTTGTGTTTATAATCGGTTTATTTTTTTAATGTGTGACACAGTTGAACAATACGATTTTGATCTCACTTAGATGTAAAATCAGTACAACTTTTCAAAGGAGCTGCTTGAATTATTTCTACCATTCTCCCCAAGGACACAATCAAATCAGACCTAGGAATTTTTGGTGATGCTTTCAAGTAATATAAGTAGATTGTCTCAAGAGAGATGTGCAAAACAGCTCTGTGTAATTTCTACTTTACATTTTCATGACAAACAAATCTCAGACCAGTTTTCCAAGAAATTTGATATGGATGATGATCCTTCCGAGTCAACTGGCCAATTTATGGGTCAGAAACAAAATAATTTGTTAGGAAGGTTGGTGACATTTGGCCATCCAACTAAATTCTTTGGGACATTGGAATATGAAGTTAAATTCTTGGGCCGTTAATCTGTGAAAGCTCAGGGTGAGAAAGAAAGATTTTACAACCGAGAAAATTATCTCCTTTCTGATATATGACCTGTGAGTTTTTTAATAAGTGAGAACCTTCCATATTGTCCGTAAAATCCAGTTGTGGCTGCCCCCTCCCTGGAAATGTTCAAGGCCAGGTTGGATGGGGCTTTGAGCAACCTGGTCTAGTGGAAGGTGTCCCTGCCCATGGCTGGTGGTTTGGAACTAGGTGATCTTTAAGGGCCTTTCCAGGCAAATCATTCTATTATTCTATGAAAATGAGCAGTGGACAGCACGTTCAATGACAGAACCACGGGATCCGTGGAATAGAAAAATATTTGCTTGGCAAAATGAGTGGCATATGCCATTATGAGGATTAAATCCTAGTAGTACCACTACAAAGGTTTTCTAATTGTGCCCATAAAGCAGGATTACACAATGACCAGCAATATTTTCAAAACAGACTTAGTAAACCCCTCATTTTAACATGTCCATAAATAGAACACAAAGAAAAAATTTATTTCCCTTTGTCATCTTTTTGCATGCCACATACTAAAATCATTCACAGAATAAACCTGGCTGTATCATCTAAACCAGGATTCTCAGCTTTCCCTAAACAATTCCTGGCAGACATTTCTCTAACTTGTTCTCAGATATCCCCAGTGAGAAACCTTGCACAGCGTACGCACACGATGCATCCCAGTACTCACCTATCCTTAGAACTAGAAATTATTTCCCAATGTCTAACCTAAATCCAATCTCTCATCTACTTTACTCACACACTTGAGATCTCTCATTTGCTGTTTCTCAGGATACTGCAACCCCAAAACATTTGAGGTGACCTGCAATATATGCAATAAATCTTGTCACTAGGACACTGAGTGAAAGATTACTGTTTTTTATGTACTGAAATGAAAATGCAAAGCTTGACATTTATGTCTGTTTCTGCTCTTTATCTGCTGTTTCTGCATGGCTTCTAGCACTGTTTCTCAGTCACGGTTATCAGTCTAAAATGTGACTATGACTACAATAAGGCTCCTTGTGCCTCCATGCAGTCATATACCTCAGAAGGCCAGGCTTCTGTTATTTCTGACATAAAGAATACTGTTTAGAAAAAGGTGTAGCAGGTATATCCTACAGAAACCTGCAGTCCTACTTACACTGATGTGATTCTATTTCAAGGTTTTTGTACAGTTTCTGACTGTAGCTCTTCTGTTATATTTTGTTCGACACTTGCCTCTGAAGATATGTGAAGTAGCAAGTGTCCCATTACCTGGTATTAGCAGGAGAAAGTTATCTTTATGATGATTCCTTGGCACAATTTTAATATACATCATAGAAATTATATTTGGAAAATCATGTTCCTTGCCAAGTTTTTGTGTGCTTAGTATAATTAAAATTTGCAGTGTTTATCTTATTTTGCCTACCTTTATGCAAAAAATACTGTAGTTAGACAATTTGCCATTTGGAAGTAGTAACAAATTATTTTAATCCAAAGCATTGTAATTTGAATCAGTAGGAATTCAGGTTGCCAGAAAGCTATTATTGCTATGTCTAGCAGCACCTATTCTTCAAGTTGCAAACATTGCCTTGCCCTGGCAGACATCACGAAGTGATCAACTGCTTAGGTAACTCACAGATCCTGAGAAAACGCCTTTCTGAATCCATTGATCTACAATAACGACACAGAGGACAGAAGTTTGACAGCCAAACATAACATTCATGTTAATTTTTATTTGTTCATTTAAAGTATTATTGTTCTCATAATAAATTATATTTTTTAAAACAATTTAAAACTTTCAAAACCAAAGGCTTTTCTTCTTTGCAGTACTTAAATATAAAATGGTGAAATGAAAAAGGCGTGTATTTGTTATTATCTACAAGCTCATCAATGAACTTCCTCAGTGTGGTGGTTTAGGCCCTGCCAGGACTCAAGACCACGCTGCTGCTGCCCCTCGCCCACCCTCGTACCGGATGGGGCAGAATGAAATACAAACCCTGGGGTTGACATAAGGAGAGTTTTAATACAACAGTGTAACAACAAAACGAACAACAACAATAACAATAACAGTAATAACAATGAACAGAACAAGAGATATACCGATACAGCTGTGAGGGCACCGACCAACACTAAAAAGCCGTCTACTGATCTTCCCGTGCTTGGGCGCCCGTACCTGACGTCAACATGGTATTGAATAACCTAGCTAGAACTCCCTCCCCACTACTGGGGAAACTTAACCCTATCCTAGCTGAACCAGGACATAATCCATCCCTTTATTCTATACCATCTGTATCATGCCCAGCTGCCATTTAGCAATTAACAATAACAAAAAAACCAATTAACTAAAGCACAATATAATTCATGGCATGTTCTCACCTAAAATCAAGTCCCCTTGTGGTACGCATTGGACCTCTCCATCCTCCTGCATCACCCAGGTCCTTGAGCAAAAGCAATCCCGTGGATGGGTTTGCCTTTGCCTGGAGCAGGACTAACCCAGACCATTTTTCCCAGCACACTCAGAAAGCCTAGGCCTTTTGCAGTCCTAAGTATTGTCATGAGGAAGAAATTCTGTGCAGTGCAAAGCAAAAGCAAACAGAAAATATCCTGAGATACTATTAATGCTTCAACATCATGGCATTCCAGCAGACATACTCATGGTATTAAAACACTCGCTTGTGCCTCAGGAAGTGCCCTGACTCTCATCAAGTATCTCATTACCACAATTAAGCAATCTTTGCCTTTCAGTAGTTAGAGTAATCCAGGAGTTAACTTCATTAACTAGTCTATTTTAATAAATTTGTGATTTATGTACAAGTAAAATAAGTGTCAGTTTGTAAATCTCTACTCATAGCTGCTAAGTAGCCTACAAACAAACACAGATTCTAAGATGAGACTCTAATAACTGAGTCTAATTTGTCTTAAATCCCTGAAGTCCTGCAGTACATGTCAGATGCCCAGTAGATGATTCACAGCTTGCTGACTAAAATGAAAAAGAACCCTTGGGTTACTGGAGCTAATAAATAACATTGCAGATTTCTGCCATTAAATGCTGCTGAAGTGCTATAATGGAAGAATGACAGAATCAGCTTTTTCATTCTTTAATACTGATGCACAGAGTTAATGATTTAACACTGACACCTCTCACACAGGAAGACACCTTTCATTCCTGAAGAGCCTCATGGCTGACTGATCTGATTTGCAGTAGATCTGTCGCTAACTAGCCCTGGGCTGAATGACACCACTGTTTTAAGAATGAAAAGGACTTCAGTGCACAAAGTGTAAATATGGTTTTTTTTCCAGGTGAAAATATGGGGAAGGGGGGAACTTGTTAAATAGCACATAGAAATGATGAGCTAATGCATTCATTGTTCCAAAATATATGTTTGATAAGACTATTGGAAAAGAGAAAATGGATACCTCCCAGAGTCAACTCCAGATATAGTGAAGTATGAGATGAAATCAGAAAGGCACCACCAGCAGCATTAGAAAAACACATTCTTCAGCCATTATACACAGCTATTTCTTATTACAGAAAAAAAAATGAGCACTTTGTAAAAAGCATGTAAGTCATTTATATTTAGTACATTCTGCAAGACAATGAATGGCAATCATTTCTAAAATCTTTCTAATGAAAACAAATTTGCAAAAATAAACTTGTCAGATTTACTGCATGTATGCATTTTGTAATTTTTGCAAATATGTAGAGAAACCTGATGACCTTTTACTTCTTTATTGCGTACAAGAAATTCACTGCAATTCTTTTAAGAAAGACTTTATCTTCTCATTAATTTTGGTGCTTCTGCATGTTTTTATATGAAGATACAGATGAGAATTGTACTAATAACTATATCAAGATGTTTATAGGATCATACTGTCGTCTTGTAATTTGTTTCTTTCAACTATTATCTTTTCTGTCTTCTTACAGAAGCACTTCAATTTATTTAAACATTTTGCTAATCTCTTCTTTTGCTGTGATTCAGAATAGTAGCTGCCATGGCATGTCACCTCCAGCTATTGGAGTTCTTGTATGTTTTATTGTAATATAAGATACTGCACATCACAGGAAAATTTTTCTAGTTGTAGAAAACAACAGTTGTACAGTAGATGAGCTCCCTCTGAAAGAATCCAGGAAAATGCAACTGTATCAGTCTACAGATTGTCTTTCCATTAGATAGAAAAACAAAAGCCCATGTACATGACAATACAATTTGCCACCACTGCACCCTTAAGGAGTGGAGTTTCCATATCCTTAACATCTTAGACTGTCATTAAGATACATATAGGCTATAAAATAATACAACAGTGAAATGAGAACACTTTCATGTTGAAACATCTTTGATAATGAAAATTAATAGCAAAGACCTCACGCCTTTCTGTAGAAGATAGAATTATTCTCCAAAATCTTCACAGCAACCCCTTCCACTTGGCATAGAGATGTTATTGTCATTGTTATAATCATATTATTTATACACTGTCTGTTTATAGATGAGGCAGCTGTGTGCCTGTAGTTGCCTATTTCAGCTGGAAGTAAAAGACACTGGACACAATACTGTTCAATACACCTAGCAGGCTTGGAGGCATGACTGAGTCACATGGGCCCACAGACCTGAAGCATGGAGAATCCAGAAGGGGCCAGGAGGGCAATGTACACCTTTCAAATGTCACTCACTAAATGTAGGTCCCTCAGAGTGTGACTGACACAGAGCACGAGTACTTTGCCCCCTCCCTCATGGCCTTCTCTCCACAGCACTTCCTGCCTCTCACTCTTGTGAACCCACCCACGAGCTTCTTTACCTCTCTTTATTCAAAGTATTGCTAACTACATCCTTTAACTTCATTCTTTACAGCACAGGGGCCCTCTGCCATGATTTCTTATTATTTTACAAACCCAAATTTGTCTAAGCCATCCTGTCACACAACAGGTTTGATCCTCCTTTCGAAGCACATTCCTGACATACTTGACTGCTCCTCATCTGCTTCTGCTCCTCTTTGCTCATTTCAAGAGCCAACAGAAGAGCTGGTTGAGGTCTCCTGGGCTGATTAACATAGACACTACAAATATTCGAAGCTTAGGTATAAATTGTCATGGATGGTCCCCAGCTGAGTTTGGGGACAAACTGATCCTCTGGAGGTGTTTGCCACTGAAATGATTTCTTGTCAGCCGGAAAGACAATCTTAGTATCTTACTTCTCAAAAAGCTGCAAATGTCACCAAGCAAGGGAAATCAGCCTGCTGCAGTGCATATATCTACCATTACCCCTTACAAGACTTCACAGGTCTACAGCTTGTGTTATGTCAAATCAATATTTTCCTTGTGAACACAGAACAGATGCACTAAATCTGTAGTTATTTTAAAAATAAGCTTAATTTCATTTATTATATCAGTTCTCGTATCTTGCATTACTGAAGATCTCATAAGACAATTCACTACATCAGCAAGTCAGCTGAGAGAGGAAAGGATTTTATCTTACAGTGCTACTGACAAGGCACTTAGATCAGCAGCAAATATTTTGACCAAATATCTGACTTCCCAACAAAGCTTTAAAGAATATCATTTAACTAAGGGATACTTTCCTGTGATATAGTGGGGTTATATTCTATTTTCAGAGCTTAATCCATCAGTGCTGATTCTGAGACAATTTCTCAGGTGTTATGGACTAAATCTTTCTCTAAATAACATTCATAACATAAATATGAAATAGTTCCACTGTTGTCCTGTTGGAAATCTAAAAGTGGTAACAAGCACAGGGTAATATTTTTTTTCCATGGAGTAAACATTAGAAAAAGTTATGGTAAGTGTAGAATTACATATTTCTAAATACTTCGTGTGTATATATGTATGAAATACTCTTTACTGTGGTCATCATGAAGAGACATTACTGAAGGCACACATGGCTGTGAATTTCCTAACTCCCATTAAACTGTGAGGGATCACCTAAATTCTGCTGAAAATATAGAATTTGGTGGTATGCCACAGGTCTCAGCCCCAGCATTAACCCTGCATAAAGAGAAGGGAGCAAAGAGGTCTGAGTTCAGAGGAGCTGACTAAGAACAAGGGAAATGTACCATATGTGTTTTGAAAGATGGCATGAGCAGAAATGGAGGACATTGCTCCTTCCAGCTGAGGTCCATGCATTCTGGGCAGAAAGCAGTCCCTTGGTTCCTGCACACATCCCTACTGCAGCCACACAGACCTGAAAAGCCACAGTTTGACTTTTAATCTACATTAATTCCAAATTTCCAAAGGTCTCCTCTAGCTGACTACAGAGCTGAGCAATTTCCTTTGCTGCTTCTGTTCTGCATGGTTGCCTGGATACTCAGTCTCCTTGAGGATCTCGCTGATTAAAGTGCAGTTGCAATTTGGTGATTTGAAGACCCTGAACTGTCATCTAGATACGGAAATCCTTAGCAAAAAAAGAATGATTTGTCAAGTGCCTGCTTTAGCAATGTTACTTAGACACAGCTATCCACAAGAAAACTCAATGATTTACAGATTTTTCTCTTATATTGATAAACATACTACATATGAAATGAAGTTCAGTGGTGTTAAGTCACCTTTTTGTGTCATTGTGCAAAGCAGCACATTTTTGACACTATCTATTCCTATACTGTTTCTCACTCTCGTTTAATGTACAGCTTGATTACTGCTTCGAGAAACAGGTACAAACCTTTCCAATGTGAGAACATCACAGGCTAATCAGAATGTTGTGACCCTGTTTTCTTAGGGCTCTCACAAGTTCCACTTTTGATACAATTCTTGGAAAGTAGCCGCAATAAACACACCAAATTGTAGCAAGAGAGGAGCGGCACTGGGTTGGTGTCTTTCCAAATCATACAGAATTCAGAAACAACAAAGTTTCCTTCATGATGGTCAGGGGGTTTTGCCCACTTTCCTCTTTTCTAGAATTACAACATATTTAGCAGTAAAAATGACCAGAATTGGAATCCAATAAATTAATAGACAGCATGCCATGAATTTATCTAAAGCCAGCAGGTACTTTTTCCACAACGTGAAAGATTTTCCTCCATGCCTGGGTGAGGGGGGAATTATTTAGAAAAGGAAATTCAAGGCAATCTATGAAGATGAGACACTTTGCCAAAAAGTTGATTACAGGGTGTATTTCTCAATTTTATGTTTAACTGTAATTTCTCTCTCACATCTAGTAAATCTTTCCTGATACAAATTTAGGCAAAATAATTAAATTATTGAGAAAATATTTGGTCTCCAGAAACTGAAACGAGAATATACTTAATAGGTATTTCCAGTCAATTTACTTAAAGCTTGACATGAAAAGCTTACTTACAATTTTGCAATCTGGCTAGTCATCTAAATAATATGCTTTTGGGTGGGTTTTATTTTCTTTGGAATAACGAGAACATTAAATCCCTTTCCAGCAATGGTTAAAATTCTCTGAAGTCTTTAATTAAATCTCCCTTATTTTTTTAATTATCCATGACTTTTGAAAGCCTTTGAATTTTGTTCTGGCACTCATTCAGCCATTTCTGAATTACAGCAAGGCAAATAAAATGTCCTTCTTATTTCAGTAGATTTTAAGGTATCTTCATTGCTCCTATGTAACTCAAAAAAGCAGAATTGTTACAATTCAGAGCTTCCAAGGCCATCAGCTTTCTATTCTTATTCAGCAATACTTAATGTATGTGCATGATTTTAGCACATTACTGAATAAAGGTAGACTTGAGAACATAGAAAAATATTTTGTTTAGGTAAGTTTTCATATCTTTGTTAGGAACAATATAGTATGACTGTATTATTTGCATTTAGACACTCAAGTATCAGATTCAGTTTCTTGCATATTCATTTCCAGTACTGTAACATTTGTTTAATTTTATAGCTATGATCTTGCCTCCCAAATAAAAGTAATTATGCAATATACAAAGTTGTGTTGAATGTCTAGCCTTGTTTCTAACACAACAAGCATATGAATTGGAGAGAAGTAGCAGTTTCCCTTCTGTTCCACAAGGTGCATAGAATTCCTGCCTGTTTGGGAAAAAGATATAGATTTTGCATTTTTCCTGTCGCAATCCCCTTTATCCCAACATATGGAGCACCAGTTCTCCTCAGGTAGAACAACAAGCAAGGGGAATGAATAATGCCATAACAAGTCAAGACAGCAGAATGATAGAGGTCAGCTACTTGCTGGTTTTTTTGTTTGCCTTCAGATAATATATAATCATCTCTTTTTTTTTAATGCTATACACAATGATATATTTACTTCTCTTACTGATGATAAGTGGAAACCTGGATGCTGAAAGTCAGTCATCTCAATAAACTTAATTCTATCTGGTATAAACACATACATGTCTTTTCTTTAGATACTGAACAGTCTTAACAAGCTGTACTGACAGACAGTAAAATATTGGGAAAATATACACTTTGTTGCCTTTTAGGAGAGAAGGCACAGCTCATCATTTTTTTAAAATTTAAATTAACTGTACTACTGAGGTTAATCTCAGAAGATGTTAAGCAAGAAAATGACACAGCACTTAAAAGAAAATGACAAAACAAATCAATGGCAATATATTGCAATGTGACAAAGTCTCCTGTACATATGGAATAGTATTTCCCATTTATAGAACTTTGATTTTGATACAGGATGTCTGATTTCACAACCCAGGGTACAAAAGAGAGGTGACGTGTGAAAAAAGAATAGTATAATGAAGTGAGAAAACAATCTCATTCTTACGGCACTGACTGATTGGTTTTAGTCATTCTTCAGAAAACTAAATATAGAAAGGTTCAAAGAGGATTAAATATGCAGTAACTGAGGATGTCTAAAGAGGTTATGAAATGAACATAAAGTTTAATTAATTCAATAGATGAGTAACTGTTTAATAACATGATTACTTGACTTTATTGCAGATATTTCATAATATGTGTGAAACGAACACTTTAACCCTAGAAATACTGAGCTGCATGATTCACTGCTTTCTTCTGAATAGATTATTCACTTAATTGTCAACAATTATTATATTCTTTATTATTACTCTTCTGTGATTTTTTTAAATGTGTGCTCTGATTTACATCTCTCAAACACACCAAACCTCATTTATGAAGAAACCATATAAACTATTTTTCTGGATATATGGGCAATGCTGCATGTGAGGATATTATTTCAGCTCTAACTTGTGGTGAAGAATCCCTCTACACTTATACAGAAATAAGAATAACTTTAAGATGTGCTACATCTTTTCCTGTGAGGTAGCACAATTCAATTACCATAGAAAACTAAAATAAAAATACTGTCTTAGCTTAACAGAAAAATAAGTAACATAACTGGGTTCCCATGAGCTATGTTTTACTGTAAATACAGAAATATACATGCAACTATAAATTTCACATAGCACCTGGTTTCTGATTGCTTTTAAATACTGAACATAGTAAACATCATAGGCTTACAGACTCTTTAAGGTATAATATGATATATTTTTCTTGCTCTTAAAAGTAACAGGAGATTTTCAAAGTTACTATTGCTACTTCATTTCTGGTTGTATGCTTGTTTCAGTATTATCTGCAAGCTCCTGGTTCAGATCAGGTTTTCTCATTGCTGTTTTTGTAAAAATATAAAAAGATTTTTTTTTTCCCCTGAAGATCTGTCATAACCAATAAATTATTCACGCCATCAGAAGGAAGCTTGTTGTTGGACAGCATTTTGTGAACTTAAAAGTTCATTTTAGAAGTCTCTCCTTGGATTTTTGCACACTTAAAATACTATTAGATTTTGATACAGTTTCTCTCTCTCAAATTAGATGCAGAGTTAACTAAGAGCTTTGAAGATCTGGAGTTGATCACTGGGTGATTGGAAGCATACAGAGAGAAGCATCTTTCTGAAGGATAAAGGGACTAAAAGAATTTGAAGAAAACCTGGCGATGTGATCAGTTGGATTTTACCCTTGCTATTTCATCTGTATTAATCAATAAATCTATTCTCTGCTTTAAGAAAGCTTTGGAGGCAGATTAAAAAAAAAAAAAAAAATATTTATCTAGTTGCACTTTCAAAAGCACCTTAAAAAAATGGATTTAAATCATTTTGTTACATTTTAGAAAACATGTACTTTCCATTAATTGAGTGGCAAGTCACTTTAACACACACAGAGGTGCCAAAACTGAGCAGTAACAAACATATATCCTCACAAAGAACAACTTTTAGGTAACACCAAGGATTGTTTTGCCTTCCTTTACTCAGAGAAGCTGTTCCTCTGATAATGGGTGTAGCTCTGTTTTCAGATCTAAATCAAAGATCTTCTGTTTTTTTTGGAATGAGACTGTCTCTATGTACTTTACTGATTACAAGCTCAAAAGCTGGATATTGACCTACATTTTTTGTTGATGATGTCAGTGTTAGGTCAAACTATTATTATAATGAAATCAGGTGAAAATTCTCAAAGGACAACTCACTTTCATATGTCTCCCGCTCACAGAAGTCCAGGAAGAGCAGCAGGAGAAATCCTTCACCCTTCAGTAGTGCCAGATCCACTAAGACACTCAAAAATACATGCAGCAGCTGTAATGACAATTTCTCCTAGAAAAGTCCTTTGAATCAAGGAAGTGGTGGTCCATCTCTCTCTCGTGTTTGGCACAGAGCTTTGGTGCAGCATAAACTCTGGCCTACTAAATAATATTGCTTCTTATCATTAAACAAGGAAGCTATGTTTCAACACAAAACCTATCACATCCAGTCTTAAAATATTCAATACTTTGTGGAGGAAAAAAATGTCACTCATCTACTCCTCACTTTTAAATAACAGCTGATAAGTACTCACCTCCTATAAATAGTATAATTACCAAATAAGTCAAGGATGTTTAAAAAGATCAGTCATAACCTCTTGAATAAAATACTTCATATACTTGGTTTTCAAAATCAGTTCTTGATCCATTATCATCAAGATTAATCAACTAATATTTCGATATAAGGAAATACTGAGGAGTCATAATTGCACAATGTTAATTACAGACAGGAAGAGTAATGAGAAAATAAAATAAAGGGAGCAGGGTTTTTTCAGATTTTTTTTCCAGACATTTGTTCATACCGATTTTTTTTTGCCTATGTGATCTGACTAAACATGTGATGAATGTTTTCAAATTTTGAGTCAATAACAGCAACGTGAATAAATTAAACAATTGCTTAAAATAAATTGCCAAAATTGCTTTTGAACGACTTCTCCTCAAAAAAACTGGACAAACATGGTGGCTCTCAACTCAAGTTACATTAATTCTCTGTTTGATTTTTGCCATCATATTTTAGATTACTTTTTGTTTCTGCGAAAGGAAATCAATTTGTACATTTAGAGTTGGTAAAGTTTTTAGATTTAAAAAAAAAGTCTCAAAAATTTTTTTTGTGCCCATATTTCTGTTATCCCACATGGACTGTGACTCAAAAGAATTTGAACTTTGGAGCCTCCTACTAAAGCAGAGCGTCTGAGAAAACATGCTAGATGATGTCCTTGAAGCCTTGACCCAGAAAAGCTAGGATCAAGGAAGGCAGGTTATCTCACTGAGCAAATATTCCAAATATCACAGCAATTATTCAACATTTCTTAAATAAATCTAGATCTTGAAAAAGTACAAGTCTCAAATATATTAATCTTCTGGAAAAATGAATGTATGTCATAACAAAAGGAATTCCAATACTTCCAACGGTTAATATATTTTGCCTGTCTAATTCAAGCACCATTTTTCATATTTTTTAATATATATTTCACCATGGCTTCTTTGCAGGAACCATTCCTATGTCAGCTGTTTTTATTAAGTATTCTGTTTCACTGGCATCTACTCTCCCACTTCAGCTCAACTGAGAATATGAGTAACTTAAAATATTGACATTGAACAAAAATATTAGGATGTACCATCAACATTATTCCTACAGCAGTTTTCAGTAATTTTCTTTAGAAGAATGTAAATAATCTATCTGAATATAAAATGGCACCTGACTGTCGTTTCCAAGTTCATAGGAAAATAAACGCTCTTCTGTTCAACAGCACAATATGAAGTTTGAGATGTACTTTCTAGTACATTACTTTCCAGTAACACAACTAAAACCACATTAGACCGAATTTGAGATTCCACCTCAGCCAATTGTGAATACACTTAACTTTGAATTTGTAAATATGTTCTGTGAGAAGTAGGTTGACTGTACAGTCTCTGAGCTCTTAAATTAATTAATTCATATATTTATGAATTGTTTAAAACTAAATTCTGATGGTTTACATGACCTCACCAAGACAACTAGATGAGAGACATAGTAAAGATGCACCACATCTTCCTGTCAGTGTGCTGACCCATGTTTCCCTGCAAAGGAAACCAAGTCAAGATGAAGGTGATATGTGATTGGGTCTTATCCTGTCAGGGAGTTAAGACAGGGGTTACAGCACACACTTTAGTACTGGGAAGATTAGGCATATCTATTGACTTCTTGGATGGATTTTTTTACATGCTTAAAGACAGGTGTTTAAATATTTTGTTGATCTGGTAACTGCAGATGATATTTTTCTGGAATTATCTTCCAGGTTTCTTGAATGATGACCAGTAGAGAAATATTTTTTTTGTCACTGATTTTTACAAGTCAAGGTTTTATTTTTCCTTGCCACAGCTATCTGCTCAACATTTTGTAAAAACAATGCCTAGTTTCTAAATGTTCATACTTTATTCCATTCATTACTGACATTCTAAAATAAAACTCTGGAACCAAAGAGTACTGTTTGGTGGTTTCTATTTCTAAGTTTCTGAGCAGTTCTGCAGCATATTCTTTTGTATATTCAAAACTAGGCTATCAAAACATAATGCCAATTTAAACCACAACCATTATTTATATTAGTAGTGAAGGAGGAAAAACGTAGTGGTAAATTAATCTTTGTGCAGCAAAGAACTCCTTAAAATAGGTTTTCAGCATACATAGTAATGAACTATTGCTATCTCTCCTCAACAGACATCTTTAAATAACTATGTCTAAAGTTGTTTAAAATCCTTTTCCTAGAATTTCAGTTTCAGTAATGCAAGGAAGACTGATTCCTCACTTATAACGCTGATCAACACAAGCCTCCTTTTTTATCTTCTGCTTAATATAGGGAACTCATGAATCAGCTATGACTTTTACATGCCTTCCCTTTGACCTTCCCACAGATAATCATAATAAGGCTGGGCTGCTGAGAATCAATCAGTTTTCATAAAGGCAGCAGCCTTCAGATTAATCTCATATTATTAATTCTGCAAGTTAAAAAGACAAGTAGAAAGACAAGATGGCTTTCAGTGCTATTTACTTCCCTAAAAATATTTCCTGTGGATAATAAACAAACAAATTTCCAATCTGGTGAAGCTGTAAATTTGCAGCCTTCATGAAAATTAATTTAAATGGATGTGACTGTGAGGTTGGGATTGTAAAGATTAGGGAGACTCCTGTAGTTATAATTGCCTGTTCAGTTCATCTGCTGCTCTGTCACTCAAGAGTGGCACAGCTGCATTAACAACTCTAATCATAATCTAATTCTCAGATCAAATTCCCATCTTCAATATATCCTTTAATAAAGCTTCCATACCCCATCTTTTAGCCTTAATTATTGCTTCCTGTCTCCCCTGACAACCAAATTAAAAGGTACATGCAGCAGTTCTATAATAAAAAAATAGCACAGATACAACTGCTGTACTGCAAATTCACACTAACCTTGTGAAGGTTGGATGGCTTGTGATAACTAGATTTTTTACTGATAGCGCAAGCACTAAAAGATAAGAAATACAATTTTATAATCATGTATTGATTTTTCTTTTTTTTTCCTGCTAATATGGAAAATTACCTGGGCCAGTTTTTAGATTAGCAAACTGAGAAAAGACAATTTTATAGGAAAACTGTCTCGATTCCAACATGTGGACTGTTTTACTTCTTAAAGCTGGAGCTCTTAACATGTCAACATTGTACTAGTTAAACTTAAATCCCTTTGCACAAGAACTGAGATGTCAAGTCAGCAAGATTCTTAATCAGGCATCTACCTTTTGGCATATTAATAATCTCAAGTCAAAAGAACTGTTAACATGTTTAAAGTTAGTAAATACCAAAGTAGTTTTTGAGCAGAACCCAGACATTCAGTGTCTTGTTCATGTAGAATTGTTTTGTCTGTTATACTCTGCAAATGAGGATTTCAAGAAGAATTAAACTGTTGTCCATGCAAATGTAATAAGATGGCATATCGACATTTCTGAGCAGAAATACATTTCCATGAAACTTTAGTAATGAACTAATACAATCATGGTTAATTTGGGAAAATACTAGAAAATTGAAATAATGGGACAGGTGTGGGCAACAAAAGACAAGACAGTTGTCAGTGTAAGTACGGGAGAAAAAGATTAATCAATTATCAAAATATTTCAGCTAAGTTAAGGTTTTAAAGAGAACAGTTCACTATGGTGTTGAGATGATTTTAAAATATAGCCATGGATTTCAAGGGCAGTAAGCAAAGTCTGTCAGGAAATGGTTTCACAGATAAGAGAGGCCTGCAAGAATTCCAAACTTTAAACATGGCAGATTTTAATTATCCTGATACCAGTATTGATTTGGATAAGAACTGTTTCAGGGCTAAGGACACAAATGTGTTTGAGAAAGTAGCAAAGGATTTGTTTTCCAAGCAATGTGCTGCCCAGTTTTAGCAGCTTGGAGCTATCCTGTGAGTGAATGGATCTCGAATAAACCAGGACATGGGGGACAATTTAGCGTAGGGAATGAATCTGAAAAGAAGGTTCAGCGAAATGAAAGGGGTTTATCTGTTAAATGAATACAGTCTGAAGAACTCTGACCCAGAAAGTAATGTGTTTAGTCATTCTCACTTAGGATATCTAAAAGTGAGAAACGAAAAATGTTGCATAGGTCACTTCTGAAAATGTAGAGATTTGTCCTCTACCTACATTTCTGTTGTCACATACCAAGCTTAAACAAGTGATCTGAGACACTCCAATATTTAAAATTCCAATTGTACTGGATCAAACATTTCTGCCAGTCTTGGAGACTCCCACTACTTCTGCAACTGGTGAAGTTTTTAAATTCCTACTGGTCATCAAAAAATATTCCTCTTTTTTATTTTTCTTTTTAATTTTTTGAGACTTGAAGCATGACAATACTGAAGTATGTAATCCAGTTCTTTTCCTTGAAGAAAACATGTAAGACAGATGTAGATACATTACTTTTTAGTCATTAAGCTGAAGTAAGGAAAAATATTTCAGTAACTAATTCTTCATTCTGGGTGGTTTTATGATTACCCAGGTCTTGCCAGACCTGAAGCTGTAGTTCTGTATCAGGGTCAGTATTTGCCCAAGCTCTTAAATGAACCCATTTAAAAGCATGAGTCCTCTCTTTCTGTAACATTTACTTGATGGCAGTAATTACCATATGGCTTCTCCCATCCTTGTAATGTGTTTATCTTTACAAGACTCTGCGGATGTAGAAGCGGGCTACTATTCCCATCTTTTGTTTTGAAAACAGAAACAAACAAAAAAAAAAAAGATGTGGTTCATCTCCACCTATAAAGTAGAAGCATACTTTAAGAGGGCTGGATAAACTCTCTTAATAGTCAATGGAGAGAGATAAGTTGCTTTCAGAGGGCAATTTCTATTATCATGCAATAGCTCTTGAGGTGAATCACACCCTGGTGGAGTCTGAATTTCTGCACTGACTACTGAGGGAGGTTTCAATGACCAGCCTAGACTAGACAGACAGTTATCAGATGGTTGCAGGTAAGTTGAATATGACCTTAAAATCAGCAAGTGGGTCCCATCCTAGTAGACTAAAGATCCAAGGAGAAAAATAAAGAGATCACACCTCTGAGCATTTCAGCCCCTTAACTGGCAAGAGTTCTAGAGTCCTGGGTATGGGAAAATTTCCTTATTTCAGTGTTGGAACCAAAGCAAGCTGAACAATAAGGAGAAAGTGATCCAGAGCTGAGTGATAGCAACCAGTGTATCCCACTGTGATCCCAGCAGTAAACATTACAGTAGCTTGATCCCAGGAGTAAAAGATATACTGCCCTTTTTCACCACTTAGAAACTTAATTGGGTGGGGTGGGGGAAGACGTATTTCTGTACACTGTAGAATGAGGCCTTATAACTTTTCCTGTGAAAACAAATCATGACCCTTTTGTCCTTAATGTGGTTCAGTTAGGACTCTGAATATTCATGAAAAGAAAAATGAAGCAGGATTAACTGAAGAAGACCAGTGTCAGAACACCAAGGAGACTCACTCTGGGCTCAGTATCAGGTTTTACCCTTTGTCAATCAGAGCTGGAATTAAAAAAAATTTTCCTGAGAGATTGATATCCTAATGACAAAATATTGGCTATTCTGACATGAAAAGCTAAACCTCATTTTTCTTTTTTTTAAATAAATGCTTTGGCTCAGAGAAATACTTAGAGCTGAAACTTTCTTTAAAATCAGCTTTACATTTTGCTTAAACAGCATTTTTTGAAGAAAAATATAAGTGTCCGAATAACTCCTTAATAGCTCTGCTCTATAAATTTGATATTAAAGTGACACTCATAACTATAGGAACTATTGGATGCTTCAAAAGTTTAGGTCAAAGCAATATGGCTCAGTACCTAAAATGCAAAAGGCTTATCTGTGCTACCCACATTTTTGTGTTAACAAATTCAGAACACAAATTCTTTTAGAAAAGTCTCCTATCAAGGTTTCTGACACTCATTGTTCTGTTGGTGTTATTTCTTTTTTTTTCTTTTTTTTTTTTTCTTTTTCTTTTTTTTTGGTCTTTTTCCTTGGGAGGCAGGCATGGCACCAGAACAGATTTATTCACAAATTTATAATGACTTGGCTCTGTTATGTGAGAACTAAAAGATGTAGGTTTTTTTATCTTTTCACCTCTCCAACCTCACAATCTTTCTACAGTATGAAAGCATGGAAGCATGTGTACAGTATTCTTATATCTATTAGGGCAGATGGACGTCCTTCCTGGCTTCAGATCCTTCCTGATCTCTCTCAGCCCTCACTTAAAATTGCAAAGGGAATGTACCTGTTACTCACAGCAGGTGATGTCACACCAGGTAAACATATGTTTTGAACAATTACACAAATAGAGATGGTTAGGTAAGCACTATGTAAAACAGCAAATGCAAATAATCAATTCAAGTAAGGCCAGGTGACTTCATCCACTCAATAACTTGAGAAAAGAATCCTACTCTTTAAAAAAAAAAAAAAAAAAAAGAAGAAGAAAGAACCATTCATAGTGTGAAAACTAGAAATCGGGATCAGTAAGCTTGAAAGCATCACACAAGCCAGTTTTAAACGACCTAAGTAACAGCAATCCACTATCCCACTTAGGCAAATACTCTGAAGCTGTTCCCCAGCAGAGTCCCACTGGGAATTTTTTCTTGACATCAATATATTTTACACTTGCTTTATTTTGGCCTGCTATTTCTTGTTTTAGCCTATTGCTTTGTGCCAAAGAAAACCTCAACTTTTAAGTAAGAATTCTTACTTAGAATTCTCCAATGCTTCCCTTATGGTTATTTTTCTTTGTTTTGTTTTGGTATTTTAAAATTATTTCTTTATTTTTAATTTCATTTTTGAAGATTATTGACAATGAATTTTTTTTTAGTTTTCAGATCCCTGACTATTCCTCTCGTTTCTTCTTGATCTTTCTTACCTTTCATGCACTCTCTGCAATAAATAGTGTCCACCGGTGCATAAGCAACTAATTGCATATTTTTATTCAATTATACTTTTTGCCAGCAAATAAGTCTTTCTCTGAGCATGCACTGAATCCAAATGAAAATAAACGACTTGTCTTCGGGTACTACTATCACAGAACACATGATTTTCTTTGTACTAGGGTTTGTTTACAGTTCCCTAATACATTGAATCCCCTGATGATAGATCAATAAAAGGATGTCCTCCTGCACCTGACTATTTCTTTTTTGATAAAGGTAACTATATTTTATTTCTCTGCACTTGAAAAAGCAATGATTGTGTTCATGTTCTTATAGGTATATTCAATAGCTGCCTGCTAGCTTTTTAAGCTTATAGTAAAATATGATACTCTCTCTTCTTGAACTTCACAAAACCTTGTCCTCTTTTTTCTGTCATTTTCAATAAACCACCCATAGTCTGCCTTGTTTCCCAGTGAATAAAAATGTGTGGTTCAATTACAGGAGTTGATGCTCTGAAGGTTAAATCACTTCACTGTGTCTCTTGTACTCTATGTAAGGAAAGACTTTGATTAACCAAGTCTTTCACATTAACAATGATGCTCTATGTTGAGTAGAGCATCTTGGAATGAAAATGAGCATTTGGATTGCCCTGTTTAATCTTTGTAGCGTTATAATGTTAAGGTTTCATAATTTTTTCAAACACATTCATAAGCACAATGATTACTTTCAAAAATAATCCCAAGGCTACAACCTTGATTCTTTGAGTTTACAAATGAGTGTTATGCTTAAAATGGATTCTAAGCTGAGGTTTGAAAGGTGACATTTTCTTATAACTTATTTCTTCGAGCAGCAGAGCAGTCTTAATTTCTAAGGGGAATGCAACATGAATGATGCGACTTAGTGTCTCTGCCAGCCATTGAGCCTTTGAAGAAAAAGTGCTCTTAGGATATCAGAGCTAAATGAGGGTGCTTTTCTTGGAAAAATCCCTGTCATTCAACCACCCACAACAAAAGCAAGTCTACTATGTACATGGAGACCATGCTAATTGCCTTTCCATGAAGCTCAGAGGTGAGAGCACTTCCCACAGCTGCTGTGTATCTTCCTACCCTTTTTTTCCAATGACTCCTGGTTGGCCACTAAAATGTACTTGCAGGGATTCACAGCATGAACTGGTAGAAAAGATTTTCCGAACACTGAGGAAATAGTCTTGATGTTGGCTTATCTCCCTTTCTTTCTCTTTCAAAAGGGGCTTTGGGTTTTCTGTGGCACAGCCTGAGAACAGAGTGCAGGACCCAGATTTGGAATTTCATAATTACATTCCTAGTGTAAATCAGCCAAAGAAAACTATGTTATTGCCTTACAGACAGTGCAGCATAGGGCAAGACAAATTAAACTGAGTCTGAACAATAGATTCAATGCAGCAGATTTACTATACATCGTGTGCAAAGGTTAAGGAATTTGGCTTGGTTTTCCCTTTGGAAAAAATGAAACTCTGAGAGGAACAGAAAACAATTTTGAATCTATCAGAACAATTGATAAAACTAATATCACTTCTTTATGAATCCTTATAAGGGATTCAAATAAAAACTGGGGGACACAATCTACTGATTTCGAGATTTTTCATAAACAGTCTAAATACTTCCACAACATGTGAAATAAAATGACCTGATAGAAAGATCATAAGTCTATTATATGTTTTTCGTTACTTCAGTGTACTTTGTATCAGATTCTTAGCTGCCAAGAAGGCAATATCTTTGAAGAGTAACAGCAAATTATAAAGACATTTCTCATCCTATTCCAAATGTGCCATGTATTTACATTTCTCATATTAAGATCATGTTGTAATCTTTCCTGTACCACTAGGACAAGAACATAAAAAAAATGATTAAAAATGGACTGACAGCTCCTTGGATTTTGCATTTATTTAGGGCCATTGCAAAATGACCTCAGTTCTGAATTAGTGCATGATCTGAAAGATATCTAAAGGCAAAGAATTGCTGAATATTAAATTCTTAGAGAAATCATAGAGTGGATTCTAGATTTTCAGATCATTTAATATTTCATCCCATAATTAGATTGACTGCAGAGGTGTTATTTGAAACAAGAAAATGCTCTGTAACATGAGGAAGAATGGTACAATTCATTACAAGATCACGCTGATATTCAGAAACCCCTTAACTTCAGAAAAGAAAGACTTAACAGTAAAAAACCAACCATATCTCATTTGACTAATAAACAGAGGGGCACAGTAAAGGTTGATAAGCTCCAAGAATAATCCTTCTTCCCACTATTTAAACATTCTTGTTCTAGATTTTTCTTGAAAACAAATGTTCCTTTATTTTTCTCCCTCTTCCACTTTTTTTTCCTTTTTCGAGGAAAAATGGAAGAGCTAGCTATTCAAATGACAATGGCCCAGGTTTCATGACAAGCTAATGAACGCACATACAAATAAGACAAAAGATATAGAAAATCCTTCAACACTTTCCGTTCTCAAGTTTCTAAGAGATAAATTTTGCAAATAACAGCAAGAAAAAATATCTTTGGGATAAAGAAAAATGCTTTAGCAGTGTCCTTCTCTCAAAGCAGAATCATTGAGTGTACAGTGTACACAACTCTATCGACATTTGAAGCGCTAGTTGTATTATTTCTTCAGTCAATGCAAGATTTAGAATTTCTGTCTATGTCATAAGCCATTGGCACTGGTATATGCAAAACTGAACTTGCAAACATGTGTTTTATTTATTTGCCTTACAGTCATTTCCACAATCTGCAACCATTGCCCTAGTCTATGGTTTGATAAGATCCAGAACTTTTCTTGCATTGTAAAGAAATGTATCTTGGAGGGGAGTTAAAGGCCCATAGCTTCAAACACTGCCAGATATCTAGCATCTCTAGTCTTAAGAGGAAAATGTTCTTGAGAAATCATGAAACATTTTAGCAGCTGTTGTCTTGGAGGAAAATGGGGCTCCTGATGGGCAACTGATCTGTCTGACCTGCTAAGCAAGCTTTTTCTGAGCAAAGCCCTGTACTTTGGCTGTAGGTCTGGATGACAGTAGCCTCCTTCAGAGAATGATGATCTGGTAGGAAACCAAAGCCCCCCACCCTGTCCGTCTGCAACCCAAGCCGCTGCCCATGAGCTCACAGTCAAAAGCTCTGTCAGCTTAGGAAATGACACTGTACCACATCTGTTTCTTTCTCTGGTATTTTGCATTTTGGGGCATGGGGTTTTTTTGTTTGTTTTCTGTAAACAGAACTTTTTGTGTAGATTGGAGAATATCTTTCTCCCTCTGGAGAAAACTAGACATAAGTAGCTTTAAGACAATACTGTCGACATTTATGGATATTCTGCAGCTCATTGAGTATTACCCACAGTGATTATAATGTCACTTGTGCAAACTTACTACCCGTATGAGTATGTTTTCAGTAGTTTACAGTAAATCAATTTAGAAACTCACTGTGCATTTATGTGAAGTCTAGTCCATATAGGAGGAGCTGTAAACATTTTGTCTCAGTTTCATCACAGCACAACAGCTTTGTTCCCTGGGATGCTCATTTTCCTTAGGTCTTCAACATAACACTGAACAAGTGAAAATCTTGTCACTATGTGGTTGTCTTGCCCTTTCCTGGCAGCTGTCAGATTTGTACTTCAGTAGCAGTCAACAGCATGTTATTGTTTCCAAGTAAAGGAAACATCACATCTCTTTGACACCGCAAGATATGACCCACTGCTTTAATTAGTATTTTTTGCAGACTACTGAAATCACAGCAAATATTCAACAGGTACCCTTTCTCCATTTTGGTTGCAAATACAATTAAAAATCAATTTCCAAGTGATTTGAAAATTAACTAAGCAATTTTGTCTGTATAATGTAGAAATCAGTAAACTTTAATATGATCACTTTAACTTGCTCTCTGTTTGGAAGCATAAAAGTCAGTTTTCTGAAATGTGTAAATTGAATGGAACAAAAAACCCAAAATTTTATGTTGATCCTGTCAAGATATACCCAGGACCCAAAAAATATTAATAACTCAGGGAATTTTAAAAAGTTCACAAAATATTCTGGCATTTCACATTAACTGAGTTGAATTTAACAAAGCCATGTGAGCTTAGATGATGTCAACAAGATATACCATGTTATGATCTCTCTGTCCTCCTGAGGATATCATATGTAACCCATGATTATATATCCCATTGCAACATGAATTTGAGAAGTTTTCAACCTGCTTGCTGATGGCCTTATGCTAAAATGTTGGGCTGAAATAGTCCACTTGCTGCCCTTAAACAGCCACCTCAATCCATATCCAGCTGCATCTTCTCAGTTTATTACCTGTGAGAGGCTTCAGAGCAGTTTCACTACTTTGCCTCAGCAGACATGGTGGAGGGGTTTATTCTGTGGTTTTGCGTTTGTTTTTAATTTAAGCTAAAGACATAAACCTGGTTAAGATCCTTTACTTTATACAATGTTCCAATTCTGTAAGCTATTTCACAATAAACAAATCATACAACACCAGATTAAAGAAAAGTATAATGATTTTGATCTCATGAGGATGTAGTCTTTAGTGGGTGAGCAACTAAGTGATTGCACCTCCTTGAACATGCTTTTATTGCAGGCAGGAGGGGGCCATTTTCAATACTCATCAGCCTCTGTCTTTAGCATTATCTTTACTTATAGTCTGCTGTGTAACATGTTATATTTTCTGTTCTGGGGTGGGGTGTGGTGTTGCAGCATGCCGCCAAGTTTCTACAACCCAAAGAAAGGGATAAATTCTGGACTAGTAGATATCATGTCCCACTGAGGTAACATCAATAAAAAAAACAAAGTTATTTATAATTTTTAATGAAGGCTTTAGTATCTGGTGTCTTCTGAGCAAAGATGCTTTCAGTCCTCAAAAGGAGGTTGCTGTTCTGTTTACCCCTAAATATTTGCATAAATATCATTACTCAGAGCAATAGGTACCTCTAACTGTTCGTTTTGCCCATCCACTTGTATTCTATTACAACTTACATCACTATTTACAAGTAGCCCCTGCTGAGATTCTTCACATCTTTCACATTTTTTGATGATTGGTTTTAAAGCCTTTTTGTCCTTATTCTGACAGAACTTTTCTAACCGCTAAATCTAACATGCTTTTTACGACTACTACAAAGCCCGTAGGTGTATACTTTCCAATTTTGTAAAATGTTGTCTGGAATTTGAGAAAAAGCTGGTTTTTAATCATCATAATGTTTTAGGAGGTGAAAAACCTCCAGAATTCAACTTCAACACATGTATACCTGTTTTTAACACATATGAACAGATAACTGCAACAGCCTGTTGTGTCTTTAGTTCTCAATATATCTCCCAACAAGGATAAGAATCAATTGATTCTGAAAGGTTCTTAGCTGCAAAATGATGTGAGAATGTTTTTCCTGTGACGTATTTTGACAAATGGATTTTGGCCTAAACCATCACAAAAGTGCTTTCGAGAAGAAACAAAAGCAAAAATTACAAATGTTCTGAATTTATTTGAATAAGATTACTTTTTAAAAAGTTACAAGTTGCTTTGCTACTGATGCTAGAGAGTTTGAATCACTGAGATTTCCCTAGAAAATAATTAATTATTTGAGATTTCTTATGTATTTTATTTTGAGGAGGTTGATTCACTTCTTTTCAGCTGTCACTAATTACATCTGTTGAGTAACATTATACATGCCCTCTATCTCACAGACCTGGGGAATCCAAAATACACTTTAGAGGTATTTATTTGCAGGTTCCTACTTTCTAGTTTCTGCAATGCCCCAACCAGATCTTTGTTGTAAAATAATATAGCTCCAGTGAAGCTGTGTGGGACTTTCTGTCAACTAGTGACCCAAAGTGTGTTTATTTTAGTGTGTTTTAGCCACCTCTTTGGGCAAAACTGTAAATATTGCAAACCGAGCAAACAGTACCACATTCTGCATAAACATACATACATACAAACAAGAGGTCAAAAGATTAGGAAGTACTAGGGAGTGTGAAAGGGAAATTGATTGGTGGAGTAGCACCTTGGCACCCATGAAGCAATAGGAGCAAATGGAGGCTCCAAACAAGGCAGGCAATCCCTCATCCTCTTGCTACCAGGCAGAAGGAGGGGACCTAAGAGATGGGGGAGACTGGAAACAGGTCACGGAGGCAGGAAAATCCTCTCCCGACCTCCCTCACCCTCCATGGTGTCCCTTCACAATAGATTCAGGGCCCTGGAACTTTTGAATGAAGAAGAGATGGAGGAAGAAAATGAGACAAACAAGGAGGAAGACCAAGGTCCACCAAGGCCAGGTTGTTCTAGACCAGGTATTAAAACCAGTTCTAAAAAGAACCCCAGAAGAGTCATTGTAGTGGGTGACTCCATTCTGAGGGTTACTGAAGGCCCTATATGCAGACCGGACCCGCTTCATAGGGAAGTCTGCTGCCTCCCTGGGGCCCGCGTCAAGGACCTCACGGCAAAACTCCCCGCTCTAGTGAGACCTAAGGACTACTATCCTCTCTTGGTTTTTCGGGTAGGTAGCGACGACATTACCAGGAGAAGTCCTAAAGCAATGAAGAGAGATTTCAGGTCCTTGGGGAAAGTGATTAAGGGGTCAGGGGCACAAATTGTGTTCTCCTCCATCCCTTCAGTTGGGGGGATAGATGAAGAAGAATACTGGACAACTCAACAGACGAACTTGTGGATCCAAGACTGGTGTTACCGGCAAGGTTTTGGATTTTTCAATCATGGGTTTGTATGCAGGACGCCAGACCTTTTGTTATTAGATGGGATGCACCTCTCCCAGAGCAGGAAGAGGATCTTGGGGCAGGAGTTAGCTGGGCTCATTGACAGAGCTTTAAACTAGATTTGAAGGGGGAAGGGGGCAAAACATCAGCCCATCTGAAGTGCATGTACACCAATGCACACAGCATGGGTAACAAACAGGAGGAGCTTGAAGCCATGATGAAACAGGAAAATTATGATGTTGTGGCTATCACAGCAACATGGTGGGATGTCTCCCATGACTGGAGTGCACCAATTGATGGCTACAAGCTCTTCAGGAGGGACAGACAAGGAAGGAGAGGCGGTGGGGTGGCGCTGTATGTTAGGGACTGTTAAGATTGCCTTGAGCACAAGTGTAGCGAAGACAGGGTGGAGCGTCTTTGCGTTGGAATCAGGGGGAAGGCCAACAGGGCAGATGTTGTAGTAGGAGTCTATTATAGGCCTCCCACCCAGGACAGAGAGGTGGATGAAATATTCTATAGGCATTTAGGAGAAATCTCCAATCACTTGCCCTTGTTCTTGTGGGAGACTTTAACTTCCCAGACATCTGCTGGAAATACAACACAGGAGAGCAGGACCAGTCCCGGAGATTCCTGGAATGTGTGGCAGATAATTCCTGACACAGCTGGTGAGTGAACTGACCAGAGAAGATGCCCTGCTGGACCTCCTCTTTGTGAACAGAGAAGGACTGGTGGATGATGTGGCGGTTGGAGGCCGACTAGGGCACAGTGATCATGAAATAATAAAGTTCTGTATTCTTAGAGAGGCCAGGAGAGGGGGCAGCAGAACTGACATCCTGGGCTTCCAAAGGGCTGGCTTTGTCTTGTTTGGGCACCTGCTTGACAGAATCCCTTGGGAGATGGTCCTGAAGGGTATAGGGTCCCAAGAAGGCTGGACACTCTTTAAGAAGAAAGTCTTAATGGCTCAGGAGCAGGCTGTCCCCAGGTGCTGTAAGAGAAGCCGGTGACAGAGAAGACCACTCTGGCTAAACAGGGAGCTTTGGCTGCAACTTAGGGAGAAAAGGAGAGTTTACAGGCTTTTGAAGAAGGGGCTTGTGACTCACAGTGATTACAAAGATGCTGTGAGGCTATGTAGGGTGGAAATCAGGAGGTCTAAAGCCCAGCTAGAAATTAATCTAGCTTCAGCAATCAAGGATAACAAGAAATGTTTCTATAAGTATGTGAGCAGCAAAAGAAAGACCAGGGAGAGTCTCCATCCCGTGCTACACGCAGGAGGAAACATAGTAACAAGTGATGAGGAAAAGGCTGAGGTGCTTAATGCCTTCTTTGCCTCAGTCTTTAATAACAAGACTAGTTGTACTGAGGGAATCCAGTCTTCTCAGCCAGAAGACAGAGACTGGGAGAATGAAACACCAGCATTCCAGGAGGAGATATCAGTGACCTCCTGCATCACATAGACACACACAAGTCTATGGGACCGGATGGGATACACCCGAGGGTGCTGCAGGAGCTGGCTGGGGTGCTCGCCAAGCCGCTTTCCATCATTTACCAGCAGTCCTGGCTGACTGGGGAGGTCCCGACAGATTGGAAACTGGCCAATGTGACGCCCATATATAAGAAGGGTCGGAAGGATGATCCGGGAAATTACAGGCCTGGCAACTTGATATCAGTGCTTGGGAAGGTGATGGAGCAGCTCATCCTGAGTACCATCATACAGCACATGTGGGACAACCAGATGATCAGGCCCAGTCAGCATGGGTTTATGAAAGGCAGGTCCTGCCTGACAAACCTGATTTCCTTCTATGACAGGGTGACCTGCTTACTGGAGTAGGGAAAGGCTGTGGATGTTGTTTACCTTGACTTCAGTAAGGCCTTTGACACCGTTTCCCACAGCATTCTCCTGGCGAAACTAGCTGCTCACGGCTTGGATGGGCACACGCTTTGCTGGGTAAAAAACTGTCTGGATGGCCGGGCCCAAAGAGTTGTGGTGAACGGAGCTAAATCCAGTTGGTGGCTGGTCACGAGTGGTGTCCCCCAGGGCTTGGTTTTGGGGCCACTCCTGTTTAACATCTTTATTGATGATCTAGACGAGGGGATCGAGTGCACCCTCACTAAGTTTGCAGATGACACCAAGTTGGGTGGGAGTGTTGATCTGCTTGAGGGTAGGGAGGCTCTGCAGAGAGATCTGGACAGGCTGGAGCAATGGGCTGAGGCCAACTGTAGGAGTTTCAATAAGGCCAAATGCTGGGTGCTGCACTTCGGCCACAACAACCCCCAGCAGCGCTACAGGCTTGGGGAGGAGTGGCTGGAGAGCTGCCAGTAAGAAAGGGACCTGGGGGTGTTGATTGATAGCTGGCTGAACATGAGCCAGCAGTGTGCCCAGGTGGCCAAGAAGGCCAATGGTATCCTGGTTTGTATCAGACATAGCGTGGCCAGCAGGGACAGGGAAGTGATCTTAGCCCTGTACTCAGCACTGGTGAGGCTGCACCTCAATTACTGTGTTCAGGTTTGGGCCCCTCACTACAAAAAGGACATTAAATTACTCGAGCATGTCCAAAGAAGGGAAACTAAGCTGGTGAAGGGTCTGGAGCACATGTCGTATGAGGAGCGGCTGAGGGAACTGGGGGTGTTTAGTCTGGAGAAGAGGAGGCTGAGGGGAGACCTCATCGCCCTCTACAACTACCTGAAAGGAGGTTGCAGAGAGCTGGGGATGAGTCTCTTTAGCCAAGTAACAACCGATAGGACAAGAGGTAATGGCTTCAAGCTGTGGCAGGGAAGATTTAGACTGGATATTAGTAAGCATGTCTTTACAGAACGGGTTTTTAGGCGTTGGAACGGGCTGCCCAGGGAGGTGGTAGAGTCCCCATCCCTGGAGGTGTTTAAGAGTAGTGTCGACATAGCACTTAGGGATATGGTGTAGTTGGGAACTGTCAATGTTAGGTTAATGGTTGGAGTGAATGATCTTCAAGGTCCTTTCCAACCTAGACGATTCTGTGATTCTGTGATTCTGTGATACATACATAAAGGTCAAGTATTAAACTTATATGCCTCCAAAAAATCATTCTGAAGCCTCTTCTCGTGCTTTCTGGATGTTTCCACTAACAAATTAGTATAGTGGCCGTTGCTGGCAGCTTCTCTCCCCCAGAGCAAAGTGTCACCCTCTGTCACTTCCTGTGCAGCAGAGCACACTCAACCCTCCTCCTGTGAGTCAGATGACAAACTGAAAATGCCATTTCCGATAAGCATCCCAAAGTCCCAGATGCAGGGTTAGCGTGGGAGCTGGTTTATACCCGTATAAGCCTGGAGCAGTCATAGGTGACTGTGGGTAAAGGTGAGTGTCAGGGAGCTGCTACAAGATGAGGTCCCTGAGGAAAAGGACCAGGGCAGGGGTCCAATCAGCTGCAGCCCCATCACACAGCACCGGAAGAAAGCAGACATGGAAACACCCCCAGATCCTTGTTTAGAAATGTATTGTCCTGTTACTCCTTCACTCCCCCACACAGTCATAGCTAAGCATCTTGTTAAGGTCCTACTTTTCATGCCTAACAAACAGGCCACATAGAGAAGCTTGCCAGCCCAGTAAAAACCTATAGGGGCCAGATCTGATAAAACGAGGTAGGGAGATATCTCATTGTTGATGTTGCTGCAAGGAAAATCAGACTGATTTGGAGGTTCTGGCTACAGGAGGTCTTTGCAAAGCCGGTGGTCTGACCATGATAACTACATAAATGGATGCTCTGCCACTGTTCTATGCAGAAACACCCAAGACAGAGACTTGGATATCTTTCTTACTGCTCAGATAATGAGTAATTGGTCAAGTACCATTAAAGCAGCAAAGGTTCTGAGAGTTTCAATGGACAACAGACTAATTATAAATGAATGGCATAACATGGCCTCAAAAAAAGAGATTAAACTCAATCTCAGAAACAGAAGACAGGGAATAATTATTTTGCTCTACTCAGCAGCTGAAATACTGTGCCTGATTTTAGGAAGAACACTTTAACAAAGATGTAGACAAATTTTAGAAAATCCAGGATCAGGGGAAAAAAAGATTAAGAAAACATGATTTCAAATGCAATAAACAGAGAATACAGAAAGAGAAAGGAATTTTTAAATGTTTCCAAGAGAGAAACTGAAGTTAAGATCTCTTGACGTGTAATATTTGTCTTAAAATTTTAGTAGATTCTGTTGATTCCCCCTTGTAATAAATGGACAGTAACCATAAAGTAAGAAGCATTTTGAATATACTACTTTCATATTAAATTCCATAAAAGATAAGACTTTCCAGTAAAGCTTGGTCTTTAATAAAGCTTGATTTTAGGCTTGCATAATTTACACAGATTGTAGATTAAAATTATAAACAACTAATTTTAAATTTTTTCACTTTATTTTAAATCTCAATAGGCTACCTTTTCCATTTCTTCCTCTTCTTCTTCTTCCTGGGTTTTGTTTTGTTGAGGGTTTTTTTTTGGCAAAATCATTTCTGTTTAAAATTTAACAATTTGCATGGAAGAGCAGGCTTGCTGCACTGACTATATAGAGAAAAATACCAGAATAAGCAGTTTTAGAAGACACTATAACTAAAATATTTTAAAATTGGTTGTTTAGTCGTTTAGATCAAAATGAAGGAAACCTTAGGTTAAACTACAGAGAATCAATCACATTTGTAAAAAGCCAACAATTTAAAATATATGTTACAATTCCTGAGATTGTTTACTCCACTGGCTTACTGACAAAGCCAGTCAAATAAATACCCAGGGCTGGTTTGTTTAGTTTGTAACATACCTGATCTTGCAAATCCCGACCTGTATATTTTAGTTGCTTTTACTTTTGAAGACTTATTTGTGTTGCTATATGCCTCATTTCCAACGTCTCATTTGAATTCTTTTACATAAAGCAGAAGTTTTACTAAGCTATCTGATCTTAAAGTAAAATTCTGTTGCCTAAATATAGTATCTAGTGCCATTTGAGATGATCTCAGGTTCTGAAACATGCTTTGAGTTCTGCTGCATGTGCTACAGTATTTACAGAAGACCTGCAACTGAAATTGTTCCTCTCTGAGGAGGTGGAACAGCAGGAAAACCCTGAATGCAGTTGCAGACTTGGCTTGGAGCAGACCCAGCACGGAGGGAATCAGCTGAGGGTTTAGCACCAAAGTCTAACAAGTGTTGCTTGAAACTGTGTGAACTGACCACATGTTATGTGTATGATACAGCTTCAGAGAACGGTCATTACTATACAAATATTACAGGGTTTTAGTGTTTTCTATGACTTCCTTTTAGCAAACAATTTAAGGAAAGCTAAACAAGACAAGTTTTCAGCAACTCATTCTGAAGAATTTCAGAATCATTCTCTAAATCTCCTAATAAGGCTATCCAAGCAACTTCACCCCGAAGTAAGCACACAGCACACAAAAATGCAGCCCAGACACTCAGTTTGGAAAACAACTGGAAACCAGTAACAATCAATTAAGCAGTCTTAACTTCAGGCATTGCTACCGGTTCCCTCAAATTAACAAGAAGCATCACTTCTGACCTGCTCTCATATTAAAATTCAGAATACAAAATCCTAAGCAAACTTTCTACATTGAGTGGTATAAACAGCAACTGAGAACAGCTATGAATTTCACAAGGAGAGAAGCAGAGCTCAGCTCGGGGTAGGCATGGGGGTAATTGTTAATTCTATAGTGAGAGCTAAAGCTCATTTTATTTACTGCAAGGTGTACAGTACATTTGCACTCCTGTTGACTAGTGTTTTAACCACAACAAAACCAAATGCTTTCCCTGTACCATGATGCGAGGCTCAAGCATGCTCTGTCACCTGAGAATTTTGTTTGTAGTTTCACTTTCTGGCAATTGTTGAAAGCAATTTATAGATCACACATTTTCAGCCAAAATAAATTGTTAATAGTAGATGTCATGTTTCTTTCCTATTACATGTGGCTTCATGCTGAAGGCCATTGTTTATTACTGAAAACAGCAGTCTTTTTGCTCCATTAGACAGTTGAGTTCTGAACTGTAATTTCAAACATTCTCTGAGAGGATCAGAGAAATTATTAAAATGACATAAATAATTTACAGTGAATAATTTACTTGATATATCTAGTTGTGATCATATAACATCTATATATAGTTCTTCAAAAGAACTTAGGTATGAAAAGGAAGTAACGTAATTCATTTTACCTGGATGTCCTGAGTATGACCAGGACCTATTACAGTCAGCGGCACACACTCACATATTGTAGGAGGTGATTTCTGAGTAAAAAAGCTTATGTTATGTGTGAACAGGACAAGCAAAGTTCAAAAAGGATGGCTCTTCGCTGAGGTCATGTTGAAATATTTATGAAACAGTTTTCGATTCTACCTATGGAGAAACCTAACCAGGATTACATGATGTTTGGCCACGAATCTGATCTTGCTTGTTGTCTTCCTTAATAACATATTAAAGCCAACTAAAAAGGCAGGAAACTTGATAATAGTAGTAGAAAAATAAAAAAAAAACTTTCAAGAATTACAATGATAACATATGTTCTAATTTCTCAGCTGTCCATTCTGCACAGTGCTCTTTGTATTGGAGAAAACTGCATTAAATTGATAGAACTACCTGCTCCAATAAGAGTCCCTTGATATATTACTGAAAAAATTACTTTTCTACTAAGCATGAGCAGGCATCAGAATGTTATAGGTGATCTTGTTGGCCAGGTATAATCTTAACATTATATGATTAGTCACTTGTAGAGGGAAGAAACATGTGAAACTCACTGATCTGTCAGTAATTGTTTTCCACGTACCTATATCCTGTTCCCCAGACCACATCTATCTCCAGACCTCTTTGATTGTAAGTAAACTGTGTTTTTTCCTTCCTGTCCCAAAATATCAGTTGCCACCAAATTAATACAACTCAGAATCTCCCTCAAAATATAAAGCCTTTGAGTATCAAGGACAAAAAAATTGCAACATAAAATAGATTATTTGCACCTTGAAACACTTCTATTATAGTATTTTACCATATTAAGCTCTATTGGACTTTGAAGGGAAGATCACTGATGGTGGCAAGTAGGGGACCCCAGGATTCTGCATCTGTGTGCACAGCTCAATTCTATCAAAGCATTTTTTATAAGAAATATGTTGTTTGAAGAGACAGGTCATCTTTAGAAACACTGAGCCCTCCCAGATTATTGCACAGCATGGGGTACAGGAAAGCTGGCATCAGTCAGTCAGTCTAGGAAAACCTAGAAAAAACAGACAAGTATAATAGCACCTATAAAGAGAGTGAGTAGGTAGTACACGGAGTTCATATTACCAGGAATGTTGTTGGATCTCCAGGTAAAAAGTATTGAACAACTATACAATCAAGGGAAGAAATTAATCTATTGCCAGATTAGAGATTGCAGCCCTAAACTGGATTGCAAATTTAAAAGCATGGTGAATATAAAGTTACAGTGAGATCATGAGCTGAAAAGTTGGGGAAAACTGCTCTACTAAGAAGTGTTTATCCAAACTGGTTACTGGGAATCATAGAATCATTTAGGTTGGAAAACACCTTTAAGGTCATCAAATCCAGCCGTAAACCCAACACTGCCAAGTCCACCACTAAACCATGTCCCTAAATGCCATATCTACACATCTTTTAATTACCTCCAGCGATGGTGACTCAAGCACTTCCCTGGAAAGTGCTTTAAGTGAAGAAATTTTTCCTAATATCCTATCTAAATGTGCCCTGGTGCAACCTGAGGCCATTTCTTCTTATGCTATCACTTGTTACTTGGGAAAAGGGAATCAGAGAACATAGAATGGTTTGGCTTGTGTTGGAAGGGACCTTAAAGATCATCTGGTTCCAATCCCCCTGCCATGGGCAGGGACACCTTCCACTGGATCAGGTTTCTCAAAGCCCCATCCAACCTGGCCTTAAACACTTTGTGATGGTCTGATGAAACCATAGTTAATGTCTCAACTATATGGTAAAGAATTTTGCCAAAGGAAATGGTTTTGATGTAAACACCAGGGCTGTGCAGGTAATGGCAGAGAGGCACAGCAAGAGAAGGGGGTCCTGTGGAGGTGGAAACACACTTTTCAGAGGCTGAACTTCCTTATCTTGAGTGAGTCTGTGAAGAGCCAATAGAGAAGCTATTTTCACAACTCATATGCCAAAAGGAAAGGTCAAACAACAGTCACACCTGCAGGGAGGGGGGACTAACTCCCCAGCGACCCCCAAGCCCACCGACTCATTTCCAGAAGAATCTGAAGGTACAAACTGTTCATGTACCAAAAGCAAGGAAAATTCTAGAAGCATAAACTGCACACGATGCCTAATTAGCCTAATGAGTCCAAGTGCACAACCGGAGGAGGGGCTAGGAATTGTAAAAGGACACAAAGTCCTGGGTGGCTGCACCTCTTCAGAACTGGACCCCTAGGCTGGCTGGTACAATGATGGAACCAGGACTGGTGAAATCTTCCTTTTTGTCTTTCTCTCTCTCTTTTCCTCTCTCCCCTTTTCGCTCCATTCTTATTCTGTATGCCCGCATATGAGGCAAGGCTTGTTTGGGCATGTTTAAGTCTTATTGGGGTGTGTTATAAGATCTGCCACTAGTTGGTGTAAATTTAATGCCTGTTGCAGAGGTTGCAAAGATTACTGACAGAGTTTCATGTGAATTATCTCTTGTGAGCAGATAAAAATTGAGTTTTGTGAATTGAAGGATCCTTGGTGTCATTTCACTTTAATCCTGACCTGGGAATTGGTGAATCTGCGTCATCATCCCAAGAAATTGGGACGTGACACACTTCCATGGAGGGGGCATCCACAGCCTCTCTGGGCAACCTGTTCCAGTGTTTCACCATCTTCACAGTAAAGAACATCTTCCTTACATCTAATCTAAATCTACCCTCTTTCAGTTTAAAGCCATTACCCCTTGTCCTATCACTACATGCCTTTTTACAAAGTCCCTCCCCATCATTTTTGTAGGCCCCCTTTAAGTACTAGAAGGCTGCTATAAGGTCCACCTGGAGCTTTCTCTTCTCCAGGCTGAAAACTCCAACTCTCTTGACCTGTCCTCATAAGGGAGGTGCTCAAATCCCCTGATCATCTTTGTGGCTTCCTCTGGACCCACTCCAGAAGGTTCATGTGTCTCTTATGCTGTTGGCCCCAGAGATGAACATAGTCCTCCAGGTGGGGTCTCAGGAGAGCGGAGTAGAGGGGGAGAATCACCTCCCTCAACCTGCTGGCCACGCTTCTTTTGATGCAGCTCAGGATACAGTTGGCTTTCAGAGCTACAAGAGCACATTGCTGTGTCATGCTGAGCTTGTCAGTCAGCATCCCCAGGTCCTTCTCTGCAGGGCTGCTCTCAACCCACTCATCACCCAGCCTGTATTGTGCTTGGAATTGCCCTGATCCATGTGCAAGACGTTGCACTTGGCCTTGTTGAGCTTCATGAGGTTTGCACAGGCCCACATCTCAAGCCTATCCAGGTCCCTCTGGATGGCACATCCCTTCCCTCCAGCATGTTGACCGCACCACACAGCTTGATGTCATCAGCAAACTTGCTGAGGGTGCACTCAATCCCACTGTTCATGTCACCAACAAAGATGTGAAACAGCACTGATCCCAATACTAACCCCTGAGGAACACCACTCATCACCATTCTCCACTTGGACATTGAGCCATTGGCCACAACTCTTTGAGTGTGACCATCCAGCCAATTCCCTATCCACAGAGTGTTCCATCCGTCAAATTCATGTCTCTTCAATTTAGAGCCAAGGATGTCGTGCAGGATAGTGTCAAATGATTTGCACAAGTCCAGGTAGATGACATCAGTTGCTCTTCCCTTATCCACCAATGGTGTAACCCCGTTGTAGAAGGTCACCAAATTTGTCAGACATGATTTTTCCTTAGTGAAGCCATATCTTCTGTCACCAATCACCTCCTTATTTTCCATGTGCCCTAGCATAGTTTCCAGGAGAATGCACTCCATGTTCTTGCCTGACACAGAGATAAGATTGACTGGCCTGTGGTTCCCTGGGTCTTCCTGTTTTGGTTATGCTTCCCCTTTTCCAGTCAGCGGGAACTTCATTGGACTCCCACAACTTCTCAAATATGATGGATAGTGGTTTAGCCACTTAATCCACCAGTTCCCTCAGGACCCACAGATGCATCTCATTAGGTCACATGGATTTGTACACTTTTAGGTTCATTAGGTGGTCTCAAATCTGACCTTCTACAGTGGGTGGTTCTTCATTATCCCAGCCCCTGCCTTTGCCTTCTGTGACTTGGGTGGTGTGGCTGGAACATTTGCTGGTGAAGACTGAGGCAAAAAAGTCATTGAGTACCTCTGCCTTCTCCATGTCCCAGGTAACCAGGTCTCTCGTTTCCTTCCAGAGAGGGCCCACCTTTACCCTAGTCTTCCTTTTATCACTGACATATATAGAAGTTTTTCTTGTTGCCCTCGACATCCCTGGTCAGATTTAATTCTATCAGGGTTTTGGCCTTCCTAACCTGATCCCCAGCTGCTTAGACAATTTCTCTGTAACCCTCTCAGGTTACCTGTCCTTGCTTTCACCTTCTGTAGGCTTTCTTTTTGTGTTTGAGTTTGTCCAGGAGCTACATGTTCATTCATGCAGACCTCCTGGCATTTTTACTTGATTTCCTCTTTGTCAGGATGCATTGTTCCTGAGCTTGGAGGAGGTGATCCTTGATTAACCAGCTTTCTTGGGTCCCTCTTCTTTTCAGGGCTTTATCCCATACTACTCAACCAAGCAGATCCCTGAAGAAGCCAAAGTCTGCTCTCTTGAAGTCCAGGATAATGAGCTTGCTGTGTGCCCTCCTTGCTGCCCTAAGGATCTTGAACTCCACCATTTCATGGTCACCACAGCCAAGACTTTCCTTGAGCTTCACATTTCCCACTAGCCCCTCCTTGTTGGTGAGAACAAGATCTGGCATAGCACCTCTCCTCATTGGCTTCTCTATCACTTGGAGAAGGAAGTTGTCATCAACACATTCTGGGAACCTCCTGGATTGCTTATGCCCTGCTGTGTTGTCCCTCCAACAGATACCGGGGTGGTTGAAATCCCCCCATGAAGACCAGGACTTGTGAACCTGAAGGTGCTCCTATCTGTCTATAGAGGGCCTCATCCACTCGGTCTTTTTGGTCTTGTTGCCTGTAGCAAACCGCCACTATAATGTCAGCTGTCCTTGTCCTCCTTTTTATCCTGACCCATAAGGTCTTGGTCAGTTTCTCATCCATCCGCAGGCAGAGCTTCATGAACTCCAGCTTGTCATTGACATAGAGGGTGACTCCCCCTCCTGTCTCCCCTGCCTGTCCTTCCTTAAAAGCCTGTTTCCTTTCATTCTAACACTTCAGTCATAGGAACCATCCCACCGTGTCTCCGTGATACCAATAAGATTGAAGACCTGCAGGCATGCACACATCTTTAATTTCTCTTGTTTATTCCCCATGCTACATGTGTTTGTATAGAGGCATTTAAGATGGGCCCCCAATGAAGGTGACCTACTGGCTGGAGTGGTTGGAATTCCTTTGTGCTGCTCTTCAGGTGCTCTCCCACTGAATGTATCAGACACTTCTTGTCACTTATCTCCCACCAGTCTCTGCAACAAGCTGACCAAAAAAAAGTGCAAAGATCATGTTTTCACCTTTGGCACTTATCCTATGATTAGATACAGCCACCCTGAGCAAAAGGATACTCTAGAGCTCCCTGTGAAGGGCTCACCCTCACTGTCCCATCCCTAAGAAATTACCAGAAAATCTATCAAAATTTGCTCTGCTGAGTATTTGTAAATGGTTATTTTCTGAATCTCATAACTCATCCAAATAGAGGATTTTCATGAAAAATCTCATGGAGATTTCCTGTGCCGTTTTATAAGGCCCTAATTCATGACTCTGGTGTTTCTTAAAAAAAAGGATTTACCAACGTTAACTGACAAGCTACTGAGTACTTCTGCCACCCACTCTCTGAAGAGATTCCTAATTTTGTTAAAACTAAAAAGCAATTTTTCAGGGAAAACCTGAAACAGACATCTAGCAATGAAGTATTCAGAAAAAAGCATTAAAGTTTAATCATTATAAGCAAATAACTCAGGGCCTAATAATGGCAATTTTGGGGCTTCCTAATTGACATCTCTAATCTATAATAACCCCAGATAGAAAGAAAAAAAAAAAAAAAAAGAACTCTTAAGTGATCTTAAGAAGAGGAGTTAGAAAAAAACAGAATATTTTGGAATTCCAAATAAAATACATTTTAATGACAGTTCCCCATCCTTTATCAACTGACTCCCTTGGTCTCCAAGTAGGTGTTTTTATTCACTGCTAACTTTAAAAAAAAAAAAAAAAAAAAAAAAAAAGAAAGAAAGAAATACAAAAGCTATTATTTTTCTTATGTACAACAAACAATACAAAATTCCATAAATAAATGAAAATATCTGAATTCTGGGCACAGGGGAAGTCATCAGAAAATGCCATGAAAGCTGCATTTTAATTTCTCCTTTTTTTGCCTAGAGAGAACCTTTCAAGGTCATTTGCAATTAGAAGAGCTTTGAACTCTTCTGTTGAGAGAGAAAAAAAGGATTGCCTCAGCAGCAGTTTGAGAAGAATGTGTAATGCATCTGAGTTGAAGAAGGATCTATCTTGAACCATTACTTCAGAGCCACACCTGTGATGCCAGCTACCATTTATCTGACAAAGAATGCATTGACTTGTCATTATAGCATGGAAAATACTTTCTGTTCTTCAGATGTTTTAATCTGATCCTGTGGAAGTCAGTTAGGGGGACCATGTAAGTGTGGTTTAGGCATCTCAACACCTTTGAGGGCAATAGAACCAGATAAAGATGTATGGATAAATAATGATGCAGATAGGTGATTTCTAGGAGTTAAGGATGAAAAGTAGTCCTGAAAAGTAGAAAGGTTCTGTGCAGCACTGTTTGATGTCAGAATATTATTATGAAACTTCATGCTATGACCAAACGGGAATAAAATACCCAAATCACACAGAACTTTGGGAAACAAATATATTGCTACTTCTTGGCCTTCTTAAATGTATGTGCCTCTTCCACTATTTAAGATAATGAATACATTCAAGTGGAGCAGATGGTTAAATGCAATGGAAAATTATGCTTAAAGTTAGGTACATACTTAGTTAATGGGGGACTATATTGGTCCAAACCACAGCAATGACTTAAGTTCCTGATCACAGCCTGTCCCCAGCCATGACATGTATTTCACAGAGCAGCAGGCAAAGCCCTGCTCCTCAGGACCTTGCAAACGTGGAGAGCCACAGCTACGTCCATAGAGCCAACATGAGACTGGTGGCAGCTCTGCTCACTCCATGCCACATGGTTTGGGCTGGCCCCTGGGGCAGAGTAGCCTTCTGCCTGCCCACACATCTCAGAGAAGTCAGACTCCAAGAGTGCCAGTAAAGGGAGGTTAGGATGAGCCTTCTGTGTTAAGAATACTTATGCATACATGATAAGATAGTCTGAAAATCCCTGCAGAGGTAAAATATAATCCCTTGAGCTTTGCTTTGTCTCTCCTTTCAAAGGTGCTTTTTATAGGATTGTCATATTTTATAGGAGTCAAATACGATGAGTCTGATTTGCATAATGCTATTTATCACTATGTACAGATCCTTTGTAGAAAGTTAGAGAAAGCCTGGAGATGTATGTTCTCAGTCACAGCAAGCACCTAAATGCTGTCCAGAAGTCCATTACATACAGAAATTTTGAATGTATTTTTAGCAAAGGTTTCAGGTTTTGTTACTGTCACTACATGTGGTGGGTTGACCTTGGCTAGATGCCAGGTGCCCACCAAAGCTGCTCTATCACTCCCCTGCTCAGATGGGTGGGGGAGAGAAAATATAAGGAAAGGCTCATGGGTTGAGATAAGAACAGGGAGAGATCATTCAGCAATTATCATCACAGGCAAAACAGATTCGACTTGGTGAAATTAGTTTAATTTATTGCCAATCATATCAGAGTAGGATAATGAGAAATAAAAAATAAATCTTAAAAACACCTTCCCCCCACCCTTCCCATCTTCCCAGGCTCATCTTTACTTCTGATTTTCTCTACCTTCTCCCCACCGAGCAGCACAGGAGGCAGGGGATGGGCGTTGAGGTCCATTCATCACATGTTGTTTCTGTTGCTTCTTCCTCAGAGGAAGGACTCCTCACACTCTCCCACGACAGACAGAACTCCACAAACTTCTCCAATGTGAGTCCTTCCCATGGGCTGCAGTTCTTCATGAACTGTTCCAGAGTGGATCTTCCATGGGGTGCAATCCTTCAGGAACAGATTGCTCCAGTGTGGGTCTCCTATGGGGTCACAAGTCCTCCTAGCAAACCTGCTCCAGTGTGGGCTCCTCTCTTCATGAGTCCACAGGTCCTACCAGGAACCTGCTCCAGTGTGGGCTTCCCATGGGCTCATAACATCCTTCAGGCATCCACCTGCTCTGGCGTGGGGTCCTCCACAGGCTGCAGGTGGAGATCTGCTCCCCCGTTAACCTCCAAGGGCTGCAGGGGCACAGCCTGCCTCACCATGGTTTTCACCACGGGCTACAGGAGAATATCTGCTTTGGCACGTGGAGCACCTCCTCCCCCTCCTTCTTCACTGACCTTGGTGTCTGCAGAGTTGTTTCTCTCACATGTTCTTACTCCTCTCTGTGACTGCAATTGCATGGTATTGGGTCTTTTTCCCTCTTCTTAAATATGTTATCACAGAGGTGTTACCACCTTTGCTGATGGTCTCGGCCTTGACCAGCGGCGGGTCCATCTTGGAACCGACTGACACTAGCTCTGTTGAACACAGGGGAGGCTTCTGTCAGCTTCTCAAGAAACCACCTCTGTGGCCCACACTGCTACCAAAATCTTGCCATGTAAACCCAATAGACTATGGCATTCTCCTCAAAAGAGAAAGAGAAAAGAGGCATGTAGAGAAAATGCAGTAGCAATGAACATGTGATGGGAAACATGTGAAGGATACAACATCAGTCCTTCCCTTGGAGACAGATGTGGGTGTTTAAACCACCTGGTTAGATTCCCACTGATCCCTACTGAATGTAGAGGCGATGAGCCCATACACCAGGCTTCAAGGAGCCAAGGACACAAGGCCCTAATATTCACATAGTGAATGACATGAGACCTGGTCTATCCCGAGAGAAGAGCATTCTGTCCTTCCTCTTTCCTGAGGACACATTCCCTCAACACCAGAGCCACGACATCAGTAGGCTAAGCCTCTCTTCAGAGACAGAGATGATTTTTGGAGTATATAGTCCAGATTACACAACAAATTAATTTAAAATTAGGGTGGGAGGTAAGAGATTCTCTTTTGAGAAGAATTTTTTTTCAGCTTTAATAAAACCAAGAAGTGAAAATGTTTGCTTAGGAAACTAAAATCTGTAAAAAACTCAGATGTTAAATAGTGTTCTTCCTCTTATAGTAAGCATATTTTTCTGGGTAAATTGTTCTTTTTCCAAGTAAAGTCATGAAGATCTTTTGATTTAAAATTGTTAAAGAATATTTTTGAAGTGTAGACTAACATTTCCAATATGTTTTTCTACCCTCTTTTATAAGTCTATTTTTAGTACAAAGATGTTTGGAAATAAATAAGCTCTGTTAGGTCTATTAAGATCAAGAAACCTTTTACTACCAGAGTATGAATTTTTCTTCATACCATTTTGCATATATTAAAGTCATCCATATTGTCTCTTAGGACTAGAGCTTTTTGCTTTACGTACCTATGAGTTTGTCTACATGGAGAACTAAACCAAGTTAGGTAATACTGTTAAGTAAATACAAATTTATGTATATGTCTAGGTGTCTCTGTGTTTTCTCTTAACCTGAATGATAAAGTTTACATAGGGATATAGTACATCCTAATTTATGCATGTTACTTTTTATTGAGTTTCATTGAGATAAGCTTCCTGGAGTTGATTTTCCTCATAATTTGCTCTTCATTGTCTAAGACCAATTAAAATAGAAAGAAAAAATAAAAGCAATTGAAAATATCAGCTGTTCAGCATATCTGCTCAAAGAGGCCACTAGAATTCCACTTGGTAGAAAAATACACTAGTTAGGATCAATTTTATCAATTTGAAGTGTTGTGTTGCAAGGTACAGAATCTATATGGTGAATGCAAAATCTCGTTATAATAAGCAGAATAATAAATTCACTGAGTTAAATCAGAATTCCACATTTCATTATGTATTTTCTTCTTCTATTATGAGACAAAGGAACAGAACTTCCTCATCTGTCTTTTGCACACTACAGTTTTGTCATAATCAACCCAAAGTAAGAGTATCTAATCCCTGTTTTTCAATGGAATAAGCCATATGGTCATATGGTGGCTTATCCTGACATGAATTTCTTTATTTGGTTGTGACTTGTTAGTGATTCCCAAAGAAATATCAGAAACTGATAATTTTCTCATTATTACTATCTTACGAACTGCCATGCTTCCTCTCTAGAATACCTTCCCTTGTTGCTTTCAGCATAAAGATTAGCATTTAACTGTATGCTTCATTTCAAATTCAAACATGAAGGTTTCAGATCATGTACTTCAGGCAGAAAAATAAGGAAAACAACAATGCTCCAAAAGCGCAGATGGGGTTTAACTCTGATAGGCTTCCAGCAACTGAAAGTAAGCATGAGACATATTCTTTCAGTCTCTGAACACACGTGTGGCTAAGTATCTCCATAAGGTTTCATTGTCAGTTTGTCTGGGGATTTCTCCAGCAAGTTCCTACAAAGGCAGGGGTGTTTCCATAAAGGCTTGGCCAACATGACCAAGTTTTACCCCACAAAAAATTCCATTTATGAAACCATGTTTCCAGCTTTCCTAGAGGAAGATCCTGTTCATATGCCCAATTTCCAACAAAGAGCCTCCAAGAAATCAGGGTCTGAGGATAGCAGCTTGTGACACCCTTAAGAAGTGAAAATAATATATTATTAATCCATTGACTAGTAACAAGCATGTCACTTTCAAATAAGCAGATCTAATAAAAAAATCTGTGAACTTCTGAAATGGTTTACATTTATTTTTTTCCATCAACATTCTGAGTGCTCATTTTTCTTCCAATGTCTGTTTAGATAAATTAAAAAAGAAGGGTGGAAATTAGATTTGATAAAAAATACAGAAAGCATTTGATGCCAAAAAAACCCCACAAAAAAATATATTGTAGCAAAAGAGAAGTTTAGTACTTTCCATCAAGTCAATTTTCAAACACCTTATAGATCTGCTCACTCCTAGTTGTATGTCTTAATTGTAGATAAAGAAAAGCATTTTGTAAAGAAATGGCTTCTTAGTAGGCACAAGCTAACATACAGCCATCCTCTAAAATTTATTCAAATTTTAGTCAATGCAATAAAAAAGCTTATGTTCTGTTGCAGGTTCCCTCAAGCAACAATGTAACCCCTTAAAACAAAAGCCAACTGCCATGCGACAAACATCCTCATTTTCCCTGTCACTTCCATCCATCACTTATCTTGCGGCAAATAGAAGTAGTCACTTTACTCTCTTTCTTCATCAATTTGCAATTAAGAAATGACAAATAAAGGCTAAGGGGTAAAATCATACAGTATGTTTATGTAGAGTATATCTCCAAATGTTTAATATTAACACAAGGGAAAACACTAATTTTAAAATATATTTTATAAGACTATTAAATTTCATTAATGAAATCACCTTGAAAAGTAATAGTTGATCAACAATGTAAGTATGATTATTCCATACCAAAAACTGCTCTTGTATAAAGATGTTTTTTATAAACATTAGTAAAAAATAACATATGTGCATAATTTTGTGTGGTAAATCACTGTGCAATAGACCTAGCTACAACCTTCTCAAAATAATTTTTGGCATTGAAACAGAAGATTTCATAGTCAATTCTGAGTTTCTAAAGTTGCTGTACCACATTTTGACATTTCAGTACAAAACCAGAAGTATCTTAATTTGAGATAACTTGTCAATTGAAAAATAATATTGATGGATTTTAAAATAAAAATTAGTCACATGAGTTTCCACACAAAGCAGACTTTTCTGATATATTAGGCTCAGAGCTGACAGTGGTTAAGATCAGGACCATAGATGAGCAAGCAGGACCACATTCTCATCTCCAGTATGCAGTTAAAGCCTTTACAAGACTGTTCTGTTCTTTTTTTCTGGTGTATCTATTCAGCCAAAGCATCCACCTACAATGAGTTTAAGTGATTTTCAGTCTCTCGTTTGGGGCATTGTGACTCCTAGTAAAGTAACATAGTAAAAAATAATATCATATTTAATCAATCAGTGGCACTGTGACACTTATGTCATCAAATTAAAGAAATTACTTTTCTTTGAGAGAGGTAATGCAAGTAAATAGTTAGGCAAAATGAATGCTTTGAATCAGCCCACAACAGTTTAGATGTGCACCATTTAAATCCCTGCTTTCAAGTTCTATATCCTTCTCGGGATTCTAAAAGACCATTTATTGAATCAATTAGCTGTGGAAAAACAAGTATCCTCTAAATAATGCAAAATACCAAATGCATGGTGAATAATTCTCTTCATAAGAAGCAAGATTGATTTTGCCTTTGATTATCCTTGCTACACAGAAATACTTTTTCCAATTAAGGTTAAAAAGTTAATGTTACAGAGTCAACAACTTGACAAAATATCACATTAATCAGGAAGCATAACCTCATTGGAATTCCACATATTATGCTGAAGGAGCTATTTCTGGAATATCAGACAAGTACCAAGATACAGAGGCATGTTCTGGAGCACTGATTAACAAGGCCATTTAAACAGCAACATGTTGATTGTAGTAATAACATATTGTTAAACAAGGTACTAAAATATTCAGTCTCTCATCTCTTCTTTTCAGGAACAATTAGGAGCCTAAACAGTTGAAACAATTTCTAGAAAAATGTTAGATTCCATTAAATATTTTCTTTAAAGGTAGCTGAATGTATCTATTGTAACAATACTACCACAATCAGCTCTTAACTATAAAGATATGCTTCCTCTCTTGGCACCCAGAGCTTCAGGGATCTTGCTGTGCTAGCTGCTGAGAGTATTAACGCCACTTTGTCCATAACATGGAAGTAAAGTTAATAAACCTAGTTGGACCCTGCTGTGACTGGATCTGGATTAGCTTGGGCTCTTAGCTTGACCAAAATGAGTACAGGAGCTCACAGCAGCTCCCCTTCCCTGAAAGGGCTCAGAAAAAGGTAGCAAGTGGGAAAATAAGAAAGAGAAAGAGGGAGGAAGCGATGGCATCAGTCCTTGAGGCTTCTTCACATGTATCCTAGGTTTGGTGACCAGTCCCCATTGGAGCTGTTGGTGCTCTAACCTCTGAAAATCAGACCACAGATGGCTTAAAGTACTTGTAAATGTTTATAATCAGAATGGCCCCATAGTTGTAGTTCTTATGTTCCAGACTGGGGGCAAGATAGTTTTCTAGACAGCAGAACTGCGAAATAGATGAGCTATTACAAAAGCAACCTGCCAAGAAAATTCACTTCAATTGAGATTCAGTTGTTGACTCCCATCAAAGTGATGGACACTTTCAAAGGACTATGATAACTTCAGGGTGTTATGTCTTTTTTTACATTCCCACACATCAAACTCAAAATAAGATCCTGGAGTAATGTTTGAATAACATGTTGTCAAGTCTATAGGATTATGATAGCATAATGATGAGTGAGACATACAAATATGTACAGACAGATGATGCTGGCTATAATGAAGGACATCAAAAAATTAATCTTAAGAAAGGACAGTTTCATAAAAAAGATACAATTTCTTGATAATTTTGTTAATGGACAGGGAATAGCACTCTGTTGTTGGTTTTATACTGATAACAGTGAAGCAAATGAAAGAAGTAATAGAATAAAATAATGATAAAACTTGTTTTTCAGGTAAAGTAATAACTCAGAACACTATTAAGAATATGGTTGTTATTGTTTTTTCTAATTTTTCTACCCTTCATAATGGATACATATTCTCCCACTGCAAAAACCAGTCATAGAAAGATATAATGAAAAGAAAAATTACGGTCATTAATTTCACTTTGAAAACCTTTTTTCTTTATCCCAGAGTGTAGCTACATAAGGACAATTCATAATTTGGCCTCTGGCAGTGAGATACTCAAAAGGAATAGATAGAAGCATCTAGCGTTGCCTGCAGTAGTAATAGCCTTGCTAAGAATACCACTGAGAAAGACAATGCGCAATCACAACTTCATTTGTGACAGTGAGACAGTATTTGAAGTGCTATCTATACCCCCCTGTCACTCATATTGCAGATTTCAGCATACCTGGCATTCTCATATCAGCTCTTCTAAGTATTGAAATAAACTCTGCTCACTTCTACCTAAGAAGTTCTTTTAAAATCAATGGGACTGTGTAGGTTAAACTAAAATAATTTGGTTAGTACACCAAAGGTGAAAAGAACCATTTTGCATTGTATTAATCAGGACTCTGCCTGATATGAATTTTAACTTAAAAAAAAAAAAATCATATCATGTGATGGAAAGACTCTTAATTCTGAGGAAATTATCTGTGGAGGATTCAGAACAGCTATTAACAGGATGAAAAATAAAGCCATTAGGAAAAGGAAGGAAGAGGTGGGGCGAGGAGGGGCGAGGTGGGGCAAACAAAGGAGTAAAGGAAAAGGGAAAAAAAACCTGCAAACATCTTCAAAGGAAATAGTGGAACAAATTGAAAAAGCTGATATAATTCATCCAGAAAAAGGGAAGGGGAAAACACACGTAAAAACCATTATGATATTTTCTTATTAAAGAAATCTTAGCAATTTGAACAACTGTTGTGTGTGTAACATCACCATCAAAGAACAATTTTAAGATAGAGAATAAAAATGCCATCAAAAACTTGTCTGAAGAATGACTATTGTTCTTTATTTTCTCATCTCTGCACTGACACTTTCCCAGTAAATATTTTTGAGAGCAAGAAATGAGGCTTTCATGTTTTCATAGTGTTGAGAATGTGCAGAATGTGGGGCAGGAGGGAGCTTGCTTTATAGCTAGGTAGGCACTTAGTAAGGCACATTTAATTCTAAATATTCGAGACATCAAGTTTAGTAAACTGAATGTTGCAGCGTATTCCTTCTTGTCCCCTTTATTAGCTGTAGAAGGATCCTGGAGTGACCAGCTCAGAACAGATGTCTATATTTAGTTAGCTGAATCCCATGGGAAGTCTCTTGGAGAAGGACTGGATATCTGTGAATTCCTTTATGAAATAATCAGATTTTCCAGTGTGTTTATTGAGATACCATCTTTCGGTTTCAATCCAGAAATAGTATGATTAACCTGATAATACTACCAGATTTAGTAGTATCACCCTCCTTTGAGTCAACCTGTTGTTCAGGTCGACATTGTCAACATTACGCACCAGACAAGTGAAGCCCAGAGAGAAAACTGGACAGATGCTGCACTTAATGGTGTGGATGATATGAGTTCTTTGAATACACAGAGAACATTAAATGCTGCAGAGAACTAAAAGTTAAAACATAATCCCAGTTGCACAGTAAATACATGTTATTAAACAAAAATGCAGGTATGATCATGGACAATATCCATGTTCCAAAGAGAAATAATGAGAAATACTGCTATCATTCACATCCTGCTTCAGGTGCTGGGGTGAACATTTGAAAATCCATCCTTTCCCCACACACTCACCATGCTTTGAACATAAGAAATCTGAGGACTTGTTTTTGCAGTGAAAGATATACCCATCACCACTGTAGTTTCTTGTGCACACTGCTAAAGTTGCAATGCTATGGTCTCCGTTTTATCTAAGTGTTTATGGAATGGAAATAACAACAGGCAAAAGAGGTCTATTTCTATACAGTCACATGACAAATTAACAATTATTACAGAACAACAAGATAAGAATAAATTATGATTAATATTAATATCAAGCTTTTAGAAGTTGTTTTTCTCTCTGTTAACACAAGATAAGGAATAGAGGGCAAACCTATGATCTCAGGAAAAATTTTTCCTAACTGTATCATTCCTAAACTATGTAAATGAAATTATTTTATATACTCCTTGAATTAATTCTGCATACAGTTATGGTTTCTGTCTCAGGATGAGGTAAAACTTGAAAAGGTAGAGAAAAAGAAGGCAATAACAGTCAGAGGCATGAGGTGACATCTCTGGCAAAGCAGACTAGGATTCTTCAAGCTGGAGAAGCTTTATAAAACCAGAAGTGTCATGGAGAGAGCAAATAAGGAATAGTATTGCCTCTCCCAATGCAATATACAGGATACATCAAGTGGAACTAGAAGGTGATATGTTGAGACTAAACTAAAGAGAGTTTAGCGGAGCTATGAAATTACTTGTTGCCAGTTGTGGAGGATGAGTATTAAAAAGTGACTGGACAAATCCACAATACTGTCCACTAGGGGTTATTAAATATGAAGGTTGCACCATGAAGTTGCTTAGTCACAACTGTTGGGAGCTAGGAGAACACCTGGAAATGAACATGGTTTTGTCACCCACTTCAGAACTTCCCCCCAGGCTCCTGGCAAAATATTGGACTACGATGTCTTTGGTCAAATGTCATGCAGCAACATCTTACAAAGTATGTAAGAATTTTTTCCTAAATATATTGGTTAAACGACTCAGTATGTTTGATATAAACAATACATGTACAATGAAATGAGAAATAGCTTCAAAAACACTTACTGACTTCATTAATATTTATAATGGTATTTGATGTTATGGTATCCTGATATTTAGCTTGAGATTTCAAACTAACCCATATGTTCACTATTTAATCTAATTGTTCCTTTATATTTCATTAGCAGGAACTGCTTTTTTTTTCTAATGTTAATATTTATTTGCTCTTATGAGATCCCAATCCTCTGTATAGAAAATAACAAAACATTTAGCTACCTCTCTCAAAAGACTACTGTTTCTGTTTCCATGACTGTTATTGTAGAAAGCTTTGGTATTATTATATTTCTCTTTTTAAAAGTTTTCTTCATAATTTACATTGTAAGGAAGGTTCTAATCTATGCATTAATAACCAGACCCAGATTAGCAAACTCATTACTAGTCTCAGATGGGTTTTATGAAAGTCTGAGACATCAAAACAGATCAGTTGAATGAAATATAGATTTATACTGTACCCCATTGTCTAGTACTGGCCTTAACAATCATGCTGTCATACATCTGTCCCCATCAGGACGTGAGACATGATTTTTTCTGCCATGCAATCTTTGAAAATGGATTGATGAAGACCATGCATGATGCATGGTTCATTGCTCTCTGTGGGCTAAACTAGCACTCCATACCACTGTGACTTTTAGTACCCAGATATGACTGCAGACTTCTGCACTACACTGCAGTGTGCAGTGTAGACAGATCCAGAACAACTTGCCTGTGTCTTTCATAGTAAGTAAATACTAGAGCCAGAAGCAGAACACAAGCAGCTCTGGCTCCCAACTACCATTAGGTCACAGTTCTGAAGGGATTAAACAGTGTGTGTTAACACATTTCGGCTCAGCTGCTTCACTGTGAATGCTCAGATTTTTCAATAAAAAAAAAAAATAAAATCTAATCCTGGAGTTTCTCCATGTATTCATTTAGATTTGTAAATAGTGAAGAAAATGTAAAAGCTGTACATTCCTCGCTTAGCTGCAACTGACAGCTGCAAGAAGGACAAACTGTGAAGGAAGAAGAAAAAAAAAGCTTAAAACAATAGTTGAAGCAATTATGTCTTCCAATAACCCTCTCAACCACTACCACACCTGCTTTCCATCTATCCTTATTAACAAGTCTAATGCAAAAGATTAAAAACTAGAGACTTTCAGAATCCAAATACTCATTACCAGCTGTTATGTGCAGATGTCAAAAATTAGGACTTTCAGGTGGGTTACCTGAACCACAAACAACCTGCAAAAGGCTGGGTCAGGTTTTTTATCCCCTCATATAAAACTCATTGAAGAGAAGGCTTGTCTGTTTGGAACAAAAATATAGTTTTAACAACATGCAGTATGCCTACCATGTACAAAGGGAGGAAAGAGACACTAGAAAAAAAGGTGGCCTCAGCAGGAACATGTATGTCTTCTTGATATATATGAACTTTCTTTTACAAAGGTTTCCACTCCTATCCCATCCCAAGTAAAGCCATTATCTTGTGGCCCATGCTGTGCACTTTCAAAATTAGCAAACAGGTGTTAAATCTGGTATTTGACAGCTATAGCAATGACATGCATTGTCTTCACAGCTGTGGTAACTGGAAGCCATTGTTACCATAAGAAGTGCTGGCAATTGAAAGAATAATTTGCATTATTTTGCAATTGCATAGAAATTACTATTGTGCAGCCACTGCAGCCATCAGTCAGCTCTCTGGGCAGAGTATTCAATATCTTTTGTATCAGTGGAGACAGTAGTCCATTTATCTTGCAAACTGGCACTTAACTTCAACTTCAACTTGCTACTTAGTGGGTTAGGTAAATGTGTGAACATAATGTCTTCAGCTTCATGAGGTCTTCAGGTTATTGTAGTTGGGTAGAATGAAACTGGAACATCCACTGTGACCTTTCTCTTCAACCTTGGAAGAGAATGGTGTCCTGATTACTCCTTTTCGGTATAAGGTTGAAAGTTGAATTTTCACTTGAAACTGAGAATCTCCAGATCTCCATTCTCAGACTTAGATAGACACTGAAGCTTAGATCCGCATGCAGACATAAAGGGGTTGTAATGCCAGTGTCAAGGCAAACGTTTTCTATTTCAGTTAACACAGACACAGAATTACCACTGGGGGCAAAGATTAGGAAATCCTTTGAATGATTTCTGTTTTCTCATTCATTTTTTCATTAGTGACTTGCTGTGTGTTGCAAAAGGCTACTTCTGGATCCCAGTATCACCTCCCTTGTTTCAAAGCTCTTTCACAAGAGTCTCATGCGCATTTTCTGCTTTAGACTTCAATACCAGGCCAAAATCAAAAGACTTTGCTTATAAAACCAAAGTATTTTTTACTAATAGTTCCAAAAGTATTGATGGTATTTCTGTGCCATTGTTCCTGAAAAGACAAATATTGTTTTTTATATTGCTTTGTCAAATCCACAGAACCCCAGAAGATGTTTTTCAGCCTTTTTTTACTAATATGACAGAGTAAAGAGTAAATTTCTCATTATTTGATAAGAAATTAAATATCAGAAAGTATTACAATAGAGCTATAATTAAAAACTAAGTGTTTTAAAAAGGAAATTTGTAAATCAAACTGTTTGCTTAATTTTATGTTTAAATATATCCTAATAAGCAACGTATTTCCACAGCAAATCTACCATAAATTACTTCCCGGAATTATTTATATTTTTGGAATACACAGCCCCAATCCATAAATATTATGTTTAGATTGATTTATTTTAATATTTATACACAGTCTGTTCTTCAAGCTTCTAGGCTTTTAATTAATCTGGATTTGGGGCATAAATTCTTTATGCCTTGATTAATACCAAGCAGGTTTTATTTAATTAAAGAGACAGACTGGTGAGAGACATTTTAATCAAAAAATTCATATGCATACAGTACATCTGTATTTTTTAATATAAGCTCGGGTACATTAAAACAAGATTTATTCTTTCTCAGCTGTTTTCTTTTTTGAATTATAGCATATTTCTTGTTCATGTGAGGAGTTACCTTCATGCACTCATTCCATCCCCTGCCTCCTCTCTCTTCGAAACATCAGAGTGAGAAAATAAAATGAAGTGACAGGAACAAACAGAAAAAAACGAGGACAAAAGTAAAGTAATCAAATACTGAGAAGCAACTTCCTAGATATCCTTGAATTTTCTAAAAGCAAAAAAGAATTATATAAAAGCCATTTCTCAACGAGCAAAGTAATTCCAGGAAAATACAGGGAATTCCTTTAGTTCTTTGGAAAGAAGTGGAAAAACAGAAGATTTCAAGAAAGAGTCATGTCTTCATCATCTTTTCAACCATGCTGCTAAGAGGTTAGCTTCAGAGCAGTATGCATTAGTTTTTGTAAGGAAAATAATTGTTTCACATAGTAATAATAAACATTTGACTGAAGTTTTGCCTCTGTCTACATTGTGTGTATACATGGACATCAGCACAATATTGCCTTAGCAACTTTTGATTTTTCAGCATATTTATTTACCACTCAACTATCTCTATCCATGCTTAGGGTTTTTAAGTATCTGTAATAAGACAAAACAGTATTTTTTAAAATAGAAAGGATAATCTTCACATCTCATGGAACAGATATAGTCCTTTCATTTTTCACAGAGCTGGAGTCACAATTAAGAATCGTCAGCACTGTACTTAGAGTGAAACTACAGTATTTTGGGAGGGATAAGATCAGTTCAAATGAATAGCGAGTAAGATCTGTGAAAAATGGGAGTCTTTAAAACAAACTAATACAGACAACCTATATCATTCACAAGGAATTTCTCTAAAATCAAAGGCTATATTAATAATATTTTCTTTGTCTATGCCTCTTTTAAAAAAAGATTATTCTGTGCAAGTATGTAAGTATATATACATACAGGTTCAATATATAATATTGTGTAAATGGATTTAGCTAACTGCTAAAGAGGGAGGGTGAATGTCCCCCCCTACTGCAGAGAGAGGATGATGGTCAGGCGTAGCTCCTCTAAGCAAGGAGGAGATTGTTCCTGTCCAACAGGCAATCAGGAATGCTCAGAGGATCTTCAAGAGCAAGTTTCTTGGTAAAGCAAACACTGCAAAGGAGAATCACTGCACTTGGCTTCAGGTGTTTATAATCCAATTGTTCAAAGCTGAGGTCACAGGTTTGGAGTAATCTACTTTTTCTACCTATGTTAGTTTGAAGAAGATTCTACCTTCAACACCATTGGTTAGAACTGCACTGACAAGAAAGAGAGCAGACAGTGGTGGCTACTCGAATGTTTATGTCTTCGTTACAGATGTCAATATTTAATCAGAGTATTTTCTCTGGAAAAGTATTGTCCATGTCTGCTGGCCCGTAGCTTATCTGGGACTGGGAGATACCTAAGAGGAGTATGAATTTATTAGCAACAAGGAAGTGACCCAGCATGAAACCCCTTTCAGAGATGACGGGAAAACTTGAGGAGTCGTGTGGGCATTGTCCAATGCAGGAAGACACTGAGAGATAGTCATGGGAAATATTTGTCTCTCCTTGCCCCTACTTTTACCTCTCTTGCTTTCTGCATTTATGCTGCTATGTTCTAGTTTAACATTTTACATTTTAATAAAACCTAGATTTAGCAGCTTGTCATCTTTCAGAGTGTTTGTTTTAAAGACCAAAAGAGCAGCTTCTTTTGAAGAACTGGCTATTAAATCTTCTACTGAAAGATGCTGTTATAGTTATTGGAAGATCTGAGTAGACAGTTTTCCTTCAGAGGAGAAGGTTTAACTTTTCCTAGCTCAGGCACAGAAGCTGAGAGTTTATAATGGTTTATTTGTAAAACAATTCAATGCCCAACTCCACTTTTTGAACTTCTCAGAAGCTTTTTTTCCCCCTGAACTAGCTGGTTTTGGAGCAGAAAATCACCTCAGAGGAGGATGATTTAAATCTAGACATGATACCTACACCTAAATTACTCATCCCATATTTCCTTTATAAACAAAAAAAATAAACAAGCCAGAAAACTGTTTTTTTCTGAAAGTGCTATCTTGATGCTGATCTATGAAGAAAGACTATAAAAGCTATCTAAGACCTTTATATCCAACTTCTTGAGACTCCTGCAAGAGCTGATGAAACCCATCAGATGACTACACGTGGAAGAACAGAAACTCATGTTCTGAGATTAATTTGTATTGTTGCCTTGCCAGTATACATTTATAGATAATTTAGTTGTAGAAGCAGGTAACTATTGGTATATAACCAACAAATAACAGATAACATTATTGGCAGGTAGGTAACTGTCACATTTTTACAATATTGAACAGAAGACCATTTCTCTAAATAAACTCAAGAATTTAAAAATCAATACCTACCAAGACATCTAAATTCTGAAATCCATACTTATTTGCCCCAGGTGTTACCTGTCTCCAAAACAGACATTCTAGACCAATCATACATTTAAGAAAATCAGTTTTCAGAAACATGGGAAAATATTCTGTAAGTGACAGTACATGAACAATAAACATTCTCTAAAAGCCTTGGAGTTGAATTTTTAAAAAATGAATAAAAGCTACAAGGGGTTTTTCTGTTTGCTTTTTTTGGTGTTTTATTTTCTTTTTTCTGGAAAGGAAATACCTCCACAGTGCATGATTCCAAGAAGTAAAATATGACCACAGGTATTCAACCTGCAGCCTGGACATTCCTGGAGGTTGCCAGTGCACTTCTAAGAGATCCACAGAAGTTCACTGAGAAAAGCAGTTCACAACACATGATATTTCAAACAGAAAGAAGAGGAAGGTCACAAATAGAAAAAAAAAAAAATTGAAAACCACTGACCTGGATACAAAAGGTAACAAATATTACCATCTACAAACTAACATTCCTCTTTTTAATAACAATCAACCATCATTAGTTAAATTAAAAATAAATACAGGATTAACATATCAAGCATCAGAACATCATTCAAATACAGTTCACATGGGGTCTTCAGATAAGATAAATTAGTTCAGTGGTTAAAAGATGAGAATTAGCAATTATTTTCACTCTTTGTTGACTTTGAATGGATGAGGGTAGATGTAGGAATTTTTGTCTGCCTTCACAAACCTCTTCAGTGGTCATCACATTTTTCAGTGTGTTGGTCCTGAGCAATATTTGTGCCAAGACTTTTGTCTGTTCAAGTTGTGTAGCAACTGGTTTTAGAGAAAACACCCACAGAGCTGCTCTCTCTCCCTCTCTCTGACATACTCTCGAATGCTGATTTATTATGTTTCACCATCTGCCTGTCAATATTTCCCTTCTCTCAACCGAAAACTGCTTCGAGGTTTTGTTTCATATTTTACATCTTATACATGGACAGCACTCCTAGATATTATGGTGAAATAATACAGTCAGTGTGTTCACATCAGTCAGATGAACCACCAAAGCCCAACAACACTATAAACGCACAGAGGACGCTGGATGTCACTGCTATTCTGTCTGCTCTTTCCTCTTCATGTGTAAGTCTTGGTTCACCTCTACAGACACCTCCCACAACATCCCTGCCATGGATGCAGATGGCAAAGCAATATGGATGGCAAAGAAATCTGAATCTTTACTTTTCTACATAACTTCACTCAAGTTTTTTTAAGGCATATATTTTACACAAATATTCTTATAAAGAAATAACCACCCCTATAAATAATTAGAGGAGAAACTATTCTGGTGGTTCATGATGAGCATAAAAGCACAACTAAAGAGTTTATTTTAAAAAAAATTGGTAAACACCATGTGCACCCCAAATTTACTATAGCGTTGAGAATCTACCAAAGGAAAAAAATTGTTACAAGTGTCATATGGATGTTTTTCTCATTTTTTTTTTCTGAGAATTTCACATGTTGAAAAAAATCCTCCATGATTGACTAAAAATTGATTTATTTTAATAAAATTTCATTGGAGACTGATTTTTTTTAATACGTACAACTCATCTTATATTGTGATTGATTTTGGGAGGATTAGTTCCCAGTTAGTACAATAAACACATGCAGTTCTGTTCTGGTACTTTGTTGAGTACTAGAATGAGAATCTATTTGGCTTTTAAAATAATATGCTAAACATTCTGCAAATTGAAAGTATAACAAAGCTCAGGAGGAGCTTTCTATCAGAAAGTTCAGTCCCTATCTCCACTGAACTTAATAGAATTCTCTGTGAAATTAGACCCAAGCTTCATGGACTCCACAGATTTTGAGCAGAATTTATTATTCTCCTTTCTTTAAACCACATGCAGACACTCTCCATTCAGACTGTTATTTCTAGAAAAGCAAGTGGTGCCATTGAGACAGCTGAGGTTCAGATCAGGTTGAGCAATGAAGATGGCAAATGTTGCTTTTAACCTTTGACCCACAGTTTTCCCAGTGTCCCAACAAACAGCAGAGTGTGCAGCTATCAGGCATTGCAGTTCCCACAAAGCATGTATCTGGGATTTAAAAGACCTTAAAGATCATGATATACTAGTACAAGGAGTCAGAAAATGCTGGGGTTTTGTTTAGATGAGAAAAAAATGGAATTTTTTTCCAATGAGTAGGGAATTGCATGCTAATCACATTTTGATTGCTGGAAACATTTTTTGAATAAGTTTTTTGATATAAATCAAAAAAGTAATATAACTGTTCTGAGAACAACCATATCACACGGCAATTTTACAAGATTGTCTTTATTCATGTAGTGTTTTTCCACCCCTTTTTAGCAGATTAACATTGTAGTTTATTGATCGTATTGACAGAGAAAATGGTTGCAATGTTCCAAATACCAGTCAGACTTCCTGTGTAGAATGAAATTTTGAATTTCATTAATTACTTTATTACCACAAATTGTGGGAAGAAACATGTGTTCTTGGATGTTAATTAATAGCTCATTATTATTATACAAATTAACTTGGCAGCACTATGTACCATATATTTGCAGAATAATGAATTACACTAAAGGGAAGCCAAAATGGCAAACATTGAAGTGCATGCATCTATTATCTGCTCCTTATAAATGCATAAGCCTTTCCTAGGGCGTTAAACAGAAATCCTAATGAGAGGCACACTAAAGTCAAAAGAAAAAAGAAAAGAGTAGGAAAAAAGATGAAGAGCAATGCATGTAGAACTTGAAGTACTGGGCATTGCACTGAGAAGCAATAACTACTGTTTCGCTCCCACAGGCATTTGATCTTAAATGGGTTTCCACAAAAACTGGGAAAGCTGACAACATACTGCACAGTAGCATGACTTTTGAGTCCGACCTGTGAAACTAACAGTAGCGATAGGCTCATCTCAACTGCTCTGAGCAGCTGGCCTGTAGAGTAACACAGAAATTCAGGGATTCAAAACTGAAACCATCAAAGTCTTATCTACCCTGGTGCAACACAGAAACCTTGCCTTACCTTGCTTTGCCATTGTTTCTTTTCTTTTCCCTTTTCTTTTCCCTTTCGTTTTTCCTTTACTTTTTGCATCTCCTCTCCTCTCCTCTCCTCTCCTCTCCTCTCCTCTCCTCTCCTCTCCTCTCCTCTCCTCTCCTCTCCTCTCCTCTCCTCTCCTCTCCTCTCCTCTCCTCTCCTCTCCTCTCCTCTCCTCTCCTCTCCTCTCCTCTCCTCTCCTCTCCTCTCCTCTCCTCTCCCTCTCCCTCTCCCTCTCCTTCTCTCTTCTCCTTCTCTCTTCTCTCTCTCCCTTCTCTGTGGTAGTATAAAGGAAATCAAGCTGAATTCCTGTATATAAAAAGAAATAAAAGTTATTCACTTGGAGAAGAATAAACAGTGTGTTCATGAATTAAACTCTCCAACAGATTCTGATTAATTTTCTGTCTTTTGAAGTCAAAAAGATCTGGTAAGTCAGAGACTTTTCATATACATCTTTCCACCAGTCATGCAAATTTTGCATTTTTGTACTGAAATTGCAGTATCAAAATCTAGACCTCATAGTGTTCAGGGTCCCTGATTAAAGTGTACCAAATTCCATATATTTTACCTCCAATCCAAACATAGTCATATTCTTTTCAGTGTAATCATTCCCAATAGCTTTCCTTGTCCCTGTTTTTATTATCTGTTTAAAACTAAGGAAAATATTTCATCTCTGTTTCAATCTCTCTGTATTTATATACTGTTCTAATTTTTAATGTCCTTTAACTTCTTTATTTGACATTTCTCATGTCATTTTGCTAAACTTTTTTTGTATCCAGAGTATACATTCTCTTCTGTTCTGTTCTTTCTCTTATCTACTTTATAAATTTTCTACTTACTCCTAGTAGCAAGTGATTCTCTGCTAACTTCTACTACCATGTAGAGATGACTATCGAATTACTCTAACCTGAAAGGTATTCCTTATAAGTGTTTCTTTCTTTTTTGCAAGGCAAGCTCCAATTAGTTTCATCTAAAGTTTCTTCAAAATTTAATTCCAGGAGATATTCTGTCCTGTTGGCTTCCCTAATAGCTTCCCTGAGCTTCTCATATTGTATCTTTTTTAAACCAAGAATTGCTACTTTTTTTGTTTGTTTGTTTAGCTTTTTATTTAACTGCAGTGAAATCTCTATCTTCTGCTCCAGGTTTATTTTTTATTGAGGCTTGTCTGTTATCTCTCCACTACTTATGAGAACAAAGTTTAAATCCTTCCTTGTTTGATTGGTAGGGAAATCTAGAAGCTTTTACAGTCCTCATCAGTATCCATAATAAAATTATGTATACTGTAAGAAGTTAAAGTCTTTCATAATAATATAATTTCTAGCACTATTTATTACTTTAATTATTCCATATTCATAAGCAAATCCAACACTCACTGTCTATTGCAAACTTCACGTTGTCTCAAGAAATCCTCATTTACAATCTTTTAAAAATCTTTTTAAAATCATGTTAAGAAGCAAGTAATTTCTGTTTTATCTGTACTGTGATCTCTCATTTTTTAAAAACTTTATCCCATCACATTACTTAAAATAGTACATAAAAACAAGTACATTCATACAGCTATAAAACTTCATTATAAGTATTGAAAAATGGGGTATCATCTACTTGGTCGGAAACCTGAGATCACTTCAAGCACAGCTGTGCATCCAGGAATAATACATTTATGCAAAGTTTGTGTTTTCTAGTGGACAGTTTGTCTCATGCTTCAGAGCAGTCTGAAGTAAGGAAAAGAAACATCACACCTTTCCCAAAGTTTATTTCACAGGTTAAGCATCTCAGTAGAGTTTCAGAAAATCAGTTCTGTAGCTATTTTCTTCAGTAAGATCTTGCTTTGAAAAGCAAGAATATTAGATTTTGTCTAGTTGTAGGTTACTTTTTTCTTATTTGTTGGGTAATAAATCCAATTGTCAATGTATCTAATCAACAGGGCTATAAGAAAATTTCAATTTTTTCATTATTTCAGGACCAAACAATATTTCTTCAAAATTTCTTTCTCTCACATTTAGATAGCAAAGGGAGTTATGATGAAACGGGAGTTGGAGAGATGAAAGGTACAAAAAGTCAACCTTAATACAGCCTAGGGAATGTACTGAAGGCAGTGAAATTATCTGATAACACTAAAGTCTGGAACTGTAGCAATCCTGATATTATCAATAAAAGGGTTGATAACACTTTCACCTGTCAAAAGAAGAGACACTCTCTTTGATGTCACCTTAACATGGAGCTTTCATTTAAGTTTCTATTCTCCTAACTGAGGCAAACCTGCTTAGACAGTTCCTATCTCATTTTTTACTTTGCATTTTTAATTTTTTGTCTGCTCTAGTTACATTAATGTAGATGCCAGAATCATTATTTTATAAAGTTCATGGAATAATAGTTTAACAAAAATATTGGGCTGTGGAGTGGAGATAACATATAAATGAAAACCTGAATTTTAAAATTAAAAAAACAGTGAACCCAGTTCTCTACTAAATCTCGTACAACGGGGAAAAAAGACTGGAATCACTCCCCCTTCTCAAGGGAACAGGAGGAGAAAAATATGTCAAAAAGCTGCTTGTGGGTTGAGATAAAAACAGGGAGATCACTTACCCATTACCAGCATGGGCAAAACAGACTCAAGTTGGGGAAATTAATTTAATTTATTGTCAATTAAACAAAGTGGGTTAATGAGAAATAAGGACAAATCTAAAACCACCTTTCACCACCCTTCCTGTTGTGGTTTTAAACCCAGGCGGCGACTAAGCTCCACACAGCTGCTCACTCACTCCCCCGGTGGGATGGGGGAGTGTATCAGAAGAGTAAAAGTGAGAAAAACTCATGGGTTGAGATACAGGCAGTTTAATAAGTAGAGCAAAAGCCATGTGCACAAGCAAAGCAAAACAAATTTGTTCACTACTTCCCATCGGCAGGAAATTCCTTCAGCCATCTCCAGGAAAGCAGGGCTGTATCACGTGTAACGGTTACTTGGGAAGACAAATGCCATCACTCCAACCATCACCCTGTTTCTCCTTCTTCCCCCAGATTTTATTGCTAAGATGGGGTCAGTTGTCCCACCTGTGTCCCCTCCCAACTTCTTGTGCTCCCCAGCCTCCTCGCTGGTGGGGCAGCATGAGAAGCAGAGAAGATCTTGATGCTGTGTAAGCACTTCTCAGCAATAGATAAAACATCGGTCTATTAGCAACATTGTTCTCAGCACAAATCGAAAACATAGCCCCATACAAGCTACTGTGAAGAAAATTAACTCTATCCCAGGCAAAAACAACACACATCCCTTCTTTCTGGGCTCCACTTCCAACTCTTCTATCTCCTCCATTGCAGTCAGTTCATCATATGTTTTCTCTGCTGCTCCTTATTCCTCACTCTTCCCCTACTCCAGTGTGAGGTCCCATCCATGGGAGACAGTCCTTCATGAACTTTTCCAGTGTGGGTCCTTTCCATGGGGTGCAGTCTTTCAGGAATGGACTTCTCCAGCCTGGGTTCCCCATGGTGTCACAGGTCCTGCTGGGAGCCTGCTCTGGCATGGGGTCTCCACAAGTTCCAGCCTCCTTCAGGGCACATCCACCTCCTCCAGCGTGGGGTCCTCCAAGGGCAGCACGTGGATATCTGCTCCACCATGGACCACTATGGGCTGCAGGGAGACAACTGTCACATACTAATTTCTAGGGACAATGACTCATATTCACCAATTCCGAGGTCAGGATTAAGGTGAAATGTCACCAAGAGTTCTTCAATTCACAAAACTCAATTTTTATTTGCTCACAACACATAAGTTGCATGAAACTTTGTCAGTAATCTTTGCAACCTCCGCAATAGGCATTAAACTTACACCAACTAGTGGCAGATCTTATAACACACCCCGATAAGACTTAAACATGCCCAAACAAGCCTTGCCTCATATACGGGCATACAGAATAAGAATTGGAGATGAAAGGGAAGAAAGAGAGTGAGAGAGAAAGACAAAAAAGGGAGATTTCACCAGTCCTGGTTCCACCATTGTACCAGCCAGCCTAGGGGTCCAGTTCTGAAGAGGTGCAGCCACCCAGGACTTTGTGTCCTTTTACAATTCCTAGCCCCTCCTCCGGTTGTGCACTTGGACTCATTAGGCTAATTAGGTATCGTGTGCAGTTTATGCTTCTAGAATTCTCCTTTCTTTTGGCACATGCGCATTTTGTACCTTCAGATTCTTCTGGAAATGAGTCAGTGGGCTTGGGGGTTGTTGGGGAGTCATTCCCCCTTCCCTGCAGGTGTGACTGTTGTTTGACCTTTCCTTTTGGCACATGAAAACGGTTTCTCTATTGGCTCTTCACAGAGTCATTCAAGATAGGGAAGTTCAGCCTCTGAAAAGTGTGGTTCCACCTCCACAGGACCCCCTTCTCTTGCCGCATGTTCCTGCTATTACCTTCACAGCCCTGGTGTTTCCATAGAATCCATTTCCTTTGCCAAAGTTCTTTATCGGATGGTTGAGACATTCATTGGACCATCACAACATGCTTCACCATGGTCTTCACCACAAGCTGCAGGGGAATCTCTTCATCAACACCTGGAGCACCTCCTATTAACAAAGTCTGACCCCCAACAGCAGCATACTGTCACCTTTGAAGCAATTCCAATAAGCTCAAAAGTTATTCAACAAAAGTTAAGGACATGAAACAAAACACTTTGTATCATTTATCAAATGACCAGTGGCTACCTAACTAGTCAATCCATGGAAGAATTCAGACCTCTGTGATATGATAAACTGAAAGACCTTTTTCCTTTAAATGGAAGTATAAGGAAATAAAAGGTATACACTCTCAGTAAGTTTTATTTCTTGCTTTCTTTCTTTGGTGTTTGATAAGTTTCCTTGCTGGTCACCGCCTTTGTCTAAGCAGTTTTATTCCTGAGTAAGGGAAATATTACTAAATTCAAAGCTCTGCATAACTTGCTTGAGGGAAACCCTACTTAGTGCATGTGTCTTGTACAGCACATCAAAGATCTCAGCTCTTCAAATACCCTAGGGGGAATCCTGGACAGGAAGATGCCAGTTTGCTCATAGGTAGACTTCAATTCCTACATCACACGTCACAAAAACAAAATTCAGAGTTCACGAGAACTTCAGTTTTCCTTGCTTGGCTCAGTAGCTTTTGGGAACTATAAGAAAGATCAGAATACACCATCAAAATATGTTAAAATGAGAAGTAATATATTTCCCGAACTACTGGTGGTCATCTAAAGATACAGCAGGTACTTTGTAGACAGTTTTGGTTGTCCACAACATGTATCTATCTGTAACTGCAATGCAAATCTCTGTATTATGATATAGCTAGTACTCAAAAATTCAGTTCAGTAAAACATCTATTCTTTATTTGTCCACGTGCCATAGAAAAATCCAGATAAGATGCATAACTAGCACATTTTACAGGTAAGAGCTGAGTTTTGTTTCAGGAAATGACAGATTGTGCACAATATCTTCCTTCAGAGTCTGCTTATAAGCAAGGTTAATTTAGATCATACAGGTAAAACCAAATCAGCTCTTAGGCTGATTCTTAGCATTTACAAAATTCTCTTATTTCATAAGAGAACCTTCTACAGAGGTTTAATACTTTTGGTATTATGACCCTAACATAAAAATACTAGCTTTTATTTTCTGTATTTCTATGTCAGCTGGCATTTGTGAGACAAAAGTAAAAGCTTCATCTTCAAATAGCATCCTACAGTCACTGACTTTATCTCTTCCAAGAAACCAAGGGAACAATCTGCCTGATCTTTTGAGTTCTCCCCATGTCTGGACATTTGAAAAATCCAGTAAAATTATATAGTCATTCTGGACTAAGCTGCATTTGTCAGCCCTGTTGGCCTGTGTGCAAAATTGCCTTTCAGGATGTCTTGATCATCTTAGTGCCTATTGAAATTTCCTAAAAGTGAAAATACAAGAAGCTGCTCAAGACCTATCAATTCTGTAATCCTGTACCAGTGGCTGCAGAATTTCCCATTGTACTATGATATGTACAAAATATCTCTCAGAAGTTTTTCTCAGTGTTGATATTTGAGTAGTTATGTGTGTATATTTTAATATTTTGAGGAGAAAGGGTTATACATAAAAATAGGTTTTGCTTTCTGTAGAAAATATTTTACTTTTCACTGGAAGTATAATAGGGGTTTGTGTGTTCAGAAATACAGCTATAACATTTTGTAGGAAATTTATTTCAGTTTTCCTATTCTACTGAGACCTGAGGTTTCAGCCTAAGATCTTTCACCTTCTCCCTCCCTGACGCATTACAACAGCTCTTCTCAAAATATTTGATTTTCTCTTAAACCCCCACCCTTTGAAATCCTAAAGTTCTTTTTTAAATTAACACCAGAAACTGCTTGTATAATTACAAATTCTATAAAGAAAAAAACAACAAACAAAACAAAGGAAAATAAAAACATGAAGATATTCTCTAAAACTTCAGAGACATAAAACTTTTCATTTACAACATTTATATGTGGAAAATGGGATAAGATATATAAAGAAGAACCCTGTTTATGAAGGTAATAGAGTACAGCATATACGATGTGTTGTGTTCCTGGAAACTTAATTAAGTGAAAGGAAACCCCAGGTTGATGTGTAGGAGGTGACATGTAAATCACTCTATGTGTGAAACAGCTAAAATAATTAAGATGTCTTATTTCACATCCAAAGCTGTAAAATGTTAAATCCTCATGACTCACACTAAAATTAAAAATCTGATTTTACTAACTACTGAAAACCTTTAGTTGTAATTTGTATAACTTCTGAGGATCATAGATACATATGTATGCTGGCTAAATAGTAGAATGGTATTGACATAATTAGGGTGACACATATGCTTTATTTTAAGGAACCATCTCTTGTTTCATGAGTAAAGGCATGCTGAATCTCTGGAACTATTGAGAAGAAATTAAGCATAGTAACTATTAATCAAAGCCTGTTTAAAGCATAGAACTCTGTCTGAAGAAATCTAGTATTTTAATAAAAAATCGCAAAGCTCAAAAGAAGAGAAAATGTCTTCTAAATTGCAAGATGAAACACATATAGGAGACTTTCCCTATGCAAATACATTATCTGAACCTGGGAAATGCCATGTGAGGAAGAACAGTTACAGAAAAGGACATTAATGAATGAGCAAATAAATTGTTGCTGATGTCTGCTACTTCATTTGAAGGTACAGGTTTGGTGTTTGTTGTGTGCAGTATGGTGTTTAAGATGTGGCAGGAGCTCAGGTCTGTCTGTAGATGTCCCTGTCCTACACTGACATCTCATCAGAGCTTTGTGGATATGTTCATCCCAATTCGGCAGACTGTGAAAAGGGCAGGACAGCACAGTAGGATGAGGACTTTTTTTATTTAATTTCACTGCTGCAGAAATTGGAGCAGGAGGTTTTTGGTGACAGAACTGGAGAAACAGGTTTCTTTTTCGCTTAGTTCTTCCCAGAGAAGTGCAAGTGTCTTGCAGTTCCTTCACTGAAACTGTTGCTTGAACACTGAAGGACATAAACATACCAAGGCAAAGATCAGAACTGTGATTATACCGTTCTACAGAGGTACTTTTTAAACAACTGAATAGGCTGTATTTGTTGAAAGTTAGTTCTTTCCACACAACACCAGTTGAGACACAGTCTTCTGTATCTGAACATAGAAATAGTATATCTGTATTCCACAGCTGCAAGAATAAAAGGTCCTAAATTCCTTTTGGAAGTTTTTTTATATTAATGTATTTTTTCTTTTCCTTTTTTTAAAATACAACACTTAATTTTTATTTTTTTCCTAGAATAGCTGTACTATATTTATCTTGAAACTGCAGCTTTCCTATATATTCTTATTTTCCTGTTTTTATGAAGAGTAAAAATTACTTTATCTGTACAATTATCATAGGTTAACAAAGGTTGTAGAGAGAATAGCATTTGGGTACTAGCATTTGTGTATATATGAGATGTAGCACTGATGCTAAACTGAGACATAGTCTTGTATTAAATACTTTTAAGTAGTCATATTATTTTCTTATACACACTCACCACAATAGGAAATACAAAGGTAAAATTCCATCAACTCAAAATAGAGCCTCGGAAAACATGGCATTGATATTTTCTAGATTTAATGGATAATTGATATAGATGTTAAAGAGCAATATTTGACATAAACTTTATGAAAAACGCTGAAATGAAGCTCATTGTAATAATTCTAATACATCTAAGAATGAATCTGATGTTCATGTTTTGATATGAAAATGCAGAAAACAATATGGCTGCTGTGCAAACTTCTACACCATAATATTGTCATTCATATGAACTGCTGTGCTGTGACAACAAATTAAATCCTATGGTTTTACAATATTTACTTGCAAGTAAAATGATGTATCTTGGTGGGGTAAGACTGTGTATTGTCAAGAATATGTCAGGCATTTTTTTCTGCTTACGATTCTGCTTCTTTCCAAGGAAATATTAAAAGCCTTCCACCAGTTATTCATTAAGACATACTTGAGAAAGGAGTTTGTCTTGACTGTTTTCAAGACAACACTGGAACTGTGTTAGAAATTTTTGAAATGTAGCAAGTGTATATCAAAGGATGAACTGAACTTTGATGTGCAATAATTTGCAGCTGCTAAAGACAATGCTATTTTTGGCATGAATTATTCCCTACTTCTAGCTAACTGTCTGGCACATACACTACCAAATGCATTACAATGGACTTTTTATAGTCATCATTTGATCTTGAAGGTTGGATAAGACACAGTTTTTAACATGTTTTCTATATCTGTCAGCAGAATGTCCAAGTTTGCAGAGATCTCATTTTTCTGACTTTAAATACATGGAAATGTAGAGGGTGGTCTTCTCACATATTTATAGATCATAACCATTTCAGCTACAATGTATAACATTTTCCAGTTATAAGAAGTAGAAAACCACTTAAAGTTCCCTAAATGTACCTTTAAATAAAATATTTTTGTATTTCTATCCAAGAGAGATGCTCACTCTACATCTAATGCAAATGTGGAATGTTTTATATTAACTGTATGCTATAGTGTTTCAATAGAATTCCAGTCCTCCTATTTCGCTGTTTCCTTTTGTCTACATATTTTCAAATGGGTTTTCACTTACTATAGAACAAGTAGATAGTGCAACTGATCTGTGACAGTAATTTAATATTGCATTGTACATGACTTTCTCAGTCATTATCTAAAATGACAGCAAAAGTAAATAAACTAACTTCTTAACTCAAAGAATCACTGGAAAAGTCAAAACAGCATCTGCTTAGTCTGCCTTACCCTGACAGAATATACTGATCCATTCCGGTTGTCCATTTTCCTTAAGAATCCTTTATGAATATAAATCTTCATTGTATCAAACTTCTGTCACCTTGGATTTCAAAAGATTTTCTGTTGCCTTGACAGAATAGTTACACAGTCCACAGGTTTTTATGTGCCATTTCAAACATATTCCTTTTATTATATTAGAATTCAACCAACCAGTTTAGATGCTATATATGGGACATAATTTTATAGGATGAGTTGTTGGCAACACTTCCAGCTATATGGGATAGGATCCTTTGCCCACTGAATCAGTTATTTCTTGAAAATTATCAAAAGAATTATTTGTAACTCCTCTGAAGCTTGTTGCAAGAATTTGTTTTCACCAGTGTAAAGCAGATACCAGAGATCAAAGTAAAAGAATGATATAGCCGCTCCATGTTTATCAAAGCAATTGGACAAGGCTAAGAGTAAAACCCTGACATCACACTTTATTATGTGCTCAAAGGCAAATAGAGAGGTGCAATTCATCCCACTGAAGTGGAAAGATGCTTATTAGCATCACTGTGTTTTAGCTACATTTTCAACTTATAATTATCAAGTGATAATTTTCACAACTCTTTATTAGGTGAGACTATTAGGTACTGGTAAGACATAATAGTAGCCCTCTGTATTCCTGCATTTATTATACTGATACTTTAATTATTTCTGACAAATATAACATTTTTTGCTTAAATCCTGAAATAATAAAAATAAATTACTGAAAATAAGAACTTTTACTATCTCTTGTAGCTATGGTTTTACTTTCTTACTAGGCTTATACACAAGCATTATTGAAATAGGGATCAATAAAATAAATGGCTTGTTTTACAGCACCTTACCAACCTTAACTCTATACGTTTAATATAGCTTCACAAGTACCATAGAGCTCATACATTTTTAAGGCAAACAAGCACCGTTGGAACACGTGTTTATTGCTAAACACAAATTTAAATGAGCTAGTGGGTTGAAGTAGCATTTCCACAGATCATGAAACAAGCAGTCCTGTGCATTTTACCCACCTTGTCAGTGTGTCCTTAAAGGTGCTCAGTGGTGGGTATACTAGGACACTTGGTAACTTCATCATACAGCTCCTCATGGAAATGTAGGTCATATATTCATTTACCACTTTTGCCCAAAGATTTTTGCAGAACTAGTTCATAGGCCGCTTGTTTAGGTCTGATCTTCAACAGGAATATGCAGGTTTTCCACAAGACCAGAGCTGGAAAGACTTTAACAAGATGCTTCGAGGTCTGACGTTCTGCCAAAAATGCCCTAAAATGCAATGGAACACTAAGCTATGGGACACCTCTCATTTACCCTCTCCATAACATTTTTCTAGCAATAGTTACATCTTTTTCACCAGATGATGACTGATGTAAGTGCATAGAGTCCAAAGTGCAAATTAATCATTGTTATTCTGGAGTTATATGATTTCTGTAACAATGTAGACAGTAGCTATATTTACTGGTGTCATGTATGAGATGACTGAGAAAGTGAGTTTGTTATTGCTTCATTGTCCTTCAAGGGAAATGATTTTCAGCTGTGTTCAGTAACATAAACAAAGGTTAACAAAATTTGCCACTTGAGATCTGGGCAAGGTAAAGCAAAAGAACTTCCCAATGAGCACACAACCTGTTTCTTATTCACCACTTCAGTGCACCTGGAGATGGAAGAAGTTTCTTGGATCTATTCCATATCAGTCACCATCAAACATATATGTGCTTTGGGAGAAATGGGGTAGAATTAAAGATCCTCCCTAACATAATGTTCCCTTGATTTTTAGAGAGTACTACCAACCTTAATCTCACTGGTTGTTTACTACTTTGTTCTCTGGATTTTCAAAGTGGCAACTGTAAGAAGTATTGAAGAAGTGTTCTTCTTTTCCCCCCATCCAGACTCCTTTCTTTCCTTGTTTATCACAAGGGACATAATGATTTCTTATGTTGGAGGAACAAAACAGCATGGTTGAGGCAAACAGACTAAATTTTTTTGATGGAAGTTGAACCATACCATCTAGTCTTGCTATCTGTCATAAACCTTCTCAACATTTCTCATCAAGTGTTTATCTACTCTGTGGGAAGTCATGCTTTGTCAGAGCACAGCTGCTTCTATCAAAGCTACCAGAACTCAAAATACCTTCTTTTTCCCATGAACACTCTCTGCCACCCACCAGATTTGCCAGTGTTCCCAGCACAGATTTATCTACGCAGAGTTGCCTTGTTGTCTTGTAAAGGGACAATAGCTCTCTCTGAGTTCTGACATCATAATGGCTACCAGTTGGGCCTTTTTTCTACATTTCACAGGAAATTTTCACACCTCAGAGTGTGCCATTTTTCAGCTGAATTTGACTTATAGTTCACAGATGGAGAGAGACTCCTGATAAAAACTCTCTTTAGAAGACAGTGCAAGAAAACACATTTCTGCATTGTGACAGGTTAATATTCTACACATTGATTTGTTCGTAGCTTTCAGGGTGTGATGCCAAAGCCTTTAATAAATTGGAGTCAACTTCTTTGAGAGTATTATAAGGGAGTATAGTCTTACTAGAAAGGGAAATGACAAAGTTTTTATAATAGAGGCTCCTATGTGAATAGAAAGTAGCAATTAGCCTTATTACTACATTAGCAACTCAGATCTCAAAGGGTAGTGGTTCATAACCATTATAAATCATGCAATATTGTGGCTATCTAATTTTTTAAAAAAAATTAATCAGCAAAACACATTTGCATATTAATTAATCACTACTCACACAAACTGGTATATTTAATAGAAAATGTCCCAGAAATACAGTCTTTTATTTCTCACTCCTTATCTTTATAACAGCAAGGGGGTCAACAGCACAACTCAAGCCTGTCAAAACTAAAGGCTCACTTTACAAGGTGGACCTATGACATTGAAAGTAAATACAAAGAAATATAAAATATAGAGAAGTTTCTTCAGAAAATTGGAACAAGGTCCTGAGCAGCAATATAATACATATAAGTCAATAAGGCACAAAATACCCTTCCGGGAAATTTGTCAACACTTTTAATTTCATTTGTACTCAGAGCTGAGATTGTTCAAAGGGTGATTGTTTGGACTATACCAATATCAATGCAAACCCCTGTTTTTCTTCTTTTTCTTTTTTTTTTTTCCTTTTTTCCTTTTTTTTTTTTTTTTTTTCCTAGCATCCAGCATCCCAATTGTATCCTGCCTGTCTCCAGTCTGAAACTACTGTTTTCCTGGCTGTCTCTGTGTGCAGCCACTTCTACTCTTTACTGATCATTACAGTCAAGCAGCTCCAGAGCAGTCTCATTCCCTCAGTGCCTGTGTTCTCACTGATGAACTTAACAAGAGAATAAAACCATTATCATATAACAGCTGATTCTTGTTAAATCATGTCACATAGTCTAACAGGTATAGCTGCCATCGCTCCTATCACACCTACTTAACTGCATGATAGATGGTGCATCACTAGATGCACCATTTCTGAAGTTATACAGATGTTTTCTTTTACATCAATATCCAAGGAAAAGGTCTGGAAAGGTCTTTTAAGTATGGAGCTAGATTTTGGCAATTATGAACCTGAGTTTTTGGCTTGAAAGTAACCTCTCAAAATCATTTGGACAACCACTAATCACAAATTTTCAGATTAGGCACAATGATGAGGACTCTGAATGTGATTAAAAGAATTTATACAAGAGGCAGGGTTTGTGGGTTTTTTAATGGGGAAACTTCCCTCTCAACAAGAGAAGCAAAGGAAAGCTGAACTTATTTGAATCACTCAGCTTGTGTGCATGTGCACACTCTTCACACACTAGTGAATATATTGTAAGAGAAATAAAGTGATGATTTTCCTGTGCTTAAGTGTAAAGTCATTTTCCAAAATTACATTTTTACAGAGATAGAACTTTTACATTCTTTCTCAATAACAGTGCTATTATTATTAGTTCAATAGTAGGTATCTAGTCATGTGGAAAATCTCTACTAGTGAACACTTTCAAAAATTAATTTTATTTTTTGCTTTGCTATCTGGATATCTTTCTGCTGCATCTTTAAAAGTAATTTTACCATTCCATTTTGATTGTTTCTATTCAGTGCTATGGCTTCATTGTTTCAGTGGGCATCAAGTTATTATAAGGCTTAAATTTAATAAATTTTTTATGATAGCTTGCATTATAGTAACTTGTCAAATAAATTTTACTGTCTTTCTGCTTGTCTATGGAAAGTTGCTGCAAAGTAGCTGGGAACACCTTATTTGTTTTCTGTAATAAATAAAAATCTTCAAGTTACTTTCTGTGGAAGGCTCGAGTTTGAGGTTTACTAGAGAGCACTGAATTTGGAAAATCTAATTCATCTTTTCTGCATTTCATGTAGAGGGTTCTTTAGTGCAGATGGCCAACTCAAGCATAAAATACTTGCCTGGACTATAAAACTGGAAGATATTTCAGGAGTCAATCTATTTTGTTGTTTTACTATGATCTTTCTATGGTCACCTAAGATCGATATTTGTCTAAACTGTTTTGGAAAATGCCCTACTAAGACTAGTTAAAATTTTTCCATTGTTTCATTGCTTTAACAGCTAGAAAGATCTTCCCTAAGCTTCTCTTCTTTACCAAAATGATGTTCAACTTTTCTTCTTAACAGGCATAGAGACCATGAAACATAAGGTTATTCTATATGAATACAGGTGCTATCAAAGACAGTTATGCTATCATCGCAAAGTACCACGAAGCCCAATCACAGCAGTTCACTGTGTACGTCCTTGTAGTTTGTCCAGCTGCAAATTAATAATAATAAAAAAGTAAGTTTAAAGTAATGCTAGGTTAATGCAACTTGATTATTCATCATCATGTGCAATTATCTTATGAACTCTACATCTTTCTAGGAATCCTGTGGTCATGCTACCCATTTTGGAAACAAAGGAATGAAATACTAATTTGATGAGGAGTTCAATATTGTTAGCTATGCCAAATCAAGATAAGGGGACACAAATTCCTGGCTTATATCTAAGGCCAAACAAATAGTGAAATATTACTTTTGCCTCAGTTAGTCAGAATGCCTTGGGTTTTAGTGGTGACAATGAATATGATGTGTCTGTCTCCCTCCCACCCCTGTCTTGATGAAAGTCATATGTCTTTCCCCTCCACCCTCCTCCAGGCAGCACCCAGGAGCAGGGAGGATGCCAGGCCCTTCCTGTGAGCGGTGCAATGCTGATGGATGCTGGCTGGTAACATTTCTGCAATCTAGTATTCACTAGCTGCAAGTATGCTTCTTGCTAATCACTAGCTCATCAAGAAGTTTCACTAATCAAATCAAAGATCTGAAATAATGATATATTTCTTAGGGAAATTGTTGAAATCCACTACTCTTAGTTTTCATTCTAATTTGCAGATTGCTATCCACAATATTACATAATATTTAAAAAAGAATCACAAGGGGGGCCATCAACAAAATGCCCTAAATTAGTAAATTTGAAATGCCCAATTCCAATTTGACTCACTCAGAATTAATTAAAGCTTTTAATGCCTCTGTTTAAGATCAAAAGAGTAATTTACATCAGTAAGAGTAAAAGGTGTATTATCCTTAACTAATCATGTCATGCATGACATTTGTTTTTTTCAAATTTCTCAGTAACAAAATTTTAGACTTAGTTTAGCAGCTTCTGCTTGGCCTGCAATGTTTTCTAAATCCCTAAAACTCTTTCAGATTCACAAAGCTGGAGATCTGAATTCAAATACTACCTAAATAAAATAGAGGTAAAATATAATAATAACAATATTTAAATATGCTTTGAATTTTGGGGAAAATCTGTAATCCATATTAATGATTGAATCTTATTAAATAATGAAGTGACCTTTTTAAAGACTTAGTAAATATTTATACCATGTTTATCTTTTAATCAGCTTCAGTGTATTGGCACAACAGCATCAAAACTGCAATGATGAACTCTGAAGTTTCCTTTCACTAAGGAATGCTTGCAATTACTTAGTCTAAGTATTTTAGTACCCTTTGGCTATGAAAGTCTTTTTGTTAAAAGGACATATGCACCTTTTTTCCATTGTTTTTTCATAGAATCATAGAAAAGTTTGGGTTGGAAGGGACCTTAAAGACCATCTAGTTCCAATCCCCCTGCCATGGGCAGGGACACCTTCCACTAGACCAGGTTGCTCAAAGCCCCGTCCAACCTGGCCTTGAACATTTCCAGGGAGGGGGCAGCCACAACTTCTCTGGGCAAACTGTGCCAGTCTCTCTCCACCCTCACAGTAAAGAATTTATTCCTTATATCTAATCTAAATCTACCTTCCTTCAGTTTAAAGCCATTAACCCTTGTCCTACCACTGCACTCCCTGATAAAGAGTACCTCCCCATCTTTCCTGTAGGCCCCCTTTAAGTACAGGAAGGCTGCTACAAGGTCTACCAGGAGCCTTCTCTTCTCTAGGCTGAACAACCCCAACTCTTTCAGCCTGTCCTCACACAGAAGGTGCTCCTGTCTCCTGATCATCTTTGTGGCCCTCCTCTGGACCTGCTTGAGCAGGTCTACATACTTCTTGTATTGGGGGTCCCAGAGCTAGACAGAGTACTCCAGGTGGGGTCTCACAAGAGGGAATAGAGGGGGAGAATCACCTCCCTCAACCTGCTGGCAACACTTCTCTTGGTGCAGCCCAAGATACAGCTGGCTTTCTGGGCTGTGAGAACACAATTGCTGGCTCATAGCCAGTTTTCCATCCACTAATACCTCCAAGTCCTTCTCTGCAGGGCTGCTCTCAACCCACTCATCACTCAGCCTGTATTTGTGCTTGGGATTGCCTTGGACCATGTGCAAGACCTTGTATTTGGCCTTGTTGAACTTCATGAAGTTTGCACAGGCCAACCTCTCAAGCTTGTCAAGGTCTTTCTGGACGGCATCCCTTCCCTCCAGTGTGTTGACCGCACCACATAGCTTGGTGTCAGCAAACTTGTTGAATGTGCACTCAATCCCACTGTCCATGTCACCAACAAAGATGTGAAACAGCACTGGTCCCAACACTGACCCCTGAGGAATGTCACTTGTCACTGCATTTTATCCCTTTTATATAATTTTCAGAAAGGATATTTTAATGTATTTCAAAAATAGCTTAGTGAACTAAGTACAGTGCCCCTACTTAGCTAAGGTATGTGACTTTTCATAATGTGAGGTGTTTTTCCCCTAAACCTAACCAAATCTTTTCCATTCATACATCTTCTTTTTCATACATCTTTATATACAAAGGATCTTTCTGAGGCTTTTAGGAGATCTTAGTTTGAAAATTTGAATCAAAAATAATTTTCTTTTTTAATACAGTAACAAGTCACATGTTGAAGGAAGAAAAAGGTTAGGACTTTCACGCAGAGTGTTGCTAAAAATCCAGGCTTTAAAAATGCATCAGAACTGGGAACATTCACTGGTGAACAAAAGCAAGGTAAAGGGTAAAAGTGAGTGTTTCCATCTAATGCATTAGACTGAAGGATAAGAACAACACATAGTTTGCTGTGTTGGAGTGAGAATCATCTAATTTAAAAAAGTATCTCCATCAAAATTAAATCACAGAAGCATAATTGCTGTAGTATGGCTGGGAAACCCTTTGATGACCACACAGTTAGGCTTCATGCCTCAGTCCTGGAAATCTTAAAGCATTCATCTCTCACATTTCGGACTCCAGCCCAGCAATGCAATCAGCTTTCAACAGGAGCTACCTATTCAGTGTAGCATTAGGGAAAATGCTCAAGTCCAACCATGTTCAACAAAGCTCAGAAGCATATGTTAAACTGTCAAGGGGACATTAGCATATGCCAGAAAAAATGCCTTGCTGAATATGGATGAACTGTTGTAGATTGGGTGACAGCTGTCCAGTATAAAAAACTTTAAAGACCATGTATAAGTGAGCTCCTGTGAGGTGATAAGCTCCTGAGAGGTGATGAGCACCTCCACATTTCAGTGGGAGATCGGGGTATTCAGCAGAGTGACAGTTCACGTCCATGAAGCATATTTCTCTCAGAAAGGCAGCTATGTTTGACAGTCTTGTCTACCTTCCACAGCTTTCCCAACCTGGAGACTTTACAGCTCACAGGTGTAGGATGGTTTTCTTCACTGTAAGAAGAAATGTGCAAATCATAACTCAGGAACAAAGTGCTTATCTGAGCTGATGTTTATTTATATTTATTTCACAGTCTTTTTATGCTGAACAAAGATGTTTTATGCTTAAGGACTTTTGCACTTTAAATCTTTAATAAAATCTAGTTTGTGTGGTTTGTAATGTTCAGCCCTAAGAAACATGAATTCTTATTATTTCATCATTTCACCATCGATACACAATACCTTTTGGTAATCCATGGTAACAGTCTTCCTTGTTTTAAGTAGCATGTGTCAAGGGCATGGCAAATAGCTGCCTGTTCAGTATAGACCACCTAATGGAGCTTTTAGAGCCAGAACACATTTTCATCTAAGTTACACCAGGATATTGTACATGCACCTCACACAGTGAGCTTTGCTGGAAAGCTGCAGGGATTCAATGAACCCAACATTACACAATCTGTCTCTGCAGACAATTTTAATACTGGGAGTCTAGGCTGCTTTTATGTTTGCTCTGTTTAGCTTGGGTTTTTACATACATTAAACAAGACAGAGAGCCAAATTCGTTCCTCCTACAACACAGTCTTAGTCAATCTATTCGGGGGATGAACTGACTCACTGAGGTCAATTGTTTTTTCTACAGAAAAGTATATATCTCAATCTTGGAAGCATTTCTATGTATGAAAGGGGAGTGAGACTAATTATGCAACCCACTTTAAAATCTTTCTTCACACCTTCTGTTTCAGCCTTTAAAACTATATGATGTATATTGGCCATAATTCATAAAAATGGTTAAATATCAATGTTGCTGTTTATAATGACAGAAGTTAAAATTTGAGAAATTCATCATGCAATACTAAGAGTTTGCAGAAGCTAGGATTGTTAAGGTCTAGGCGACTCACAGCAGTTTCACTATAGAAAAACAACTGTTCTTTCTCAGATGTACTTTCTAAGTTTTTTAGTCAAAATGTGTTCCTACTGTCTTCAGTCATTCATTCTGTCAGAATTCATTTTTAAATCCAGGCCATCATCAAAACATGGGCCTTTTCCTGAACGCATTGCAAAAGATGCAGAGGTCTTCCTCCTGTTACTTTCTACTCCAGAGATGAGAGTATGAGGAGGAGGGAAGTGTTCAGCCACAGAAGGAAGACTGGAACTGGTTATCTTCAGCACAGAATGATCTTTTAGCTGTTCCTATTTTTTTTACAGTGCTGCAATCCTTATGAGTCTGTTCCTGGAAAAAAAAATGCCATGCAGCAAATTTGTACAGAACTCAGGTAGTCTGGGACAACTAGAGCTGTAGAAGTAATTATTTAAAGCATTAGTTGCCCTTTTCAAACATTACTTCAAAAAATATTGTAATTTTATAGGTCTTGAAAAATTATTTGGCAGCTTATGTTCAGATATTAACATTAATTCCTTTCCAATAGCTGCAGATCCAGGCTCAGCATAAGTCCAGTAAAGGTTTACAGAGGCTTTATGGTGGGATATAAGGAAATGCTTTATTCCAATGCTTTTATTACAGGCTGGAGCAATGGGCTAAGGCCAACTGTAAGAGTTTCAATAAGGCAAAATGCAGGGTGCTGCACTTCAGCCAAAACAACCCCCAGGAGTGCTACAGGCTTGGGGAAGAGTGGCTGGAGAGCTGCCAGTCAGAGAGGGACCTGGGGGTGTTGATTGACAGCCGGCTGAACATGAGCCAGCAGTGTGCCCAGGTGGCCAAGAAGGCCAATGGCATCCTGGCTTGTATCAGAAATAGCGTGGCCAGCAGGGACAGGGAAGTGATCTTACCCCTGTACTCAGCACTAGTGAGGCCGCACCTTGACTACTGTGTTCAGTTTTGGGCCCCTCACTACAAAAAGGACATTGAATTACTCGAGCGTGTCCAGAGAAGGACAATGAAGCTGGTGAAGGGTCTGGAGCACGTGTCGTACGAGGAGCGGCTGAGGGAACTGGGGTTGTTTAGTCTGGAGAAGAGGAGGCTGAGGGGAGACCTCATCGCCCTCTACAACTACCAGAGAACTGGGGATGAGTCTCTTTAACCAAGTAACAAGTGATAGGACAAGAGGGAATGTCCTCAAGTTGTGCCAGGGAAGGTTTAGACTGGATATTAGGAAGTATTTCTTTACAGAACGGGTTGTTAGGCATTGGAATGGGCTGCCCAGGGAGGTGGTGGAGTCCCCATCCCTGGAGGTGTTTAAGTGTCGGGTCAACATAGCGCTGAGGGATATGGTGTAGTTGGGAACTGTCAGTGCTAAATTAACGGTTGGACTAGATGATCTTCAAGGTCCTTTCCAACCTAGTTCTGTTCTGTTCTGTTCTGTTCCAAGATATATGTTGGGTCCATTGCAAAGAAAGAAACAGAGGAAGCCTCATGGTTAGTTAAACACACAATATTGGCTACACAATCTGATAGCACCTCGTGTCCTTAAAGAAAACTTCTGTATTGAGCCAACACTGCTTTAGTCTGATTTCAGGGTGTTGGTCTGTTGTGTGTTGGTTTTGTTTGTTTGTTTGTTTGTTTGTTTAAAATAAGGCAATATTCAGTAGTTAGTAATTTTTAGATCAGATTTATCCAGCTGCTAACTTCATTACATAAATTCTGAACCTAAGTGATTATTTGATATCTAGCATTTGCTCTAATTATAGCAAAATCCTTTTTTTAATAGAATTTATGTAACATCAGTTCAACAACTTCTGTATGTGTCACACTCCACTGCATAATCTTACCTAGAGCACAATGACATTACACACTGCCACAGCTGTGAGGAATAATACAAAAGCTCATTGATTTCCTGCTATTCTTAATAAGCTTTAGAGAATTCAAAGCATCATAATTGTTCCAAAAGAGCAGCCAAAGAATGACTTGTGTCACCAAGGCACAGGTTAACAGGTAGAGAAGGTGTAAGACTTGTGCATTCATTATACATAGTGTAAGAACAAGGAGAAGAATATTTGCCACCTCCTTGGTTGATATTAAAAGGAGATTTCAGATACTCATGGAAAAGTAACATTTTTCATTTTGTTGAGCTGCAGAAAATAATACATATTGGTGTGTGGGAACCATCTTTGAACACATCTAGAAAGAGTTTCTTTCCTTCTCTTTCTGAAAAACATGGGGACACCCTGTGCCGCCTTTTCACTCTTTAACAGGACTGCTTTCTTGTTACTATCCCTGAAGAAAGGCATGCCAACCCCAAGATATTTTATCATCTGCCTGTTTTTCATTACTAACTTAGCAGAGGGAACAGTTTAGCTCTGTGATGCTAATATACACACATATACATGTTTTATAGATACTTTGAAACATTACTTAGTTATTTATATGTTCCTCATATATATGTGTGGAGAAATAGAATGATAGAAAGAATTTGTAACATTTCACACTTTTTACACTGATAATTTAGATAACAGTTCTGGATTCTGGCACATTTTCATAATAGCACAAATTAAGAATTTATTATACATTGCCTGGGCTGGAGTAACAGTGTCTTTGTGCATTCTCAACCTGTGGTGAGACTGAATTAATTTTCCTTTGTTTAGTCTTAGAAATACAATTAAAGTCATGGTTCATTATTTTGCTTGTGCTGTGGACAATGCATATCTATGTATATGTAACACAGTGAACTAACAATTGTTATAGTTCAACTCACACACATATACATGTTTCATGGGATCCATTATCACACCCTGGACTGCTGCTGCTTTTCCCCAATTATAGGACCAACATCTTAAATTAAAGCTTTCCTTAACCACCCACCAGACAGTGCAGTCATGTCATGTGGCTCTATTCACTGAGACACAGACAGAACTTGCATGTGGACAGAGGAAGGACATCTTTCACCATTCAGTTCAGTTCACCTGCTATCCTGAAGAACATACTCTCTAATTCAGAAACTTAAAGAACTCTATTTAAAAGCAGTTACCCTATTTTGTTTACTCAATTCCTATTGGAAGGCTGATGCTGGGATTTTTTTTCTAACTTCCAACTTAAATCCATTTATACCAGTCCTGAACCATACAGGTATTGTCAGTGCTGTTGAAAAAAATAATTTTATCAATTATTCTTTGCAGGAATTTAATCCCTTCATGTAGAATTTAATCCCTTTATGCAGCTGTAGGCAACATATCCCCCCCATGTAGTGAAGATAAACAAGCAATAGATCTTTTCATTTCTTCCAAAGAGTTATGATCTCCTGGCTGGTCCCCCAGCAGCTGCATGCCCTGAGTTCCAGCACTGAGCCAGCCACCTGTCCAGGAACTCAGGGCCACCATCAGCGAGTTTCTGCCTTGGACACCCTGCTTTGCTCAGTGACCTCATTGATGCTCCTTAGGCTTCTCCTACCTCTGTAGGGACATTTCTGAGAGCAGCAGTTCAACCTGGAGTAAAATACTCAAAAGACTGCAACCACAGGTAAGCCAAGATAATCCTTCACAGGATAATTCTAAATTATATTAGCTCACAATAAAGTCTTCATAATATATAGCACGAATCTGTGCTGTTGCCAAAAACTGGACAGATTATATTGAAAAAATCTTAGTCTGATTCAGATACAAATTATGGCATTCTTATTTTGATTTAGGGGTATTAAAAAGTTATTAAAAGTTCAGGACAACTTTGATCAAACTTGTGCTTGATTCATTAACATTTGTTCTGTTACTGAGGAAAAGAAAGGAGCTCTTTTGAATTACTGTGTAAGTAGAATTTCATCGAATTGCCTGCCTTAGAATGTGCTGATTTTGGGGTGAGATTTTAACTGCACTATCTATTATGCCAAAGACAGGAACCATTTAGAGTCTCATCCTCCATCTGTAAAAGAATTACACATTTATGATTTAACTGATGTGGTAGAGGAATTTTAATCCATAAAATAGGCAATATACATGACTCAGTACAAATGGTAACCTTCTTTCTAGTAAGGCAAGATAGGTTTTGCACTTATCAGAAACATTTAAATCTGTTAAAAATGAGCTATATTGCTTCTAATAGCTTTTCTTTTCCTGATCACAGTTTAGTTGTTCTTAATTTTGTTTCATCTTCCTTACAACTGTTAAAATGTGTAAGTCTTATGACATGCATTTTCAAAATTTGTGCTCTACCTGAAATAAATGTGAATGCTTTCAAATAGAAATAATGTGTTTTCAAGACCCCAATTTGTGTTTAAAAAACAATTCTAATTTAATCTGTTTGTATTCTCATTTGGCTAAGGCTATTTTACACCATTCTGATATGAAAAGCAAGACTTCAGGCCATATAAAATAAATCAGAATTCAAGGCCATGAATAAGTGCTTTGCTGAATCAAGTCTCAATTACTAGACCATTACTGTAATATCATGATGCTGCATTAGAGGCTTTAACAAACCCATCATAGTTGCTTCCAAACATCTGTTCTTAAATTCCAAATATTACATATCTTTAAAACATGGTAAGAAATTAGTTTGTGTTTCAGTCAGATTATATAAATTAATAATACAGTAATTAGACAATTTAAACAAATAAAAAGCAAACTACTAAGAACATTCTGCCTTTTAGCAGATGATCTCAGATACTTGTTAACACTTTCTGAAACTTTAAAAGAATGTGAAAGGCTAAATGGAGGCTATTAGTGCTTCCACAGGTCACACAAACTTTGTATTGTAAGGTTGGTCAAGTTCAATAATGAAGAGTGGACTCATGGAAAGATACTGAGGGACCATTTAGTACTTCTGTTATGCCATAAAATAAGGAGCACATTTAAGTTTATAATTTCACAAAGTTGTGCATGATGGACTGATGCTAGATTTTCTCCTTTTACCTGGGAGGACATTTGCTGAAGATGGCAGAACAGAAGAAAGATATGTGAATGAATCACAAAGGGTTTGGGGAATTAATACTATGCACCTGTGAAAAAGGCAAGTGGATATAGGAGACAAGGTGTTCTCCATAAAGATCATGATAAGAAACTTTGGTAAAGCCCTTATAGGAAAATACTATCTACAGAACCGATAACTTCACACAGTTGTTTGTGTGTGTGAATGCAAGTACACAAACTCATGTGCATATACACACATAGAGAGAATATTAGATATAAATTAAAAATAGGATATTTCTCCTTTTTTTGTTTTTTACTGAGGCTTGCCGTAGAAAAGAAAATGGAAAATTTAGCAATTAGAAAACAGAAATTAAAGCACTTCTGCAAAATATTTTCTCTTACAATGAGTACTAAAGTATTTCTAGAGTATTATTTAATCTTAAAAAAAAAAAAGTCTGAAAGTATTTTGAATAAAGCTGCTTCACTTAAACCGACATTTTTGAAGATATATATTTTGGAATAGGTTTATTTTTGGCCCTCGATATTATGTTGTGTAGTTTACATTATGATTAATGCATATAAGTACAACATGTCTATTTTGCAATTTTGTTTTCTCAGAATGTGAGTTTCTTCCATGTCTGCCCTGTAATTGTACAAGTCTATTGCAGGCATGTCTCATAAGTCAAGCTTATTGCAGAAAGGCATGGGAAAGGAGGTTAGCTGCTTTTGAAAAGAAGAAAAAAAAAAAAAAAGACCTCCTCTGAAACCCTGAGCTGCTTTTTCTGCCCTTCTCCAGTATGGGCTCCAGTGGCATCTGGGAAAGGAATGAGGGAGTAAGAGGGGCACAAGTCATTCTTTTGGCCAAGAAGAACCATTGGATTGTGACAAGCCATCTTGCCTGTTTTCCAGTTTGACAAGGGAGATTGTGCATGACTAAAAGGTTTCTTTATCATAATAAAGCAAAACAACAGAACAAGAGAAAAAGAGAGGACTGTTGATTATGAAAATGGGAGCTGCAATATTGTCTTGAAGTAAATTATACAGGGTGATAGAGTCTCATTAGGCACATCGTACAATATCCCCAACAGATTTGCTTTAGCTAACGTCTTTTGATCAAAGATAGAGCCATTTCAAAATAATGTAATTTGCTATAGATTCAACCTTTTAGAACTAGAAAAGGCTTTTGATCATCTTTGTTTTGTCTTGCTTTAAACCCCAAAGGGTTCAGTTTAGGTTTCAATTTATGGTGGAAGTAGAGGGAAGTGGACCTATCTGTTTTTATACTGCTGCATCAATAAAAGCAGAAAATATGATATTTCTGATTAGGGGATAACATTCTGCTTCCATCAAAATCTCTGGCATTGGATTTCAAGGGAGAAGAATCAAGTCCCTAATGGACTGAAAACAAAACACCTCTTTATCAGGAATGTTTTATTTACTGTTCACAGAAGTCTCATTATACGAGCAAGAGAATGGCACACTTCTTTCATTCCTTGCTTCCATCTGCACCTCTCTTTCTTGTGGGATTCTAGGAGTTAGAGCAAGAGCTCAAAGACAAAACAACAAAAGACCTGAACGGAAGTAAACATTTCATAGGAAAGTTTTTTCTCAATGTGAGTAGTGTTGAAAGAATCAGTCCCAAAATATTCGTCGAAGGAAATGTAAGGTGAGGGAAAGTAATGGCAAAACAAAGATGTTCTAGGGAATGAGCTGACCTATGGCATGGGGAAAGTTATAAACCAAATAAGTAGATGAGTAGATCTTCAGCTGCTGAAAACCAATGTAAGTCCTGATAAGTTGGAGAGCTCATGCAGTAATTAAAAGGAAGCACAATGTTTTCATGCATATAATCCAAATTCCAGGGATCTCACTGCACTTTACAAATGCACCGCTTAAAAAAATTATGCCAGACAACCTGCACTATTCAATATCCTCCTCAAAGCAAGAGAGTGAGGCAGCAGTCTCAGGGTCAATATGGCAGAAAGAAGGGAACTCTCTAAGGAATCAAGCAGTGATTGGTTGAGGATAAAAGGACTTTAGAGAGGGATATTCTGAAATAATCTTCCCTCTTTCTTCATGCCCATATAGCCTGTCCTATTTCACAGTCACAGGGCTCATCTGTTTTCCTGAGACAATTTTCCAGATATGAATAGAGATCTGATTTTTCATGAGTCTCAGTTCAGTGGATTTCATTTGAACCATACACATGGTTGGAGTGACCCTTTATTTCATGCTAACCTTAATTTGCAATGGCAAAGAAACATCTCCCCCAACTACCCTTTTTGACAATCATTTTATTCAAAAGGGAAAAGCTATACTGTTTCTCTTGGCCAAATAATATTAATGATAAGTGTTAATTTTGAAAAATGAATTAAACTCACCTTCAAATTACACCTATTTGAAAGAATTCTAGTGCTGCTGCTAGAAATATTTCTTGATGTTTGGTGGGATGAGGAGAGAAAAAGGAAAGTAATTCTTCAACGTTTAACATGTAATTTGTAAACAGGGTACATTGCTTGTATTTTGTCTTCCCGTTTAATAATTCTTTTGCATTTGTATTCAAAGACAACTCTTCAATGCCTTTCCAGGGGTAAGATTTTGTCTTAAAATATTAATAAGAGAAAAATACATATTCCAAAGGAAGGAAGGTGCTGGTAACTTTACATCACTTCTCATATAATAATATAATGAAACCATTTGTTAATAATATTAAAATGAGAACAATCAAACCCAATGATAACTGAAAATGGCCTCAAGCAGAGCTCAAATATTGATTCAGTGGGAAGTTATATGCTCTTCATTATTAAATCTTTCGACAGCAGCTGAAAAGACTTACTGCTTTGGTAAATTAGCCAGGGCAGGATAGGCATGACCAAAAAAACCCTGAAAAAAATAAAGCAAAATTACTGACTTACTTCCTATAATGAACTATAATTTAAATAAAATATGTGTCCTTTTACTATTTTATTGTATTGAGAATGTATTCTTCTGACTAAGAGAAGTCTAAATCAAAAATTCTAACTTTTAAAGGACTCTTTCCCAAAGGCAAGCTTGGGTTTCTCAGTTGATCTACGTTACAACAAGCTTGGCAGAAGATCTGTTTGCACTGGCAGAAGAACTAGTGGTAATTTTTGCTAACTTTTATTTGAGCTATGTCAGAATAACTGATTCCTTGCTGGCATACTATTGTTAACACAAGAGTTTTGCAGAAAGGTGATCCTGCTTTTATACTAACAGAATTTTAAAGTGAAAACTGGACTACTGCACTGCACTGCACTGCAAGATGTGTGCACCTTTTCACCCCAAAGGAGATGTGAATGAAACTAAATGCAAGCTATCATTCAGAAGGTAAGTGGAGTATAATAGATTCATAAATTAATGTTCTTCTTACAACTTAGATTGTCTGAGAAACAGAGTTTCTCATCCCATTTGTTTGTTTGTTTGTTTTCTCCTTTAGTTTTGTTTCTTAAATGCCCTACCAAACCCTTGTAAAGTCTTGGCTTGTATGAATCTCTCAAAGCAAGGAGTTGCACAAGAAAAATTTAATGTGATGTAAAACAGAATTGATGTTTCATTAGTTTGTATTTCTCATATTTCTATTTCAATGTATATTTTTTTCTATTATTGTTATAAGAAAAAATGACACCATTTCCAACTCTGTATTACCTACACTATTGATTACTTTGTGTATCTTCATCCCAGTTCCCCTTACTAGTGTTCTGTGCAAAGCACACAAGGCAGATTAGACAGGTTTTCTTTACATCAGCTTTTCTAAAGCACTCATGGGAAATTATTGTTGGCCATTTCCAACTGCAGTCATTTCTGCCACAGTCTTAGGGACTCCTTTAGTGAATAACATTGTTCACAAATTTTACAGAGAAAGAAATGAACAACCATGTTTCCAAACCAGTTTCCATCGGTTCTTTGATTAAAACTAAAGTCTATAGTCCTTTCGGTTTATTAAATGGTATTCATGTTTTAATATCTTCCTACAGCACATCCACTCAGTAATTTTCTTGAGAAACAGAACAGAAACATGAACATAGAGAGGCTATTTACATACTGTGCGTTAAATATTGAACACGTTCTTATTTACTTTGTCAGTTTGATTAAACTGTGGCTGTCATCTCTCTGCTAGACAGAAAACTCTGGTATCCTAATTTGAAAAATATGCTCATCGTAAGTGGACAAATGGTGTTTCTCCCTAAATCATTTAGAGTCATATTCTTACAGAGCCCAGAGCTGATGTAGTGAATATTTGCAATCATCCTCAGATGTCTGTTCTTTTACGGGAAAGATGTTGTTAAATGGAAAAAAAAAAAAAAAAAAACCACAACAAAAAAAACCGCTCACAAGATAGTGCTACGTTCTACTGAGGAAATAAAATTGATGGGCTCTCTGGCATGCTGTATCTAAAGAGTTGAAGAAATAGGGGCAGCAGTAACAGACTGATTTCAAAATGTATGTTAAATACTAATTTGTGTCAGGATATTTTATCTCCTCCTTCTCCTGTTCCCCATAATCTTTTTTTCACAGCATGCTCACACAGCAGAAGATAATAATTAAGCTACTGTGCATTGTCTGTCACTGGCACACTTTAGAAAATAGTGAAATAAGACTGAAGAACAGCCAAAATTAACTTTTAGAAACTCAGATATTTTCATTAGTTTTCTGTGAATTTAGGTCATTTACAAGGTGACACTTTATTAAAGCTGGACAGAGAAGAGTAATTTTTCTTTTACAAAGGATTCAGAAGTTTTGAAATTTGTTTTTTTTCCCAACTTAAAACAGATTTTTTTTTCCTGTGAAAAGGAAATATGATATTAAAGATATGTATTTTAAACAAACCCATTCTTATCATTTAAAAATAATCTGTGATATATTGAAAGAGAGCCAGAGACCCTCAGCAGAGAAGTTTACCAGCTTGTGTCGTCAGAACTTCTCAGACTGCATTATTTTTAACTCAAGTTGACTGCTCCAAGAGATAGATGTTAGAAGTCCTGGGATTCCCAGCTGAGCCTAAGTTTCTCTGGAAAAATATCTCAGAATAATAAATCATGGAAATCCAGGGAGGAAAAGAACAGTGTACTTGAGAAGAGGTGAAATAGGCTAATTGGCTTGTTGATTATCTCCCAAAAAGGGTATTGTCAGCATTTATTTCTCCCTTTCAGACAGGGAGTTTGGTGGGAAGCCCACATCTGTCTGGGGAAGAGGAACAGTGTCCCTCCTGATAGGCTGTTGTCAAGCTAAAAGCATTAATATTACTTTTGCTGGTGGTTGGACTGGAGTGTCCCTAGGGTGCATCTCAGTTTTTAGAGCCCACAGGTAAGATTCTGCAGTGTTCCAACATATTCAGAGCATTTGTTTCAAATTGTGGTTGAAATTCAACGGTCTATATTGAACATGTTTCAACAAATTAAAATTTCAATGACAAATGTAATTTTTTTCCAGTCTCCTCTGCAAATTCTATCTTTTCTCCATCTTTTCATACATAGTAATCCACAATAATGCTGATTCCTTAAAAATATGTTTACATATTTTTCACTGTATACTACATAAAAAAGCAGTCAGCAAAGTCTTCACTCCTGGAATAGTTAATCCAACATTTGAACACCTCCATATATGTATTTAAAACAAATCTCTAAGGAAGGAATACACTTTGGTTTCACAGACAACAAACTGAGGCACAAAAAATAACATGTTCGTACTCATATAAATCTTATTGAAATTAATTCTAAGGATGAATCTTAATCTTCTATTGCTTAACAATCTGAGATGTAAATCATCTTCATTTTTTAATGCCATAGAAAATTGTAAGATTAAATTCAAGGGTGCTCAGAACATTCAGAAACTGTGGGTTAGATTATCAAATAGCTTTTGGAGTTTTGGCATGGCTTCCCAGTTCTGAACAAAGAGAAATAGCTCTATAGTCTCTTAAGACCATCACACAGTATTCTGTAAGGTTATTTTACAATTACTCAATACCAGAAGGAAAGGTTGACATCTAGGATTTCAAAATTAAATGAGCCTTTGAAAAGAAATATTTGAACCATGGGAGTGACTTACTGTTGTGGATGCTCTTCCTGGTTTCTAGGATGATAGACATTTGCTTGTATTTGGTGCTTAGTACTGGAGAAGACAGGATGAACATGGAGGGTGAGTAGTTCAGGCTGTCCTGGGGAAACTATGCTTGTAACGTTTTCTAAGGAAACAAAATATATTGTGCTGTAGGAACCAGAAATACAGACAGTTTCCCCTTGAGTGTAGCAGTGGGTATTGACACCAGTTTGAGCTGTTATAATACTATGATGTAAGAGATTTATCTGGGCCTTGATTGCAGTGTGTGAGTACAGAAGCATCTTCTTTTGTTTCTCCTTTTCTCTTCGTAGCTCATTTGTAAGTATTATAGATAATCACCAAACAAGATGCCAAACTCTTAGCTCATTGTCTGTGTTCATTGTTCCATAATTATATATGAAAGCTAAACTCATAGTTAGAGACTGCATTACTCTGTTATCAGCACAACAAAACACAGAAGGGAGATTTATAACATGCATGGTTTTACAAATTACCTATACATGAAAGGAAGTAGAAATAGCTTATAGTGGGACCAGGTATGAAGCATACAGCTATTCTTTCATAGCTAGATTCTCATACAGGGCTATCCACCATAGTTCAAAGCCACCATCCACCAGTGCATTAGTTACTTTCACGTTTGTCATATGTTCATGCTCTTTTTTTCTCTCATGAGAAAGTATAAGTAGTGCATGTTTTGCTTCTGTATTTTAATTGCCTTAGGGAAAGAATCTGCCATAGATACAAAAACATTTGACTTCATCTTTCTCCAACTGTTCTTGGAAAAGAAACTATCATGTTTATACAATACAGGACAGACTTGGCAACTGTTACATAGATGGTGCCTTCCCACAGATCATACAGTGCCTCAGTCTATTAATGACCTAAACTCCATGCAGCAGTGCCCTTGGAAAACTTCTGTTGCTAGCAAATGTTGAATCAGAAACACTCCCAAAACAAATCTGGTGCAGATTAACTTAATTATCTAAAGCTTCCAAGAGGTTGGGGATTTGCAATGAAGTATTTACAAAAGCCAAAAAAACCAAGAACTAAGTAAAAAATGAACACATCTTCCAATCTGAGCAATGAACAAGGCTTGATCATTCAAGTCTCATGTATGTATGGTTATCAAAGACATTAACATAATACATATTACAGGCTGACATAGGGTGATTTACTTTTTACCATAGTCAGTAAACAGTACCAGGGTCAAATCCTATTTCCCTGAAGTTAAGGAGAGTTTTTATATTTAATTTAATGGTCATGAGCATTCTCTTCCAGTCTCGGCATCACTGTTCATAGCCTTCCATTCAATGCCTATGACATTTCCATTGACTTTAACAAAAATCCTTTTTCCATTTTCTTAATAAACTATGTACCTATATCAAATAACTCCCCAGTATCTATGCTGCATGTTTATGTTGTCTAAGCCTATATGTATGCTGTAACTCATTGCCTCTCTCTATAGAGCTGACGATGCCTGGAGACCCAGCATGCTAAAACAAGTTGGAGCTCCAGTTTCAGCACAACATGGACAGACTGTGGGACATCTTCCCAGCTAAAATTGATGCCATGAATGGGGACATAAGTGGCACAGAGAAGGTAAGTAAGGAATTGTATTTCCCTTACTTCTAGTATAATGAGAAGCAGTATAATGACAAACAAAAGAGAAGAATCATTCATGTATCCATCTGGGATGTGCAACCAAAAGAAGATCTCTCAGTTAAGCAGGTACCCATCAGCTGATGTGATACAATCAGATGACTTTTTTTTCCTTGTGAAAACACTACAATTGCTATACTTTCAGATGTGTAACCTGTGTCTCAATACCTATCTTCCCTCAAAAGTGTTAGTCCCTGAAAATAAGTAAAAAAAAATCTGTCAAGATCAGGTTATTGTGCTCTCATAATCCCTATCAAATTCTGAGTAAATAATTCCAAATAAAATCAGTGGGGAAAAGAAATTTAAATTTATGGGATCAGAGGCAAGAAAATTATTAAGGAGAGGTATTTGGAATAAACCTTCCATTGTAATGCTTCACTCCATAACCTATGCTTAAGTAAAATCAGGGGACAGAGAGGCAGGTTAACCTACAGAAAAATAAAATAACCAGCGGTTTGGAGGATGTTGTGTTGGGCCTATTGGACCACTTGGGGGTTTTCTGTATTGTGGAGGGGACTAATGGGATGGTTGTCTCTCTATCTGAACAGTATTTCATGGAAGAAAAAGAGGGGTTTGCAATATGTGCATTTTCTGAATTGGCCTCTATCATGCACTTTAATTCTCACTGTATTTCTCTAACAGTCATGCCCTATCTTTGTGAATGACAAAGGCCATTAGTTGAACAACAATAACGATTCATTACCATAATTAAGACTATTTAATATGTCAAAGTTTCCTAATAGATCTAATTAACATAGCATTTTACTTTCCTTGAAAATTCACAGTATCCCTCCAGCATGAGGTAGCTGACCTGACCAAAAGATGGAGAAGGATTTCCTGATGTTAATTTTTGAATAGTTATAAAAATAATCTTAATAACCCATTCCATCCCCCACTGCTCATCCATTAGTACTGCTTTTCTTTCCTATGTTTTGTGCCACCTTCTTTTGGAACAATGGGGAAGTAAGAAATCAATACTCTACCCTGGAGAGTAGAGTATTTCTTCTTATCCACTAGGATTTGTACATTTCATGGATATCTATTGCATGCTTCCTTCTCCTAAACAGCAAAAGACACAGTCCTAACCTCATCATTATGAATTTTTCATATGTAAAACATCATAATGTGTCCAAGTGCAAGGTCCTGCACATGGGTCATTTGCCCAAGCACAAATACAGGCTAGGCAATGAGTGGGTTGAGAGCAGCCCTGTGGAGAAGAACTTGGGGGTTAGTGGATGGAAAACTGACTGAGCCAGCAATGGGCGTTCACAGCCCAGAAAGCCAACCATATCCTAGGCTGCACCAAAAGAAGTGTGACCAGCAAGTCGAGAGAGGTGATTCTGCCCTTCTACTCTGCTCTCATGAGACCCCACCTGGAGTGCTGTGTCCAGCTCTGGACTTCTCAGTGTCCAGCTCTGGAGTTCTCAGTACAGGAAAGACATGGACCTGTTGGAGTGGGTCCAGAGGAGGGCCACAAAAATGATCAGAGGGATGGAACGTTTCTCCTATGGCTGAGAGAGTTGAGGGTTGTTCAGCTTGGATAAGAGAAGGCTCCAGGGAGACCTTATAGAAGATTTTCAATACTTAAAGGGGGTTTATAAGAAAGCTGGCGTCAAACATTTTTGCAAGGCCTGTTGCAATAGGACAAGGGATAATGGTTTTGAACTAAAACTAGATCTAGACTAGATGTAAGGAAGATATTTTTTACAAAGAGGGTGGTGAAACACTGGAACAGGCTGCCCAGAGAGGTGGTAGATGGCCCATCCCTGGAAAAATTCAAGGTCAGGCTGGATGGGGCTCTGAGCAATCTGATCTGGTTGAAGATGCCCCTGCTGATTACAGGGGAGTTGGACTAGATAACCTTTCAAGGTGCCTTCCAGCCCAAACTTCTATGATTCTATGATAATGAGATATCAGTTTATCATATGCCTTTGATCCACACACCCAGCCCTCACTTATCATGAAGATCCTCCATGAACCTCTTGCTCCTATAGTCAGGATTCAACTTCTGTCTTGATACTTATGAATATTTACACAAAGACATATACATGCATTATGTTTATGTGTTTGTGTAGTTTAAGGCACAGCTGAGGTTGAAGGAAGCTTAAAAACAGACATCAGAAAAAATTGTTAGGTCTGAAAAATCCAAAGTCAAATAGGGTTTTTTTTTTAAGTAATCTTCTGATTTTGACATCAAAGTACTCTAAATGAAGTATACTGAACTCTCTGAATATGTCTGCACTGGCCTCCTCTGAAGTGGTACAGGAACACATAGAAAATAATTTGTACTACCAAAGAGCCTGACCAGCACCTGCCTCACTCCTTTGTCCAAACACCTGACTACACCTTTATTTCACAACCCTCAGAGCTGATGTTCATCTGCAAATTGGAAGTGTTTATAATAAAAGCACTTTGCATTTCTATAGTGCTGCCCATCTGGTGATCTCAAAATGCAGCAAAACATTAATTAAACCTCAGAAGTTGTTGGAGAATAATGAAGCTAAATATATTTCCTTAGCAATGAATGTTTCCTTTATTTCACACTCAGATGTGAATGGGTCCACTTAAGCTAATATTTTGAACAATTTTGTCCTGCATTCCCTTCTTGGATAAACTCTTTTTGATCTATAGAAATGCATCAGTTAGTATGGAACTGCATAAGAGAAACATTAACAACAGAGGGAAAGTCGTGTTTTCTTTCTTACAGAAAGGGGATTTCCCAAATAACCCCTTCACAACCCCAGTTTTAGTGGATACATCTAAGTCCTTTTACCTTTTCTATATTGGTTAGAAACGTGCCTGCCCTTCATCTTTGGTATCTATTGAAAGAAAATATTTTATTCTCAGCACTGAAGAAGAAAATGAAAAAATAATAATCCTTACACAATGCAGTTCAGCCCACATTTCACACAGGTTTATGCTAGGACCTGCCCATCCAAAGCAAAGTCTCATGTGCATGTAAGTCTACAATCTGTTAAAAGTCAGATTTTCTGAAACTGTAGTTGTTTGGAAATACTACTTAAATTACTTAGAAATGTTTAAAAAATTATTCACTGGCTGTAAAAGTATGATTAAGTGAGGGCTGATATGGAGCTCCCAGCGAAAGATGTAGTTTGAATGTCCAATCCAAAGGGGAAGAAACAAGATCAGAATGCCTGGAATTGTTCAACTCCCTGACAAATGCAGGCCGTATCCAGAAAACAAGGTCTTCTTAAGTGCAGGGGTCGAAATATTTGCACCCATGTGGTAGGTATCAATGATTTGCTAGTTTCATACCTACTTTTGGGGAAGCTGGTTTTGTTTTGTTTTTCTTCTGTAAACCTAGGCCAAGTTTTCTGAATTTGAGCCAAAATTTTGCCTGAAAGTCTGCACGGGCACTCTTATGAAAAGGTCTTGAAAGGATATCAGCAAAATGTTTAGTAATATCAAAGAAGCTTCAGGTCACCTCTACTATGTCAATTTATGCCAATCCACCAAGAAACACTGCACACAACAGTTACGCTGCTCAGAGTCAGTTAGGAGATAAGACATTGGCTGGGATACTGAAGGTGATCCTTGGGCTGATAGATAGAGATCACACAGGCTTAGTTCAGGGACCCCAGCCAGCTTTAAGTGACAGAAATGCTCTCAACATTATACACTCTACACAGTCCTTTGAAGGACTATAATAGCTTTGTTCTATAGACAGTAGGAGAACTTACGTCTAAAGCTGCGTGGGTCTTCCTGTTGTTTGTGATGAATATACTGAGATTTTGAACATAAGCAACAAAAATTAGTTCAGTTTTGAAAAAGGTAAGTCTACAATGCTGGATGACAATGGAATCAGAACCTAACAGAACAACAAAAGCAGCTAACCATGGGTCTCAATTGTTCTGTTTAAATAAGGATCACTGGTAGGACAATGTTTAAAATTTAGAAGACGGAGGAATAAAAGCAGAGGTATTTCACTGGCATATATCAGGGAACAGAACATATTAAAATTGTTGTTTATTACTTTTATTTTTATCCGCTTGAGGGAGAGTTCAGGCTGTAAAGGTTTGATTGAACAAAGACAGAACTTTGTTTTGGGGAGAAGTTACACATTACCAGTATTAGGAGACAAAGGGAGGCTGTGGTATCTGTGAAGATATTCAAGTTTAAAGGCTATCTTTTTGCAACTCTCATCTCTTTTGTGTGGATAAAGTGAATGCTGAGTCGCCCCTTCCATTTATAAGTTTGTCTTGCTTTAGGATTTTATTTTTTTACTGTGATGGACATAAGGGCATAATTTGTCTACCAGAAAGGCGAACAGAAGATGGCACGTATTTTTGAAGCAAATAGTAAACGTGATCTGGGAAAAGATGGGGATGTTGTATGTAAGTATCAGTGTCACGTCAGTGGAAATCTCACTGTGTAAACAGAAGGATCTGCTTCAAACCCAGAATCTCCCATCAATGCCTGTATGTAATGATACAGTGTGTGTCTGTGATGTGCTTCATAGCTTTGTAAGTCCCTCAGATATGTAATGACAATTCACCCTTGAGATCTTGGCTTGGATGAATCATTCAGCTCTTTCTCTTCATTTTCATGTACAGAACAAGGTACGTTCTTTCTTCATGTCCATTGTCCTCTGGATTTGCTCTGTAAATGTGCATCACACACACAGAAAATGTTCTTTATGTCTTTATCTAAAGCCTATGCTTAGCATATCAGAGCAAACTGCAGGGAAAAGAGAAGACCTTGTATTTGCATATCTCCACTGAGTCACAGATTTTCTTCTTCCTATGGGTCCTTATCTCTTTTCTTCTTCCTCACACAGACCTGGTGTCTGGTCTCCTTTCCAGTAAGCCATCCCCCCCCACAAGTCACCACAGCTTTTCCAAATATGCCCTAGCCTAGTGGAACAGATGTTTGCTAAGGGGCCTGTAGTTCCTTCATGTTCCTGGGCACACAGTACAAGTAAGCTGTGATGAAGTGTTTGAACTGGACCTGAATCATCCTCTGAGCTCCTCCTTCAAGCAGGAAACTGGACCAGGTGTGTGTCCTGTCAGCCTGCAGGCCAGCAGAGGGAACAGCTCCCCCCAAAATTTGGTGCACCAACAGTGTGAGAAGAGCAGAAGTAAATCTCAGTGAGCAGCAAGATTCCACCAGCAATGTCAGAGGTGGGAATTGTGTCAGTGTTTACCCAGAATAACAGCAAAGACTTCTGAGATTATTTTCAGGGGGTTTTTTTAATAATGACTGATAGGAAAGAAGGATGAGACAGACAGACTTACAAATTACAATGTGTTACTAGATTACACTCTAATTTAGAGTATAGTGTATGTATTGCAGAGAAGAAACCTGATGGAGAAGAGGGAGAATAAAAAAAAAAGTCCTTTCTTTGAACTAGTGATAGTTTAACAGGTTGAATTTTCAAGGAAACTTCTGTGAATAATGGCTTGAAACTGTCTTTTCCTTGTGATGGGAGAAGATGTTCTCTAGGAGCTAGAGTGGACTATTTGCTCTGCTAAATCCTCTGGAGATCATCATTGCTCCTACCCATCTTTACAGTCCCATGTTAAAGATCAGGGATAACTGGAAGTCATGGGGAATGTAGAGGGTTCTAGAATTATCAAGGGAACAATTTTAGTATACAGGAGTAATTTTACAAATACCTAGAATTTGCTTTATAAAAAAATCTGGCAGGCTATTAGTTTTCTTTTAATTTTTTATATAAAGGCAAATGCTGAGATGCAATATTGCCATTCCATGAGTCAGAACACACGAAAAGGCTTAAAAAGGAAAAATTTGATCTGTTTAGAGATCTCTGCCCTTGCTGCTGAATCCTCCCTGACAAGCAAAAATATATGATAATTGGAAGACTGATGACTATCAGCTACTGATAGCAAAGTTATTTTAGCTCACTAAAGAAGATTTTACTAGAAGATTCAACTGATATTGGAATATGCTTATTTGTGTGAAAAGCTTCCTTTTGGTACACAGCTCTCCCATGTATTCCTCTGCAGTCCTGTACTTTCATAGTAATGATTGTTGGCTCAGGAGAACTGCCTCAGTAAATGTTACATTATTCTACTTCTAGGGCAAGGATACACAATCCCAGAGATTATGCATATAAAAAATTAGTTGAGATTAGGACAATACACAGTGATAAAGGAAGAAAGGATGAAAGAAAGTCAATCCATGGAGCAATGAAAGAGGGAAAGAAGGACATTTTGAGGTCACATTCTTTTCTGTTCCCTCTTTTTCCCATTCCTGCATGTGAAACTCCTCTGTAGTTCCTGGGTTTGAATAATTTGTACCTCAGAAAACCAAACATGAGATTTTTAGAAAACATTCTGAACTTCTCATGCACATCTCTTTCACAATTTTCTGTTTACTTCTGTTAAGTACTAAACCATCAAATCAAATTAAACCAATATTTATTTTAAACCTCCCTTATTCCCATATTAATTTGTTGTAACTGAAGCTTTCTTCATTAAACGGTGAGTTTCCATATGCCTGGAGTTCAAATTGTTATGTAGTTGGTTTAATATCCACAAAATAGACAATGGCTGTGTTAATTTTATCTTAAAGTTCAAACATATATTAAGGGAATCCACACACAGAATTAAATGTAAATTCAGGATTTTTTTTCACTCTAGTAAAAAAATGGATAAATATTTCAATTTCTACACATTAGGTCAGCAAACACTTGCCTTTAATTTATAAATTACATTGCTAGAGGTCAATGCTAAACAGGAAAGAATAAGATATAAGGAAGAACCTCTGTTTTTCTGATGGATGTTCACTGCTTTATTATTGTTGAAATATCTTAGCATTTGCAATTATTATCCTTTTCATTTCCACCTCACAGGGAACTTCACACACTCTTTAAGTGTTTCCCTTTTGTTCTAGGATCATTTCAGAAGTGCACATGAGTTGGCATCATCATATTGTCTAATCGCTGCAACTAATTTTTCCAGTCTGTTTGTGCCTTCCTGTCAAGAAGACAAGCTGTTTTATTTCTTTCCTCTTTGAGGATATCATAACATGAGGAGAAAAACACCAGGCATAATGAGACAGAATTATGTTATAAATCCTCAGAGGGAAATATATTTTCTCAGAATTCTTGGCACAGAACTTTGTAGAATGACCTAGTTGGTAAGTGGCAAGAGACAAAAAGTTAAGTAGCATAGTATAAACAAAATCCTACCCTAAGGAACAGTTAACTGAAAAAAAAAAAAAAGCCCTTGCACTGATTGCTTAGGCATTATCCTCTTCACATTTCTCATGTCTTTCGTGCAGAGATCTTTAAATTATGGAATGTCTGATTTCATTTTCCAGTGTTCGGTATATGATTACAATCCACTCTCTTTTTGGCTTCTTTAATGTTTGCATATTCCCCAACACAGAAGACTCCTAATCTAGAACCAGTCTGCCCAAAATATATTTTAAAAACCAGCATAGTAATAATAACGTCTCATAAAGTCTAAAAAAATGTACTTTTCACTAAGCAATTTATATACCTCCAGTCATATAGATGTATCCCAAATAATGATGGTATTTTCATTATACCTATTGTCACAAATTTATTGTTGAATTGTAATTTGACTTCTGCAATGAGACTGTGCATAAAATCATCTCCCACTAATATTCCGAGAGCTGCTTGAAATGCATTTTTAAAATGTCTTTTAAAATAAAGGTGTATTTGGGTTAATTAATCTGTAGGCAATAGAACAGTGGGGGAAATGCAGACATTTCCAATATTTCCCCTTTAAATACCTTTTTAAATTAAAAACATCAGGTCTTCACTCTCCAATATTGGTAAAAGTCAGTTAAAAAAGAGAATCAAATGTAAGTGGATGATAGAGTGAAGAAAATAAAGGCTACTTACTTATGTGAAGCACTCAGAAATAGCTCAGAAACATAGTTTGTCCAATATTCCTCATGGAGGTCCCCATTCTGCTCTTAATAAATGCAGTGGCAAAACAAATGATTTGAAGGACATCAGGGCATAACCACAACTCAAAAAACTCTTTGAAGCTGAGATGGATAAGAAAAACAGACTTCCAAAGCTCCAAAAGACGTTGAGGCACACTTCTCTCAATGACTTTCAGTGAGAATTTTTCATATAGCTATCCTGAAAACTTTGGAAATCTCTGCAGTAGAAAGTATTTCATGACTGGAGACAACATTTACTGTCCTTGATATTTGTTTTACTTACACTTTTAATCATGCCAGCAGGCATACACTGAATGTACGAGATGAGTCTTCTGAACATAGCTGCTCTGTCCTGTCTGAATCTTGGAGCTATTCATCACTTAGTGGTCACCAAGCACTGCTTTCAGACACCCTACTGATGATCCAGTAGTCTTTACTTTAATAGTGGTTGTTGGACATAACACTAAACACACATCAAACATCTCCAGAGGAAAATCTCTCTCTTTGTTTCTATTTTAATTGGCACTTTTATGTCTAATATTCAAGAGCATGTTCGGTCCAAAGTTTAATCTTTTGTCTTTCATGTACATGTTCACGTATATGTGTTAAGGGTATTTACTGTCAATTATCTCCCAGTCCTTCCCTGCACACTTGGGCTATGTCTAACCTAGAAAACAGTCCCTGGGAACTGCTTTGTAATTGCCCATTTTTTTTAACTTTAGCCCAGTCTTAATGCTGTTCTGGCTATTACACTCCACAAACCAGTGTCCATGCATAGTTCAGGGATTAGTGCATGCCATCACAGTTATCTTCTAGTCCTGTAAAATGTCCCTTTGACATGATACTAATAAAAGTTCAGCTTTTTTAATGGTTGAAGTAACTAACAAGGAAACTTTATATTTTTATATGACTTCTAAAAAGCTTACAAAACCAGTATTTAACCATTTATATAGAACAAATTGATAGTTACATTCTTTCCCACAGTTTTGCTGTTCATCTTAGATTAGATAGATCCTACCCTTAGATGGTGCAGGGATAATGTCTCCTTCTGCTCAGTATCCAACAAAACAGATACTAACCAAGTCCTCTGGATGTTACCGCATATGTGAATTAGCTAACAGTACAAAGGATTTATCGCATATGTACTCAAACTGTACATCCACTTTGATCTGAGGGGTAGAATTGCTATGTATAATAGAGACACCACTGAACGGATTTCTATCAAAATTAAGACTTGCTCTCTTGTCTTAAGTGCAGGTCTGTACAGGTCAGAAATTAATTCGCTCTCACAGAATATATCATCCAAAATAACATTGAGAGAGGGAGGGTAATTACCAAATCCACAAAGCTGTTCAGGTTTCTAACTTATGGTTATATAAACTTAAGTCCCATGGAACTGATTACCTTCAAACTGCTGGAGGTCACCAAGGAAGCCTATGGCAGAACAAAGCTTTGACTAAAGACTAAACAAGTCGACATTCAGTCAAAAATTGTCTTTGTTCCATATTTGATATCAAGATTGTTCCTGAGGTCTACAAAATCATATAAAGAAATAAGGGCTGAAGGAAATAATTCCTTTCATCTGAAAGTAATACAAATTCTTTATTTTAATCACAGAACAAGCATTTGAAAACAAAAATCCAGAAGATACTCTAGAAGATATTTGACCAAAGATGATTTCACCAAGGAATAAGTCAAAGGACATTATAACTATAAAAGCATATTTTACTGATTTTTAGCATAATTTTGTTTTTCACACATATTTATTTTCAGAAGGAGAAAGGCAAGCAGAAGTTCCCCTTTATTTACTGAAAGTTTTATTGTTAACTTTAAAGTTATTTAAAGTGACAAGCTAAAAACAATTGCTTTAGCAGAATCAAAGGCTGTCTAGCAGTTTATTGGAGGAAATATTCAAATTACTATGAATCTCTTTAAGTGAGACTTATTCCCACCTTTACTACTTCAATCTTGGTTTCCTTCTGAAAGTGTCTCAAATTGCTCATTATTTTGAAAAAAAAAAAGACTGGTCTAGTAATGTGGGTCTGAGACCACCCCTATCAGAATCAGTGTAAATGGATGAGGTATTCCATATTCTAATTGAATACTTATAAAATGTTGGTAACTTCTATTGAATAACCATGCTTGTAATAAGCATGGTCATTTCAAGGTGGGGTCTGTGACAGTGTACATGAGTTTAGTCCACCACTGCTTATTTTTTGTCAGAGTTGACACATTTCTTGTATAAGGGTGAAAGAGAATTGAGGTGGAATTTCTTGGTTGCAGGAGTTTGCCTTTTCCCGGGGCAAGGGATCAACTGGGGGGGGGGGGGGCAGGGCGGGGAAGGAACCAAACCTGCTCTGGACAGAAACTTCCAGACATAAAGCTGTGGCAAGGAAGAAAAGAAGATCAGAAAGTCTCCTTCAGAACCTGCTAGTCTACAGTTTGCCAGGGGCAAACACATAGACAGGTCTCAGAGGTGTCAGGAACAAAAATGTCTCATCTGTCAGAAGGCACCATGTAGAAACTGGCTGCAACACAGAAGCCACTGTTTTGAGTGAAACTAAACCTGGTAGAAGGAAACCCCCTTTGACACACCAGGCAGGAGGAGATTGCTTTATAACCATTTTTTAATTTTTATCTGTCTTTTCCATTTGCTGACAGTTTAAAATATTCTAGTTTATGGCCTAATAAATCCAGCTTTTTAAGTGATAGTACCCTGTCTTTATTTTCTCTGGTGAAGTCACTGTAAGGAAAAGACTGGGACAAATCTTTGCCACCTTTCACATCTATCCCATAATGATTCACAAGTCTTCTGGAAGAAGCAGTATGCTAGTCATTCATTACCTAGAGTAAGCTTTAAAAACTTTTCTTATTTGACAATGGTTCAGTTGAGGACAGTTACTACCTACTGTCAGGGTGAAATTTCAGCATGTATGTATCTCTCTTTTGCAAAATAGAAAATATCTGTAACTTTCCTAATGATGAGGAAGAGAGGCACCAGAAAAGATTACCAAAGGCATTTCTAGAACCTCTGTCATATAAGTTTTTAAAAACATGCTAGACAAGTGCCTGTTAAGAATATTTTTGGTATAAATAACCCTGATTTAGGCAAATAATTGTATAGATAATATCCCAGGGTGCTGTTCCCTCCCATTTCTTACCAGTCATTCTGAAAGTCTGACACATCCATATACAAATCCTCCTTCAGAATACTTTTTTCAGTATGACTTATGTAGAAAAACCAATCTAAAACAGCTGAAATAAGAAAGTTGTAGATAAGCTGTTTATCATTTAACTTACTCCAACCTCCAAGATACAAATGGAATAAAAGACCCAGAGATAATTAACCTTCAGGAAATCATAAAAAAGGCCAAGGACAATATAACTGAAAATACACAGGATTCTTAATTCCTCCAGGTCAATATATATCATTCTACAGCTCTCCCAAGCTTCATTAAGACGATGAAATACATGATGCAATATTTAGAGGAGTCCTGATTCTGTGAAATATCCTATTGTGTCTCTAGCTTAGTCTTATCACCTCATACGCAACTATTAAAAATCAAAAATCCTGTGGGTGAACTCCTCCCTCCCATATGCATATTGTTTTCACAAAGCTTTTCCATAATCTCTGAACCCTTTTGGTATTAGCCCCATGACAGATAACCAGCTTCCACAGAGATTTCTTCTTAGCTAAGATCATAAAGCTTAAGTTTGTCATATCCTACATAACTAAGCCTTCCAGCTAAAGTATATTTATAAAGCTTGAGGCAGACTAGATCCTTTTTTGTATTGTCAACAGACTCATTAAACATGATCTTCTATTTCTTTTGCAGGGAAAGGCTGGGAAGACACATGTGATGTACTTTGTCCTTAAATATAATCATACTATCTTTTTAGCATTAGTGTTGTATGAAGAAGAATTTTTATTTTATGTATAGCTTTAAAGAAGGACTACGATAAAACTTCTTGATAAATAGCAATAATTAAAGGAAGAAAGTCCAGAAGGAGGCTACAAAACAAAGGGCAAAATGAAAGGACAGCTTCAGGAAGAATAGAAACCAGGGAATATTTGTAATGAAGTCTCTGGCTTGGAGGCAAGAGATTTTAGTTCTATTTCTGTCTCTTGCTGACCAGCTATGTGTGTTAGAAATCTCAGCTGGCTTTTTCCTCTCCTCAGCAGAGATCTCAGCATCCAGTCACCCACCTCCTGGGTGAATAATGGTCACTCTCTGCTAAGTGGAATATGAAATTTTCTGCTATCCAGGCACTAGCATTCACCAGAGCAGAAACCAGTAGCAAAATCCAAGGTTGGCTTGTCCTACAGTATCCCCATATTAATATTTCTGTTTCTCTTTGAGCTTCTGGCAATTCTCAGTTCATGCTGGATTGTAAACAGGGTTACTTGGAACTTTGTCATCTGGGCTTTTTGCTTTCTGTTGTTTAGAAAAGCTACAGCTATGGACATGTATATAGAGAGAATTGTATGTGAATTAGGTACAAGTGTTCATATTACAGTCACTAGAGATCTAGTCAACACAGTCTGAAGAGCGACTCAGTTCATTGTAAAGTTGTCATCAGGCTTGGTTAGTCATAATATCTGATCACAGATCCACAGAATAGAGGGACAAAATATCCATCACTTCCACAGCCTCTAAATGAGTCTATCATCCAACCACCATCTGATCTTCGAGCTGTTTTTCCAGTAGTTAATCAGGTCAAATATCTCCAGAGCATTCTCCATCATACCTAAAATAAACCCTGCATGCTATACACTCTGGTTTTTTTTCCAGTCAAACTCCCCAACCAGTTTGAAGGATAATAATCCATTTATAACATATGGTTGGCATTTACTTATTGTCTGGAATAATTTCTTGCCTTTATCAGGTTTACGAACAGACAAAAAATCCAACCAGCCTTCATGTGTCTTGCACTGTACAACAGCAGGAATATGGCATTTTTCTTATCTCCAATGTTGTTTTCACTGAAGCACTGACTAAGTCTATTTACATATGCCCACAAATGTCCATCAATCTCTTTACAATAAAACCCCATTAAACCTTGCAATTTTCTCCTTTGTCTGTAAGCACTTTTTCCTCTTTCAAATATAATTTCAATATATCAAACACCATCTTGTTATAGACTTTTAAAATAGCTAACCCAGGATTGTCTTGCTCTTTTCACATGGAGAGCATAACTAACAGAATTGCTTTAGCAAATCTGTTGTGGGTTTTTTTTTTAAAGCAACCTTAGACAAATAATATATAAATTATTTTCCCTGATTCCCCCTGCAGAACCTTAATAATTGCTTCCTCTTTTAACACCTTTTACAATCTGACAAATAGACCTTCTAAAAATGGCATATTTCCCCCAGGTAAAAATGTGCTTTTCCTTCCTCTGAGATCATAAATAAGAGTGTGAAAAAGACTAATTTAAAATGGGTTTTTTTCCTAACAAATGTGAAGCTCATCTTGTTCAAATATTGAAACACACTGAAGCTGAGAACAGACAAAATAAAAGGTGACTATTTCACCATATGAAAAAAGGTATCTTATGACCACAGCCTTTCATAAATTAGAGTCATCTGGCCCACTGTCAGGTAATAACACAGGTCAAATAATTTCAGCTAACACCTCAGGTATCAACTAGAACATAACTTTTAGGAAGACATACACTATGGACCATTGCATAACACGCTGACTGCAAGCTCTTTAAGGCAGAGACCTCCCACTTAGTTCAAGCAAATCTTGGCTAATACTTAAATTTCCTAGACATAAAGACATGGACTACTACTAGTTTTTATCTAGATAAAACTAAGCTTATGTTGTCTGTCAGGTTTTTTCAACTCTGACTTCTTATTCTGAATTTACTGTTGGTGTATATCCAGAACAGGTCACTCTCCAGTCTGAGAACCCAAAACCACCTTTGCTTTGCTGAACACTTACTTGGCTGATATACCATGTCAGTAGGAAGGGAGAAGAGTACATCATTAATTGTCCAATCATTCCATCTACTTTGAAAGAGCCACCATATCTCAATAAAATAAGACACTGCCATGGCACATTTCTGCCTTCTCCTTATGGAGAACATAATCAATTGGGATTTTCCCCAGAGTCTAGGATATAACTGATGGATAACTTTTATAATTATTTCAACATTCACCTAAGCTCCCTTTCATTTACTGCAATTTCAACCTGATTTGGGAAGAAACTGTGGCTAGTTCTGGATAACATATGTTCATATATCCCTCAGGATAGCTGCCTAAAGCAAACAGTCTCTGTTGTTTGGCACACTGCTGTCAAGTAACGACATAAACTCCTTCTGAATGAGAGAGAGAGAGAGAACATATCCTATGAACACCATGAATTTTCACATTCCCAAGTTGTTTTCTTTCTATATGGAAAAAATTAAGAAAAGTTATTTTAATCTGCATCAAAATGAAAGACAAATGCCACCTGAGGGTTCTATAAGGGGAAGGGAAGGGAAGGGAAGGGAAGGGAAGGGAAGGGAAGGGAAGGGAAGGGAAGGGAAGGGAAGGGAAGGGAAGGGAAGGGAAGGGAAGGGAAGGGAAGGGAAGGGAAGGGAAGGGAAGGGAAGGGAAGGGAAGGGAAGGGAAGGGAAGGGAAGGGAAGGGAAGGGAAGGGAAGGGAAGGGAAGGGAAGGGAAGGGAAGGGAAGGGAAGGGAAGGGAAGGGAAGGGAAGGGAAGGGAAGGGAAGGGAAGGGAAGGGAAGGGGAAAAGCCTCTCTGGTATGATGGACAATGATTTAAAAATAGGGCTTGTGTTTATAAGCATGTCAGTAAATGTGATAAACATTCATTACACCTTTGTGATTGCAGTTTTAAAGTTTGAATAAACCAGAAAGGTATATTTGATCCAAAATGCTATTTCAAGTTGAGGAAAGCTATTACTGACTCTGCTGAATCCAATAAATGGCTATGGCCCAAAAATGAGCAAGGAAATGTAATGCACTGAATATTTCATTTAAATTAATTCAGAATTATAGTTTATTTTCTAGTTGGAAATACTTTGTTTTAAGATTTGTCTGGATTTAATTTTAAAATTTTAGTTCCAGATATTTGACCCTCAGTTGCTTTCCAGGCTTTATTTGCTGAGACAGGTAAAATTGTTTTTTTGGATCAACATGTTTTCAGTTGGGTCAATGAATTTAAATTTTAGAAAATTTCACACTAGTTATATCTATAAATAAGGTGTATGAGGTTTTCTATGTGGCAAGAGTAATTGGGAACTGAAAACTATTCTGTATTTGTCAAAATGCTTTCTTGATGTAGTTCACAGGAAGCTAATTCACCTTCTGCGCAAAACAGGTGGTTCCCATCAATTTTTTTGGGAGCCTGATGTGTAAAGATTATGTACAGTGATTTCAGTTGCAATTGTTTGTGTCCTACAACAGAAGCATAAACCCATGGGAGCCATAAAATCCATGTCCTGCAGGACAGAATTATCTACATTGCAGGAACTTTTTGTAACTCAAAGCAATGTACTCTGCAGAGAAGAAGATTATGTACAGTGATTTCCGTTGTAATTCTTCGTGTCCTACAATAGAAGCATAAGGCCGTAGGAGCTGTAAAATCCATGTCCTGCAGAACAGAATTATCTACATTGAAGGAACTTTCTGCAACTCAGAGGAACGCACTCTGAAGAGAAGGAGAAGTATTTTTAAGTTCAAAGGTCTGTACCTGTAGTTTAGCTTTAGATAATTAGGCTCCATGATGTTTATAATCTTCATACTGAGCAAATACCTGTTTAAATCTGATGGTAACATTAAAGCACAGGTTAGAATTTTCCTATACTGAAATAATCTATTCTCCACAAATTAAGTCTTAGTATCATACAATTAAAAGCTAATAATCTAAAATTCTCTCCTATTCAATGAGTCTTTAAAGTGATTATAGGTTTCTTAGCCAATACATTGACCATGTCCACTGCATGACACTAACATATTAGCCAAAGAACATTTATTATAGCTTTTTACAAACCCGTGCAACTTTGATTTAAAGTCATGCATTCTAATATGTTTTGACAAGTAAATTGCTTGCCTTTTTTCCTTGATAGCCAACCATATAAATAATGCATGCATAGTAATAACTAGAGCAATAATGTAAAAGTCAAGTAAGGAGACACATACAGCATGTTAATGATAAAGGTACACTACCTATTTCAACCAGGAAGAAAAATTAAACAACTGTAAAATATATGAAAGAGAAGAGCCCAATCCTTAAAAACCAGTTTGTAAATGACCATGGTAACTGCCAATGAAAAATTGAAGAGTATTTATTAGCGTCCATCATAAACAAAGACATTTTGGCATCCTGAAATTCCTTCTCTTCTCAAGTGACTCAGCATGCAGAAGCTGAAGCATGAGGCATAGCAGATTTTAGGTCTGGAATGATCCTCTCTGATTGCTTCATTAGACCCTTTCACTAAAACCTTAGCAGTTCAATGAGCATCTTCCCCATAGGAAGCTCCATGGCTTGACTAGGCATGAAGTCCAACAGGAAGGCCACCAGTCTCTGTCTGAAGACCTCAAGAAAATGAGACATCAATAATTTGCCAAAACATGGCCTTATTGGACCAAATAATTTGGGTAGACAAATCACTGCTGACGCTGAGAACTAGATGAGAATAAAACTACTTTTAATATACAAAACTTTTATTTTTGTGATCTGACATCCTTCTTTACAAGTAAACTTTCACATTTTGAACCAGGGGAATGAAATACTACAAATCTTTCAGAAGAGTTTGGACATTTTCTGACACATTCCTTTTTTCCATACCTTAGGCTCTAGCCACAGAGTCATTGCAAATTATTTAGACTTTAAGGACTGCTACAATCAAGTTAGACAAGCACTGCCAATTCAGCGCTTTTCCTCTAGCTATAAATCAGTTGCAAACCTGCCCTGATTTTTTGTAGCTGTTACTCACAAGACGTTCACAAAGTAGTACAGTCAAATTCTGAAATAGTTCCTTTGGACTGACCATGTCCATGTCTAGAAACAGCATTACAGTGTTATTTCCTGACAGCTATGGCACTTCCTGACAAAGGATAGAAAATAATTATATACTGTCACAGGCATTTAGAAGATTTTTCTCCTTGTTACGCCTTTGAAACTTTTTTAACATATAGAAACATAATTTAGTGAACATTTGCATGCTTTTCACAGAAAACTGATGTTTCAGACAGGTCATTTCTGAAAAGTAACTAAAAGAGAGAATATCCTCTTTTAAGATACTGTATACATGTTCAAGTGTATTGTTGTATCTGAGCCTTCTCTTATTTCTGATAGACACAGATCCCATTTTGGACAATATTTCTCAGAAAAAATGCAACCAACTCCAACTGGAATTCTTTATCCTGAATACATCTGGGTTATACTAGAGTAAAACCAACAGGGAGATAAAGATGTTGCATTTCTTACTTATCAGAAACACAAGCATTAAAGAAACTCAGCCAATGGTTCCTAGTTTTTCAGTTTGTTTTCTCTAATTTGATCCATTTAGAATAATTCAGTTGCTATCAGATTGTATTCCAATCACAGAAATCCAATTCACTTCAAAAAGGTATATTTTCTGCACACTTTTCAAAAATATTTGATATTTTTTCTTACTCTTAAGAAACACTTGGACTAAATCATATATATAAAAATAATATTCTGTCATTCACACTGTAAGGTGTGTTTTTTATGATATGAATTTTGGTGTCAATTCTTTCCATAATTAGTTCTTTTTAATAAAGGAATATAAAGGAAAGTAGTTTAAAATGCAATTATTATTTAAATAACACCACAGATGCAGAGACATCTTTTGTTTTGTATTTTTAGTAGCTGCCAGCATTCATTTCTGATAAGTTTATCAGCATGTAATTTAAATGTTCATATCTTCCCAGACAAACTGTATGATTAGCCACTTAAATACCCTCATTTTGTTCTTTTAAACAATCGTTACAAAGAGCAGCTCTTTGCTATATCAGCAAATGAACATGAATTATGCAATATGTGTGCTGAAGTTATAAATAATCAGAAAGAACTGATAAGAATGTTTTAAATATATAATTTTATTGAAAGCATGTTGAAACACACATACATACAGCACGTTAGTCATAATAATGCTTTTTTAGCAGAAAGAATGCTTGTGCATTGCAAACAAATAACACATCCTTCCCTCTGTCTATTCCTCCCTCTAATGGACAAATAGCAGGATGGAAGGAAGTTCATAAAGGCTCTTACCTGGAGTAGCCACACATGGAGCTAACCTATGGCACCAAAGTGAAAGAATACAAGACTATGTGATTGTTCACAGAAGAATTAAATATCAGAGTTTTATAAATAACACAAATATTCTTTCCAAAAGTATTTGCTACCTTCTGTCAACCTTTGACCGTAAGAGGGTTTGTGTGTATGTGTTTTCATGTTCTCCGTCTCTAGAATCTCCTGAAAAGTTCATTTTAACATCAACTGTGCAGGTATTTTTAATCAATATTTATATTATTAGAGTATCTTGTAGGATATGTCTAGAGCAGCAATTTTCCCATCCTAAATATTTGACTGTTTCTAACTTTAGAATTAATGGAATTAATCGGACAGTGGATTTCATTGTTGTCATGTTGTGGCTACATCAGGGGGCCATTTGTACTCTAATCACTACATCATCTAACATGTAAAAAACATTTTTTCTTGATACATTCAACAATAGATCTCATCATGCAGCGATCTCAGGTTAACAAGATTTCTATTTTGGATAATATTGAAAGCAAGTGAGCTCTTGACACATTGACTTTATTAAGATTTTCTCTGCATCTAACACTAAGATTTTCTATGTATCTTTATGAATGAAAACTTATTTTTGCAATGCAGGCAATATTTGGTCATTGCTTCTTTGCCAGAAGTATGGCTGAACAAAGTGGGGAGTTTCGAAAGGGAGTTTATTGGTCTCTAGTCAAAAAATTGTAGCTTGACAAGTTGAAAATATATTTTTTTGCCAGTGGCTTCTTGACTAGTGACAGTAGAAGTGAATGCTTCTAGAAACTTTTTGTCTTTCCTAATTAAGTTAAAATTATAATGACAAATGGAAGCTCAAAGATTTTTTAGCATAGTGAAATCATTTCAAATTTTGTGATGTGGACCTTGAGCTTCCAAAAGCAAAATACTTTTAGATAATATTTCTTAAACTAGAAGAACTGGCAACGAGATGAGAAGCAGGTGCTGAATTCTCTTAAGACTGAGGACCGCAGATGGATTAGAGGCTACCGAGAATCACTCAGACATTGGCAGGATTGGGCTCTGAACCATGGAGAAGTTTGGATTTTAGAGGAATTAAAATACCCATTGGTCAAACCTGTTTCTTGTTGATGTCAAATAACAAAAGAAATGTTTGTTTTCTTACCACTAGTCATAGCATAGCTGAGATCAACTGAATTGTATTTAAATGATGCATCTGATAACAGTTAGTTAACATTCTAAAGGTCTGAAAACATATGTGAAACCAATTGGCCAGAAAATGAAAATTGCAACATGGCCAAAAGGTTTTATTACGATTACAAACCAGTGAACACAAAATGCTCTTCATAAAAGAGCAAAGCCCTTAGGAGGTGTTTAAGAAGCCTCCCATTACTTGGCAAAGTGGGAGAGGAAAGAAGAAAAGAAAGAAAATAAACTGAACAGGAATAAGAGGAACAAAATTTCCATATCAATCTGATGAAGCAATGGAGGGGATGGAAAACCTCAGGAGATCAAACTGAGCTTACTGTGCCAGGCAAGAGAAAAACAGAGTACATTTTGAGCAACATCTGCAGAGGAAGAAAAAGAATGTAGAAAAACATCTTACAGAATGCTCGGAGTTTCGGACGGAAACATAGACATTGTCACATCCATGGTTCCTGTGCTTCAGCAATGTGCAGAAACTGTGCTAGTTATGTTAGGCAGAGCCTGTTCAGAAGCTAAAATTGTTACAGAAGTATGTCATTGCATCCAAGCTGATAAATCCTGCTAGATTAATTTATGCTCAAATTACTTTCTCAATACAGTATTATTTTGTCACATTTTGGAGAATTTCTGATTGCATAGCACAAAGAAAACTATTAACTTTGTTGCATTTAACACATTATGGTTTTAATCTCCATGAAGCCTTTCAGCATAAGGGATTGAGCAGTGGTTTAGGATTGTGTCTGAGACACAGCTCTGAAAAAGCAGCCCTTTAAAATTTACAGCTGATTCTAGGTTGTAAAACAAGCATAAATGAAAGTAACATGAATGATACATTTTGGAGAGGAAACAGAATTTGTGCAGACAGTTTGACCTTGTCTTGGAAGAAAGGTAGCTAGTGCATTTGCAGTATCCATTTAGCGCAGGCAGCAAATCCTTAACAGTACTTCATGTAGGAAGTCCGTTCCGATAGCGGTAACATAGCTTCATTTAATATTATCCGTCTTGGGGAAATTAAGGGCACAAGTCAAGCCCACGAGGAACTGAGTCACTGCTGCTGAGAAATCTAGCTGTTTCTGTGGTAGAGCTTAGACAACTGTGTTACTCATCTTGACTGAGAGTTGTAGTGCAACTGGCTGACAGAAGTCATCCTAGCATGCAATAAATTTCACTGAAGAAAGTTGTTTGCCCAATGAGGAGAGCTGTTAGAGACTTTTTTTTAAAGCTGACAAAATCCTGTGAAAGCTTTAACAAAGCTTTCTCCTTATTAGTTGGTAAATTATTAAAATTCACATATCTACAAAACCTACTTATATTAATTTATGTTATATATACTAAAATATTATTTTTAAATATTACTATGTGTGCTATTATGAAAACTGACACAGTCTTATTATCAAGGATTTGAATAGGAACTGTGGGTGAACTCTTCTGATTCTTTTGGGAGTAGTAACATATAATTCTCTGCTATTGATATCATTTCAGTCAGTAAATTAATAGCGCTCAGCCAGTATCATCCACTGAACAGCTTCTAAAAAGTAGCTCTTGCACTGAAAGAACAAGAAAACAACATAGTCAAAACATGACTTATTATTATTATTGTTATTATTGTTGTTGTTGTTGTTATTATTACTTAACAGATCCATTTAATCTGCAGTATGTAAAGAAAGTAACCAAGCAACAAAAAAAGAGAAACAAAAAGTCACAAAACCAAAACCAAAACCCAGAAAACATAGCTGAATGAAGGGGAGGAAAAGGATCGTTGCTTCTAACTCTTTTAAACCCAAAAGGGATGTTTTAAAAGAAGAAAATAACAAGCCAGGTGGCACTCTATGCACTTATATGTTTTCATTGAAGATAAGTGTCTTTGTGCTTAATTTCTTATTATTTGTCTTTCAGAGGTAATATAATCTGTGCTGGCATCTGTTTCATTTGACAACTTAATGTAGTCTCCATAGACTTCGAAAATGCTTTGTTGTGATTTGACAGTGTGGGTGTCATCCCCAATGACATACACAGCCATTGCTGAGTCTGCATTTTGACATTTAAGTGGGCTCAGCTGTGAATAGGTATCTAAGATGCTTGTTTGCATTCACATCCTATTTTGACATTGTATCATTTTATTAGGTCCAAACTCTTCCTGAAGTAGGTTATTCCCAACCAGGGAGAAAAATTTCTTTGCATTTGATGTAAAATTTGATCTCTGTTGGAGAAAATATAACTAACTTAGCATTTAAAAAATACTGAGCTTTAGTATGAGAAGATAATTATTTTCTAATAAAAACAATTTACTTTTAAAATGGAGAATATGCAACATCTCAAAATGGACATGTGGGTTTTGATTCTGCATTAGCATTTGTATATATCAGGAAAAGTCAGCAGACTGGCATTATTAGAATTAAAAATAAATTATGATGTCAGGATTGGGGTCCATAATCCCAAACAGAACATTTATTCTTATACAGGCAATTAGTATACCCCGTTATTTATTCATACATATCTTTAGATGTAAATGCCATACATATATTCAGATATAAATGTCATACATATCTTTAAAAGTATATGAGCACATCCATTCTCTGTATGGGTATACTATAGTACACCATGAGTTCACAAAGAACTTTGTTAAGAATGATTGTGAATCCTGAATTTTTCTTTTTTTCTGAGAAATCAAAGAAACCATAAATACTCCATCTAGCAAGAGTCTATAGAAAGTCTCATGCTACAAATATACTTGTGCATAGATTAATATTAACAGTGAATCTTACAAATACGGTGACCGTCATCTTCAGAGTCTAGACCTCAGAATGTACATATGTGTGCTAATTTCCACCAGACAGTTCCCTTTTCTTGTCTGCAGGCATAAAGTCCAAGTTTGTTTATTTCATGTATAGAAATAATAGCATGAAAATATAGTTTGTCAATGTAAGGCAAATTAGATACTTTGATTTAATCTTCTATGGAAGAGCAAACCATTTTTAACATAATAGATATAATGCATAATATATTTTTGTCTATGATCACAGGTATATTTAGAAACAAAAGTTATGTTTTATGTATGCCTTCATATGTTCTTTATACTTGTCTAAAAAAGTTTATATTATTTACTCCTCAATGCTTTCCCAAATAGTGAAACATTTGGGGAAGGAGGGGAAGAAAGAGGGAAAGATAATGTAAAAATGACAGAGTAATTATCTCAAGAAGAAAATGAACTACAGTCCGTTATTATCACCAATTTCTTTTGGATTTACTCAGCAAAATTTGACAGTTCAAATCACTGATAGAAGTGGTGAGAACTGAGGTATTAATTCTTCAGCATTACACATATTGGCATCCATTTCTCCTGCCAGCAATTACTTTTCAGCACAGGAAAAGAATCGCCACTGTAATTATGTGATGTATGGTTTAATGAAAGCTATTTGACCTCCCTTCAAATTCTATCAGCTCAAAGTCCATGCAGACCAGCAAGTAATCTTTCATGAATGTGCTCTATGTAAATCAAAACCTATTAGATCTGTGTCTGGTATTAGCTTTACAATAACAGCTACTGTAAGTACCTAGAGAGTATGATAATGTATCCATTACTTTTGGAGACTCAGACCAGGGGAACTTTTTATTTTCTGTGCTACTCTTTTGACAAGTGGAAAGATGCCAGTAACAATCCCAAGTCCACAGAGGAATTTTGCTACATGCAGAAATTATATTCCTAATAATAATAGGAAAGAGAGATCTATTTTCCTACCACCTTATGTGCTTTCTCTCCCTGCCACCTGTTGTCTAGAATTGCAACCAGCAGTCTTGCATGGTTTGGGGAGTATCTCGGATGGGAACTGAAGCAATGTCTAATCAACTCCACATATGGAGTAAGCTGACTCTGAATACTTCATTCAGTTGTGGTACCTAGCTATATGGGGAGAAAAAAAAAAAAAACCACGACAACAAAGAAACCAACCGCCACCAAAAAAAAACAAAACCCAAAACCAAACAACAAAACCCTAAACTTTCAGTGTGGTTTTCAAATGTAACTTCTGGATGTTGAAGGGTCTTAATGTGAAATACCAACAATATCATGCCACAAAAAGAAAAAAACGGTTGTATTTATTAAGTCTGTTGATCTAGTGATGCTGATACATAAACTTTATTACTTGCAAGAGACAGTTGCTAGAAAACTCATGACTACACATTTTGGGAAGCAGATGAAAAATCCTCAATATTTGTTGCAGCTCAGATGGGCTCTAAAACTAACCAAAAGGGATTGTTGGAAGAAGAAAAGTACCAACCTATCTGAAACACTATCTTGCCTTTACTAAGATACTTTAATATGGAGAAAACAGAAGTTTGCTCTTCTCACAGTCAGAAGCTGTATAGGCAAGAACAGGCGATTTGAAGATTTTCTCGGGAACATCTAACAGCAGCACAACAGAGGTTTTTTTAAAGAAGACGGGGAAATGAGTTTCTCTTTCAGACAGAAGAGATTCTTCATAAGTGAAGTAACTGTTTTTGAAAAGCAGCATAAAAACCTAAAATTATTAATTTTTTTAAAGGAAACAGCATTTAACTCTGGAGGCAAACCAGGAAGATATTTCCAAAGTTTTAATAACTTTGCAACCACTGGCCTCTGTGGTTCTAACAGACTGTTAGATGGACAGTGACAGAAAATTGAAATTCTACATGGTACACATGGGCCTAAGAAATGCCATATTGAATGTAATGAAAATGACATCCCAAGCCACAGGAAGCCAGTGAAAGTCATGTCATTAGGTCCAGGATTTCACAGTTGTTCTCATCAACTACTTTGTCTGCCACCTTTACAGATACATGCACCACGTACCCACACATTCTGCATGACTGCTGCTTACAGACATTTTAAGCCATCGGCTGAATGTTAAAAGAAAATGAGTAACTTACAGTAGGATTTGGTCTAGTTTGACTATTTTGTTTTGTGTATAGGATGATAAAATTGCAGCATCTCACAAATGGTGTAGAAAAACAGACGTTCCACAAATACCATAACTGAGTTCAAAACCGGTAAATATATAGCAAGTTTTCCCCTAGATATCTTGTTCTGTGTGACTCTTCCATGTGTAAAACTAGTCAAATATTTATAAATGGTAATATTTTAAAATACTAAGATATATGTAATTTTCAAGAGAACTTCCATTGCAATTCAACTGCCATTTAAAAGAAAACAAGGGGAAAAATAAAGCCATAGTGCTGCTTTTTCCAGGCTTCATTTCTCAAAGGAATCCAAGAAATTGAAAAGAAGTCCAGTGAAAAAAAAAAACCAACAAACTACTGTTATTATGAAAATGTTTTAATTAGTCCTAGACTGGTCAAAAAACACAGAGTCTAAGCTCATGGAGAATATAACCCTAATGGCTCAAGTACCTTCACAGTTGGTATTAAAGTTTTAAGGAATATTTTGCTATTTTCAGAGACTGCCTGAAAATAAATACTTAACCAGCTGGTGTATAAGTGAAACATTTTCAACATGAATCATTGCTATTTATTGAAAAAAGACTAATACCAAGGACCCTGCATCAAAGGATCTTATTCTCGATCAAAAAAATAATTTTGTCCATTTGTTAGAATTTGTATATGTGTGAGAATTCCCTCTACATCGCATTTTATAAGCTATCATTTTTAAATATTGCTTAATTTGGTTTAACACCACCCTGAAAATGAACTGGAAGTTCCAAAGGGCATCATACAGATCATGGAAAATATATTTAAATAATACAAATGGTAATTATTTTGCAAACTCTGTCATTGTGTAGGCTTATTTAACTTTTTAGAATTAAGTTAAATGATGTAAATGAGTCAAAACCATTATAACTTCTCATGACTACTCTGTATCCCAGTACCACATCATGTTTTTAAATGCATTCTTCTTTGAAAAGTGCTCCATTAATCCATACCTTCAAATAACCTGAACCATATGATCTGCACCTTCAGTTAACCTGAACAAAATTAGAGGCTGAAAGGATCTGTTGTGGAGAAGAAAGTGGTTTCATGAAAATGAGGTTATTTAAGAAGAGTCTATAGAAGAGGTTCCTAATTATATCATGCATGCACATATATTTTCTTAAACTGAATGACATGAGTTTTTTTCCTACCTAACCTGTGGCTTATATCTGTAAACTCTGACACCAGCTATTTCTGCTTTGTTCCCCTCAACCTGTGTCCATTCTTTCTCTGCATTATGGGCAGCAGTGGGTGGTTGCTGCTGCTGTTTCATGTGGAACAGGATGCTCAATCCATTGCCCCAGAAAGTATCTACCCCACTCCTCACCCTTCTGACCACCGAAACAGGCCCATCCCTGATGACAGGGTCAGAATAACAGGTTTGATACTGTCCCACTCCACCTTATACACTCCCACACCCCTTATAATCTATTTGGCATTTCTTAAGCTCTTCTTTTGGTACAGGGTACCAACATTGTACCGACCTCTCTTTCTTGATCCCAGTCACTTTCCAAAAAAAACCCAGCCTGCCCTGCATTACATTTTCCCCATTGTTTTTGCTCCATCTGCATCCAGATATATGTTTCTGATACCATTACCATGCTGTACTGGGCCTTGTAGAGTGTTAATGACACAGTTATCCACGTGCAAGTTACAGCACCTAGGTATAGCTGGTAAGGCATGGCAAGCTGCAAGGGCCCCAGTTCTCCTCTCTTGTTATTTGTGGAGCCTGAATGTTTCTTACTCAACTCCCCTTCACTGCCTGTGAGATCCAACTCTCCTCAGCACTTTCTGTAACTTTTACCAGCTCCTCACACTGTCATATATGTTATTTGCTATGTTCAGCAATTTCTCAAATCAAATGCAGGACTGGCCAGGGCTCCCCTAACAGTTGATCCCACAGGTAGACAGCATGGGCCTGAGCCAGAGAGCAATATGAAGAGCCAAACCATTGAGCCAGGTTTGGCACCAGAGAACATGGGCAAGCCATTATGTTTGCAATTTCTATGGTTGCTGAGTGCAAAAACAATTGGTACTTGTTTCCTAAATGATAAAGTCTTCATGACCCCAGTATTCTGTGTTGGTATAGACAGCTGAGAGAACATACAAATATAATACAGTGTCCTAGGAACAGACTGTCCTAACTGAAATGATAATTTTAACTAGTTGAGAAGAAATCAAATCATGCCAACTAGGCTTCCAACCGCACTCCAAAACCAGAAAACAAAATAAACAATTGTGGGTGGGAACTATTAGTCCGCACTATGGTTAAACACTTTACATACATGCCACTATCACACCAGGATTTGGTTTCAGACGGCCGTTCTTCAACAACACACTGATCTAACCCAAGGGCTGTATTGCTAGCAAAGGTAGTCAGATCCAGGAGTTATGTCATCTTCATATAGATGAGATATTTGACTACATGTTGATTGACCACTTTATCCAGTGGTTCACTGACTCCTTCCTGCAAATGATTTCTGTATCCTGATCAGTTCATCTGGAAATTAGAGGCAACATATATCTACTTCACAAAGTTGTCTGATGATGTTTAAAAACCGTGTTGAAAGTGAAAATGGCTGTCAATTAATTAAGATAGGAGAAAAATGTTTTTATTCCTGAATTCCACTTTGATCAATAGTCAAAGTTGGTTTCTCCTGTTTTCGATCTTGAAGTATTATGGTTGAGGATGTCATCCAACTGCATACCGACATTTCAATGCAATCCTTCATTGTTTCAGATCACATTTTTCCAGAAATGTGTTTGCCATCTCTGTCCTGTGATTTAGAGGTGAAATTTTCTCTTGTCACCATTATCCCATATCTTATCATCTGTGACCCTTATGGTTGTGTTGGGAAATATCTGATATATTTTATTGGGAAAATGTGATATTTTATTACTTACAGATTGTTACAGTGTAGTAATGGAATATTATGGAAGCTTACAATGGTTTTATGCCTTTTTTTAGGAATGCAAATTCCAATGTTACTAATCAAAAAGTCATCTAAGCTAAATGGGACTTGATATCTTTTCGGTTTACTTTGACTGATGTAGTTGCCTTAAAGGAAGAAAAAATGTTTATTGCAATACCCTTCAATCCTATATCTTATTTTCCTAAGTTAATAAATCACTTGGAATTTGGAGTGGATATATTAACATTGTTTTACATATATTTTAAGCAGCAACACCTTATTCCCTCAGTGCACTTTGTGATAGTTCCTTTCATCAGATCTTGAAACTCTTGGTAACACACAGTTGTTTCTGCAAGAAACTGACGAAGGTGTGAAACATATAAGAAAAAGGAAAGTTCTGACCTAGCATCTCCCAGAGATGAGAGAGGACATTCTTCCTCTAATTAAATGTATCCTCAGCCCATATGATGTAAACCAATTAATATTTTTTTTCTCACTGACCAACTTCACTCTTTTTGCATGTTAAGGAGGCTTTGACATCCCCAACTAATTAATTTTTCTGGTTTTCCCCCAAAGCTCATTTTTATTTCAACTTGTTATTGACCTCCACTTCTGATCATCATGACCCTGGTGTCTTTATTCAAAATTAGTACTGAAAAAAAGAGCAGAGACATAGCAGGAGAAAAGGCTCAGCAAGAAGACTAATTATTTAATATAACTGCACAATATCAAAACTTATTATACAAGTGTAATGCATTAATTAAATTCTTCAGCAAATGAAGAACCTATCCATGTTAAGTCCAGCACTTCTCTTACAGGATCTAAAGGTACAAAACACAGCCGATGTACTTTAAGGGCTGATTCCATTGGAATTTTTGTGTACATAGCATTTCTAGACATCTTGGCTTAGAAATCACATCCAGTATAAGCCAGTTCAAATTAATTTTCGTTAGTAAAACTGCATTCAGTTGCACCATGTCTGAATACACACCCAGTTTCCCCAGAATTACTTCTTATGTTAAAAACATAAATTATTTAAGCTGGGAAATAAATTATCTGATTTGCTACATACTCAATTATAACATAGATTGTGGCTACATTCCCATTTATATATATAGAGAGAATGCATGTCCACTTCTCCACTGGGGCTTAGAAACACATAATTAAAAAAAAAAAAAAAAAGTTATCTTGGCTATAGGGCTATCTGCAATTTACCACTGTCTTCACTCCGTGCCTTCCCTTTTTTGTGTTTTTTTTTTCTGCTGCATGGTCTCCTGCTGGTGGGACACACTATTTTGCCTATTGGTTTATTTATCACATGTGGCTCAGGTTGGCACCAGGGCTTCTTTCCTTTGAGAGCTGGTAACTGGAGATATTCAGCAACAAAAGAGCCTTCTCTGAAGCAAAGCATTGTTTATTTAAGCACTGAGAACAAAGTATAAGCTGGAACAAAGGCATTTCAAAACAACCAACTGTGTAAACATATGTCTGTTTTACATAAACTCCTTGAGAAGATGTTGCAGTCTGCTCAGCAGGCCTGTTTTGTTCGGACACCCTCAGGAGATCATTGAACATCAGTCTGGTTTCCTGCTACTGAACAACTATTACCAAACTCCTGAGACTATGCTCTTTTTATAACTGCTGCAGCCCTGTAGATTTCGAAGATTCCAGTTCTAGCTTGTACAAACATTTACTCTTAGCAACCCTCAAGCATTTGGAAAAAAAGTAGCATAGACTGAGTTTTGAGCCTCTCTATTCTGTTTTTATTTTTACTTCTCTTCCTTGCCCTTGCTACCCACTTAGAAAATAATTAAGGCACAGCTAATCATGGGTTAGTCAAGGTTAGTCCTAAATATAGTCCAAGCCCTAAACCAGCCTCTCTTTTACCTGTTTTACAGATTTGCTTTTTTAAAAATGGAAAAGATATTTGCTGCTAATTAAAAAAAAAAAAAAAAAAAAAAAAAGTTCAGTAATTTATTACTGAGAGTTAGATACATAAAGTAACTTATATGCTCCCCAGTTTATATACTCCACAGCATCCAGGGACTGCTGAGATTCCACAAGTGACATGTGGTTCTCTAACATTTGACTGTCTCAGTGTTTATTCTCCCATTATGGTAATGGAATCCAATCCAATATTTTCTGCAGGGTCCAGAGAATAATTTACCTGTTTTGTGCATGCATGGGTCAAGCTCTCACCTTGGGGATGGTGGGGTTCAGCTCCACTAGAACTTGATAGTCCTTGGGAAAATCTTTTTGAGTCTCATCTCCCCCCTGCACAGTGCAGGGATAACATATATTCCAGCACTAAGTCCAGCACCACAATACATGGTAACAGAGAACACGCATTCAAATCCACAACTGGCACTATAGTCTATGGTGGGGATGACTATCCCCAGCCTTGCGAAGACAGGTATATGGCAACGTGGGCTGCATGTGAAAAGTAAAATGTAGGAGAGAGCAAGAAGGCCAAGGCACGGCAGCTGGCCTGTGATCTTATACTGAGATAAGTAAGGAGGATTTATTGTATGGTGCTGTGTGGTACAACCCTCCTTTTTGCACCACAACTTCACTACTGAAGTTGTTTGCACAGCAACTTCAGTAAATATGTGATGGAGTTATGGTACATTCATGCATCTGTAGAGTAGCCCTGAGAGGATTTCCCTGGCTATCCCTAAACTCAGAAAGACAGACATGTTGGTAGTCAGGCTTAGTGCCAGAAGGAGTGCATGGCATGGCTATTTTTCTGTTTCAGACATACAACAATTAAATATTACCATCTTGTTAGGTTTAATTTGATAATGAATAACCTATTCTGTTCTTGTCTGGTACAATCTCTGTTGCACGGTACATGGATGCATGCACACATACACACACACATGCCTACAAGCCTACCCCAAAATTTTCTATTAAGATCCCCATGAGGTGAAAAATTATTATAGTCAACTTAAAGCAGATGATTCAGACACCTTAGGGTATTTTGAGCAGCACAAAGTGCCTCTGTTAAGAAAACTGATTTACATCTCTATTGTCAACCTGAGGAAACACTTCCTAGACCTTGCAGACTCCATTGTCCATATTCAAAAGGGAGCATAACTAGCATAAAATTCACGTGTAAGCACCAATAAAGAAAGTTAAAATCCCACTACAGATGATCTTAGGTCCTTCTTGCACTAAAATCCTCTAGGCTCACTCATTGAGTGAGCATCTGTAAAACCACTTGCATTCTTTGGTCTTGAAAATATTTTTCAGCCACAGATTTTATCACCTATAGTTTTATTTCTTCCACACTGAAGTTAAAGATATTCATTAGATCTCAGGATAACTATTTTAAAAATGAAAATACTTTTCTCCATGACATAATTACATGAGAAGTCTATCAGATAGCTAGTCCATTACACTTTAATATTTATTGCATTTCATACATTTTTTGTTAGCTATTGTATAGAACTAACATAGATGTACCAGCTTATCAGGAAGAACCTAATTAAACGTCTTACAACTTTATCCACTAGCTTTTTCGACATGACCTTTTTCACAAAACTATGTTGAATTATAGTAATTAAATCAACATTCTAACATTGCTTACTGAATCTTCTATAAATTTTCCCCTTTTTTTGACATGACATTTAAGTCTAACAAATCAGACTCCGATCACTCAGTTCAATTCCTTTAACCTTTTTTTTCTATTAGCAAAACATTGACATTCTTTCATTTTTCTGAATTTTCTCAGTACTTCAAGAATTATTAGCAATTGTGATAGAAGGCTGAAGTTCCCCTCAGTTAACTCTTTTAATGTTTTTTTTAGTGCAAATCACTATGCTTGTTGAAAAATATTTATGTCCTTAGCAGATGTTGATTTATACATCCGTTGGTTACTAATAGAGCAGAAAGTAGTTCATCATCATCTTGTAATGTGTTCCATTTCCATGCAAACAGAAAATAGAAAAAACATCACACACTTTTGGTTTTTTATGTCACTAATGGTCTTCTATTTCCACCTAGAAATGGACATTCACTATTTCTGTGGCATCTTTAACTCCTGAAGGACTTCTAAAATCTTTCCTGTTGGCCCAAGATACACCTAAGAACTAAGACTTTTTGGCTGTGATTTTATTGAGGTTTTTTTTTTTTTTTAATGGATTTCAACTTTCTTTGGCTTTCCTCTACAAAAAGAATGGCTAGAGCATTACCTTCCTGAAGGTCACTCAATGAACACCATTTCATTCCATTTCATTCAGTCTTTACCATTGACCTGTGAGGTGCTGTTATGCCTTCTAGTGACTGCAGTCCTTTGTGTCCCCTCTCTCAGGCTCTGGGGAAGCCTCACCATAGCTATCATGACTCAATCTCATCATTCAACTCCATGGATGCAATTAATTGGTTCAACAGGTGAAGAAACTCCACCATGAAATATGTAGCATGGACAAGAGTGTCCAAACTTGAAAACAACATCTGATTTGTAACCTCTGTGAGTCACCACAGCTCTTCAAGCAAACTAAAATTAACTTCAAGCAGGCACCAAGCTGTTAAGATTTACATTCATGTAATGAATATTCTGGTTTTGTATATCCAATCTGCTATAAATTATTGATTTCTAATACATTATGAAGATAAATGTAGAATTTTGTAGAAAGTATGTTTTTCTTCCAAGTGAAAAACTACAGCAGAAGATTCAGGACCTAAAACTTCATCTTATCCAGGTTATTTCATTTTCCCCTTTTAACAATCTGAAACTCTGTATACTGCAAGTAATAGCAGGGTACTTTGCATTGCTGTCTCAGGTAAGGTGATACATTGGTTAATTAAGACTTCACAGTCAGGCAACAACAACAGTTGAGCTCATGAAATTCCCATATAAATATAATTTATGTGAGTTCAGTGACTCTTTGCAGAATAATTTTTAAGCCTACCTATGACTCCTACCATGTGCTATTCTCAGAATGTATCAATATTTAAATGTAAGATCACTGAGAGTTAGACTTGGTAGCCCAGCTTTTATGCACATCTTATTTAGCTCCTTATGACTGTTGTGTGTTCCAACACAATCTGAGCGAATTGTTTTTCAATGACCTTTGTCAGCTTGTTCTGGCTGAAACTATGCCTCCTGGGAGTGATCAACCATGTCACTGAATGCCCCCCAGTCAGTCTGATAAAATGCTATTTGATAATTGCTGAAACCACTTTCTTTTTTGCCTCTAAGGCCAAGAATGGAGGAGGATAAAAAAAGACTTTAATGCAAAATTAGCAGTTATGTACGATTCTCATCAAGATGGGGAAAGACAGACATTGATTGAGACACGTCTCCGGTTCATTAGCATTGTTTGTCTTTGAGAAAGTTCTTGTCGGTCTGACAGATGAAGAGACATTGCTGAATGAAGAGAAAATGAAGATAACTGTGGTAAAAATAGAAAAAATAATGAAGGGCATGCTGTTAAAACTAATTACATTAAGATTGATATCACTTAGCAGAAGAACGTTACCTCATCTCCCAAAAATGCATGATTGCTCATACACCATGAGCTTCCTGCATTTTACAGGCATTAATAAATGTTGCACAAATGTTTGATTTCAGTATTCCATATTTTCGTAATCAAAAAAGATTAGCAATTTCTGGGTTGGAGAACTCATTCTCTACATGAGTGATATTACACAGTCTCTAAAACAAGTTCTCCATAAGAATATCCATTTTCAGTGAATCTGCACTTATGCTTTTGAACTTATACAGAACCAAGCCTAGGTAAAAAGGAGAAATGTATATTCAGTCTTTAAATTTGTTGCTCTCTAGGAACTGTGGCTACATAACCAATACATAATAAATAAACAAGACCAATAGCAATGCCCATTAAAAACCTGTCCATAGTTATAGCCTGTTTACTTTGGCTTATTGCTTATCCAAATTTCAATTTGCTAGGTTGTAATTCCACATGTAAAGTGAAATAAGGTTATCTTTTTTAGGATGTTCTTAGAAGCATCTATTATGTTACAATTATTTCCAAGATCAAAGGTGAGAGAAGGGGTACTGTTTTGTCCTTGATAGGCAATTCTGTGACTTCTTCTAAAATAAGCTCACTGAGTAGTCCAGTTCTCTTAAACAGGATCTTGACCTGTTGCAGGCATTTATTTCAGGGATATATAGCCTTTTGCCGTTCTCAGATAAACATTCCCAAATTAGGCCTACACATAAATGCTTGAAAAAACACTGCCATGAAGTATGAGCTCTGCTCCTGACTCTGCTGTCCCATTTACACCAAACTCTTCACTTTTAAGCATGAAGGGAGTCACCCACCTTACTCTAGACCATAGTGACATCCTATACAAGTGTTAGCAGTGACGCAGGTCTTGCCGGCCCTACTACACCCATAAATGGCTGCTTTTTTCACAGAATCACAGAATCATTCAGGTTGGAAAAGACCCTTGGGATCATCAAGTCCAACCATCATATCCAAGTCTTCTTGTGGCCACACCATCAGTTGTATAAATTGGGTGTACAAAATAATCCAAGTTAAAAATAAAAAAAATAAAAAAGAGAGGGAGTGTAGTAAATAAGACATAGGATCCCTACTGGAAATTGAAAATAAAAATAATGGACAGTCTATTCTGTGCATTGGAAAACAATAGTTTATGAGCCTATACGTAACTATTATAACATACTGCACATATGCAAGATGAAAAAAGAGTAGCAGTTAAAGTAACTCAGCTTAATTTCATTCTTACATTATATTTTTTAATCACTGCTGGATCATCATTGTGAGTACAGGATACACTATTCATCATGATTCATACTGAGGTTGTACAAAAGTCAGATGTTACTAACACTTCTTGTCTGTTGAATATTCATATCCATAGCTATACCAAACAAAACCTGTCCTGATAGCTATACAAAGCATAATCATATAAATCAATGCATTATATGTACATGTACATGTACTCATAGTTGGGTCCATATGTCATGGTGATTACAGTGTGTTATTTGTTTGTGTCATGATAGCCCATAGGCTTTTCTTGTTATCTGCTATCCAGACCCCTGACAGAAGCAAAAGTTCATGGCCTATATGAGCTTTATGGCTGATATTTACCCAAATACATGTTAAATATACTATTCTTCCCCAGCAGCATGAAAGAAAGCCTAACTGTAATTATCTCTGAGGCTTTATCAAGATACATTATAGAAAGAATAAATCATAAATTTATAAATCATCTATCGGTAAGTGAAGAACTTAGGCAGACACTTCGACACAAGCCATAAGTGAAATCTGCCAGTTAGATACAGATTTTCAAGTACTATTATCCTCCCGGCAATCTAAAGCATAACAAAGATAACCAATGCTTAAAACAAAAACACTAAACATAATATCTAGGGCTCAAAGAATACATGAAGAAAATCTGAAAGTATCATTCTCTAAGCACTTTGCCTACATTGCAAATTAAAAATGCATACAATTCCTGCAGCCAGAAAATAGTTTAATTATGAGAGCTGAACACAAACTCTCCCACTGGCACAGATTGGCTTTGAAGTGCTACCACATAAGTGAGGATTTTGAAAATACCCTTGACCTGTTTTGTTGAAAATATATCACACTTCTATTTGTGTGATATATTCTAACTTGTGTGATCTATCTACATATTCTATAACCTATCCTTCTATTCAAGGCCAGGTTGGACGGGGCTTTGAGCACTCTGGTCTAGTGGAAGGTGTCCCTGCCCATGGCAAGGGGGTTGGAACTAGATGATCTTGAAGGTCCCTTCCAACTCAAACCATTCTATGATTCTATGACTATGTCAGCCTTAACCGTGTATCATGTCCTTCCTTTTCATAATATTAAAGAACCTGATCACAGTTCCAGAGTATTAAACTAATCATGCATATTTTATGCAAACATTAACCTTTAGTGTTAATCTAAGAGCATTAAACCAAACCTATAATGAACCGTAAAGGTGGTTTATAACATACTGTGGTGGCCTTTTATGAGTATTTTCATTTCTCTCACCAAAGTGTTTTAAACCTTAGAAGGAAAAAGTACGCAGATTTTTACAGTGGAACTTTATGTAAATAATACTTTGCCCCTTTTCTGAAACAACTGAGTTATTATTTTACCTGTAAGCGAAGTAGATGAACTTTCAGAATAATTTATACCAAAAACTTTAATACCTCATAAAAATGAACATTGTTAAGCTCCTTCCTGTGAGCTTTTTACATGGGCAAATTTCTTGTTTAATTGAATGTTTAATCTGTCTTGTTCACTCTAATAAGAAAAACTGTTGTTCCTGTACAGAACCTTTCATGTTACACATCCCACAGCACTTCACAAGATATGCACATTTCATATCAATTATGAAAGAGATAAATTAAATGCATAAAACAGAAACATTAAAATAAACTAAAAGTGCTATGAAATGTTGCAATAATACAGTGGGACTGATTAAACCATGAGAATTGTGGTTATCTGAGCAACAAAATAACACTGAAATTTTCTATCAGTGTCCAGCACCCAAATCTCTACATCATTTGACCTACAGACATATATTGGAAAACAGCTAATAGATAAACAATATTCATGTGATGATTACATTAAAACCTGCACAATAAATGTAAACAATGAAATCAGTGGAAAGAGTACAATAATATTGATATTTCAACTCATTCTGCTTGGGCAGTAACATGGCTTTCAGCACCGCAGTGTTGTGAAGAACTCACAATAATTTGTAAAAATTCCTATACCCCTGAGAAGAACTATTCCTAACTTACAAATGGGAAAAGGAGAAAGACATGCAATCCTAATTTTTTTCATGGTCAGACAGAAAGTCTATAACCTAAAAATTGCACATAAGTCCCAGACTAGTCAAGTTTTCATTTATTCTGTGAGTTTCCACACTGAAATTAATAGGAAATACTTGAGGAGAGAATGGTGAGGGGGTAAGATACTTTGAAACATAAAAGACTGACCCCCAAACAAAATAGTTTGAATGAAACCTTCCTAGTAGCTTCATTGTCTTCAGGGTTGATTTTGGCTCAGTACTGTTAAAATAAATAAACAAATGTATGTCTCCAAAATTTCAGTTAGTGGAAGCAAAATCCAGTCATGGAACATTTTCTATTATTACTTCATAAACACAAAAGAACATAATTTGAAGAGCAGGAAATGTATCAGTCATCTCAAGTAACACAAGAACAACTCCACACTTTCATTATGGCCAGACAGGGAAAACCCATCTCACTGTAAGGGTAGTCAAATTGGCATTGCAGTGAACGGGTTTTCTTCTAAACAATGGTAAAGCTGGAACACATGATGCTTCTTTTATATTCTGTACAACGTCTCTATTACCCTCAAGTGATGCATTAACAAGTGTCTTCAAATATTTTCTTTCCTTATCTCATTCATAATTGTCAGCTTCCCTCAAGACTCCTCTGGCAATCGATGGCCACATGTAATTTTGAGGTTAAGAAGTCCAATACTTTATTTAAAAACATTGAAAAAGTTCCTAGGTAAAAAAGATTAATGCTGTGGTGAAATGAAGCAGCATGTCAAAAAGATTAAGCATTTCTTAACATCTTACTTCCGTAACTGGCCAACATATAAATATTCTGTCTATAGGATAAGAAGACCTCCTGGTGTAAGGAGAAATGACATTCCCTAGAAGAGGAGAAAAACAAAACAGCAGCTAGATCAGCATCTTCATGCAAGACTGTAGCAAAGAGTAGAGGAGGCAAGTGTATTTCTGATGGGAATTTCTTGCCTTTCATTGCATGGTTTCTTACCCCATGAAGAAACTGTAAGTTGTTTAGCACATTGGGAAGTGAAAATGGAAATATATCCTATAGAAAAACCAGTAATGGAATGTATGGTAAATTATTGTTAAATGGTATCAAATGGTAAATTATATCTAATTCTCAGATAAAAGAGATTCAAGAGGAAAACATGTTTGATGTCCAACATCATGCATAGACTGCATGAACTCCTGCCTACCTGAAGAATCTCAGATTGGCTGTTACTGAAGTTTAGCCAAACCCCTATATAGCAGTATTTTATATCTTCAAAGTATTCATGCACAAGGAGCTTTCAGGGCTGTTTGGGAAGAAGGGCCAAGGACCAGCTGCAGGAAAAGGTGGGGTTTTTTTCTCTGCAGAATGTGTCTTGTGCTTTGGACTTCTAAATAAGTGCTTTACTTCATCTGTGTTTGACACTCTGCTTTAGTTGTTCTTCAACTTCTAGCTGCAGCCCTGTCCCAGTTCCTTCGGTCTTTCCTTCAGTTCACTTCACCCTCTACCTAAATCTTCCTCTGCTCTTTGTTGTAGTCGTGCATGTCAGCTTCTGTGCTGTTTTGGTTTCCTCACCTCTTTGGAGATGTCCTTATTCTGTTGTAAGCAACTTTCCTGGACTCAATGATAAATTCTAAAATTATAGAAAATTGAGATTAGGGGTGAATTATTGTTTGGAATAAAGCTAACTTCAGTATGAGACTGTCAAAGTAAATGACTTCTCTGAGTAACACAAGATTTTTAATAACATTAGATAATTTTAGATATCTTGCTGACACCTTAAATTAGCAGTTTGGAATATCCACAATGTAAATCAGGTAAAGCATTTTGATTTATGACCAACTTTGCTTGAGAACCTAATTTTGTGATCCTCAAAGGTGAGATGCAGTAAGGCAATACAGATTGAAACAGTATGAAGACTGAAACTGAAATTTTTTGTTTGAATCACAGGTACTGAATTCATCATATCTCAGAACAGAGCTCAAAAGATAAGATCTCAAGGTAAAGTAAGCTTATGGTGTAAATTTAATGATAATATTATTCTAAAGACAGTATTAGATATTAGATTATTCCCTATGAGATACAGTTAAATTGATAATCATTAATGTTTCCTATTCATTAATTTATAAAGATAGTAGCAGTTAATCTAATGGTCTAGAAAGCTAGAAGTGACAATCAAGAATCGGGTGAATTTGTTTGATTAAGTTGGTGATCCTGCAGATAAACACACTTATGTGCTACATAAATTAATAACAGACCCTATAGCTTGGCACATTCTGTCTTTGGACTGCTGTGCACATGATGTTTGGGCCACTGAAGGAAAGACAAATAATCATAGCGATAACATCCTTTCCACAGGAGGTGATGAAGGTCTCAGGGCTTTCTACAGAAGCAAAAAGACACAAAGTCAAGGTGCAACCAGAGATTCTTGAGAACCAAAGAACTGTATAGGCTAAAAGATGGTCACCTTGTGTCCCTTCACATGAAGACTGGAATTTTGTTCATTCTGTGAAACGAACACTTTTATTGAGGATATTTGATATCTGTATGCTTAGGGCACTGTAACAAATAGAGAACACTTAAAAACGTGAAAGCTCATAAAACGAAAGAGATTGAACTTCGTAAAACTTGGCAAAATTGTAATCGGAGGCAGGATGGAGGGAGGATTTCCTTTAGATGTAAATGTCTGGGTTCCCCCTACATTCATTAAAGATTAAATGTGAGACACTTTATCCCAAATTTTAAAATTAGTATTTTATAATTAATTGCATCTCAGGAAACTCCTATTTTTCTCAGTTGGCTATGGACATTTTCGTTGTAAATATTTAAAGACTGGCAAAATAAGGACCACCCATAGCTTTCTTATATACACATATATATGAAAACTAAAGAATCTGAAATACAATTAATGCTCTAAGGCTGTGAGGTCAAGGCAAATATAGCCTCATTAACATTAATATATACTTTGTTCTGTAACACTTAACAACCTATGTCTTGCTCTCATTATTAATTTTGTATGTGGGTGAAATGACAATAAACCAAGTTAAAACTTGAGAATGTGTATTCATTGCAAACACTGGTCTCTATGAGCACAGCATGTTACTTTTCAACCTTCAGCATTTGAACATTTGAAAGGCAATTACAGACAGGAAACTGGGGATTGCAATACCAGATCAGACTACTAATCATCTCTTACTTTGAGACTTGAATCCTTTTCCTAGCTGGTTTTATTTCATTCAGAAATCAACTGTGAGAAGTCCAGACAGGTGTATCATCACTTTTAAAATGATTTCTTGATATTATCTTCTGCTGACTGAATCACTCAACTTTCCACTTTACTTGTCAGGGTTCTACAGTCCTCTTAAACTTAGCTAATTGACAAAACAGTATCAATTAAAATTTCACAGTCTCCTCTTGGAAAGGTGATAATTGATAATTAAATTAAATAACAGCTTGCTTTCTGTGAAAATAAAGCTTCATTTTTTTCCCACCTGTATGACTCCAAGAATGCAGTCCTGAGCTGGGGGTCCATGAATGCTGTATGAATAAAGAACAAATAAATGGCTCTGGTTCTCAGAATTTGAGATGTTAATATAAGACAAAACAATAAGTATTAGTAAGAGAGAAGAATTAGGACAGAAAATTCATCAAAAGACTGGCAGTGTTAAGAGTGGTTTTGCAGGATGAGGAACACTCAGTATTGTAGATGGTAAAGGGAAACTCCTCCCTAGATTTAGGAGAGAGCAGCACTGAACAACACAAGAAGATGAAGATGATTGTTTCAGAGATTTATCACAGTTGTTGAAGGAGGCTGGCACCATAGTCCATCGAAATGACTGAGAAATTATAGGTGGAGTAGAAACAGGCCATGAAGAGCTATTACTTGTGCTTAATGAGACAGAAAGTTGAGCCAGTGGAAGGAAAAAATGGAACAGGCTATAGGAACAACGCTCACAGCAAAACTCTGAATTGGTATTACTGGGCAAGTCTGAATTTGTTAGTCCAAAAAGAAAAAGGTTTTACAGCAAGATAGGAGAGGATAAAAGCCTAATGGGATTCTTTTACCATGAGCCTTTCCTCAGATGTTATGAAGAAGGAATTGTCAAGTTTGAGATAGAACATGACAAATGAAACAAGCTAGGAAGTGCTGCAAGTGATGTACATGTGCACAACTACCTGGATGGTGATGTTGTCTACAGAGATCAACAAAGTATGCAAAAGAGAGAAGCCTGAAGGGAATATTTAGGTAGGGACAGTAAAACCTACACTTAACTATACTGAATGGGAGACAAAGTTAAGATATTCCCAGGATTGGTCAGAGACAGAAGTCAGTTTAAACACAAGAAAATAGGACTGAAAGAGAAGTGTAGGTCCATGGATCTTACCTTAGAGATGGCAGTTGAATACTAATACTTTAATGTCTTTCTATCATTCAATCAAATTTTACCTTTCATCCCTTCACTACTGTTTCTCTTTAAACTTCCAGTCTGGATTTTATCTAAATAAATTCAACTTCTTCACATGTGAGGATGTTCTTGTTATACAGGAGGAACTGTTTTAAAGTATGTTGAGGAACACTTCTTCAACTCGGTTTATGGTACAGTGTGGCTTTCATATCCTACAATAATTAGCTGAGCCAGCCTGAATGTTTAACAGGAATTGCTATCCAACTGTTCATGAAAGATATGCAGATCAGGAATTAACTGCAGAAATTATTCAGCAAATAATTTCAAATAATACTAAATGAAAGAAAAGCGTAAACTGTTTGCAGGCAATTTGCAAAAAGAAAGACAAGCAAAATTCAAAGAATAAATTATTCACCCAGTTCTGGCAGACTGGCTCTACACTAAGCCCCTTCCCCCCTTTTCCGATTTTCATTACATAGAGTGATTTTTCAGGGTTTTAAAGATGGGAAAGTCCAATAATGTTTGTGTGATTCACACATATAGGGGAAATTTGAACCAATAATCAGTTCATGGTTCTTCCTTGTAGCATAAGTGACGACTCTTCTTTGCAGAGAAGTCACATTCCCAGCTCAGGTAAAAATGGTTTGAGCTGCGGGGTCCTTGCCATGATGGCATTGCCTTCCTCACCCCACAGCTGAGTGGATGGATCTGCAGACAGGGGGACAGATCTCATCTCCTGGAAGTAGAATGGTTTTTTAAAAAAAAGCAGAAAGAAAGCCTCAATTTCTACTCTTTCAGTCTCATCTCAGACACGTTATTAGGCTTCAAAATATTTCTTTTTTCCAAAGGATAAAGTGTTTAGATCATATATCTAATAACTGAAACTGCTGTTATATCATAAGTGTCTTGGTATTTACTGTCCTAAAATGTGCCTTGACACTGCTTTATTTTATTGAGCATAGGAAAGAATGATGACACAGGACATAAACCTGAGCTTTTGAGATACTATAAAACAACTGTCAGCTGGTCTTTTTTTTTCCAATAAATATTTTGTGCCTCTGCTTTTGTAATTGATACCCACTTTTTAGCAACCTAATAATTAATTATATTCTACTCTACAGTTTTTGGACTGATGTGCTGATGAAATATGCAGCATTATTTACCCAGGGATCATAAAACAGTTAAGCCTGTTTCATTAATTATTTTCTCACAATTAACTGAAATTGAGCAGCAAGTTGTCCACTTCCTGGGTTTATCTGTTCAAATTCTACGTGGATTCTGGTTCTTCTTCCCATAGAAGTAAAAAGATCAAACACTTTTACAATAACACATTTGAGATTTAACTGCCAAGCAACCTTATCCTACCAAGTTTTTCCATGTAATTAAAAATGCCATTTTTTCTTTTTTCTTTTAGTATCACATGTAGAAATATTATTTCTTTCCTTAAGGATTGGTATAAAATGCATAATAAAAGGGTTTTTTTCTTTTTCCCATCTTCCTCTTTTCAAAATACGATATTCGGGAATTGAAGAAATATGAAGGCAGAGGACTATGCTATTAGTCATATGAATAGATCTACCTAAACTTCTTCTCCCAAAATACTCTAGTCTTAATAAATTGTGGTTTATTGCCCACTGTGTAAATCAAAGTCAAGTCATCAGAAACATTCCTGTTTTCCAGTATTTTCTATATAAGAAAGTAATTTTATTAGAATTCATAGAGTTCACACTCTGGGTTTTAGGGTGCAAGGACATGCAAAAGTGTTGCAAATGCAAAACCACTGAAAATTCAGTCATAAAATATTAATGCATTGAAGGAAAGAAAGATAAGAGAGTTTTGGGGAACTGTTGTCCGTACATCAGATGTAATACTAACCCAGGTCATCACATCTACTTGATCCAGAGAAAAACAGTATGGCTGTATCTACTCAGGTACAGAAGTAACACACCTGCATCTAAGCAAAACTACACCAGTATTTATAAACTTTGTACCTCAGCTTCTTAACTGAAGTGTAGCATCACATAAAATCAGCTAGTATGTCTCTGAATCGGGTTTGGTGACACTTTGGATTCAAAAACGGTATACAGGATGGCAGATGGAAGTTCTCTGCATCAACATTCCAAGATGATCTGTAACTGAGGTAACCTTTCCACAAATAATTGATTGTCTCTATCTAATTTGGGGTTGCAATATGAAACAGTAACATGTTTCATATTAAAAGACACAAATCAGACACTAAATTTTACACAGCCTACTATAGAAGCTCTGTCTATTCTGGTACATGTGTAGGTTAATGGACAAGAAGAGAGAAGCATTACTTGCCTCCACTTTTCAAAACAGACAAAGGGGCCTTGCAAACAGTGAACTGTGATGAACCACACTGCAGTGTTGTATCTTTGCAAAACAGAGAACGGTCTGAAAAAAACGGGATTCTTGCCAAAGTGATTTTGGAAACAGTTACTCTTCTTAAGTTACCTACATTCCAAAACACAGTACTCAGTGCAGAGAAATTTGTTTAGTGGGTCACTTCTACTCCTGGTGCAACTCTTGCACAGCCCAGGAGGTGTACCAGGGGTACTGCTGCGTCACCACAGGCTTCATTTGCATACTTGCTGCAGAAGAGATTCTTGAGTCAGCCTAAAATTCATCCCCTCCCACAGCTGCTTATTCCCAGCACCACCACAACCTGTGTCCTGTGTTAGCAGAACTGAATTACCAGTAAAATTGTTAAGAAAAGAAAAAAAGGGGGAATTATCTGTCAGATTCTTACTATAACTCCAGCCATGTGGCCACACAAGCACTTGTGCCACCCCAATGGATGATGCAGTTTAGGGTCTTAACAACAGTCTGAGATAACCAGGGGGAAAGACTGGGCTTTCTCAAGCTGGCACTGAGACAGAAAGATGTTACATAGTCTTGGAGGGGATTGTTCTTTACCAAATAACCAGTCTCCATTGGATCTGTGAGTGATCTTCCTTTCCTGACAAGTAAATCCTGATAGCACTCAAAGATTCCTCTCTTAGTAGTAAGCTAAATAGAGTATTTACACTATAATGCACAACAGACATCATAAGACTAGAATCAGACCCTTCTCATTTTTGTGGTGATGTGTCAGACACATTCTGAGGACACAATTAACATGCTTTTACCATTTGAGAACCAAAAAGTTGAAGTGTAAGTTTTATGGAATGAGTCTGTAAGAGGAAATATTGCTGTTAAGGTCAGAACTTTCTTGAGCTCAGGTTTTTCTTATGAAAAAACAAAACACAATAAAGAAATATTTCTTTGGTCATGACTGCAAACCCAATTTCCATCACTATCCAAACCAATATATCTCTTTCTCTCCACTGCCTTTTCTTCTCTGGTTCATACTAAAAATTATTCTCTGGATGTGGTTGGACTCTCTTTGGTTTTCATGCATAGATCTTCCCTTACACCATGCTCGCACACAGCTGCAATCAAAAATGAGCACTTTGCCACTCTATCTGCAGTCAGACCACAGCAAAGCTGACAGAGTACTCAGGCTTCTGAGCAGGCTCCTAGTTTAACACACTGCCTTGTATTGTTTCAGCTACTTCAGAAGAGAAGCTCAGTTAACTGCTCTTTTAGCCTGAATGGACTAAAATGTTATGTCCACCACTTTTAAGGAGCTTTGTTGCAGCTCCCAGCATAACTACATTAATTGCCCACTACAACTCTTTTGTAAATGAGTAAATCACATGCTGCAAAGGCCATAATACGGAAGGATAACATCCTGTTTTGCTAGTTCATTTTAGAGCTGCCAAAATCATGCATGCACATTTTACAGTTCTGGTAAATTGCATGCACAGATCCAATTATTTAAATTACTAAGTATCTAACTGAACATAAATCACATATTTTAGGGTCTCTACCTGCCAGTGAACCTCCGACAGAGATGTGTGCAATTTCAAAAGCTATGAGTTTCATTTTTTCCTAAAGAAAGCTGGGTAAAACTGTTTCAACAGGTTTTTAGTAATTCATATTCTATGTAATATACTATAAAACTCTATAGATCTGATCCAACCTGTGCTAATGTCATTGGCAAAACTCCTGTTGATTCAAAAGACTCTGACAAAGTCATTCTGAGAGTAAAAGTATTGGTTGAAGAACGGGAGTATTAACATAATGTGCTTTGTAAGAACTACTCATCCTTCTTATTTACATAAAAAGTTAATATTTCCATTCCCATAAATAATTTAGATACAAACACAACAGCCATGAGTTGTACAACAGCCTCTAGACATATCTCTGTATGTGTACTTGCTCCTTTATGGGGACAATATTAACCTCATTTTCTAAGGAAACATCTCCCCTGACTCTCTTTACTGAAATGAATTGGTCTTGTTCTTTTAGCAGTGACCAAAACTGATAGCATCTGTCAGTCTTCATGAAAATCTCTGTGTTTTGGTTCCCACTAACAGTAAACAATTTTCTGAGAAAAGTCACTGCAGGATTCACAGCAGGGTTTGACAGCCACTTGTCTTTCAAGAGATTGCCCACTATTGAAGTTAACAGTGTCAATGTCCACAGAATACAAACATCTACCACCCATTAAAGAAGCCTCAGACAGCTGATTTATTTCATCAGAAGGGCCTCCAGACTGAACTCTATTTATTTATAAGAGTCTGACTGCTTTTAAAACAATATGTTCGATCTGCTGATTATTCTCTTTATGTGCCACTTTCTTCTAAATTATTCAATAATCCAGAGGGATAAAAGTGCATACTTGCTTTTTATTGATTTCATCTTCAAATTATTTTAAAGTGTGAATTATAACATTATTATCTTCTAAATAACAAAGTACTAGCAAGCCATTAATTACCTACTACAACTCAATATGTCGTTAAAATGATCCATTTTAATGACATGGTATCATGTGCAATTATTATTTTGTTATTATTATATAAGCCTACATTAAACCCCTGGATCCATCTAAACTTCAGATCACTCCATTCCTTTCATGTGTTCATGCAGTTTTAAATTTCCTATCCTTCTTTGCCCAGTAATACACCAAATGTTTAGTTTGTTACAATTTTTGCAGAACAAGGTTACATACAGGATTTAGATGAGACTAGTGTGTCAAGTCCTGTGTTTGATAAATTTCCAAGTGATTTACAAGATGATGAGCAGTTCTCATCAAATGTACATGAGATTTCAGAGCTTAATTTTGTGACACAAATTCAAGAATTTCAAACGTGGTAAATGATACCTGATTACCTTATTTTCATTCTGACAGAAAGCTTCTAGACATCAAAATAATCTCACGAAATTTATACAGTTTGCTCTCATCACATTGGATAATACTTAACCCCCTTATTTAGACCATCAATATCATCAATGAACACAAGACAAAGACATTCCCCAGAAACAGCTTGCAAAAAAATGAGGAGCCAAGAAAGCACAAGAAAATGTTGGAAGCACAGACAATAGCCAAATGATAAAGCAGCGCAAAAGGTGATCATCATTTTTCATTTCTATTGAAAAAAGTGACACGTTAAAGTGTTTGTATGTCCAGAGTGGGGTTTAGAGAGAAAAAGAGACATGGCCTGAAGCAGGTTGGTGGGCAAGGCTCACTGAATCCGGGGCACTCTACAGACAGTGGGCTTGAGTCTGAGTCACCCATGTCTAGGACAGAGTAACTCTCATACTCTATACCCTGTTTGTCTGACTGCAACACCCACACAGTGGACGAGGAACTGTTGCAACAGGGCAGACTGAATAAGAGAGGGCATGTGCCTGATCCTAGGTTTCCACATCCCAACAGAGTGAGTAGCCATTTGTATCTTGTGGGATTTCTCCTTTCATTCATTCTTCCATGGATTTTGTGGGGAAAAAAAAAAATATTAAAAAAAAAATTCAAGCCTCACCTCTGTTTTACCTTTCTTGTTCAGCCTACCATAATGAGTGATACAGACAGAAGCATGAAACAGGAGGTGAACATTCAGCAATGACAAGTGTGTATCACATTTTTTTTTAATCTTTTCTCAAACCTTTCCTGGGTCAGTTGAATTATCTCTTAACACCACCCTCAGTTTAATGAGGTTATGTTTCACTAACATTGTAAAAATATAGAGAAAATATAGCTCAGACACTTAATCATTGACAAAGAGAATGAAATAATTTAATGAAATAAAGGGTTCATTCTGGAATTTATGATCAAATATCTAGACTGTCCCCTTCCATTTGAATATACTACCATACTGGCAAAACAGTAGGCAGGAGTCATTAGATCTTAGCTGAGTTTTCCAAAGGGAAACATTAATTTCACTCAAAGCATTTGTTACTACATTTACTATAAGAGGTTTCTGTCTAGTATGTATTTTGAACTAAGCAGCTTTGCAACATCTCATCAATTCAAACCACATTTTATCTGAGAACCCACTGAATTAGAGAACATGGTTTTTTAGCCAGTATAAGGGAAATAAAAGATCCAGCCAAGAGACTTTACAGAGATTTAGAGTGATTAGAGGGACAACTTAAATTCAAATACATGGGGAAAACAGCTCCGTGGCCTACAGATTAATTTCAAGGAAGAAGAATCTTCATGTTTTACATTGTACTAAATTCAGTCCTACTGCACTAGAGAAAATAGAATTTCTATGTAAAGTATCATAGAGGTTAATATCCCAAATAAGTTTTGCATATAGATTAAAGACTGCTGTTTTACTATTTGCATGCCTCAAGACAAAAAAAACCCACCATAGTTCCTTTGGATCACAGTTTTAGCCACAATCATGTGCAGAACACTTTCAAAAAAAAGATCTAAGATTCTAGCTTAAAATCATCAGACATGTGTGTGGTGGGTTGACCCTGGCAGAGAATTCGAGAGTAGGGGGAAAAAACAGAGCGAAACAACTCTGCAGAGACCAAGGTCAGTGAGGAAGGAGGGGGAGGAGGTGCTCCAGGCGCTGGAGCAGAGATTCCCCTGCAGCCCGTGGTGCAGCCCATGGTGAGGCAGGCTGTGCCCCTGCAGCCCTTGGAGGTCCGTGGTGGGGCAGAGATCCACCTGCAGCCTGTGGGGGAGCCCAGGCCAGAGCAGGTGGGTGTGCCCAAAGGATGCTGTGATCCTGTAGGAAGCCCATGTTGGAGGACCCGTGGAGGACCCGTGGAGAGGAACCCATGATGGAGCAGGTTTGCTGGCAGGACTTGTGACCCCGTGGAGGGTAGTGTAAAGCAAACAGACTTTATTTTAGTCTCAGGAAAAAATATAAACTAAAGACAGCAAAAAGACCTCATATGCTCTTACTGGATCTGGCCTATAGATTGCAAAACCTTTTCCTTATTTACCAGACAGAATACTGTTTCATGCCTGATAGAGCTTCAGGCATTAATGCACACCAATCATCAGTCATCACCATCAATCAATCATTTAAATGGTATACAAGACTTTGGTTAATACTTTTGCACTTGAGTGATTTTATTCATACACAAGTGCCCTTGCAATCAAATCTGAGGCATCTTTTGTGACAACAAGTATGATACTTCTTTTCTGACAGATGTTCCATATTTTGAACAGAAGTGGATTTCTCAGTCTGAGGGGAAAGAAAAGCCATCCAATGGTTGCAGGAAAATCAAATATCAAATCATAAAGCGGTGCTGTCATTTCTTCATGAGGCTCAGAGCAATAGAGACCAGAGGAAGGCTAACCTGTGTTCATCGAGAACTTCAGTGAGATGCCAGAGGGAAGTAGATGGAGACTACTCCCTCCTTCTTTACCACTCTGAATACTCCTGGGTTTTGTATTACTCTGCTTCTAGCAGTGCAGGAGATGATAGGCCATAAAATGATTTGTACCAGTTGGAAGGTTTCCTTTTTCGTCTTGGCAGGAGCCAGGACAGCATCAAGAGTAGGAGCAAGACAATTTTCCTATTTTTTGTACTTGCTACTGTTTACCTGGGGAAAGGCACAATCTCAAGGAAAGCTCCTTTCCACTCTTAGCTTTCACCTTACAGGTGTTTGTTGCAGAGTTGGGCAACTTGTTTGCCAGAATAAAAAATATCCTCAATGAGCATAAAGAAATAGTTTGTAACAGCCAAACATCAGCATCCAGCAAGAACTCTAGAAAATATTGTGATCCTTGCTTATTCAACCATGTCAAATTTAACCTCTGGGTGTGAGGTCACTGCTTCCTTTTCCAGCGAGGGGCATCACAAGACCTTGTCATAGAGGACAACTCCTGCAGATGCCAGGTGAAGGTGAGCTCTCTAGCTGGAGGATGGAGTCAAACAAGTAACATGACAGCAGCTACCTATAAATATAGAGAGGATTTGGAACTTGTTGACTTTGAGTTTATTTTCAGGACTGCTATCCTGCACAAAGATAAGAGTTTAGACTGTACATTTGTACACTTCTGGCTGTGCCAAAGAAGGAGAAGTGCTGATTTAGCCTTCTGCATAAGGAAAGCAGCTCTCAGGCCAGCCCAAGTGAGACCAAGTCTAGAGACTTGAGCATTGTGACTCTCCCCCCTCAAATCAGTGGGTATGGCAGGAATACAATATATAGTAATATCTTAATTGCATAATGTTCTACCTTACAGCAAATCTACTGTATGTATGCATTCATATATGACTTTCAACAGTTTCTGCAGCAGGGTCCATGTCTCACACCACGTGCACATGTCTTACTTCCTGTCTGAGTGGGGAAAAGGGACCAAAGCCACCATGTGCTATATGCTTTAAAATATCATCATTCTGAGAGCAGCTGATGATTTCTGTCATTCAGACTTATGCCTTTTAAATACCTGAGATAAGAAAAATACAAACCCCATTGTTACAGAATATTGCTAAATTGTCTGAAGAAAACAATTGTTCATTTTTTTTCCAACCTAGGTCAAATGAAGTAACTCATTCTGCTGAACTTTAGGTGGAGATTACAAATAAAGAAATACATGAATTGTTCCAAGACCAAGCCATCATGGGATGTTTTCAACACAAAGCCATTGAAACAGTAAGTTACTAGACTACCAGCTTTACTATGGTAATATTAGGTTATATATGTATGCATACAGTTACACATTCACATACACATCACCCACACATATACATGAGTGTATATATATAACTATAGCTACAGCTATACAGCTACAGCTATACAAATATAGACATAGATATAGATAGATGCAGATATAGATAAAGATACACAAAATTATAAAGGCAGCCAACAAATGTTTCAAAAAACAACAAGAATTCTATAAAACTGATACTATCTACAGGTAAGTACACTTAACTGCAAGGAATAAAAATCTGATTGATGAGGGACTTCCTCAAAAAATGAAAAAAAAAGAGAGAAAACATTGCCTCTAATTTTAAATATGTGCTCTGCAGGATTTCTCAGACAAAAAAGGGCAAAATACATAACATGTCCATGGTAAACAGGGAAATTAGAGAAGTCTGAGAATTTGTCTAAGTAACGTGCAATTTGAAATTTGAAAGCTTGATTTTACATCACTGAGTGAAGCTAGATTTTGGGTATTGTCAACCTTGTGTAGAAAGGTGTGGGAGACATTCTAGCGTTTGAAAGAGCTCAAAAGATGTAACTGGAATATATAACAACATATTTATTGAACATAAAAATTTATGTACAGAAACTATTATTCTATTCTTACACAACAATATATTATATATATATAGGATACATACCTATCCATCCATTTATCTTTCTTACCTATCATATTAGATATTTCATTTTATAGAACTGTCATAAAGCACCAAGTGATCCATATCCTGCATTTTACATTTTCTGGCCGAGTAGAAATGGATACTGGAACAGGAGGCATCTTTTTAATGTTTCTATGTTATCTATCCATCTATCTGTCAACCTATCTGTTATTTGTGCAAATATTGTTGAACAGTAGGTTTTGCCTGCAGCCATGATCGCATCTTCTCCATATAATTAACTAGAGATTTGATATAACTTTGAGACTAATACTGAAGTTCCTTGTTGTATTTATTACTATTATTCATACTTTAGTTCTATTTATCTTCTAAGTTAAAGGGCATCCTCATTTGAGAAAAATAAGTGAAGATCTGAATATCAGATAATATAAATTGATTTTTGTTTATCTCTAAAAATGACAATAAAATCTACCACAATAAATGGCATAGGTAGACTTGATATTTTAAACTTCAGATGGTTGCATGATTTTAATTGCTAGAAAGATAACTTCAGAGTATTTTACAGTAATTAGAATTACTGTTAAAATGAAAAAGGAGATGAAAACTAGCTATTTTTCAAAATAACCCTCCAGCAACACAAGGAGGAGGGTACAGCAGGTGTCAAAGATTTCTACATTTATAAAAAAAAAAATATATTTTATAAATTACACTTTCTCAAATAATGGCTGAGTATATTTAAGGATTCTTCTTTACACCTGGAAAATAGTAAACAAAAGACAGCTGGAAATGCACAGAACATGACTTAGGAAAAAAATAACTCTCCAGAATGATTCATGTCCCACTCCTCCTGAAACATCAGAGGAAGCATGCACACTCCTTTTTTTTTTTTTTTTTTCTTTCAGACACACAAAGCAGCCCCCAAACAAGCTGTGCAAGAGAGAAGGAGAGATTTCAGGACCAAAATGTCATCTGGTTATACTGGCAGATTTCTAGTGTTTTAAGAAAGAAAAAGAGCAACTGAACTCCATTTATGATAAATCTACTTAATTTTAATCTCATCCATTGAGATGAAAATGCAATTGAGCCAAAATACTTGATGTAATTCATTTTCACTTTGTCAGGCCAGATCCTGCTAGTGTGGAGCTATTCAAACTAAAAATCCACAACTTCTCTGTGAAAAAACAGCGCAGTGAATGGGCAGTCGTTCTGGGGAAAGAGAATATGATTTCTCATGAAAAAAGTGTTGAGATCAATTCACAGCTTTCACAACGAAGCTGTCTCCTATGTGAATTGGCAGGAGGCACAAGATGCGCAGTGTGGAGTGACTTCTTAGGGCCAAACAGTACACCAACTTCTTACCTTTTTTAATAGTCTGAATTCTTGAGGAAGCTAGGCTTATGTTGTATATACATCTATCCACCTACCCTCAATAGCTTTGAAGCTATTAGTTAATTTCATCTAGATTTCATAAAATGGATCTCTCAATTATAATAAATTATTTTGAGCTTTATGAATATAGCTAGTGCCTTACACAAAACCAAACTGGATTAATGAGGAAAACTTCCTCAGTTTTGCTGCTCACAGTTTGCTTGCTTATCTTTTCTCATATAGGTTTCTGTTGCACTTACTGCTTTAGGTACTGGCTTTTTGTTGTGTTTGTCTCAGACTTAATCATTAGATAAATTATTTTCCAAAATATTTTTCCAACATGAACACAATTCCAAGTTCCCTACATCTCTCCTCACAGTTCTCACACCCTCATACATAGAAACATGCATCCTTTCCCATCATCTAACTTATAATATTCTTCCACTATCAAAGCCTGCCTTTCATGATCACATAAAAGAGCTTTCACAGATTCTGCAGCTTTGCACTTACTTCTAAGTCCACCTTGTATTTTGACTGAATCAGGTAAAAAACATTTAGTGCATATGAATGCTAAAAAGCCAGTATCTAAAAAAAAAGTTTGGAAGATCATCAGTGGTACTTAGTTAAAAAATAAACTAAGGAATATCCTATGCAGTTGTCAGTTGGACAAAGACCTTACATATGTGTTGCAGAGGCTCTCAAGATAAATAGAAAATAATTAAAACAAAATTTATTTTAATACAATCAATTGGCATGCCAGCAATCATTCACAAATGGCAGATCCAAATGTCTATGAAAGGAAAAACTATTACTGCAGAAAACTCCTAGGATTCAATAACAATCCAAAATGCTTGATTGCTCACCTAAAAAGTGGGAGCTCTCAACCTCAAGGAATCTCCTTGGGCAGCATCCGGACCCAAGGGCAGAGTCCTCGACCACAGAGTGGTGCTCCAGGGGGAGACTAGCTCAAAATGATTCCCCCAGGGGACTCCATTTATACCCGAGACAAATCTGATCTGTGGTCAATATCAGCCCTTATTGGCCAAGGGCAGCAGTTACCATAAAATCCTGAGAACAAGGGCACGAAAAAAGAAATCAATGGCCACTATATTTCAGCAGCCAGGAAGGCCCATTTTCATTGGGGTGCGTACACCTGTCACAGTATGTCCTTAGATTAAATTTGGTTATAAGTCCTATCAAGGTCCATGGGACATGAACTCATGCTTGCATACATCAGTTGTATTTGACTTAAATAAACACGTGCTTGAAATCTGAACATTTACCTTGTTATGATTTTGAGTCAATTGTTAACTCTCTGGGAAAACTGGATTTGCTTAAGCATCTAAGTTTGTAATAATAACATCACCCTGAAGATCAACTCAAACTGATATCCAACATTTTAAACTTATTTGTGGGCTTTGTATAAGGCAAGCAAGGTGTTTCAAAGTAGAGGTGGAGAGCTCATGACCAGAAGTCTATTCTGTTTCCAGCTAAGCCCACAGCACGTGATCCTGCTGCCATCCTCATGGTTCGTGAAACTGCTTTTCCTACTTGGGCAGAGCCAGCACACAAAGACCTACCTCACATGTAGCTGCTGAGGAACATATATTTCTGATGTGTTAATACACTACCTGTTGCAACAAGATAAGGCATGGGACAGGGCTGTTATAATGCACCACACTGTACACAGGTAAAATAGGATATTTCCTGCCCCATCATACACACTGTCCCAGCAGAAGACCAGACACAGTAAGCCATGACTGGCCAGCCTTCTTTACACTACCAGTAGCATACCATACATTTCATACTGCAAAAAGCCATGAGGAACAAACTGCTTGGGAGCAGAGGGAGCTAGGAATATGGCAAAGAGAACAACTCTTACAGGCACCTATCACACCATTGCAGGAAGCTCTGGGAAGTTGCACTTCTAGGTACCAGTGTCAGCCTCAGAAAGAGGTGCATATTACCTAGAATACAAGTCCTGCAGCCAGTTGTATGGTATGACAGTTATATTTGGACAGCTTAAGAGATAAATATTAACCATTCTTCTTATGCAGAATGTATGGGATGGTACAGTTGCGGTTTCTGTCCAGAGAAAGGTCAATATGTTCCAGTATCCTACATCCAACGGTGTCCAAAAAATTAATGTTGACAGAGGAATATAAAAATGAGACAGGCAGATGGTGATATTTCACCAGTATGTTCATCTATTTTCCATTGACCTGTGCTTTGGGGATTTCCTGAGTGGGTACTCTGTAGGGTAAGGTTAACCTCACCACTCTGCAGAGGTCTGTACCTGAGGTATCCACCCTAGGTTGTCTTTACATTCTGCGGTTCTCCTGACCTATTTCAGACATTTATTTTAGGAGATTAATTCAGCCTTAACTGGCCTATTTCTCTCCATCAGTTGTGAAGGGTATTCACATGATTGGCTCAGATATCATTTGATAAGATGCCATAATCCATTGTGCTTAACAACCTTATGGTTATGAGGTTCTGTCTTTCTCAATACAGGCAAAACTACAGTTTCCACAATTTCCATAGCAAAGAATTTCACAGTTTAATGAAAGACTCTGTAATAAGGGACTTCCTTTTACTTGTTATCAGTTTGCCTCAGGTAGAAGAGCACAGGAGGAAAATGAGATAATATTAAATGATAATGATTTCAGCATACCAATAATCAGCTCATCAAGGGTTTTAGTCATCCTAGAAAAAAAGTTTGAAGTTTCTTGGAACAAGACAGTGACATATAAACTGAAGAGCCATAGGAGAGATGAAGCTAAAAGATAAATGCTAATTGAATGTTAATTATCAATGTTAATTTTATTCTATACGTTACTAATTATTACCATGAAACTTTTTTTTATCCATTCCCACCTAAGCAGAAAGGCTGCTTCAAGGAGTTCATCCTTAAATACAAAATAATAATTTTTAAAATTTTAATCAGTGGATTTTTTCTCTCTTGTCTCTCCCTCACTTATTTATGGAAGGAAAAAAATATTTTCTAATACCCTTACCAATCCATAGACAAATCCCCAAAACAAATAGTGCATATAAAGAAAAGAGATTGTCAGGGAAATAGAAAATATATTTCCAGTATGCTTCCACGTCACCTATGTTATATAATCAGACCACATATTTGAATGGTTGTATAAAAAAGAATTAAATATGGGAGGAGTTTAAGTATTGTAAATTACTATGGGCAGCTTGTACCATGGTGAGGGAGCCATTTAAAAGATAACATGTGATGAGTTGAAATTGAGATTTAGAAGAATTAAGCCCCTTGTGGTTTTTTTTTTTTTTTCCCTCTGGATGGATGAGGGAGATGTTATTGCACTGTTTTATTTCTTTTCACATATCTTATTCCATATGATTTATTTAGTTTGAATGCAGTAGTTGTCATATCGACCTACACTGTTTCACAGTTGTTTGAGACATGGGCTGTTGCTATATGAGTTCATATTGATATAGATTCAGGCCTGTGGCACAGCTGATTTTACCAATAAAAATTTCCTTTAAAATTGAACAAAGATCTGTTTTGTTCTATTTTGCACTGAAAATATGAATCAGTTTTTATTGTAGCTACATAGTTTTTATCCATTTGGGTCATAGTAGACTAATTTGTTTACTAGGTAAAGAAAATGTAGAGTGATAATAATATCCTTGTTTAATGACACACTGCCAAATCTATCATCTACATTAAACATTACCTGCAAAAAAGCCTATTTTCTTTTGCTGTTTGGAGTAGCTTTTACATCTCATTCTTTAACATGTGTCTTCTTTAATCAGCTCACTGTCTTTCCACTCTATCACAAGTGCTCACCCACTTCACCATAGCTCTAGAATCAGTTGGGATAAATAAAGACTCTTTGGGGACAATGGGAATTGCCTCTTTGATTTATTCTTTAATGTCTTCGTATCTGACAGTTAGCTCCTGGACCTGTTGCTAATATACCTGGAAGGAAAAGCCTGCAAACAAAGCTTTTACGGAGGTGGTGTAAACTCTTTGGGTATCGGATTGCTGAGCCCAGAGAATGTCTTCGCTAAATATATCAAGCCTCACCTTAAATCTTACTTAAGTTCCCAGCATTTCAGTTGGGTTTTCCAAGCCCTTTTAATTTTGTAATAACAAAGCTTCTCATTTTCAGGCTAATATTAAAAACAGCCAGTTAACTCCCATTTGTTCTTCTGCTACACTCTCTGTTACTTTAAATCCTCGCATCTCCTCCTGGGAGAATTCTAATTGTTTTTGCTTTTTGTTCTATTTTGCTGTGAAATTAATGCCTTCTGATCAAGGAAAAATCTGTCCCTTATAAATACACTGAACCCACTTCTGTGAGCACAAAATATATCTGAAAAACCACTGAATGTACTGGACAGATGCTTCTGCAGTGGTGATGCACTGATAAACAGTGATGGGTCCCATTATTGACTAAAAGTGCAGACTCAGGTTGCAATTAAGACACAGATTTAACTGCACAGTGTCTCAATTCCTTGATTCGGTTGCTGACTAGACATGGATATTTGGTGGCATCTGAGATGCCCTAGGGAGATGGGGATGGGAGGTACCATTGCAGATTTCTGCAGTGTGAAATCTGATGAAATACATGAGGGCATCTCCCATGGCACCAGGCAGCTCCAAGGTCCTAGTCAGCACAGAGAGTCTAAAGAGTTATTCAGTAAGCAGATAAAAGCATGTATTTTAGGATAAGCTAATTGTTTTCTAAACTGTATGGTTTGATCTCCCTATACAAGCTTATAGCCAGATGCTTAATCTTAAACTGAAAGCTTCTTTTAATATTTCTAATTCAATGTGACTCTATGTGATTTGGACCAATCTCTATGTGCTACTAAAAGTCAAGCAGGTGAGAAATTTATAAGTTTAGTCTTATTTTCTTAATCACATATCTACACTGAATTTTACTTATTACAAATCAGTTTTCTGATTATAAACTTACTTACACTATCTGTTCAAGAGAGGGTACTTTCCCCATTTTGAAGGGCTTAGAAAGGCCACAGTGATACAAGCAAGGATCCTAAGGATGAAAGCAAGGTAGGAAGTTTTACCCTTTCTACAGTATATTACCTCCAACCCAAGATGCCATGTATGTTTTCCTCTGCAGATTCCAATTTCTGAGAAGCTGACAGGGCATAGGTATATATGGAATGGGAGAAGATCCACTGGTTCTGGCACCAAATAGGCTTAAATCATGCTTGGAGTGATGTGGAAAGCAGAGTAGTTCGACAGGTAGGGGGAATGCATCTGGGAAATACAGGGCGGGGGTAGAAAAGGATTCAATAATAACAGCCGAGATGAGAAGGGTATCAGCATAATGTGGATAATTTGGGTCTGTCATTTCAAATAAAACATTTTTTCAGCCTTTTTTCTAATCAATTTTAAGTCAAAATTAATCACCATCATCTGAGTTACATAACTCAAGGTAAAACCCTAGCAAAGAAATAGCACTTTTAATTTCTCACATGACTTCAAGGGCATAGTTAAGCTTATAGAAGTTTTAGTTAAATGACATCAAGAATAGACATTTATTTTGTTTGTTTCTTTAATGAATTTAAAGACTAAAAACTTAGTGTTAGTCTCTACCTGATCGCAACCAACCAACATCACTCTCCTCCTTGAGGAGGCATACTCTCCATACCCCTTGTACTCTTCTACTCCCTCCTGGTCTGTGAAATGCTCTCCAGCCATCAGGAGCATCTCTGTTCACATATGACCTGCTTAAACTCATAAATGCAATGTTCAGAGCTCAGTAAGTTTTTGGTTAGTGCTATGTAGTAGTGCTTAGACATTTATCTCAAGTCCAAATCAGCAGGCTGTTCAAGATCTGATTACCAGCCTCCACATTCTTCTCTCAACAGCTATTCATACTACTTTTTCTAATGCATATAGTCATGCAAGTCAGTAATAAAACCTCAGATGCTGAATATTTATGCCTATTTTTCATGGTTTATTATCCTGACATTTCAAATTGCTCTGCTTAAACTTTGCTAAGTGTTGCATGCTAGAGAAATCAAACTTTTACGTAAGAAAATGCTTCAATTAAATGTCAAAAGAGACATAAAAATTAATTTTAAAGCCACTTATGCTTCTTTCTAAATATCCTGTACAGGGGCTGACTCAGGAAGGAAAGTCCTGCTCAGCATCTCCTCCTTACATTTTAACGTTATATTCTAACTGATTTCACAGAATTTCACAGAATCAAGGTTGGAAAAGACCTTGAAGATCATCTAGTCCAACCATTAACCTAACACTGACAGTTGCCAGCTACACCATATACCTCAGCGCTATGTTGACCCGACACTTAAACACCTCCAGGGATGGGGACTCCACCACCTCCCTGGGCAGCCCATTCCAACGCCTAAAAACCCGTTCTGTAAAGAAATACTTCCTAATATCCAGTCTAAACCTTTCCTGGAGCAACTTGAGGCCATTGCTTCTTCTCCTATCGCTTATTACTTGGTTAAAGAGGCTCATCCCCAGCTCTCTGCAACTTCCTTTCAGGTAGTTGTAGAGGACGATGAGGTCTCCCCTCATCCTCCTCTTCTCCAGACTAAACAACCCCAGTTCCCTCAGCCGCTCCTCGTACGACATGTGCTCCAGACCCTTCACCAGCTTCGTTGCCCTTCTCTGGACACGCTCGAGTAATTCAATGTCCTTTTTGTAGTGAGGGGCCCAAAACTGAACACAGTAATCGAGGTGCGGCCTCACCAGTGCCGAGTACAGGGGCAAGATCACTTCCCTGTCCCTGCTGGCCACGCTATTTCTGATACAAGCCAGGATGCCATTGGCCTTCTTGGCCACCTGGGCACACTGCTGGCTCATGTTCAGCCAGCTGTCAATCAACACCCCCAGGTCCCTCTCTGACTGGCAGCTCTCCCGCCACTCCTCCCCAAGCCTGTAGTGCTGCTGGGGGTTGTTGTGGCTGAAGTGCAGCACCCGGCATTTGGCCTTATTGAAACTCCTACAGTTGCCCTTAGTCTATTGCTCCAGCCTGTCCAGGTCTGTCTGCAGACCCTCCCTACCCTCGAGCAGATCAACACTCCCACCCAACTTGGTGTCATCTGCAAACTTACTGAGGGTGCACTCGATCCCCTCGTCTAGATCATCAATAAAGATGTTAAACAGGAGTGGCCCCAAAACCGAGCCCTGGGGGACACCACTCGTGACCAGCCACCAACTGGATTTAACTCCATTCACCACAACTCTCTGGGCCCGGCCATCCAGACAGTTTTTTACCCAGCAAAGCGTGTGCCCATCCAAGCCACGAGCAACCAGTTTCACCAGGAGAATGCTGTGGGAAACAGTGTCAAAAGCCTTACTAAAGTCAAGGTAAACATCATCCACAGCCTTTCCCTCATCCAATAATCAGGTCACCCTGTCGTAGAAGGAGATCAGGTTTGTCAAGCAGGATCTGCCTTTCATAAACCCATGCTGACTGGGCCTGATCATCTGGTTGTCCTGCATGTGTTGTATGATGGTACTCAGGATGAGCTGCTCCATCAGCTTCCCAGGCACCGAAGTCAAGCTGACAGGCCTGTGATTTCCCGGATTATCCTTCCAACCCTTCTTATATATGGGTGTCACATTGGCCAATTTCCAATCTGTCGGGACCTCCCCAGTCAGCCAGGACTGCTGGTAAATGATGGAAAGCAGCTTGGCGAGCACCCCAGCCAGCTCCTTCAGCACCCTCAGGTGTATCCCATCCGGTCCTGTAGACTTGTGTACGTCTATGTGAATTAGAATTACTGTTTCCTTTTTTTTTTCCAGTGTCAAAGGCTATTTAAATACATAACAGAGTGTGTAAAATCAAGTCTTGCAGGGTGCTGTCTGTAAACATGAATGCTTTATCTCTTTCTTTTTTCCTTCCTCTTTTATATTTCCATCCCTTTTCCTTTACTTTCCTTATTTTCCTTACATTCCCTGGTTTGTGTTCACATGTAAATTATCTGTCTCCCAGTATAGCTATCCTAAATATTTATTACCTGTGAAATCTTTTTCACTTCTCTGTCTTTGTTTTAGTCTGCATATTTGAACTATTCACATACTTATTACTGCTATTACTATAGGTGTCCTTTTACGATATTTCTCTTTCCTATCAAACTCCTTTGATCTTTCTTTTCATACTTTTTTTCCTGAGCTTGTGTCCTCTAGCTAATGACACCTTCCCTCACAACACAGTACTCCTTTGGCTGATTTCTTTCCCCTGAAGCTCATTCCCAGGATTTTTGTCCTCTTCAAACTCCTTTGTTCCTATTCCCTGCTAATCCCCTGATCCCCTGCTTGCACTCACCACCACATATTCTTCAGTCCCTTGCTGTTTTACCACATCCCCTTCAGCAGACTGATAACGCAATTTTAAGTGAAACTAAAACTTTAATATCACTCTGATCCTTCTTGGATTTAGGCTTGTGGACAGAGCCAGAAGCAAGATGGGAAGGGGAGGGAATGAGGGGAGGGATGGGAGGGAAACAGCTGAAGAGAGACAGAATGCAAACTTGATAGCACTTCACCGTCTGTTTATTTCCCAAAGAGTGTCCGCTCAGCTGGGTAGCAGAACAATGTGAGCCACCAGATGTGCAATTGTAACACTAGTGTCAGGAAGAGCTGCTCATGCAGCTTTTAGACAGCACTTGATGTGGGCCATCATTGCCTTTGCAGCCAGGATGCACATCAGCAACTTAGAAATGCAAGGAACTAGAAAACAGAGCAAGATAAGTAAACAAAGAGTAGGTGTATCTTTTATGAGGACAAGAGTAATGAGGAAAAACCCACCAAAGTCAGTATGGTAACAGAAAGGTAGTTGTCCAGCTTGCTTAAGGGAAGCCATGTATTTATTGACAAGTAAAGGCAGGTTCATACTGCAATGAGTTGATGTCTGCTGGAAGAGACATCTTAACTAGAAAGTCCAATACTGCATGGCCTAATTCTGCAGTGCCCTAACTACTCTCAGCACCAAAGACAAAAGCCAGGCAGCTCAGGGCCAGCATCCCAGTCTTCTGCCTTTCTAGACTTGGTTTTACCATGAGTGGAGGAGTATCACCTCAGGTATCCCTTATTCATGTTCTAAAACATGCATGGCATTGATTTGCAGATTAGCACTTCTGAGTTTAGATCTTGTGGTGTGGATATTTTCAAGAATCACAAGATGACAAATATGTTTGTTGTTACATAAAATGCTATGCAGTACTGGTGGAAAAATTGGTCTCCCTGAAAATAAAATGCATAGCAAGAGCAAAAGGATATATCCGTTTCATTTATGCTAGTGAGTAGCATAGATGAGAACATGGCCCAGAAAGGGGCTTAACCCCTGTGCAAGCAACACTAAGATTAGGTATTACATTTATTTAGCAAAATTCAGACAGGAAGATTATTCACCTGTTATTCCTTTCAAAAATTTAGCCTGCTGTGTTATATGTGACATAATTAACAAAACATTACAGCATGTTTCAATGAACTCAGCTATGTGCAATTTTCTCCGAAGTGTGATTAAAGAAATGATTGGAGGGCAAATGGAACAGCTTTTACTGAGACAGCTAACAATGAGACACATTGGATTCTTATTATCTGCTATTAGCTTTGGCTTTCAGGTAGGAGAAAAATATATTTTCGGAATCATTCACTGTCCTTTTTTAATAATTCCTGAGACATGCTAGTTGGTAAGAAAGTTGGCTATTTGTTCTATTTTACTTATTTTTTTTGCAAAAACATGGAGCCTGTGGAAAGCTATTCCAAAATATTTGTTTAAAAGGTCACCTCAGAAGAAATCTCTGCATATTCCACAAAGGAGCAGAGACATTAGCAATACATGGAGCTGGAGTTAATGCTTTAATTTAGGGCTTGAAAACTGAGTTCTGTTTTTGACATTAGAGTGGGAGACTTGTAAAACCTTTGGCAAGTCTTACACAGCTTTCAAAATCCCTGGCAGCTAGGCACCTACTTACTTAGTAGTTCTGGGCCTTTGTCTCTTTCTGCCTAAGTTTCTAGTGTCCATTTTGAACAAAGTGTGAGTTTATCATTGTGCTGAGAGCGCTGCTGCCCCAGCTAACATTGTCCACTGGGGAACTGGTGCCTTGGGTCAGGGATCCAGCCCAGTGCATACTGCGACAGTTTGCCTTGTATTTTGAGGCAACCAGCAAACTATTACAATTTCCAGGTGGCATGCAAGGCTGTCTTTTTCTTTCTCTAATAAGAACCTGAGACTGTTGGGAGGAGCTCATCAGGAGCAAGGAGATGCTGCTCCTTAAAGAGGCAAACCTCTGTTGAGCAGCCACCCCTACCTTCTGCCAAACTTGGACCTTGAGGAGGGAACCTCTGTCTCCCTGATTTTTCACAAGAGCTTATGTCCCCCAGCTCCCAGCCCTGGGCTGACCCAGACTCACACTTTTCAAAATGCACCAGCCTGTGGCACCACACACCAGAGATCATCTATTCCTGCTCTAGATACTATCATAACACAAATAATGATAAATGTGCCATGTAAGCTGTGGTGCGATCCCTCCCTGGAGTGCTAAAAGCCTTTTGATTCTCCACATTATTCTTGGAGGTGAGGATGCCCAAAGTAGTATTCTAGACAATTGACTCTCAATTGCACTCCTCTTTTGTGAGGACACTTACTTGTTCCTTTCTGCTTTCAAATTTTAGCTTTCTATTTTTCCTTCCACTTACTGACTGTACAGTACTTTCTGCTTAACTGAAAGCCTTTGTAGCTGAGTAAAGCTCTGTATCGGTGATAGGCCTGGAGGGTTAAGATCATTTTCCTCAGGGAAGAACTGAATATTATTTCCTGACACAAGAGAATTTGAAATTGTCTTTATGAAATTAAAACAATTTAATATATGGCACTGCAAAATGTGTTGTCTGAGGACAGTCAGGAGCTACAAAAAGAACCACTTGCCTCTATCTGAAATCTCAGCCCTTCTCCTGGAAAGCAATTTAATCCCCTCCTATCCCTGACCTGTTAAGGATCCTGGCCTCACTGAGAACACTCTATACGAGATTAGGCCCAGGAGTGTTTTTTCAGTCTCTATCAGCTTATTTTGAGCTTCTGCTTAGAACATTTTTTAGCAACTGTTTGGCTTTCCACTACAGATTTCAGTATAAGAAATAGTGCATAGATTCTCCACAGAAATCCAGAGTGTTTTAGCAAAGTGCTGCAGCAAAACCAAGACAGATGTAGGTGTGTTGACTTCTGTGGAGTGTGTCAGCTTTCACTTGCTGAGTCTAACAGCTATTGATGGTCCTTAAGAACTTGCTTAGAAAGAGTCTGCAGCAGATCATGTGTAACTTCCAGAGAGGATTAGAGAAGGAAGATTACTGATGAATGAGTATACAAGGAAGGCAGGCATTTTGGTTTCACAACTGCTAACTTCACCACTCTGCACATATGGGCCAAGTTCACACCCACCTGCATTTGAGATTTTAATTTTGTTTGCATTATCCTTACTATTTTCCCACAGTTGGAAATCCCAAAGAAAAACATAGGAAAAATGAAGACTGGGAAAAAAATTCAGGTACAGGTCAAGCCCATTGCCCAACTCCTGGGTCAGAAATGATATCTTCTACATAGATGGTTCACTATCACTTATCCTGCCATTTCAATGCCTACTGATCATTTTTAAAACTGCCCAATTTTTGTTGAAATAGCCAGCAGTGGTAAAGCCACTTGGCTTTTATTTCCTCTTGCAGGGAATGCTCAGGTCTCAGTCGCTATCTTTGATGTTTCCTGTACTACTAATGACTACCGTGGAGCTCCTCTCTGTGGGAGCTATGACACAGAGAGCCATTTCACTACTGCTGTGAGACACATTTAGTTGAGTTCCTTGAGTATATATATCACTAAAAGAGTAGGCTCAGATAAAGCAAGGCACATCATTCTATACAGATTTCAGAAAACATTTTCTACTGACCTACGTAAAAAAATGCATCTGAAAAAAAACACTGGTTTAAAGAGGGAAAGTAGCAGGAGCCATTTAATGTACTAGCCTTCTACCAAGAGAGTCAGAAAGTACTACAGAACTATTCTCTAAGACTTCTGCATAAATTGAAACAATTGAAGACACCTATTATAGCATCTGATCTAGATTCATGTTCTCAAGACTCAGTTATGCAAGCTTGTCTGAAAACTCCCTCTTATATAGGTAATCTCAGTAGTTATTAACTTTTTATGACCTCCCATTGTTGAGAAAAATCTACAGGAGTGCTACGAAAAAACAGCCAGTGATTCCAGGCAGGAGCATATATATTTTTGAATGCATGACAAGGCCAACTGTTTTACTTCCTGACACAACCTTCACTATCACTGAAATACTTTTTCAATATTAGAATGGCACTGAGAGGTGCTGAGTAGTCCTAAATTAGCAAGAACCAGACATTCCTTTCACAAGGTTTTGGAGCTGGATTTAGGTGCCCAACTGTAGACACATGCGACAACTTTAACCACCACTTCTTCATACTGGTTATTTTAGACCTATCATCTCTCTTGGATACCGTAGACCATGTGGTTCTGCTGACACATCGTGAGAACGTTCTTGCAATAGATAGATACACTCTTAAATCATTATTTTACCTTCATTCCATATGGTTTAGATGCCCTTGACATAATTTAAAAATACAGTGCAGCAGCACAATTTAAGATAAACCACTACCAATAAGCCAAGCAATTTAAAATCTCATATCCCCTTCACCTTCAAACAAATCCTCCCAACTTACAATTCCACTCAACTTTCCTGGAGAAAAAAAAAAAAAAAAAAAAAAAATTAAAGAAATATATGAACTCAGCAATGTGCCTTAAAAAATCATTTGAAATTATACTGTCATTCAGTAGTAAAACAGTTGGCTGAGATATTTGATCTATAACATCACTATATCATAGAAAACAAGTTGCAGGGACCACAATCTTTCAAATGCAGATGATGAATTAAAGAGATGATTTTGGATAAATATACGGTGATGCCATTCTGGAGGGTTGTCTGTTCCTTCTGCCTCACTCTTCATTTTCCTCTGCAATGGACCTATATATAGCACTTCTTAAATCCCAGAACTGTCCCCATATGAAGTTCTCTAGGACGCTACTTTGTCATTTTTTTAAATCTTCAGTTTTACGTGAATTGTGTCCTCCAGAAGTCACTGGAGTGGTTAAGAGTCTGTTCACACAGTGGGCTCAAATCAAGCTCTTCATGGAAAGTTACACACTGCAGTGCCTGTATCCTACTGACAACGGCTTTGTATCACTGTTTCAAATGATTCAACCACAGCAATCAATCTGTTAGCATTTTACACTTACTTTTCCTAGGTGCAACCAGTGAAGAATTGGGCCTTCCATCACTTCCAGCTTTTATAAGGCTTCAAAAAACTGGGCAACAATTTGCCCCTTGTTTCACCCCTGAAACTACATCCCTGCCACAGGTTCACAGCCATGTAACTGAGCACAACATCTGGCAGAAAGCCCAGAATTTGACCCAGGAGGTTTATGGTGTATAGGGATGGTATTAACACACATCAGGAGCCAAATCTGCACTCTGACTGCTTCATAAAAATGCTACCACCTCCATTGTTACATTTAACCTCTTATATTAACAATAAAGCAGGCCAAACTGTTCACTAATAACAAGTTAGCCCGCAAAATTTTATCAGACACAAGCAATTTGCATTTTGTAACCTTTCTTTACTATTAATAACTTTGAGTAATAAGAACTGGGCAGTAACAGGTGGATCAGCAACATTTCACTGCACATTTAGAGTATTTATTAAATTTACCATGTGGTTGCAGATGTACTTGAAAACTATAATCACAGAGTGAAAAGTTTCACTTTAAGTTAATACAATGTTAATACAATTAATATACTTAAGTATAGACATCACAGTAACAACTTGTTTTCAGTGTCATGATTAACCCATATTTTTTGCACTGAAATCTTTGTGAACTGATCTTTTATCTTCACCTGAGAGACTAAAATAAAAAAGTAAAATTTTGAAAAAAGTCAACCAGAACAATCCGTTCAGATTGAAAGAAAATATTTAATTTTTCTTGGACTTCTTAGCTGTTCTATCATTAAGTGTAAGCATTTTAATAAGGAATGTCAAGATATTTTGAGACATGGAATGATTTCAGGGAATGTAAAAGATGAAAAATATCATTCATTAGATAAGTGATCAGCATGCAGTGGCAGAATGTTCACAATTCATTTTCTTGACTGTATTCAGCTAATTCTAATTATCCAGAAGGTATAATAATATGTGAAGTGAAACAAACATGTAACATATATTGAATTGCTCCCTGGCTTTAGCTATACTATCTTCACAAGCCCCTTACCACTATTCCTTCAGTCAGGTTACTGCATTTGACTAACAGTTGAACACAACAGCACTAGTACTGGGCTAAATTAACATCAATTAGCATTTAAATTGCATGTTTAAATGAGTGCATTAATGGGTGCATGCAATTTATAACTCTCTCCCCTCCACTTCCAGCCTTATCTAGTGCCAGAGATTTGTCAGACAGCTGGTATCAATCTGCCTAATCTCAGATTTAGAATCACTGTTTGCCTGCATACATTTAGCTGGCACACACTGATTAAAGGAAAATTCTTATAGATTGGCTTTAAATCTACAATACGATTTGACGTATATTTTATCAACTGCATCTGATTTTACAGCTAGCTTCCATGGGCCAAATATTACCTGATTTACAACCACTTCCCGGTGCCTTCAGTTGTGCTGCACTTCATGCTAGACTGGAACAAATTTGGCCCTATGTTTCACTGTCTAACCGTATGGACTGCAATAAATTACAGCTTGTGCCATGATATCCCTCCTTTCCTCTGAGGTGAAGCTGTGAATATCAAACCATGATTCTTGAAGGGTAGTAAGAGTCGAATACAAATGAAAATTGCCTACCACTAATTGCTAGTGCCATGAATGAGTTCATTCTTATCTGTATACCAAAATTTTAAGTAAGGGAGATTCTGAAGGTTTAAATTATACAGTTTCTGTTCCCTGAAATGAATTTGTAATATCACTGTATTAAGAGAAATAGCTAGTGTCATTCATGGCATCATCATCATTATTATTTTATTAATTTATTATTATTTTATGGAAACAAGGAATCTCTACAACCTCACGTAATGAGATAAAATAGGCGCTGACGTAAACCAAAAATCACTTCAAAACATTTTTCTGTCTTGTCTGTCAGTTCTGGCTCCAAAGCCAAAACCACATCAGTCTCACTACAAAGACTATGAGCTTGGGAGCCCAACTGGAGACCCACCTTCAGTGTATATGTACCCCAAAAACCCACATACTGCTCAGCACATCAAGCCTGCTGCCCATGTGCTCAGGATGCCCAGGGACAGACTAGAGGGTGTCTGTAGGATTTCTGCAAGGCAACTCTGGGAATAGAAGGCTACACAGACATAAATAAGACTAGCAATAGCAGATATAAGGGTCAGTTGGATAGAGATATGGATTCAGCTCTGGACCATATCAATACTGAAAATGTAACATACATACAAATATCATATTAGAGTAAAATTTCAAAAACAACTTTACATATCCACACTGAAATATAAAGCATCAGAAACAGTAAAAGTTATTTCAGACAGATTTGACAGGAATCATCTAAATTCTAATTAACTGAGAAATACCACTTAGTACAAGAAAGTTATGATAGGCAGAGACTCGTAGATAAAGAGCATCAGCATTTGCAATTGTGTGATAATCTCATTTTATTCTGATATTTGGCCTCAAAGATGTTGTGCTATGCTTTAAATATTCGATGTCTATGCACTGTCCTGAGGTTTATTATTTATACAATAGATGAAAGCTCCTAAGTTTTTTCTTGAATAACATACTACTGTGGCAAACCGACTCATCAAGGTTAACCATTCTTCTTGCCTACTACCTTCAAAAATTACGTCCTCAAGAGGAATTACACAACTAAGTCAGATAGTGTGGGCAAATTTAATTAACTAAATGTCAGAGTCCACAGTTGTTACAGATGACATAAAGAGAAAAAGAGATAGGGCATAACCTTGAGGTACTTGTTATTGCTGCCAAATGCTTTAAAGGATTGTTCACCTGGACATGAAGCTTTCAGTCTGTGGCACAATTAATGTATGTGTGTATCACAGCATGTCCCTCAAAATAGAATTTCAATGTAATGTTTCTTACTCTCATTGAAGAAAGCCCAGGGTGTAAGGGAATAAAATACAAAGGGCTCTGCCAGAACAGCTCTGACACCCACGCACTCATCAGACAGGAGAGATCTGGAGTGTTTCTCTTTAATTGCAACCACGGCAGGGAAGCCCAAGCTTTGCCCAGCTCAGGCTTACACTGGCAAATGGCCAGTGACCTTGGGCTGGCCACATGTTTACATCAAATGGTGAATCTGCGGCTATCTTCTGCCTCACCATGCAAGCAGGGCTGATAGAAGCTAGGCACTGGTTTTCTAGGACCTAGCTGCCCCAGCCAAGAGGAGCTGGGTAGTAGGAACAAAAGTCCTGAAGCTCTTTTTTTATATCACAGCCTTTTCAAAAACAGCTGTGTGCTCTAAATACCAAACAAGTCTATCATTTCCTGTTCCTTCTATACTGGTTTTGGGGGACAGAATAGAGTATTTGTCCAGAGTTTTGTAAATCCTATCAGGGTGATTAAAAATCTGTCACTGATTGAGCTCTAATATCCTGCTGTTCTTCTGGGCCAGTGAAAGCTAGATGTGTGAACATCAAGTTTAGCCCCTTGCTTTGGGGGAGAGAAAAGAGATAACTAACTTCAGACTTTCCTAGTTTCAGCAAGAGGGGTCCCACCTGATCCCTCGTGGGAGCCCTTGGTACCCATCCATTGCCACCCCATGGAAATGGGTAGCACTTGCTTTCCCTCAGTGATGCACACCCAGGGGGTGCAAAGCCTACACAGGTCTGCCAGAGAAAAGAGTAAAGACCTACTCTCCCCCATGACATCATTAAAAGATGTTTAGCTGGAATGACCCAAAGAATTGACATTGTGAAGAGCAGCTTAAAAGAAACTTCTATACATTTCCTAACATACTTGTTACAGTGTACCCATAGTTATTAAAACTAGCCTGGGAGTGGTAGAAGGCAGCAGCATGAGGATTAAAGAGTTAATTACGTTTCAGAAGCAGAATGGGAAATGAATGAGGTGTCACAGAGAGAAATAAACCTTAAACAGGACTTCTAAAAAGACCTGCAATAAACTAACCAGCTCATGATAAAGCCAAGAATACGATGGACGAAAGAAGGGGAGAATTGAATGCAGTGGCTTATAGGAATAATTCTGCCCTCATAAAATCCTTTTTAATGCTTATAAATGGCAGAAATATATCAATTCTCTAGTTTGAACTATCATAAATAAATAAGAAAGCGCCCTTCAAACTACTATTTTTTGGAACCACAACATAAAATATTTTGAGTTGTCTTAAAGAGAATATTGTTTATTTATAACAGAACATGATGATTTCTGGCAACAAGGTAATAATTATTAAGGTTTAGCAGACAATAGTCTATATTTGATATTTCAGTAAGATGTAGTGAGGTGGAGGTTTTTTTATTATTATTTACTGAGAAGTTCATAGACCCATCTCTAAGGATTTATGGGGAATATAGTTGTTGTTCCTAGGCAGAAACAATCTTAAGAATTTTCCAAGCAGCCTCACAATGAGAGAAGTTTTCCCATAATGTAAACACTGTTTGGAAATTGCACTCTCTAGACATCCTTTCTTAGGCTTTGTTCTGATAGGAATGATCTAAAATAAAACCATAAGAAGTGAACACACAGAAAGAACATTTGTTGTTTGATTCATGTTCCCCAAAGAGTGTTGATGCCTTTGGAGAAGTGAAATCATCATAAAGGATATACTGTACAGAACCACTGTGTGAAGAAAGAGATGAACATTATTAGAATTCAGAAATAATGAAATAGCATGGTTGACTGTACAAGTGACACTGATTTACACCAGATACCAGTCTCTCTTTGCTGGTGCTTTTGATACATATCTTGAAACACACTCTGGTATGTCACCTTTTAAAACAATTGTTAGGTACACATATGGTTCTAAAAGTACTGAGTTTTCATATGCTTGACCTATGGGTTATCTGAAAAATTTTTGTTCAAGAGCCACATGGACTATATAGTAATGAGGGGGAATCAAGGAGAGGTTTACTGCAGAGCTTGCTCTCTTCTGATAAGCCCTGCCTCTGTTCCCCAGTAATGTGTTTCTTCCCAGCAACCTCACTGCTTCCTGATCTCTGCTATTCCCTTCCCCTCCAACCCAGAAAGCCAGAAATAAGGAAGAGAGGGAAGATCATTGCCTCATCTGCCTCATGTGTGTGTAAAGTACCCTGCAGCAACAGAGGGAGGCTACAGGAAGCAGCAGGTTCTACAAGCATGTGCCTATATGAGTAGTACTACACAAAAATACAGCAATTTTCTAGTGTTATTTTCCTTTTGTCAAATATTCCTAAAGTTAATTATAAAGGATTGGAAGATTGTGCCTGTTCCTGCTCAGAAATCCTATTGTTTGTTGTCAAACTGAGGTGTCAATCATCATATGACAGTGAGCTGCAAGAGAGTGGTGCTGCAGCACTGGTGTGCAAGGAAATACATTTTGTCAGTTCCCAGAGTGGTTGTGAGCAGGGCCACAACACAGCCTGAGCACACCGAGTGCAGCACCCTGACAATCTGCCCCAGAGGTCCTCAGTCTGTGCTATTAAACGAGGAGGTCACATCCAGACTTCCCACTGGAAATGGTCCCCAGCCCATGTCAGCTCCCAAACCCAACACAGAATTAGTCTAGGAGAAGAGTCATTAGTCTGAACAAAAATCCCAGCAGCACCATGCTAAAATTTAATATAGACAATCCGTTCCAGGTGTCCAGGAGCATCACATGCTACTTTTTAATCTACTGCGTCTCCAAGGCCAGGATCCTGAGCCCTGTGGTACCCATGTGAGTGATACGATGACCCCTGTGTACACATCATCATTTCACCACTGATACTGTGTCCAAAGATCCATGTTTTGAGGGGTTTTACTTCATCACCATCCAGCCAGAACAGCTCCAGCTGGGTTCACAGCACAGCATGGTTACCCCACTCTCAGCTTGATGGGGGTGCAGTTGGGAAGATGGCACATTACCATGTTGGACACCTCATCAGTCTGGGGTAAGCAAAGACAAGATGCCAGTTAAGCCTGGCTGTGGACCTCCCTCAGTAAAGCTATGCACATCTAAGTCTTGATGAACACTCCCAGTGAAGTGTGCACCCATCCTCTCCACAAGTATAAAAGAAAATGGCTATATCCTGGCTGTCTGCCACAGAACCCTTCATCTTAACCATGCTGGGTTAGGGGTGAATAACATTCAGGCTGGGTTAGCCTGGTGAATAGCATTGCAGATGGATTTTAAGACTACATGCTGAATGCAGCAAAAATTCAATTAGGATCGAACCTCAAGTCTGAAAGGGCTGAGTATTATGGACTTTCATTACTCACAAAGTAATATAAAACAGAATAGACAATTAACCTGGAGTCACGGAGAGCCCCTGACAAGTGCTTAAGCACTCTCACAAGCACTGTCCATCCTCTTTTCAAGGCAAAAATAAGAAGTAAACCTTTAAAACAAGATGTACCTGTTGCACTTAACATGAAAAATCAGCCTGCATTGAACGTGGATATGGCAATCCCATTTCCTACAATGGTCCTCTGTACAAAGGTAAAATCATTCATTACTGAATGAATCCCAAAAGTATAATATTAAGAAAAACTTCCTATTACTGAAGAAAAGAAAAGAAAAGAAAAGAAAAGAAAAGAAAAGAAAAGAAAAGAAAAGAAAAGAAAAGAAAAGAAAAGAAAAGAAAAGAAAAGAAAAGAAAAGAAAAGAAAAGAAAAGAAAAGAAAAGAAAAGAAAAGAAAAGAAAAGAAAAGAAAAGAAAAGAAAAGAAAAGAAAAGAAAAGAAAAGAAAAGAAAAGAAAAGAAAAAAGAAAAGAGAAGAAAAGAGAAGAAAAGAGAAGAAAAGAGAAGAAAAGAGAAGAAAAGAGAAGAGAAGAGAAGAAAAGAGAAGAGAAGAAAAGAGAAGAAAAGAGAAGAGAAGAAAAGAGAAGAGAAGAAAAGAGAAGAGAAGAAAAGAGAAGAGAAGAAAAGAGAAGAGAAGAAAAGAGAAGAAAAGAAAAGAGAAGAAAAGAAAAGAGAAGAAAAGAAAAGAGAAGAAAAGAAAAGAGAAGAAAAGAAAAGAGAAGAAAAGAAAAGAAAAGAAAAGAAAAGAAAAGAAAAGAAAAGAAAAGAAAAGAAAAGAAAAGAAAAGAAAAGAAAAGAAAAGAAAAGAAAAGAAAAGAAAAGAAAAGAAAAGAAAAGAAAAGAAAAGAAAAGAAAAGAAAAGAAAAGAAAAGAAAAGAAAAGAAAAAGGAAGGAAGGAAGGAAGGAAGGAAGGAAGGAAGGAAGGAAGGAAGGAAGGAAGGAAGGAAGGAAGGAAGGAAGGAAGGAAGGAAGGAAGGAAGGAAGGAAGATTTTTCTCTTCTCATATTTGTCTATGAAATCAAGTACCTGAAAAAGAATCTTCTATATCTTTTTTCATGCATCTCTGTTGTTGGAATTAACCCTTCAAGGAACAAAGAGGCTCATGGAGATTCCTGCATGCTCTCAAAGCCAATTGTGCTACCTAGTCCTTTAGATCAGCTTCAAATCAAAATGTAACAGGCAAGTAATTGTTCACTCCTAGGTGCTTATGTGGTTCTGTTCTTGTTTAGATCTTGTGAGACTGCTAAATACATCACTTCAGGCTTGTTAGTAAGAGCTACATCAAATTATTTTGTAACAGTTTGAGTTCTTGTATATCTATTATTTACTACTTCAGTAATTTAAAACACAGCAGAAGTTTCGGTGGTTTTGCTGCTGAACTGAGCTAGATTGGCTGGAGAGGGAGGGAGAGAGAACGATGTGAGCAAACAGTGCCACTATATTAGTTAAATGACCCTGCTGGTTATTTTTGTGTTTGGACAAGTCTGCCACACAGACATTACTCTTAGTGTGTTTTGCAATTTTGGTACGTGCCACTTCAATTACTTTTTCCTATTAATCCTTCTCCTATATATTAATCCTCTTCTTATGTATTCCTTCTCTTTTTGTGATTACCTGTCCTGTAATACTTTCAAAGGACAAGTAATATATTTACAAGAGTAAAAACTTGAGCCCTTTACTGGTTTCCATTTTTCTGAAAGGTCAGTGTGAGATGTCTATAGCTGTGCAAGTTAGAGATGGAGTTGGATCATACAGTCCTCTCAGCCTCTGCCCAGTACAAGATTTTCCTTCACTGTAGCCCAGTTCATCATCAAAAGATGGATCTTCCCCCTTCACTTCTGCCATAGCCTCAACTTCTGCACTAAACAGATGTTGCCTCAAAAAGCTGGTCAGAGTCTTACCCTGACTTTTTATGGAAGATATCCACCTTTTCATTACAGCTGGGCATAGCCTCAGGGTAGCATGAGAGCAATCAGAGACTATTACATATAAATACCATTTTGTTAGAAGTGGTGCATGTGCTATTAAAGTACATAATTGGTGCCTTGCAATGCCCTTACCTTGCACCCAGGTATATTCCTGGATATGCTGTAATAAGGCACTTCAGGAGGTATTCACACCATCTATCTTCAGCTGGCCTATAAAGTCAATGGCAAAAGGTAGGCACCTAACACACATGCTTCAGATTGCTCTCTGGAGGATCCCACTTTTTTTCATCAACTATGTAGGGTATTTAGGTGGCTCATTTTGGTGCTTCAATTAGATGCCTAAAATTTGAAGACATGAATACCCTACTTCATGAATATTACCTTAGATCTCCACTGGTTGTGCTATGTACCATATTACTTGACAGATTTGGGCTTATGAGATGGTAATGACCAAGCTCTCTTCCTTTCTTTTTAGACTTGCTCACCTAAATTGTACTTTTATAGAGAAGAGCTGGCACTTATTTCTTGTGAACAGAATTGCCCTCTCTATTGCTTCCTTTCTGTTCTTCATACTTCTGCTGTATTTCTCAGCCTATAGTAATTGTTTCTATTTCCACTCAGTTTGACATTTGTGCAATTTGCATAATAACTTTTCTTCATTCCCAACCTGAAACCAACAGTGTTATGATCTATGAGATTTGAGGAAAGTCAAAAAGACAAATATTTCTTCATCTGCCAGAATATTAATATTCTGTCTCAGAAGAATATCTTCTATAATAAACCACAGTTTTTCTCCAGATCATGTAATTGTCATAAGAAGGCAATATTCTATGCTTAAACACATTTATCATCTCTGTTACTTTCCCTTCACTATTAAATATTTTTATTATATTGGCTAACTAAAAAATTATGATTTGTTACAGATCTTCCAGAGCTGCTGACAGAGCTAATTGCTAAATTGCCACTGATCTGTGCTCTGGGTAACTTTATTATCTGCCTTGATGTCACCTCCAATCCTTTTGCACAGAAGCTTTATAAGGCTTTAACATTCATTCAATTTGACCAAACAAATCGACCATCCTGTTACATGTGAGAACAAGATTTAGTAATTTGACTGTATCTTTTACCTGGGAAATTTCAAGCCAGCACATCAATTTTCAAAGGTCACTCACTTGCTCTATTTCATTTCACTTTCCTTTCCCAATCTGTTTGCTTTCTAGTAAGTCATTCTTGTTGCTTTTCAGTCCATTCTGGGGTGACAGAGCTCATTACTTCTCCAGGACTCAGAAGACCGGTGTCATGTAGCGAGCCAGAACCACCAATGATATTCATCTGTATTTGCACATGCAATAGGGGATCTTGACAAAACAAAGCATTCCTGAAGTCCACCTACATTCTTCACTGCTTGTATCATGCAGTTGGAAATAATGCTTCTGATGCAGACACATAGAAACCTGACAGAGCAAAAGATGGGGTCCAAATAATTATTTAGCTCCAGCTGAAAGAATAAATTGAGAATTAATATGGCTGCATATCCTAAAACAATATTATTTCTGAAAGGCTGGGTTACACACTGTTTTTTCTACTCAGTGAAGTTATTTTTTTCTGGCTCCTTTCCCTACCTTCTGTTTTTTCCTAAGCTCCTCAGCTGATATTAAGTTTGTTATGTCAGCATGTTAGTCAATCCTATTGCAGCTTTTATCAAACTGGCAGACTCTAGCTCTGTGGTGGTTTTATGACATTATTGCTCTGACAGATTGCTCCCACATGACACTGGAAAATACAGTGACTCAGAGGAGCAGGTGGGAGCATGCACTTTCAACCAGCTGATTTGATGGATGAAAAAATCTCACAGAAGCCTATCATAGTGAGAGGTTATAATGCAGTCTTCCAAACACATTCACTTCCATGACACCTGTACTGAGAGACTGTGCAAATTGTTGTCATACTAATTTCAGAGATAATTAGGAAAAGCAGAAACCCCAGGTTTCTCTCTGTTTTTGTGTCTCAGATATGTACATGTAGGAAGTTTCTTGATCAGACCAGTACTTCTTACAGTTCATTACTCTGTCATCTTCTGATAACGGTTGCTATTAGATGTTTCAGAAGACATACACAAAATAGCCACAAAATAATGAGTCTTTAAAGCTACTAGAGTAAGTTTATTGCAGCCCTCACTGTCTAAATACAAACAATATAACTTCTCTGTTCTTCCTTTCTTCCCCCAACTTCATTCCTTATTTCATTCACACCCACGTTATTTTTTATGTAGGTGTTTGGTGCCTCAGATTTCAACAAGAACATTTGTGTGAAAATTATCTCCTTGTATTTTGGCTAGCTATTAGCATCAGTAGCATATTTCTATATGTTACTGTTTAATCAGCTTTCACATTCAAGAATAGATGATCATTTACATTACCTTCACTTCAGAACCCATATCTTTCGTACTCATGAACTGAGACAGAGTAATGCAAAGCCTCTTGCATATTTCAGCTGAAAAAATCATCCATTAATAAATACCCCCATTAATGGTTAAATATTAGTTAGTGTATCTTATATCTTGCTGAATTTATTTGCTAGAATTTAAACAAACAGTATGAATAATTTCAAGATTTTAGACTCTTTAATATTGCTATATGTACACATATGATCTATTACCAGAGTTTTCTATATCTGAGCAATTGAGAAGTTTGGTGTGATCCCTGGGCCAAAATTTTCTGGACTAAACTTTCTGAAATCAGTTTGGTTACATTGAAGGGACTTTCATCCCTAATACAGGAATTTCTGCTGTTAAATGCACATCAGAAAATGTCAAACATTTATTTCTAAATATTTGTACAAAGCACTGTATTAACCCTTTCAAAGATAGAATTACACAAATGTTGGTGACCACTTTAAAATATTTAGACTTCTCTAATTGTAACCTGAAAATATCGTTTGGGGTTTTTTGTTGTTGTTGTTTCCTTCTCCTCCCTCCCTCTTCAATGTCTATCATGGCAAATGCTAGAAAAAGCGATAAAAAAGCAGGTTTCCCATTACAGGACTTATGGCTTTGGGACTGCAAGGTGCACCAAGAGATAAGAATTCAGAATTAAAAAAGAGCATGATAAGACTCTCTAAGACCATTTCAGTCTCTGAAACTACCTGTTCTAGAAGACCTTTTCTGGGTGTGCATTTTATTTATCAGAGAGCTGTGGTCAGTGAAACAGTAGCAATTGGCTAGTGCAACTAGCCTGGAACCAGCAAATAATACATCTGCAAAGAGCTGTTCACTGTGAGTCAAACTCTGGTGAACAAACTGTTATAAGCACTCCTAAAATATATGGACTGTGAGGCGAAGGAGAGAAGCAGAAATTTTTAAATAGCAATGCTTTTTCAGAATTAGGAATACGTTGTGAAAGTTCAGCTGTACACAAAATTACACGTATGCTAAGTGTAGGCTAGTGTTACTACAATGCACCATTTTGTAAAATGTTTAAATATGGATCAGAATATGAACGTAAAAACCATGTACAATCTAGTCTGTTTCCCACACATACGCCAGAGCAAATAATGATGTGATTTGAGAGGCATAATGACAATATTGTGCCTATAATGCTTTTGCCCAAAGGTACACTTGTGCATATGTTTTCTATTCATTTTTGTTCTCTATTGCACATTTCCCTCAACTTAATTATTCCATTGATTGTAATTAAGCTCCCTCTAAGCCTGTGAGTGTGGAGTGCATTTTCAAAATAAATATGAGCAAGCTGACTTGCTTCTGAAGCTTTTCTAAACTCTCACAGCTTTATAAAATGCCTAACAGGCACTTTATCTGAGAACACAAATGCATTTTATTTTAGAGGCTGTCTATGACTCTATCCATTTTAAAAAGAGAGAGGGAAAATCTGCTGATTTTCAAACTATGGAAATCAAACCTACGGCAAATTTTTTAATCCACTATTCTTATTTTTTGTATTACTTTAGCACCTATTACAATGTGGGCATCCCTGCAGAGATGAATATTCCTTTATGGTAGTTGCTGAACAAACATATATTAAGGAACACTCCGTGCCCAGAAACAGGTCTTATACATGGATATCTTGGATAGACTGAAGAGAAGAGCAGAAAACATGATAGTAACTAGATAGTAACAGAACTAAATGTGTAACTAGATATATTTTTTGCATAAAAGAGTAGTCTCAGTTTGCCACCTGTCTAACTATCTCAACATTGCAACCTATTTTCATAACTTGAAGAAACACTTTGGAATCTCAAATGTTCATATAATATTGATCCGCTTCAACTGCACTGTAGCACCCGATGGCTGTTTTTTTCTCTCTCTCCCTCTCCCCTCTTCCCCAAAGCCACAAGCTGTCCCATAAGAACAAATCATAGTAGCTTTATAATATAAACAATAAATTATGTCATGTATATATGCTTCTGAGGTGAAAGTGCTGTGCCTTCTGCCTGCATGAAGTCTATTTTCATCTAGCTTAATTAATGACCAAAGAGATTGCTTAATACCTCAGCATTACCATGTCTGTCAATAGTGCACTAATATTATACAGCTGTAGTATGTTCTAAAACAGGATAATTTGAAATCCATAGGTATTTAAAGATTTTTGGTGACAGCTGATACCAGATTTGAACCAAAACAAGGTGGAATATATTTAATTAGAAACAGCTAGCAAAATCTCATGTATAATGACAGGGTATAGATTTGGATCCAGTATATCATCAGATGAAGCATAGTATACACAATATCAGATTGTAGAAAGATGAGGTCACTTTCTTACGTTAAACCCTTTTGTATCTTTTTAATACACCCAAAATAGAATGGTTATCCAAAAAAACCATATTTTTACAGATAACTGATATTTGATAACTCTTAATAGATACTTGTTGAAATCAGTAAACAAATTTTTACAATACTCTGTATAATATTTTGGCTATATAATATTTTGGCTATAACATACCAAGTAGGATTGATGTGACTATGTCTGACCTAGTGACTCTAAGCTCCCGAAGTATTGAGAAATATAGATTTCTTGATGGAAATTTCATTTCTTAAAAACAGACATCTTAAATAGATCAGGTGAACTGCACCTTCAGCATACACATATTTCTCCAACGGTTATAAAGGGAGGGTAGATCAGCCGTCAGTATCACACTGTAGAGATCTGAAATTAAGATAGTTCCCATTCTTTATGTTATCTCACTTGATCTTTTCTGGCCAGGCAAGAGGGCAACTATGAGGTCTTAGCCATGAACTAGAGCAGATGAAATAGTAAGTGCAGAAAAGGGATGTGTAATAAAATAGAAAGAAACATGCCTCATCATTTTGTATTTGTTTCTAGGAGTACATGGAAGAATCAGAACATGCATTTCATTGGGTCTCTGGTGAGACATCAACTAGTAGCTGCCTATGGACCTCCTCACTGCTCTCTAACTGTTTCTATTTTTTTGTTAACTCTGAGTGGAGGAGGATATGATGCAGTACCAAAGTCTTATTCACTACTTGCCTCATATGCTGAAGTTTCTGAAAGAGGAAAGTAATTATTTGTTCCTAAAGTGGTGATATTTTCGCTGATTTTTAGCTTTTATATTCCCAGAAAAATGCTCAACAATTTCTCTTCCTGCTTGTAGCCAGCAGGAATGAAGTATCACTGTTATCTGAAACTCCACCTTGCACAAGTGGGTCCTGTAGTAGGAAACTGTGTTGGGTTTATGTGTGGTGGGGTTTTGGTAGCAGTGGAGGGGCTACAGAGGTAGCTCCTGTAAGAATCTTCTAGAAGTTCCCCCAGCTCCAAGTCAGACCTGCCTCTGGCCAAGGCTGAGCCAGTTAACAATGGTGGCTGCACCTCTGTGATAACGTATTTAAGAAGGGGAACTTGAGAGGAGGAGGAGTTGTGAGGGAAATACCTCTGCAAACATCAAAGTTGGTTGAAGAGAGGAGGAGGAGGAGAAGGAGGTGGCGGGGAGGCTGGGGGCGGGGGGGGGGGTGCAGAGCAAAGATTCCCCTGCAGCCCATGGTGAGAAGGCAGGCTGTCCTCCTGCAGCCCATGGAGGTCCCTGGTGGAGCAGATGCCCACCTGATCCCATGCCAGAGAAGGTGGTTGCACCTAAAGAAGACCAGGGCTCTGTGGGAAGATCCTGCTGCAGCAGTTTGTTGATGGGAGTAATGCAAACCGCAGGAGCAACCCACACTGGAGCAGCTCATGAAGAGCTGCAGGCCATAGGAAGGACTCACATCGGAGAAAGTTCATGGAGGGCTGTCTCCCGTGAGAGGGATCCCCAAGCTGGAACAAGGGAAGAGTGTGAGGAGTCTTCCCCCTGAGGAGGAATGAGCAGCAGAGAAAATGTGTGATGAACTGACTGCAACCCCCATCCCCTGCCCCTGTGGCAGGTGCATCCACCCAATGAAAGCAGAGCTTCATGGCTGCTGAAGTGCAGCAGCTCCTGGCTGCCTTTGTTCTCAGGGCTTCGTGGTAATTGTGGCCTTTGGCTAATGGGAGCGGCTATTGACTACAGGTCAGATTCAGCCTGGGTATAAATGGAGTCCCCTGGGGGAGCCATTTTGAGCTCGTCCCCTGGAGCAGCACGCTGCCGTTGAGGACTCTCCCTTTGGGTCAGGATGCTGCCCAAGGAAACTCCTCGAGGTGCCTTGGGTCGGGACGCTGCCCTGAGCAGGTCCTGGAGGTTGAGAGCCCTCACTTGTCAGGTGAGTGATAAAGCATTTTGGGTTGCCATTAAACCCTAGGGAGTGGGGCTTTGTTCTGTGTTTTGGGTTGCTGTTAAACCCCATAGAGTTCTTTGTTATGCGTTTTGGGTTGCCGTTAAACCCTAGAAAGTTGTTCTGTACTCCTCTCACAGACATTCGAACCTGTAATTTATGGAGAGCTAGTTAACTGTATTAATAATTAAATTTTTATTTTGGTGGTTGGTTGCTCATTTGGGAGCCTCCATAACAGCCCCCCTGCATCACTGAGGGGAGGAGAGAGAGAAAACTGTAGCAAAGCTGAGCCTGGGAAGAAGAAGGGTGTCAGGGGGAAGGTGTTTTTAAGATGTGGTTGTATTTTTCATTATCTACTCTGGTAAATTAGTGGTGATGGTGTTAAAATTAAATTAATGTTCTTTTTCTTCCCCAATCGAGTCTGTCTTTTGCTTGTGACCATAATGAGTGAATCGTCCTTCCCTATCTTTGTCTTCACCCCAAGCCTTTTGCTTTATTTTTTTCCTCCCCATCCCTGAGGGGGAAGGAGTGAACAAGCAGCTGCATGGTGCTCAGTTGCCCTCTGGGCTTAAACCACAACAGAAATGTAAAAGAAGCAGGAGGTGATGGACCTGCAGTGATCAATGTGTCAAGATGGGACGGTTAATGAACTGCCAACCCTAAGCATTTAGCATTTCTGTGGTGATGCAGGGAATGTAACCAAATTTCTGGTTGTGGATTTAACATATATGAATCACTGTTTTAGCATAAACATATTTAGTATTTTGCAGACTATGTGGTAAGTAATATAACAACTTAGGTGAGCTGATATTGATGCCTTAGACTCACTATACCATTGTGTCTTACAGACTTCTGTGTGTTGGGAGAACTGGGAAACTTACTCATGATAATTATATGTTGCTGCACTTGGATAAACTTGTGGATAGATAGGGAGTAAGGGGTGCTTGTGTCATGATAAATCTAAGGTGTTTTATTTCTGTACTGGCTCTGGCTGGGATGGAGTTGGTTTCTTCTCAGCAGCCTGTACAGTGTTGTGTTTCAGATTTGTGTCTAAACCAGTGCTAATAACACATCAATGTTTTAGTTATTGCTGAACAGTGCTTGCACATGGCCAACGCATTCTCTTTTTCCCACTCTGCACCCCAGCAAGTAAGCTGGGGGAGCTCAAGAAGTTATGAGGGTACAGACCTGGGACAGCTGACCCGAACTGTGCAGATGGATATTCCATACCATATGATATCTTGCTCAGAAATAAAAGTCTGAAGTAGAGGAAGAACTAATGGGGAACTTTGGCTTTTGGGTGGGCATTGCTCAGAGACTCACTAGGCATCAGTCTTGTGGGAGGTGGTGAGTGACTTCTTTGAATTGCCTGGGTTTTTTTGCTTTTTCCTTCACCTTGTTAAACTGTTTTTATCTTAACCCACAAGCTTTCTCATTTTTGTTCTTCCTGTTGTCTTCTCTGTCCCCTTTTACCAGCTATGGATATGCCATGCTTTCTAACTTTTATGGACAATTACTTCAACAGTTTCAAGAGGCCAACCTTGGCAACTACTGTATGATACCATAGTAGCCAGGAGCAATTAGAATCTCTGTAAGGACATTCACAGTGGTAGGGCCAGATACTGCTCCAAATAACATCGGCAGTGAAGCTCCTGTTTGCTTCAGTTCTCAGTAGGTTTCAGTCACAAGATAAAAGTGGATCATGTCCTGAACTCTGAGAAACACTGGCTAGAGCCCAAAATGAATAGCAAGAAGGTATGCTACCAAATCTGTGTCTTTGTGCAACTCTATCTGCAATTATTTTACAGTTTTGTCCAGAGAACTGATTAAAATATTGAATAGGATTCAGCCATAAAGGGGATCTCTGCATTTTTTTACTAGACACTGTTCTCTGACAGTATGTTACAGGTACTCTGTGGGATTTATCAGTTTACTATTTCTTAATCCCTTCAATATGGACTACACTGATTTTGTACAGTACTAATTTTTATCATGTTTAATTAAATCAAATATTTCACAACAGTAAATTTGTTGTGTCAATACAGTTATTTTCATCAGCTGTACATTTAATCTCATTAAAAGCAATACCAAATTTACTCAAAAAGACCTAATTTCATTAAAACATTGTTCCCTGGTGTTAAATACATTACCTCCTTCAATTCTTTATCGATCATATCAATTTCAGCTCCTTTGTGATTTTTCCGATAGTAATTTCATGTTGACCATTTTAACACTTCATAGGAAATGCCATTTTCTATATTTTTCAATAATTGATGAGCAATTACTCATGTCCTGGTATATTCTGTATTCTGATATTCGTCACAAACTGATGTTGAGATTTTAAGAACTCCACTGACTTTTTTCAAAGGAATTCAGACACAAATTGTCTGGTCCTGAGAATATAATCTTTAAATATGACAGTTGTGGCCTGATATTATTCTTAACCACTGGCAGAAGAAAAAATATTTCATTAGCGTAATTTCTCAGATGAGATGGATAAATCTGTTAAATATAAGACATATAAGTCTATCAGGGCATTTCTAAGTTTTTCTAGAAGGTATCTTATCTTGCTTCCTCTAAAAAACTGTAGAGAAGTAGCTGCTGAATATTTCAGACTTTATTCCATTGTGACACATAATTTATCATCTTTTTCCTGGACTCACACCTGTATAAGAGATTTCATGCTGTCCTGTTATATTTAAACATTCCTTCTCACTCTATATGTGAAGAAGCCAGTGAGAAGGGTGCAAGGATAGAAGCCCTCAAAATATTTAAAGATAAAGACCTTAGGGCCAGCTGATGACATCTTGTTATTATGAGCTCTGTGCATGCCACTGCTCTTTCCTCTGCTTCTTCATCTGATCATATCTTTAGCCATTTACATCAAAAGGCTTTCATCCTGGCCTTTTCCTAGTCTCATCCATTGTCTGCATTCTAACCTACTGATTTATTTCCACTGTCTCCAAAAATTCTCTGCCTTCCTTTTAAAAACAATTCAATTATTTCACCTTTTGTGTTAAACTTGTTTATTTTTAGCCAGCAAAATCACAAAGCACAAAGCAAAGCAGCAAAAACACAAAGCTTTTGTGATTGCTGAATTGTGCTCTGGGGCAAAGGTTCATCATCTACTGCTTCTGCATGCAATGCCCAATTAGCATACATGAGTATATTTTTTTTTTCTTTCCTGATTTTACTTATTCTTTTCAGTTTGCAAAACTGATCATTCAAGAGAACAAAGTCTAAGTATTACTAGCCAGAACTAATATTCTGTATAACTACAGCAAGAAAAGCTAGATTGATTGTCTTGATTGTCTATATCAGTCATCAGATTTTAGAGCAAGGATCGAGTCCTCCTCATAGATCTACTATAGAATTACTCTGAGCTTGTTTCAGTAGTTTGTCTATCAGAAAGTTACTGATTTCATTGATTAGAAATTCAAACTGTTTCTAACAAATGCAAAAAAACCCCTACAGTTAAAGGTGTCCTGGGTGAAATTCTTCTCTCCCGGATAAAACTCTGTTATGATCAAGCAGCTTTTCTCCACATGTCATATAAAAATTACTGAAAATGTGTTTATTCCCTCTAACATATTAATTTGTTCTGTACAGTTAATTTTAATCAATATGCCCCTCTGTGATTTATCAGTCTGAATACTAATGTGTACATTTTCTGCTTCCTGTCCTTTTAAAATTTCAGTTACTTTGACAAAAAGAATATCTTTACTGCAGTTGTTCTGCCCATATTTTCCTTCTTTTCCAAGATGTCGCCAGCAATGTTAGCATTCAAGACATGTGAAACACCCTTCCACATTTCAGTAATACTCACCCAATCAGATATTGTTTCATGAACGAGTACTTCTTATTACTCTTGTTTATTACCAGGGCTCCTAGCTAGTATTAATATAAAGTCCACTGAAAAATATCTTCTTTCTCTATATCCTGACACCTAGATTCTTGATATCAACTTATTTTATAGACCCATGAGCAAAGGATTGTATATTATTTCACAGTTCTTTGAAAGACACTGCAAACTCTTAAAATGAATGTTGATTTGATAGAATTTTATTAGATTGAAACCTTTAATATTGTCAGATATTTAAAAAAAAAAAAAAGAAGTGAAAGTGACCAAATTAATTCAGTTTCTGCAACAAAAAGGCATGATATTCATAATATTAATAATTCAAGTGACTGTAATGCATTACATTTATAGCAATCAAATTGCCAATCTGAAATAGCTATTACATTTGAAACATTCATGAACAATGATGTAGATGTTGGTTCCCTAATTATTAACTCTGCAGAAAGACTAACACCTCTTAGGAATTTGGCATACTTTTTTCAGCTGCAAATTAAGGGAGAAAACAGCATAACAGTTTTTGCAATACAGAATTTAAATACTTCAATATTCTAGTAGGAAGAAGTGATCAAATCAAAATTTAAGTGAACATGTTACTGTGACAAGTCTGCTAGATTAAATATACATCTCCCAGTGAATCACTTTAACAACATTTTTCAACTGAATTGTTACATTAAAAATGTTTTTTAACAGATTTTAAAGGTTTTGCATGGTAGGTCTTCACAAGACTGAGTCTGGACAGGCCCAAGTGCAATTAATCTTGAGTATAGGCCAGTGGATTGTTTAAATACAGTTTTAATGGTACGTGTTTAAGCAGTTTATCTCCTCCTGAACTAGAGAAACAAATACTACAATCTGGCAATTCAATATTTTCTGGAAGTATTTTGTTTTATCAGTTTCAATCTTGCTGCCTGTCAGTTTTCCCTGTTTATTGATAAAGGGGGGTATGGAAAATGCTGACCTAAATGCAAAAAAAATGCGTGCAGAAGCTAAATAAGGACCTGAGGAGGTGGTGAATATTTAGCGTAAGTCTTCCTTTACTTGAACCCTTCCTGTTAAATGTCATCTTAAAAGACACCCTAGAGATTCTGTCAGTAATGTAGATTTCATAGCAAAATAAAATGAAGAAGAAGGAATTAAGAAAACCAAATCCCACCTAACTTTATGATTACCTAAAATATAAAGGAGACTAACCTGGAATTCTGAATATGTTTCAAAAGTCAATTATTTTCAATAGTATCTAAATGGTTATTAATAAGTATGGCTTTTGAAGAAGCAGAATGTTATGGCCTGCACTTTGCATTGAATTTCCAGAGGATGTTTGGTTTATATTCACCCAACTTGTCACATAACCAGAGAAGTTCATGTCTGCCCACATCCATCTACTTGCATATCTTCCCTTTACAAATGGGAAGACAAAGGAAACTCAGAGCCTATAAAGATTCAGAAGTTGTAAATAGACAATAGTCTTGGTGTGGGAACACAGGCTCTGGCATTTCCTCTATGTATCATCCTAATACACACTTCCCAGAGTTCTGAAGGAGCTAGTAGATGTTATGGCAGGATCCCACTCAGTCATCTGCCTTGGGAGTCTGGGAAGGTCACAGCTGGCTGGAAGATAGCCAGTGTTATTGCAATCTACATTGTACACCCCTTCCAACTGAAATAGCCTATTCTATTCTATTCTATTCTATTCTATTCTATTCTATTCTATTCTATTCTATTCTATTCTATTCTATTCTATTCTATTCTATTCTATTCTAACTTGGGATGAACTCCAGTACTTTAGACTCAAACATTGCTTAGATGGGGAGGGGGGCAATGCTTGGAAAAAAGTATATGATTGGATTGCCATGAAATCAAGGTTTGGTAACCAAATTGCTTTTCAGTCTTCCACTGACACGTGCGCCAGTTTTAATAATGGACTATATTAATTTCTACAAAATTGAATGCAGAACATCTCCCACAGGGCTTTGAAGAATGTTCTTATAATGTGTGGGAGGCAAAATGTTGCTTTGTCTTTTCAGAATTCTCTTTGGTGCACTTGTAATCACATTGATTTAAGGACTACTGTTGTGTTGTGTACAGATCCTCACAGGTGACCTAAGACAGCCAAGAACTGTTCACTTCCAGGATGAGAAACCAGCTTCTTTGGAGATGAGCACCCCACACAGGGTTGTGAACAAGTACTTCATCAAGAAATTCTTCCACTTCTAAGCAGAATAGGAGACAGGAACAGAATGTGAAAGATGATGATACTGTGGTTGTCAATATTTAGCAATGATGGAGAACTGCACTCCTGCATTCCTCTGCCCTGTTGAACTCCTAGCAAACTCGACATTCATACTTCATAGGGAGGAACAGTTTTCACAAATTGCATTTCAGACTCTTACTGCCTTTCACTCTTCACTCTTTAGTTGGTGTTCTTAATAAAGAAGGCAAAAACCATCCATGTCCATGTACAAACATATATTTTTATCATGTTTAAATTTAGACCTCCAACAAATATTCATATAACTCTAAAGATACATCCTCCTATCATTTAGACATTTTTATACAAGTGTAACTCAGTTGACTACACAGGAGTTATTACATATTTATATATGTATAAATGAGATAAAAGTCAGGGTCATATTTTCCTACAATAGCATGCAATGCTCTATGTTTATGGATAAGAGACTGAAAAAATCAGAGCAAACATTTTTCATTTTAAAGTACACTGAATCATATTCTTCTTAGATACTAAAGCATATTTACACAGACAAATATACATTCAGATAACATACTGTACCAGTCAGAGAATAGCTGTAATAAAATACAATCTTGTACTGAATTTTATTTCATATATATATAGGCAGTTTTTAATCATACTGGAAGAATTCCTATTTTTTTTATAACCTTGCAAAAGTAGCATCATGCTTTTCTTATATCAGATGTGAGTGAAGTTGAACATGAAACATATCGCTTTAAAAGGAATAAGTATCAATATCCACCAGTTATAAAATCAAATTAATTACTATAATGAGCTGGTTAATATCCAGGTTTAGAAACAGAGCAGTTTACATCAAATTTCTCTTTTCAGTACTTTATTCTCAAAAGCAGATAAAAAAACCCAAAGAAGTCTAGTTTTCTGAAGTTTTGTGGTTTAACAGATGCAGAGTAAAGAAGTGGAGATTTCACTGCTAGCTCAGCTGCTATCCTCCTGATATTGGGCAATTCAGTTTCCTGTCATATCCAATTTCACTGTCATATCTATATAGATTTTATATTTTACATAGTAGGACTTGTCCTTCGCTGGCCTATCACTGACCTCAGCTCAGCTACTGTAGAACAGTAGTAACTGTAATAGCAATAGCAATAGCAGTAGAAGCCTAGTTACCCAAATATAATTCCAGTGTTGCAATCTACTTCAGTGCAGTCAACAACATTTGTCCAAACAAATGAATCTTCAGGTTTGAAGCATTTCTCATTATTCATGCACACTGCCATTAATTTGTTATGCAGGAGATTCAGAATGAGGGAATGAGCTGTGTTACTGGGTTTTATACGATTTTGCTTTTATTACAGCAACAGTGACTGATAGAATTATTCCCTTATCTACAAAAACACGAGCAGACTTATGCAATTTTAATATCTACAGCTAAGTCCAGGCAGATAGTTCAACAGAGGAGTTCAAACATTCTCATGCAGCTCTAGTTATGCAGAGGTTTTAGAACATCCCTTCACTGTCAACAGCAACCATTAAGGTAACATATAATGTTTAAATTACATTTAAACATTTACAGACAAGAAGAAACAGCTTTCCTGACCAATGTATACCATCCAGGGTAATAAACTACTGGAAATTCAAGCTAGTCTCTTTTTTTCTGGCCTTGAAGCTTTATATTATCTTGACACTGTAAACCAGCCTGGCAACCTGCTCACTCAAGACCATGCTCTATCTTGACTCCCTGCACACTCCCCTGCAGTTTGCACCAAGTATCATAACTCCTTGGCAAGAGGAATCATCTGCAATTGTTCTCTCCATAGAATGGTGTCATCACAGTACTTTTCCAGTTGTCCTGGTTTTGCCTCAGATAGAGTTAATTTTTGTTTTTAATAGCTAGAATAGTGCTGTGTTTTGGATTCAGTATGGGATTTAGTATGAGAAGAATGTCGATAATTACACTCATGTTTTCAGCTGTTGCTAAGACATCAAGGACTTTCCCACTCCCCATGTCCTGCCTGTGTGCAGGTGTACAAGAAGCTGGAGGGAGCAGAACCAGAGCACCAGACCCAAACTGGCCAACAAAATATTCCATATCATGTAATGTCACACTCAGTATATAAAGGAGGGGCGGCTGGAAAGGGCAGGGTTCTCTCTTGCTTCTGGGATTGTGGTTTAGGGATCTTGGTTTTTGAGGATCGCTAGATGGGAACGGGCTGGGTATCAGTCAGTGGGTGGTGAGGAATTGCATTGTGCATTACTCATTTGTACTCTCTATTATTGTTGTTGTTTTATTTTATTTCAATTATTAAACTGTTTTTATCCCGACCTATGAGTCTCCCTTTATCTGTCCAATATATTCCCCCATTCCCAGGTAGGGGAGGGTGAATAAGCAGCTGCGTGGTGTTTGGCTGCCAGCTGGGTTTAAAACACGACACCAGTGATGTAAGGAAAATTCCATAAACCGCTCAATAAGCTTTCCTGAGTTCATCCACCTACTTTTCATTTCTCAGCTTTCCTTAGTGTTAAATTTGTCTTCACTTCTTCCTTCCACCATCCCATTGCTTCCTATTCTGTACCATAAAATCAGTTTTCTAACTGCTTGCAGGATGTCCCTGATAGCTCCATTTATCCTTATTCACAGCTCCAGACAACACCATGAACATAGCAGCATTTACGTAATTGTAGCTTACGTATTACAGAAACAAATATTAAATGAACCATGTTTTAAATAATTGTGGGGAAGATTAATTGGATCAGGGAACAAAAAGCTGAAATTCACATGACAGGTTTGAGAGAAGTGGAAAGGAGTAATTTTTTTGTGTCAGTTTTGGATGTAATGCCCAAGAACTCTATAAGAATATTTATCTACTTGTCAGTCTGGATATTCCCAACATTCTCAGATACTTTTTCCATCTGTTATCTTAAGACATTTAATGTACTTCAGAAATAATTTTGCAGTATGAGATCTAACTATGCAATATAGGACAGAATCTTTTAATGTATATTTTATCTTTACAAGGTAGTTGCCATTTTTTCTGTTTTTCATATCATAACTAAATAGGGGGGTTTTGTTAGTACTATCCTAATAACTAATAACCTATACTGTTCTTGTTATATACACTGTGGTTCTCTTAAGCCTCTGTTGTGTTATTTGTGTGCAAACTCATACACAAATTTATACCAAACATTATTACATCTTTTTTTAGTCAGGAACCCCATCAACTAAAAGCATTATAGTTTCTGCTCTATATAACAAAGGCTGAGAGTTACTTGCTCTCTTTTTAGACATTCAGTAGGTAGATATCCAGTAGCTGTCTAGGAGAAAACATGTTGTGGATCTTCATCTCTAACTAATGCAGAGAGATAAATACTTTTACCTTGGTTTGTATTTTCTAAGAAATTTGTATTAGTGCCTATTATGACTGATAACTTTGGTGCTGATATATATCCTATCAATGAAAGTTTTCTGCTCCCACTCCTTCACAGATGTTTAAGTAGTTCTTTTTGTATTAAATCAAATGGTGAATATCTCATACTAAATTAGTATCTTCTTTCATAGATCACTTCTTGGTGATCTATATCTCTTGCTTTTCTAGACCAGTCCTCTAATCTCACTATAGTTGTTAAACATCAGTGCTTTCAATAATTTCACACACCTTTGATAACCAAGTATGATTTCAAATCTCCCTCATATATCTCTTTGTCTTATATATTGTTCCTCATACATAGCTGCCTGACAGTCAAATTTAAGAAAAAATAGTCAAAGCATTAATAGAAATCTTAATATAAACAGTCTAGTATTTCACTTCACTACCTTTGTGATAACAATAGTGTCTGTTTTACAGGTTTGGGTTTTTTCAGGTCAGCTATACAAACATTAGCTAACATATTCTTCAAGTATTCTTTAGCTTTTTCATCAATGCCTTTTATCTAGTCCTTTGCCAAAGAACAAGGAAAGAGACAGGCAGTGTGTTTAAAACTTGGGAAAAAGAAAACAATTCTTCAAAGTCAATGTATCTTAGTAGAGATATGTAGTACCACAAAGTAGATCTATTTTCTAGAGGAAAGGATAGTCATTTTTGTCAGAAAAAGTCACTGTTACAAGACACAAGTTTGTGTGTGACATATTAAATTATTTGAAGGTGGGAGAAACAATATTTTTTGTCAGTCCTAGTGAAGCTTTAACTATTGGTCAGTGTTGATTTTGTCAATGAATAATGTTAATTTTTTAAAAAATCATAAAAAAGAAGTGCAAAATTTTCCTTTAAATACATTGCATGATATTTGCACCCACTAATGTAACTTCTGCAGTGAGGGAGAACATCTAGCCACTCTGCATTCATACAGAGTCAAAATGAACAGTAATACCCTACATTTTATCCATTCTCTTACCAATGGATAACATATGCATTGTTGGGAACTTGAGATAGTTCATTAAACATTAACACAATGCTCCTGTTAGCTTGACATTTAGCATCAAGACACTTCTAATTTAAAATAAGAAAGGGAAAGAGATTATGCCACATTTTGGAACAGGGGAGGGGGGGGGGGGGGAAAGTACGCATAAAATCATCTCTCATTTTATCTGTGACCAAGGAAGGGATCAGAAATGGTCTGAAAAGCAAGGAGATGTTTAAAAAACACATCACCTGAACACTGTCTGACTGATCTTTTAAAATCATAGAATCATAGAAAGGTTTGGGTTGGAAGGGACTTTAAAGACCATCTAGTTCCAATCCCCCTGCCATGGGCAGGGACACCTTCCACTAGACCAGGTTGCTCAAAGCCCCGTCCAACCTGGCCTTGAACACTTCCAGGGAGGGGGCAGCCACAACTTCTCTGGGCAAACTGTGCCAGTGTCTCACCACCCTCACAGTAAATAACTTCTAATCTAATATAAATCTCCCCTTTTTCAGTTTAAAACTGTTACCCCTCATTCTATCCCTGCACTCCCTGATAAAGAGTCCCTCCCCATCTTTCCTGTAGACCCCCTTTAAGTACTGGCTACAAGGTCTGCCAGGAACCTTCTCTTCTCCAGGCTGAACAACCCCAACTCTCTCAGCCTGTCATCACGCAGAAGGTGCTCCAGTCTCCTGATCATCTTCATGACATCCTCTGGACCCACTCAAGCAGGTCCATGTCCTTCTTATATTGGGGGCCCCAGAGCTGAACACAGTACTCCAGGTGGGGTCTCACAAGAGTGGAGTAGAGGGGGAGAATCAACCTGCTGGCCACACTTCTCTTGATGCAGCCCAAGATACAGTTGGCTTTCTGGGCTGTGACTGCACATTGCTGATTCATAGTCAGTTTTCCAACCACTGAGACCCCCAAGTCCTTCTCCGCAGGGCTGCTCTCAACCCACTCATCACCCAGCCTGTATTTACGCTGAAAAGATAAAACAGAAATACTTCTCTGTTTGCCCTGATGCAGATAGGAAAACTGTGTTCATAAATAAAGTATGCCAATATCTGAAATGATAACAAAATTCTGTCAATTAACAGGAACAGGAATTTTTGAATTATAATCTGCACATCTGTTAGCATCCTTTAAAATAAATGGTGGCTTCTATTAGCAAGAGAAAATGCTCAAATGAAAGGATAAAGACAGTGTGTGGGGGAGAATCAGTGAAAATTAGCTTCTGTTTTCTGACTGCAGTTGGTAATATATATACTTCTTTTTGGGGTAGGATATAGGAACACTAATAAGAATTATATCCTAATATGGACAAGTCACAGTACAAATATGGAAATATAGCCCTGAAGTAAAGTCCTCGTACTTATGTTATAAGCATGAAAATATCAAGGAGAGACATGGATACAAAACTGACCACTGTGATATGCAATGAAGACTTCTTCTAGGTCATAATAATGGTAATTGTATTCTTACTGTGATTTAATTAAAGCCAAATGGAATTTTAGTCATGAAAGCTTTCATCATCATCATATTTTAACCCTACATGTCCACTGAACAGTCAGGAAGTTTAACTTTTCTATCAGAAGTCTCCTATAATCTACATGGAAAAAATTCAAACTATTTTTAAAAACAGCCCTTCTAAGAACATACAAAGAAGCTGGAGACTTTTGTAGAGGATAGACCTTTCTTTTAGGTTGGGATGACATGAATATAACTTCTGGGAGAAGAACTCTGAAAGATCACTCCATACCTACACAGTTTTGCATGTTCTTTCCCTGCACACTGTCAATACTGGCACACACAGAGACTACCACTGCTGGAGAAAGGTACTGACATTTTGTCTGACCTAAAATAGCTGTCCTCATCTTCTCGTGTGATAGTTATTTTTTAATAAAAAATTGTGAATAATCCTTTCCAAAGAGCCCAGTGTTAAGGGACAGGAAACTTTTTTAAAAGTATGTAAGTACTCCTCAGTAGGTTCAAAAATAAATTTATAGATCATTTCACTTCTAGATATAATGTGGACAGAGCGATTCACCAGTATATTAACGGACCTTTCATCTGAGAATTCAAAATCTTTACAACATTTCCTTAATTAATCCTCACATCTAACCTAAGTCTGATTTTTAAACTTTTTGGGGTTTATATGAAAAGTTGAATATAAACAGGAAATTTCTAACAAAGATATATTTGTCTCAAAAAGACATTTCCATCAACACAGATTTAATGTTGCTCTACACTCATCAGCCACAAACAGCTGTATTAAACCCATTCAAAATAAACTGTGTAAGCAAATGGTTTAGTAAGATTTTATATTCCTCATTTTAGTAACAAAATCCAAGGGGAAAATTGCAATGAAATTCTGGACCTTGAGTATGTACTTTACCACCATGTATAGTCATTAGAAGTCCGAGTTTTGTCCTTTTACAGTCACAGAAAATGTGACTTTGAAAAGAATAATCCAAGGGACCATGCACAGAAATGTGAATGAAATGGATCCTCTCAAAGGCATTCTGAATGTATGATGAAAGAGACACAACCCAAAAACAGTCACAGAAGACAAAGGAGAACATAATTTTAGACTAAGGTTATAGTCAACTTTGTTGAGCATAATTGATTTTTCAGGAATGAAAAAGGAATTTTTCAGGAATTAAAAAGGAACTGGAGGAACAAAACGCTGAAAAGAGGTTTTCATTACACAGAATGAAGGAGAAGAGTAATTCCTGAGAGAAATTCAAGGCAGCTAGTCTAAATACCTTCAGTGGCAGACAGTAAAAAATGTGAATGAGACACCATCAGCTGTGATACACTGTAAACTACATAAATACAGAACATGAAATTTATCTCACCTAATTTAGGTATCTTAAAATTATCTACCAAGTCTAAATCACCTGGCCTCAAGAGAATGACTCTCTCTAGGTGGGTGTCTCCGAAGACTGCAGTGATTTATCCTCTGAAGGGACCCAGCACTCTCCACAGGTTGTAGAACCTAGACTCAACATTTTACTTTTAATACATTTATATTTAAGTGAGTAGCTAAAGAGTGATGCAGTAAAAGAAGACACAATAATTAGATAAGGAAACAAGTATTGTTGGTTACTTCAAGGCCAGCTAATGGTCTCTCCCACTGTGAAAAGTGACATTTCAGAGATGACTCAGGTTTTTCAGGACTAGTCAGTCTCCCAACCAGGCAGACCACTCCAGAGCCTACTTCTCCCACCAGCAATGAATCCCAGATATCTCAGTCCTTTTTAAACACTGGCTCATCTCAAGATTGGATTTGCAATCTAAGGTTCCTTTATTCAAGTCTTTGGTGAGTATCAAGCAAAAAAAGACTTCAGTGAACTCTCAGTTGCATCAATCTGTTCAGCAGCACAGTTCCAGAGATCCCAAAAGATACCAACTTTCAATCTTAACTCGGTTTAGTTATTAGTTATTATCTGCCTTTTAGTCATCACCAGTCTTCTGTGCATTTAATTAACTATATGCTAAAAAAGTTTGAATCAAATCATTGCTATATACCAGTTCACCTATAAGGCATTTCTTAGCATACACAACTACAACACAAAGTGACACCACCCTGGTTGCAGACTTCCATTAGCTTTGTGGTGTATTGCAGACATCCTGCTTATTAGGCTGTTGTCCAGCTGTTTAGCAGGCACACTTTAAACAATCCAGCACTCCATTTGCACAGCTGCCGTAAGGCAGCTTTCTGCTTTTCAGGTACACATATTGCTGTTTCAGCAATTGTTTATAAGAAAGATATCTGAGTGCATTACAGTGTACAGTAAGAAAAAAAACAAGTGAACAGTTCTTCCAGTGAATGGTGAAGATGAATCAATAAATCAAGACAAAAGAATTCAGAAAAGGAAATAGAAGATTTTTAATTTGTACAGGTCATCAGCATTGGTGCTAAAGTCAACACATAGGAAAAGAAACTGAAACATGGACATCAAAATCAGAGAAGGGGTAGGCAGAAAGAAAATACTGCTGCAAGATCACAGCCATAGCAGCATTGAAGAGATATGTCAAAGGCAAATCAATGTACAAATCATGGAAAGAATAAGTAGGAAGGGAAAAGACAGACTGATAGAGACTAGGGAGATTTGATCCTAATATTCAATGTCAGTATGTGATTGTGTGTCTAAAAATTATTTTGAAGACCAATGAAAATATATACTTTTAAATTCGATTGTTTCTAGGGCATAAAATTTGAAAGATATTTTATTTACTATAAGTTTGGAGAAGGACATATTTTTTCTGTGAGCTTCCTGTTGTAACAGAAACACTCAATATACCTTTTCCTTTAAGTATATTTCATACGGAAGAAGTGATTTCAATTACAGTACCTGTTCAGTTAGAGTACGTTAGCCAAAATAAGGCTTGTTCTAGTCAACAGCTGAGCTAAGATTTTTTCAGTATAGACAGTTGAGAATGTCTCTGGAATATCCTTCTACAAATCAGAAGTAATCAGTACAATGTACTGTACAGTGTTAAAAAAAAAAAAAACAGCTTTTCAGCAAAAACACGGAAGGATGGTAGTGAGTCTAACAATGTCAAGCAAGAAAAAATAATGTGTCACAAAGCTACCTGCTCTTCTCATTCTTCAAACACTAAGATACAACATTTTTAATTTCAGATGTTACTAATATAAAAGAAGGACAACAATCTCTTTAAACAATTTCCTGTATTTTTATCAACTTTCTTGCAGCTGAAACAGCTTTGGAGGGAGCAGCTGTGTCTGTCAGGGTTTATTTTAAAAAAGGGACAAAGAAGTAATTGTTTGTCTTGGTCAGCTCACCTGGGTCTTTGGAACTGGAAAAGACTGAGGGACATTTTACAGGAGAGGAGGAAGAACTAGTCTGACTATTCCATCAAAAAAACAAGAGGAAATTTGTTGATGGCTTTCCTCCTCATTGCAGTATAGAAAAGAGAAGTCAGCAACTTGTTATGGAAAGGCAGTAAAATGGCAAGAGAGGAGAAAAAAGATTACTTTTTTATAGAAAAAGATAATTTTTTCCAATCATTTGACATCAAAAATAGACTGTAAATTAGCTGCTCTTATTATGTGTTTATATAATGCTTTCTTATTTGAATATACTAGAATAATAGGTTCTTCCCTAGAAAGAACTTGACATATTCACCTCAAAATATTAATAAGGAGGCTTTTCATAAACTTGTGTTTCTTTTTGTGAGGCCTTAAGATGGGTAATTGATGAAATCTATCAGAGATCAAAGGTGAAAAAATGCCTATTATTTGAGAATGTGGTCAATAATTTTCTGAAGGGGCAATTTTAAATTACTGGTTCAGTGGGATCTAAGCAATCCCAAGGAATTCACAGAGGAAAGTATAAACCATTTCAAATAACAAGAGCTGGGTCGTTGAAATTAAAAGATTTCATTTAGGACTTCTTTATTTTTTCTTTCCTTTCTAAATTAGAAAGAACAAACTATAATAAAAGCCAAAATTAAACCACTTCTACTTTATTAAAATAATCCTTTTACAATGACCCAGCCTGAATTATCCAAGAATATTTTGTTTCATAAGAAACTTCAGATATAGTTAATTTTTATGACGTAAAATGAAAAGAAATATCAAAGTGAAGAAATTAGCTGTGTGATGGGAACTCAGTTACAGTCAGTTCTACTGTTTACTTTCTTTCTTCTCCACCTAGACATGCCCTTGATTAGCCCCAAATTAAAAATTGTCTCTCACTGCACCTTACTAGACACTCCTTAAAATAATCCATCTCTGGATAAAGGATTAATGCTTTCTGGAAGTATGTCTTCAAGGTTCCCTTTTATAGCTCATGGGCTATCATTATTTATTCTGCCAGAAGAGAGAAGTGTTTAGGTCTTACGTCAATTCTACTGAGAACGCAGTAACGGCAAATATTCTTTTATGAGAAAAATACTGATATCTAAATATTTGGGCTAGTCATTTCCTTCATAAAAATTTGATTTCAATTCAGGTCCCAGCCCAGAAACACTTCCTCAGAAGTGGCTGGTTTAGTTAAAAAAAAATAGGAGGTGGATGATGTTCTTTCTTATGTTTGAACTTCTGAGTGGCTGTATAGAGACTGAGAAGCAGAAAAAAGATAAATGATCCCATTTTTAGTCATCCTTTGTCCCTAAAGACATTCATGACATGGATACATTCAGAATATCTTGAGGTCTAATGGTAGTAGGTGGATGAGTTAGTGGCAGTTACTCTCTGGCATATTTACAACACATCTTTGTTTTAGCAAAACTGTGTTAGTTCTTTTTTGTAGATACTGTTATGAGTAATTTGGATACCACAGCTGCAGTAAATAGCGTAAGGTGATGCTCCCACTGTCTTGTATGTGTTGGATTAGTTCAGGTCCGTGTTCTTAACTGACTTGTTGTGCACCTAACTGCTGCTTGGTTGATTAACCATGCTTATTATGCAAATGAGAAGCAAGGCTGAGATAACTCTGGAAATTCAGAACACAACAATGTACAAAATACCATAGAAAAACCAACATAGAAAAAAAGTGAGGCTCCAGAATCTGTCAATTCCAAACAAAGAGGTTGACTGCAAATAGAAACAAAGGTACCAGGACCTGGGAGTCCCAGTGAACACCAGCTGAACACAATCTAGCAATGTGCCCTCACCGCAAAGAAGGCTAATGGTATCCTGGGATGCATTAGGCATATTGCTAGCAGGTTGAGGGACGTGATCCTTCCCCTCTCCTCACTACTGGTGAGGCCACACCTGCAGTATTGTGTCCAGTTCTGGGAGAGGGACATAGACGTACTGGAGAGAGTCCACCAAAAGACCACTAAGATGATCAAGGAAGGAAGGAAGGAAGGAAGGAAAGAATGAAGGAAGGAAGGAAGACCTCAGCTGCCACATAAATTCACTAGACCTCTCATTTTTTTAATCACAAAATTCCTTCTGCACCAATCATTTCCCCTCTGAGCATGTCGAGATATGTCCCGGACTAGGTGAATTTGTGCCTTGTGCATGTCCCTAGATCTCAGAAGCCAGACACTGCCCTGTTAAATTCCCAACATGGAATGAATCTTCTGCACATGCCTAACAAGCCCACATAGGATTGGACTTCTCACAAAATGCAGTTATGGGCTCAGGCAATAGAGCCCAGCTTCTGTATAATTTCCCTTGTGCCTTACACTATAAGTAAGAATTCCTGGTTTCCACTCTATGCTCTGTGCAGTTTATAACAAAATACATTGGCCAAACTGAAAAACATTCCTGGGATTTAGGGATCAAACTCAGGGTATCCCCAGCCAAGGATATTGAATTTACCGTTCACCTATTTCCCTATTCCCTTAGTCGTGTATTCTTTCAACAGAGGATTTAAGATCTATGATCTGAGTAAATCACTGAACCCAAGTCTCTGACCTTTGACTAGTTTCTAAGCATTAGACTGATGTACAAATTGTGAGCACTGCAAGCATTTTTCCAAACCACACCTATGCTCAATATTTCCTACTCTCTTCTAACTTGGTTAATATATCTATCATAGGAGACAAAACAACCATACATACAACAGAGTGTTCTTTAATAACTTCTAAGAATTTTCCTGTTAAATTATTAAAGAATTTGTTAAAACTACCCTTATTAAATAAATATTTCTGATTCTAAATCTTCTTTTAATTATATGACCTTCTAATCCTTTGTAAGTGTGTGTTAATTCTAATGAATTTTACTTTTTTATTTCCATGTAGGTGCACTGTTAAAATGGGGGATAGAAACATTAAGGTTAGTTTCCTAACGTTTTGCTTAAAGGTAAAATTCATTACAGTGCCAACATAAAGATTCAAACACTCTTAAATCTCAACTAGATGGAATTTCCACCACCACAAATCATCAACTGCATGGAGGCATAGCCTAACCGTTCATCCAAGGCCCATGCTCTAATTGTGAAACCACATTCCTTCAAGTTCCCAAAACTAGTTGTACAGGCAAAAAATCTTCAGATTTTCTATAAGCTGTGTTGAAGTAAACACCTTCAAACTCCATATTAGTGAATACAGAAATTTATACTGTAATTTTTATATATATATATTTATACTTACTTTACTGAGTGACGGAGAAGGAATCATTTCAAAGCTGGTGGATGGAACCTCACAACTCAATAAAATTAGGAAAAGAATCAGACAGAAGGCATACCAAAATCTTCCTAGTGAAAAATATGTTTGGTCATAAAATAACATTTTTCATTGCAAAACACCACAAATTCTTTACGTTTAAAGGCAATGTCAATAAAAATAAGGGAAAAAAATAATCTTTTAATTTTGATTGTGATTTTCAAAAGTCTGAGCATATTTATTTTATTTTCTCATCTTTTAGTCATAGAATATATAAAATAAATTACTTCTTGTTGATTTTCTCCTTTTTTTTTTTTAATATATAGACTTCCACAGTAACTTCTCAACTTTGTTCTTTTACCAAAATGTAAGGGGTAAAAATAGGTACAAAGTTGTTCCACACATCACAGATTCTATTGGATCCCCTGAAAATAAGGAAAAAGGCATTTTTTTGAAAATGATTAAAATTAAGATTTTTATAATAAACATAAAAATGTATTGGAAAATCCTAAAAAGAAAGAAATATGAAATGAAATTTAGAATTATTTTCAAAAAGAATATCCTTCCTTCCCAGCTTTTTTGGTAAGCTGTTAATTATTCTTTGTAGCCTGAAAGCCACATTTTTTTTAAACTTTTAAGAGTGAAAGGGTATAGATAAATCAGCAGGTGCTTCTTTGCGTTTCTAATAATATAATAACTTTAGAAATCCACCTATGTATCCCAGGGACCTTCTCAATTTTTTGAACATTCAGAACAAATCAGTTTTGACGTGTTTGAAGAACGGGCAAAGGTTAGGGCTTGTTCCTATTTCATCTGTGTTAGTTTGGCCATGATGATTCGGAAGGAACTCATTCGTTCCCATGGCAATGCAGTGAATTCTGTAAAACTCTGCTTCTGTCATTGCAAATGAAGCAATTTTTTTGTAAAAATATACCAGTTGAAGGAAAATATCAGGTAACAGACAAACCTAAGGTTCCTGACAATAAATAATTAATTTCAAAGGGATTTGCAAGTAATTCATAAACTGAAAATAGGTCAGTAGAAATTTGAGAGCACTCCAGTATGAAAAATTGTGGAGGAATTCAAGGTAGGAATTCTTAATAAAATAAGAATGCTAAAAGTTCTCTTTTGGGACAGATTCTGCCTTGTGGCCTCCCTCTGGGTATCACTAAGCGTTCTTAAAGCCAACCCCAAATAGCTACTGAAGAAATTGCAAGTAACTACTTTGCACCTCAAACTCCACAAAGGAGGGAGACGAGTCCCCCAAGGACTTTAGGGACATGAGGACACATCCCTGCAAAAAGTGGTGTGTCTCAACCTGTCAGGGAGCATGAATGGTCTCAAAGAAGGCAGGAATAGGCTTTTTAGTAAGAGGGTCAGGATGAGCATTTATCTCCCTGTAGTCCTTCCCAAGAGCACCACAGGGCATTACCCAGGACATTACAGCAGGGATTAATGTACCCCTAATCCAACCCAAAAAGGATCTTATCAGAAAGCTCTATCCTTTCTTTATAACATTCTTTTTCATTTCAGCTACAGTTCCATGAACCTTCAAACAGTTAAAACAATAATTAATCTAGTTTTCTGTTGTATCCCTATTCATCTCCCATGAAAAATCAAAAGAAACAAATTCTAAATTGTCACAAATCTCATGAAACCAAAAAGTTCAAGACTTAATTGTGAAGGTCAGCAAATCTACCAGTCAACACTAGTATATCACAACTATCATTTCATAGGAATAAACTGAATTTTTAATGTATGAAGTGTGGATTTACTAGCATAGTCTTTCTTATTCTAAAAAAAATAAAACAATGTATTAATTATAATAGAAGCTGCCAAATAGTGTTTCTTCCAATAAAACAATAACATCTTAGTGGAAAAGAAAAACATACAGGATTGTGTTTAGATGGGAAGTCTTTTACCCACCCAAGTAACAACTGAACTAAGTTTATTGAACTGAAAGTGATTTAAGATGGAAGTTAGCCCATCACCTGCTTTGTTTGTTCACAGAATAAGTGGGTCACTACAGACACAGAATATGGTTTCATCACTTTCTTAAGAACTAACCAATGTCATAATCAAAAGTTACCATTTCTCTCGTTCATTCTATCTGAATATATAGATTTCAGTCACTAATCCTTGATTTCTGTTCAAGGCTTCAAGGATATGTGCAGTAATTGCATTCAGGTCAGCCTCTCCAAACAGTAGCCTGTGTTTCATGATCTCTTTGTCTTTAACATCATCCTTAAAATAAAACTTCTGCCATTTTCAGTCCACATGCATTACCTCAAATTGTCCTCTGAAAATTTGGGAACAGAACTGCTAAATAGAAACTGAAGATTGCTGTTGCCATTTTTCAGTTCTATTTTGGATCTTAATCGAATCATCCATCTATTTTCAACTTTCCTTTGTATTATTTATTTGTGTTCTAGTCAGCTGTCAGGGTCACCATTAGACAATCAGGATTTTAGTATGCTGGACAGACAGGCACATGATAGGAAAACAGCCTTCAAGTCAAATAAATTACAATCCAAATAATTCCTGTTCTCAGAGTCACACTCTGCTTTTAATTTTAGTGGTGAAAATGAGGAAAAAGTGAACGAACTCATTCATTCTATTTTTGGTTTGGGATGTGAACAACAGGTGAGTTCTCTGTTGTTCAAATCAGTAGCAAGATAAACTAGATATCCTCTTGAACATTCAACTGTACTCCTGTTCATTCATAACATGCATGTAAGTGACTGGAACAAAATGATCCTCAATGACATGGACAACTTCTTTCTCCACCTATATAATCAGTGGACTGGTATGATGAAGAGTTTATTCAATATAAAGTTATTTATTGTGTTTAAAATATCACAGGGAAAATCTACTTGCTTGTATTTTCCTCAGCATTGTCATACTCTTGGAGGTCTGTAATAAGGGTTTGAGTTTTTTACCTTTGCAAGGTTGGGAATTTTTTATCCCCATAGGCAGATAAAAATGATAACAAACAGCTCTGAGGATGCTGTGACTCACTTTCTGATCATCTTGTTGTCATGACGGCCTTTCCAGCCCCAGGTCTCCCCTGCTGTCAAACTTTGTTGCAGCTTTTGAAATCAGCAGAGGAATTTTGTTCCTGTAGCTCATCTGCCTCAGCTCATCTTCTGGTGTTTTGAATCAATTCTGAAGAAAATTGATTTCTCCTGCTGCTACAGACTATGACTTCTGGTGTCTGCAGAGCCACAAATTTATTTTGCTGTCCCTGTTTTGGGGGCTGTAGCCTTGGGCAAAGAGATGAACAGGCATCTGGTGGCAGTTGCATGTGAACCATCTCAACAAGCTGTGTGTGCTTTCCAAAAATTGAGATCTTTCAAGTTACAGTGTTTTAAGCCTGAGCTCTGAGAGTGAAGCTGCCTCTGAGAAACCCACCACAGACAATTCTGAGAGAGGCTGAGGAAAGCTTTGCTTTACCAGGTTGTGGAGGTGACATAACTCTGCAAGTACATCAAGCATAGTAATGATGAACTGCAGATTATTTCATCCTCAAAGGAAAAGGCTCTACATGGACCCTAGAACTAGAACTCAGCCAAAGAGAAATAAGTTCCTTAACAATGACAGAAGACAGCCAACACTTATTTTCAGTAGAAAACAAGTGGCAGCAAGTTCTATATGCCATGTGTGCAACTGGCATGTTTATGTATTATTTTAAAAATCTATTTTAACACTGTTTACATCCTGTCATAACCCACATAAACTAAGGAGACTGGAGAAGTTATTCAGACAGACGCTGAACAAAGGTGCATAAAGCATGCAGGAACTCAACTGTTCCTTAACTTTATTAGTAAGACCATGAGACCTCATGACCTGGTGATTATTTTGACTTAACCATGACCTCTGGTGTTGGCCTTCCCTCCAGAGGCAAGAGATATAAACTACAAATATAATAACACTTGCTCAGAGGAAACAAAAAGTCATATGCGAATTAATCATTTATGAATCGTATATTGTTCTATCAATGGTTCATAAGTAATGTCTGAAACAGTAATCCAATTAATGGCCAATCATCTAGTCAAGTTGTTTGGGATCATTCCCATGAAATTTAAGAGAAGTGTAACTCTTGAACTAACACCCCATCAAGAGATTTCTTTGTTTAGGCTTGACAATGACCACACTTTTAACTTTGCATTGATTCATGCCCGCCCAAGAAACAGGGTGCTCAGATACACTGCTATCCTGAGTCCCTTGCAGTACCTTGTAGTGATGTTGCTGCATGGCATTGCTATAGTGAGAATGGGGAAACCAAGCTGGAAGGTGGACAGTCTGTACAACTGTAGGTGGAGTAAACACCTTTTATCACACCATTCCTATTTTTATCACTAAACACGCTGCTCCTGTTGGAGAATTTTCTGCCTTTAACAGTTTTTCCGCTATAGAGCATACATGCATTTATATGCTATGGAAAATAGACCAAATTAGCACTGTACCATCCAACTGTTATGGGCCAGTTTTGTATGGAAATTAAGTCTTAACAGAGAGCAATATTTGCTTGTGAGAACATGATTTAGCTTGTCAAAGGGAGCTTGGAAAGCTTTCTGAAAAAATTATTTTAAACAGTTATGCCAGTGTAACTCCTACCATGGGAAACTGCTTCCCATGAACTTTTCATGTTGAGTATAAAAGCATCTTATACTAGTATAGAATATCCCCCTTCCTAGTCAAATAGCTGTACTACAAAAAGTGTTTTCATACTAAAGCTAGTGACAGCTATTTGGAGGTGATTTACATTGTTTTTTTATCATCAGATTAGCTAAAGTGGTGGGCTTTTAACATGCAGGCAAAGTTTCTATTACTTCTTTAAATAACTAGTATGAAGAAATCGTCAACATATTTTGCAATGATTTTGCAAAGTTGGTATTTAGTTTCACTTCATTTTGGAGAAACACCTCCTCACCTCTGCGTAGATTTGTAATGAAAAAGAAAATCTGGCAGACCACAGTTCCAGGCTGTCCTAGACCTAGAGGTTCAGGGAAAGCAGCTGAACTCGAATTATGGAAATTTAGAAGTGACTATGCCCATGTTTTCTGACTCAATATGCCAGTGAAGTTGTAGCCCAAAGCACTGACATTTTTTGTCAAGGGAATGAAGAAGACCTGAGTCTAGTAACTTGAGAGCTGCATCTTTGCTGTCTATGAGGAAGATTGCTTAAAATGGGTTATACAATTTTGCAAAAAAACAAACATTACAAATGGATACCCACAACACAAATAGAGTTCATCCAGAACAATGTCTAATGACACCCAGAGCTTCAAGGATATCAAAACATCACCATGTAATATTTCATATATCATGAATTAATGTTTTTCAGTGAAGACACTACATCAGTGAATTCCTCAATAACTCTATTTTCAAATCATTGATGCCCTTTAAAAGGGAAAGAAAATTAAAAAAAAAAAAAAAAGAAAAAAAAAGAGAGAGAGAGAGAGAGAGAATTGTGACAGTTTACTGATTTCAACTCAGATCTGAACCAAAAGTAAAAACCTTCCAAAGTCAGGTTTCTGGTAGGAAGGTAATGATTCATACTGCTTCTATTATAGATAAGGAAAAATGAACTTATCTAGGTATGAAACAGAAATAAAACTTATCAAGAGGTGTGGCTTGTACCAGCGATCTACTAATCTAGACTGAAATTAAAATAGTAGGCAACACAGTAAATGAAAATCTGAGATTGTTGGATCTGTAGCCTGATTTTGAAATCAAAGCATTTTGGCTTAAAGAAAAAAAAAGAAAAAAATAAGAGAGAGGAAAAAAAAAGAGGGGTGGGGGAGAGAAAGAGAGACATCGTAGCTGAACCATCTTCAAATCCATCTGCATTTATCCAGATGGAACCTCAAAACCTTTTGAGGTCCATTAATTGTTACCCTGGCTGCTCAAGTTTCCCTTGTCATCCAGTAGAGATTTTTAACCTTAAAAACTATAGGATAATGAGTGCATATATAACACAAAGGTACTACAGTTCACACAAAAAAAATAATGATTCTGTCAGTTACTAAAAAGGTATTTAGTACCATACAGTGACTTTTCCAGTGTCGCTGTCGACTGCCTTCAATGTCTGTTGTCTCCAAGGTTGAGTGAATCACCTTAAATATATATAAAGATCTCCTGTGAAATCACTTTGTCAGTAGCTCAGCTGCACAAGGTAGAGATAATCTGTATCAAAAATTCCTGACAGGGACTGTGCTTCCTTAGCAGGTCTTTGAAACTTTCCTACTCAGTGACCTCAGGCTTCAATGAGTCACTGTAGAAAAGTCAAGCTGCTGTATGTAGGTAATGAATGCACAGATTCCTACTGCCGCTATTGCAGCTATGAAAAAAATGAACATTTCTGGAAATGAAAATCTGTGAAGTTTATATTTGGAAAAAGAAATGTAACAAATTCTCACTGATTTCATAGTGTGCATCTATACTGTCAGATGGGTTCAGTGACTCTTTCACTCCATAACGTATATCTCCAAGTCATCTGCACTGCATATATGTTGCAAACTAAGTTCTCTCCTTAACAAAAAGAGACAGAAGACATTTTTGCTCAAAAGGTTGCATCATACAAGCAGTATGGATGTGGCCAGCCTACTGCATAAAGCTCTACACTTGAGTGGTACAGACATAAACTTGTTTGTCTGGAGCAGTGAAGACATAGTAAGTGCACTTATGCTGGAATGAAGCATTAAGAAGAAAGTTTTTATTCTTTCCACTGTATTCACTCCTTGTAACACCGTTCCATTAGGACAGATATGTGGAATGGCTCTTTCTACTAAGGCCCAGGATGTAGGTTTGCCAAGACACAGTGTGACCAGCTAGAGGAAGGGGGAAAATGAGGTAGTCCCTTATTGACTTTCTTTTTTTTCTCCCTGATATAAAACCTTTCCAGCTTAGACTGTAGACTAAGAGTAGTCTTAGGTGCCAAACAGCACCTAGAATTCATTGCAATTCATATGACGATCTACAAATTTGACTTGCCATAGTCCTTCATTACAAAAATCACTAGAAGTAGTATAAAAATTTATTACAAATGATATCTTTCACTCCACTGTTTTTTATTGGTTTACATAAGGAGAAAAAAAAATGGCAGATGTATTACTTAAATTTCAGCTATTGGCCAAATTGCAAGACTGCATAAGAGAGATCTGGATGAGTTCTCCATCTTACTGAGTTAATTTGAGCCCATATTCATCTCACTTAATAACACCTACCAAAAAGGCCCTAAGTCAGGAGCATAGTCTCCCTAAATTTTCCCTTTAGTCGGTCTAGAAAAATAGACAACTCCAGGGAAAAATTCATCTCCTATAATTCCCTATAACTGATCAGTTTGGGGATCACCTGACTGAATTCAGCAACTGTGTACAAAGGACATGGCCCACGAAGCAGCAACAGTATGGTTTCCATAACTTACAAGTGTTTTAATTGTCTTTTCCTAAGAGTAGGGTTGAGGACACACATCCATGTTGCTCCCTCACACTACTTTTGAGCAGATGCCCTCATCCAGATCTAGCTGCACTGAAAGACAGATCTAGCTGTGCTGAAAGCTACTGCTGTTCCCCCCTGCTTATCAGTGGCTCCCGTAAATACACATTGCACTGAGAGTTGTGCAAATTCACCCCAGAAACAGGTGAAACAAAACCCATATTCCTTGTGCATCACTTCTTTTGTCTAATTAATACTCCACATGGTCTCTCAAGGACAGAACAAGAAATCATGAAAGAGATGCTTTTTTATAAAAGCACCATGGAACTTCAGAAATTGCCCCATCTTTTAATAAAAAATATTGTTTGTATACATTTAGATAGGTACATGCACACAAACATAAATGTGTATCAGCAGTCACACCTTGGAAATGTAAGAATACAAACATTTCCAATTAATTACAGGTCCATCTGGTCTCTGTGGGTTGTTAGCAGGGTAGTTAGTTTTATAGTTACAAACTCAGGAGCTCAAATTCAAATCCAGCTTGTAAACTGTGGATTGCACTCCAGTCTGCAGTCATTAACTGCTCTCAGCCTGAGGCCCATACTCTACCTCCAGGGCTATCTTTAGAGCATAACTCCAGTCTTGGGGTGCAGTTTTCCTACATTTTATTCTTCCATCCATGTGTATAGGAATTATTATGCTTTCACATCCGTTTAATACAAAAACTACATAAAACACACAAGGACATATAGTTTATATATTACCATATTTTATGACAGAATGTGTCTTCAATCAGCTGAAGAGAAGGATATGAAAAAGCTTATTCAAAAGTACTAAATATATATAGGGTATATATGGCACACATCATTATAATGAGAACTGGTCAAGTAGTACAAAGACTTCTTTTGCCATCTGTAAATTTTGACAGCCTGGGAATTTTAACTTAAAATGGATAATAATGGTACAGATAACAAGACTTTTCCTAATAAATTAGACTGTGTGGTCACATGTTTTGATAAATCAGTTACCTTCCAGTATAAAATAGATTACTATCTTTTTGGCAACATTCAGTGAAAACCATGGTAAGTGCCATCAGAAGACAATGAAACTATGTTTATGTTCTCCATAGCAATTGGTCCTCTGTGCAATCTGGATGACATGGGCTTTAAAAGCTGAAAATTGTGTCAAAATTATTTCTAACAGAGTTTTTACTGGTATTCCAACCATGACAACAAACAAGGAAACAGATCAATTTAAGGGAATGCATTCCTTTAAGATTCACTATTCCCTGGGAGTTTTAGGAGCTGGGAAGCTGCTTGAGAAAAGAAAAGGGTTCCCTGAAAAGTGCCAGGACAGCCTCCTGGGTGGAAGCAAAAGGGAATGCTTATTCCTTCTTGTTGTTTATTTAGTTTCTGATTTTTGCCCTTCCTCTTAATAATATATAGCAAACCCATTTACTCCACCAATTTCTATCATGAGTTTATAATACAAGAGAATTTTGTTGTTTTTCTGATGTGCAAGGAACAACACATACTTCCCTCCTGCTGTTTTGTAAATTGACAGATCAGAGTGTGACCTAACTGCTTTTAACAAAAAGTTAAAGTTATTTCAACACTGTTCTGTACTAGCCTCTAGGGTTCTGGACAGCGAAGACCAGTGGTGAAATGTCTAAACCCATAATTTCCTTGCAAACTGCTTAGGCTCATGTTCATCATCCCATTGACATTGCTATGCCAGATTATCATGTCTGTTGAAGAATATTTATATTCATGAACACAGCAATTTAATATCCAGGAAGAGAGTCCTGGGAAAGTGAGAGTAACAGGCAAGGGTGGGTTTGTTTGTGCGTTTTCTCCTGTGCAATGTGAGCAGTTCTGCTTATTTTAATCTGAGACCAGTTTTTCTCTGTCCTACCCTTGTATTTTTGTTTAGTTTGACCAATGTGTTTTGCCAAACAACAAGGTTTAACATTGTCTTCAATGCATTTGAGAACACTTCTGCCCTTTTCTTCCATTTTACAATCCTTTCATGACATGTATTTTTCCTGTTAATCCCTTTGGAACAACTTTTTTGACATCTTTTAAAAAAGTCCTGCATAATATTGAAATATACTGAATTATGGCCACTGAAAATATGGCCTTGAAACATCTTGTCTGAGCAATACTGTGTTAATATATCTATTCTCTGTGTAAGATGTTGTCCTGCACAGTCTCAGTTCACTTTTCAGCTCAGAAAGATGGATGTTTCCCTTTCTTGACAAGGCAAGTACGTACATCAGCTCCAGAACTGACTCCAGTCTGCTTTAGCCAAACGATATAGAGTGTGCATTTTAAAAGAAAAAAATCTGTCTGTTTTGTCTTCAATTAAGAGAACATTTATAATAAGTGTAAAAGTGATCCCTGTGTGTTTGTGGGAGGCACAGGGACTCACTTCTGTCAGTAAAAATTTAGTGGTCTGTGGTTTGTTTTAGATACTCTTGAAGTCACAGAAATAAATTAACATTTCTCTGAGCAGCATACAACCTCATCTGATCTTGGAAGCCAGTAGATATGAGAAACATAGAAAAACAATTTGGCATCAACCATCACTCAAAAAATTTCTGTCCTTGCAGATACTGAAGAGAATTCCCATTTTGCATATTTTAACTCTTTAGCTCTGCTTGAGAAGTGACACGTTCCACCTTTTTTTCTGCAATGACCAATGTTTTCTTTCATTCCAATTCTTGCACTTATTCTACAATTTTCAGAGCAATATGTCCATTGACTTTAACTTAAGGATTCAAATTTGGAAAGATGGATGGTTTCTGAATCTCTGTTGACAGTTTTCTTATGACCAGAAGGCATCTTCTAGTCTTCTTCAATGATTTTGGATCTGTGCTCTTCTATTCAGTTCACCATCTGATTGAGCCCTCCCTGTTTCCCACCTACACTGGATTTTCTTTCCTTAGTAGCAAAATAGAAAGTAAACATGTTTTCCAGTTTATTGTTTGTATATTTCTTTGGACTCAGATTTATTCCATGTGATTTCACTTCCAAAATTTAAAAGAAAGACCTGTGTCAAGTGCCTAGTCATGTGAGGTTCTCTTCACAGTCATCAGAGGGAGTGATACAGAGTGGGAGATCCTCATAGACTGACCTTACAAGATTCTCTGCAAGTGGTCTGCTCTCTCCACTGACAACAGACTGGGAAGCCCTTTGCAGAGGGAAGATGTCTGTACTCTCCATTTAGACACTCTGATTATTTGTCTAAAATAATCCATATTAAATAAACCAACACCTGATTTACTATTAAGCACTGAACTCCATCCATCTACTTTCAGGTGCTGATTATTACTTTGTTTCTGTCATTGCATTGACTTCTACACCTCTGTCTAAACTTAAATCTAGACATATGACTTTTTTAAATCTTTCCATATGATTTCAAATTTACAATACATTTATCTCACTTTGTGGCACTGTTGATTTTTCCTGGAAAGAGTTCCTCTGAACTAAAAATGTTACCATTATCTTCTTTGTCGGAGCTGTGCTTCCCCTGTTGGTATTTACAAATTCTTACATACTGACATAATTCACCAAAGTAGTTTTTGTACTTTTCCATCTCCTGTGAAAAACCACTGTGCTCTTAATTGTGAACTGCTTCACATGTCTTCATGCCTCAGATATAAATTCTTGCAGTGCTTCAGATCTTATATGACCTCTAACATGTGCAAGCACTTACCACAGCTGAGGGGCTTCAGCAGACAATTTCTTTGGCCTGGACAAAATTACTTTGTCAATAATGAGTTCTAAATCTTTTAGTAGTCTCTTTTGGAGTGCCTTACCCTAGATGGTCTCCTAATTTAGTCAGATGTTAAGGACCAAGTTAACTCCAAGACTGAAAGATAGATTTGTACAACTTGAAATTTTACAAATTCCTCCACAAATTCTTGCAAACCTTTTTTCTGAGTCTGTCTAAAAATTGTTTGCATGCTTCATTTTTATGTGAAGTGTGAAGTACTCCTTGAATTTTGTACTGCACTTTCAGAGTTAGCCTCTCTGCTTGAGCTACTGAAAACCATTAAAACATCAAGTAGTTCAAAACCACCTACTGTCAGAAACAAGTCTGCCTTCTGTCTTCCTTTTTGCTGCTGCCTATTGCTTTAAACTTCCTCCAGTTGTCCTTCATGTTTCTCAAGGGGTTTAACTCTGCTGAGGTCTTGACCAACTCCTTTCTTCTATTCATGATATTTTCCATGATTTTATTCTTGTTCCAGTGTTTGGCTCAGCAGCCCCAGAGAACAGGAAGATGGTAGAGACCAGCTCTACTTCATGAAGGTGTTCTTAAAGTGTAGAAAAATTTAAGTCATCCTTTCTTCACAACAGGTAATTTTCTTCCAATTATCAGGGACAAAAACATCCTAAAGGGGGATTTTCCCATGAGGTGAGGGGTAGCAAGAGACAGGACATAGAGGAGATGGGACAAGAATGTCTGTGGAGAACCCAGCACTGGCTGTGGCCTACTGAGAAATGTCAGACTTGTTAGAGAATGAAACATAGCAGCTAATGAGCCTAAATAACAAGCACTGTCTTTTCCCTTGTGATTTTCCCCTTTGTGTCTTCCTGGCTGCCTGGGCAACAAATATCTTTTGGGGCAGAAGAGAGCAATTGCATCTCAAGGGAAATGGCAACCTGAACTGGAGTTGTTACTCTATTGAGGTTTGTTCTGCCATTCTATGAGACCAGCAGCAGAGGAAAAGGATGTACCTCAAAAAAAGAAGTGGTGTTATTTTTAGCAAAAGCATACAAAAAGTCTGTGATGACGTTCTCAGCTTCACCTTTTAATTCTTCTGAGAGTTCAGAAATAGCTTCATTACCTATAGAAAAACATCTCCACTCAACTGAAACGTTTTCTGTTGTTGGCATTTGGTTTTGTACGATATTGGCGTAGAACCAAAATATTTTGAAGTTTTTCAATGAGAAAAAAAAAAAAAAGTGAGAGGAAAATAAAGATGGAAATACAGTTAACTAGGTCACTTAGTATGGATATGAACTCTTCTTGCATCTTTTTGTATAAATAATTAAATATTCACTGTATTAGAAAGGTGGAGATTAGCTATCTAAGTGCTGATGATAAAGGGCCTTGGTTAGGCTGCAAGACACTTATAGAAAAACCCCTTTTCTTAATTATGTAAATCAGAGAGTTGATCTATCCATAAGACCCAACTGAATCTTGTAGTTACCAGCATATGGCTGTCCTGTGATGAAGGTCATCATTTTAGTGTCCTCAAAAATCCTTCCCTGATACCAAAAAAAATTTATATTCAATACCTAGAAGATGCTATATTTTGAAAACACTGATTTTTTTTCTTAAAGTTTTAATGGCAAGGCTCTTTACTGAAAAATTTCTAACCAGTTGTGGAAAAAAGTGCAGTTTATGTAAAGTTAACTGATGAAAATGGACAAGCGTTTCATGAGAGGAGCTTTTTTGCAATACATATATTTTATTCAGATGTAACAAAAGTTATTCACTTTCAAAAAAATAAAAACCTAAAAAACTTATTTCTTTTTTTAATTGAGATTCATTAAAAATGTATTTGTAATTTTTCTCTCAGAAATTCTTATTCCATTGTATTAATGAGCTTTACATCTATTATTCTATTTTCAAAGTATCCAGGTCAGTTCTTCATTCAGGACTTGTATTTGAAGTGTTACTAGTTTTTCTCATTGATGGCAATAGAGTTACCTCACCACTACAGTGTTACAGTTTTGTGCTGTTGTGATAGGATGGAAATAACACTATTTATGCAATGGTAAAAATGAAGTTATGCAGGAATAATCAGCCTCCCATAAATGGAGGAAACATGTTTGCATACAAGACAGTTTTTAAAATTACATGTAAAAGGAGGTTAGATTTGCTTGCAAGGAACTAGTACATAAAATCACCACAGAGAGTGCAGTGCTCACTCTGTTACAGTGCAGGACTGAGTCCCTGTGCAAACACCTGAGCGCACTTTGGATTCCAGGACATCACGGTATCCTGCTGTTGTTTTGATGGGAGAGAAGGAGTGATGAAACAAACTGGGCATTTCAGTCTCTGCTCTACCTTAACTTAAAACATAAGATGCTGTGAGTGTTGTTCTCTTGTACACTGATCAATGTGATTGTAGCTTTGAAACCGGCTGTACATCATGCAGCAAAGATATCTTTGATTAATCCCCTCCTGGTTAGTTTAAGTGATAGAAAGCCCCCTGAGGACTTAGGCTTGCTCTCCTTCTTTGCAAAGATCAGAGACAAATAGTTTCTTCCTGTGTTATTCTTGTCTTGTGTAAAGAGGATTTGTACAAGGAAGTCCCTGGAGTAAACAGTATTGAAAAATTGTTCTAAAGGATTAAAGCTTCTCTAACGATCTGACCCAGGGAGTGTGCCTTCTAGCAGCCTGCACTGATGTACCGAGGTTTGGACTTCAAGTAATGAGGCAATGGACTAGGCATAATGTTTTCAGAAGATGTGAAAGACAGAAGCCTCATCCATTGGTATATTTATTAGAATAAATATTAATGACAGTCCTTCCTGCTTAAAGGGAGGAAATTTTGCCCAATAAATCATACACACTAGAGCACACTAGTATAGCATCTACTTTTTTGCCTCTTTCTATGCCTTGAGAATAAAAGCAGATGAGTACTAGGGAAGTAGGGTGAGGATGAAATCCTGTAGCTCCACTGAATACTTGGACTGTTCCTGTACTGTTACTTTAAGGCTGAAAGGAACATGTTGTTTTCCCATATCAGAATGTTGTCCAATGTCACTTCTAATTCAATAAAAAGAAATGCCTGTATGACTGCCAAAGAAAATCTCTAAAGCTCACTGACCCTTCAACAACTTTATCCAATATGAATTTGTCTTCTTTTTAGACACTGTCAAAAAGACTAACTTTTGCACCTCAAGTAGAACTTCAGTGAGGAGTTCATGCTTAGAGCATCTTTCAAATTCATTGCCTGTCTCGTACCAAATGTGCATTTATTAGTTTTTCTGCTAGTCAAGGGCCTAAGGAAAAGGTAGAATTCCATTTAATGGGCAGAATTGTTGTATAAACATCCTGCCCATTATTTGTTTTTTGAAATATAGAACCCAATGGAGCCATTGAACTATAAGGTCACATTTAAGATTTTGGTTTGTCTATAGTTCTTTTCTGCAGCAGGGACACTACAGAGGAAAGAGGGATGTAGACTGAACATCAAAACAACATTTGAAAGTTTTCTTGTTCTTCCACAGAACAACTCAGGAAGGAGACATCAAAAAAGAAGTAAAACAGTTGATGTTTTTCCATATAAATTGTGACTGAAAAAAACTACTGTTTGCATGCATATATATGCACACTGACATCAAATTAAGATGGCCTGGACAAAAACAATTCTTTTTTTTTCAGAGCTTCTTACATCTTGACTGGGCGATTTGGATATTCTTTATTGGTCCTTATTTGTTGATGTGTGAATGGGAAGATTCTTTTTATTTTTCATGGAAAAAAATCTGTATGTGAAATATTAAAGATGATATGGATCGAAAGTGATGTAGTTTTTAAATTTACCACTCAATATCTGTCATGTAAGTCAGTGAAGGAATAGATAACATCAGTTATCTTCTTAATGGACTACGTCTTTAGTATGGATTAGTCTGAGATGTACAGCAAGAAATACAGGTACTTGGGTATACATATGCCCCAGCTCCTGGGAGAGTGGTCTCTGGGACACAGGTCCTCTGTGCCTCTCCTGGCATCACTCACTTCCCATCTCCATGGTGCTGGATCTGTGCTACCTTCACCCCTTCCAACTTCTCTTTGCTCTTGCTTTGTTTCACCTCTCACCTGCCCACTACTCCAGTTCATTGTCCAGGTGACACCAGCTCTCACAGAGATGTCCTATTTGAATGCAATGCAGCAAATTGATAAATTCTTGAAGCTGTCACTGAAAGAAGTAATTCCACCTTTCCACTATTCCCATTTAATGTCTTGCCAGACTTATGGCCTGAATCTGCCTCAAAGCAGTCCTGATCGGAATCTGCCCATGGATCATTTGAGAGTCTCCAGCACTTGCAATACTTGCCCAGGTTTTGTACCCTCATCTCACCAGTGTCCTTCCCATGAACCAGCTTTTGTTTCCTGACTCTTTTCCCAGCCCATTCACATCTCTTGTTCTCCTTGCTAACTACACTGTCTCCATTTGCCTCCTCTGCCCTCCTTTCACTGATGGCTGGGTACAAGAGTAAATGACTTGTTGCTGGCCTGCTGCTTCTGGGCTTTCACAGCAGGGTCTCCCAGGTTCCTACCCATACATAAGCAGCAAGTTTAGTCCACCACAGAGAATCAGAATTGTGAAAAACAAGTTCTTTGGCAGATGCAGAGGTGAAACCAAGGAGGCTAGACAGGATCTTCAGTTAATAAAAATCAGCATAGTTCCATTATTTGATATTTCCAAACTTCCCATCCTTGTGTATGAAACGAGAACATTGCCAACACAGCCCCCATTTCATCAGGGCACTTAAGCATATATTAATCATCTATATTTATTCAGCAAAGTATTCAGCAGATGTTTTACTTTAATTCTTACAGAGGTCAGCATATAAGAGCATATCTAAATGCTTACCATAATGGAATTAGGATGAAGCATCTGGGACTAAGAAGAAAAACAGTCTGCTGGGCAAAAAGTAAAAGAAATCTGAAGAGATAAAAATATCGGATTCATTCTTCTTTTACACAACACCTCATCATAACTGAATAACAGCATATCAGACACAACATCTAATTTTGGTGCGTTTTTGTAAATTTGGTGCCTTGTGTAAATTTATTTTCTTGGATACATTTCTTGGTCAGCTGAAATGGTCCATATAAATATTTCAGTTACCTTCTCCCATCTGTACTTTCCTCTTTTTGCAACATTTAATATATGATCAAGGAAGAGAAAACCAAGAACACAGAAGCACTCAGAAAAGCAATCACAGATTCTCCAGTTACTGCTGAAATAACTCCCTGAAGATGATGCGCTGTACTTCCTTTCTGTTTTGACTTGGCAATACTCAAAAGCACATCAGATGGGTGACCTCTCTCATCCTATCCTTGTCCTCAAATATTAATTAGTTTATGCTTTGTGACTGACTCCTGCTGACTAGTATCTCTGAAGTTAATCATGTCACTAGGGACATTTGTGTAAGCTTAGGTTCTATGTAATAGCACTAATTATAAAAGGAGATGTAAGGTTATTTGGCTACAGAAGTGTGTTGTTTCATGAGGTTACAGAAAAACAAGATAAATTTTCAGATGTCAGTGGTGAGAGGAACAAGTCAAATGCAAACTGACTGTGTGCTGCTCACCAGTTCATTAACACCTTCATTTATCTTTCTTCACTCTCCTTTCCCTCACTCATGGCAATGTCCTATGGCAATGGTGTTAGCCCTTCGGGGGGGGGGGGGGGGGGGGAGGGGGGGGCAGGGGCGAGGAGTAAGGCTTTGGTGCAAATTTCTGCAGAAAAGCTTAGTGCAAGGAAGAAGGAATGAAGGAGTACAAGTTGCTTGAGACAATATTAATAGGAATAGAGGAATATATCTCCCTTTTTTTGCATTTATCCTTTGGTAGTGCCATCACCTCACTATGCTCAGTATCCTAGTCTTATAAAAGGAAATTATACCCTGAATAGCTCCTGAAGAAGAATTTTTGTACTGGATTTTGCTTTGGAACAGAGAATTTTGGCGTTTAAAATATTGGTTTCCATTGCCTTGACCCTGAAAGGCAATGAGGTCACCTTTTGGCCAAAAGCTACAGTCTGGGCCAGTGAAATCAATGGGAGTTCTTATAAAATTAGGACTGGTCATTCTAGAAGTAAAACATGATGCCTGTCCCTGCTATAAGGCTCTGAATTGATCTTCAGTTAGGACAGTGGTACAAATATAGATGAACTGAGAAACAGTTTGAAACTTTACCTATGACACTGATTGCATTCTCTTCACTTTGTTTTTACACCAGGAAGCTGAAAAACAAAACCCCTAGAAAGCAAAAGTATTAACCACTGGCTTGAAAAGAGGAAGGGCATGAAATTTTACCAAGTGCCCAGTGGATTTTAAAGTAGAAAGGGTGAGCTTCCTCGTTAAGTAAAGGGGAAAAAATTAACTACTGTAGAAGCTGAAATTATATCTAAAATTAGTGGATGATTCTCTCATATTTCAGATGGGATATGATAGGACAGGACAGGACAGGACAGGACAGGACAGGACAGGATGTCTGAATTTTATAGGTTATATAATATGCCACTGAAAGTGCCAGAAAATATGCCCCAGCTATGAAACTGATTGCCAAAGAAGATAAAGGTACATGCTGAAACCAGAATACTTCTGACCCTTGTAACACACCTCCTGCAGTACATGTGCATAACAGAACAGTTGCTTCAATAGCTAACACTCCCCATGAATGACAGCATGAAGACTTATGCCAATGTCAATCATTTCTCCTGATGCTAAAACATTCCTCCTGATGCTAGATCTTAAGTGCAAAAGAGATAACCTCACTTATGCTGCCCTATCAAGTACAGGAAACCAAAATGTCTTCATTCGCAAAATGCTAGTGGCACAATCCAAGCCCAGCAGAGACCCACTCGCAGGACTGCAGCCAGAGACAGGCTGTGAGACTGAAATGTTCTTCAAAGTTTCAATCATCCAATGTGTGAAATGACAGCATTTCAATCCGTATGTTCTCATTGCACACATTTTAAAGGGACAGTTAAGCAATTTAAATCAAGGACAGTACTGATCACATAATTATACCTAAATATTTTCTGAATATGTGCAGTGAAAATGTAATTTCTGTCTAGGATACTGGTTGGCTTAGCACTTCCTCCAGAAAGCTTGTTTGAATTCCGAGCAGACTGAATTTCTTGGAAACTGTCGTGTTTCAATATGCTGTTATTTGGTCTAAGTAAAATACATCAAAAACTTCATTCCAGTGTCATCCAAAACTACCATAACACCTAGGACTTGTACATGCACTTTTTGTCAGTGTTCATGAGGAGAGAAAGGATTTCCCATCCTTCCCGTGATACAAAGGTCATGCAGATTATGTTGCACAAGGCACAATGCTTTCAGAAACCCAGCACTACCACTATTCTGCTGCATGAATTCAGTAGATAGAAGATTCATGAAAAGATGGGACCCAATCTGCTAGCCACCATTAAAGTCATTATTTGGTTTTCTATCTATTTTAAAAATAATTTCCTTTAAGTTAGTAATTTTGTCAGTATCTATATAGAATCAAGTGAAATGATGGTTGAGATAACAGACGGGGTATTACATGAAGGTTTTTTCTTTGAATCAGCTAAAAGTGTTACATACTCTTTTCCAGGATCTGCCTAAGTAGTTCTAGCAAAATAAAGAATTATTTTTGCATCTACTTGGGAGGACTCTCTGGTCTTTTACACATTTGTTTCTTAATTTGATTTATAAAATTTTCTTTGTAGAAAATTGTTATTTTCTGCATTTGGCTTTCCTGTTACTTTGGGTTTTTTTGTTTTGTTTATTTTCCTGTTAGTGGTAAAAGCCCATTCCTTTCACTTCTGTTCTCTTTAGAGTGTATAACCTCTGCACGCAGGCATCTGCAGGAGCCATCTGGTTGGAGGGAAAGAGATGATGGTCAAAGATTAGCAGGGCAGTGCTCTTCTTACCATAAAGATGTACTTCTTTGACTCTAAAGTTCTAGTTCTAAAGATCTGGAACAATCAAGTATGATCTGGAACAATCAGGAATGTACATTAGATGTAAGAAATTAAACCAACTGATCATCTTGTTTAAATACCTTGGAAACAAAAATTTCTAACTCTTTTTTTTTATTTTCCCCCCTCATTCTGAATTCTAAGTATCTTACTCGTCTAGATAAGTAAACAATGTATTGGAAGAGGTTCATTTAATACAGTCCTGTCTACATGAATCCTAATACCATGAGAATGACTACAATGGTGAGCTCAAAGTTCCATGTAGACCTGCACACTGTATTTAGGGTCTAAGTTGTTTTCATCACAAAGATCCAATAATTCAGTCCCTTGGATGTTTTTTTATGTGAAAACAGATAGTCCTAGAACTTTCTAGAAACTGAGACACTATAAATGTTTTCAGAGCAAATATACTCAGAGTATCTACTGTGCATTGTTTTTTTGGCTGTTTTCCTTAGTTATTTTACATTGAAAAGCTCTATGTTGTAATCCCTGTCCAATTCTGGATCTAGATTTTCTTGTTGTATTATATAGTCATTAAAACCATACAAAGGGAATGCAAAGAACAGCCATGTAGACTTGTGTTCCACAGGTAAGGCAGTGCAGAGTCTGGTCCAGAATAACGGCTGGTGTTTCAGTGTGACTATCATCATGAAAGACAAAATGGAGACCTGTTGAACTATCCTGTTTCTTTTATTCTTTGTTAACATTAGCTTTGTTTTCCTGGATATTTAATAAACACTCATTCAATGCAAGAGTCATAACCTGAAATTCTTATACTAACACATAGTCCGTGAGCTAGATCTGTCCCACAAGCTAGTTATTCTAGTTCCAGGAAATGCTTTATAGTCAGTCAGACTGAGTATACCCATGCTAAGGTTATATCAAGTGTTGCATGGGAATGCAGCCTGCATATAAACAGACCCAGGTCAGGGCTGGCTGGGTATATTAGACCACATGCAACACAGTGCAAATATGGATTTACCTGATCCTTCCCAGAAAAAAAGCATACTAAGATTAGCCCTGGGCAAGTATTGGAAGCTGAGGCTTTTAATTCCTGTTTGCTCATTCCTCTTCTGTTTCTTTATTAAAATGATACTCTATTAAAAGTATATGGGTGCTGCAAAACAATTATGCCATTCCTACTGTAGGTAATAACATTTAGAAATGGTGCAAGTACAAGACATTCATTTAGCAAATTTTAGTAGACTTTTTGAACATTATCATTTGAAGGTGAACTGGAACATAACATTTATAGTTGTGAACCCAACAATAGATGAAAGAAAGAAATCTTAGGAATTTGAAATTCATGGCCAGAATGTAATTTCAAACCATCAAATTTGCCATCAAATAGGAAATGTTTGGGGGATGTTGCTGGTTGTTTTTTTTCAGCAGTGCTGTCCAGACATCATCCTGCTACCTTTATCAAAAGCTGCCACATCCTCACTGGATTTGGCTAAACCCATGTGCGTACAACAGAATGAAGATAAGCTGGGCAAGCAGCATCATACTAGATATTTGTACTTGACCCTCGCACTTGATCCTCAGCCTAATTTTCAAGCTCATAAGTTATGTTAGCTTCCTTCCATATGATAGCACACATGTTTCTAGTCATCAACACTGTATTAGAAGAAGCAGTGCATTTAAACCTAGGAGCTACATAAAATGGCAAAAATGTAAGAGACAAGTTTTATTGGTGCAGTCTTCATACTGTAGTCCAGGCAGGTGTTGCACATAAGTGTCCAAATATTAATGACTGTATCTGTGTAAATATCTACTAATTTCATCAGCATGTATGGAAATATAAAGTTTCCTAAGCCTACTCTGATAGAGCACACTGAAGGAGTGGACTCAGTTTTCCTATGAATCCACAAACTTGGTTCTGACATAGTCTAAAGGATGTTAAGGTACATTCTTAATGCATATACTCTACTTGGGAAGTGTATTTAGTCTGTCCTTGTTTTTTTTTTCACTCAGTTCTCCAGACTTGATCCTCCAAACACCAAACTCAGTAACCTTTCACCAAACTGTATATGAGGAGGAAAAGCTAATGGGAAGATCTCTGATGTGCTGGAAATAGAAAACATTCAGTCAGGCAGAAATAGGGCTTTGAGGTGGGTTTTTTCTTATTCAACTTTAGGTGTGTAAAGGCTGAGCTTCTCTGTTATCTGTGGTGATAACTGGAAATGGACAACTATCCTACAGGCTGTTTACAGCCTTGACCCAGACAGCAATTTTTTTTATGTCTAAAGCCTGGAGAATTAATTCTATCCATGGTCATAATAATAACTGCCACAATAATCTTTAGTTATTACAGTAACTCCTTCAGCACAGGAAAGATTATAGTGGATCTATTTTACTACATTTGATTAATCATCCTTTCTTCAATGTTGTGCCCTATCTACACCACCAAGTAATCTTTAGAAATGTAAATCAATGTAAAACTTCAAATGCATCTCGGTATTAAAAGAAACCCTAGTATTTCAAATTCCTTATGCTTTATATAAGATATGATACTCATCCCTTTGAAAAGCAAACTGCTTCTGCAAGGGCACTGTACTGATTCAAATAGAAATGCACAGAAGGATGAGTGGCATCCAGTAACTAAAAAGGTTAAATAGAAAATTAGACTTAAAATATTCATGTTACTAATAACAACTAATAGCATGAGTTCTCCATTTGCAAGTACAACCAATCTACAAATTTCTTTCATAGAACATATTTATAGCAGTGTAATGACAAATTCCCACCTTAAGCTAGGAGAGTAACACTCTCTAGGGGCAATAATGTTTTCTGGGTTTTGAATTTGAATGAAAAATTGCATTTTCTCTTTCTATCAGAGTAAGGAAGGCAGGAAGGGTCTTCTTGAATAAATACTTGCTCCTGATAAAAAAATGAGTGTGTTATAGAACTACAAACTTGAAGAATAGAGATGTTGGCTCTTCTAAATATTTGTGTCAGACCCCTGAAAACTTTTGGGAGAATTATGGTGTAGAAACCTGTGGATTTGCCATAAAACAGCTTAGCTACCAGCAGCATCCTTTTTACAGCTCCCCATACATTTATTGTTATGTCAAGAAGGCAGAGGTCAGGAAAGACAATATGAAGTGTATTGCTAACAGTTTGCTCTCTCAGAAAACAGTGACATGTTGGAGGCCAAATCTTATTTCCTTCACACACATTGGTCCTGAATCAACAATGTACTTCAGCAAATTCCTAGCTTTAAGTGCTTATCTGCCCTAGGATATATACATCCCCAGACTGAGTCCTGAGACGAATGTCCTGTCATGACCATACTAACATACACGATCTTACTGCATCCTCTAGTTTTCCTTAGGAGACAGGGAGCCACCCCACACTCCAACAAGGTCTGTAATTTATAGCTGCACAGTGGAACATACTGACCATACCTGTCATGCAGGATAGAGACATCCAGTTTGAGCTGGGAGGCTTCAAACAGGGTTACAGTTAGACATAAGCTATAAGAACTTGTAAAATTGTGGCCACTTGATCCTGTCCCTCACAAAAAGCATCAACTTCTAAGGGATTATATTTATGAAAAATCTGATGAGACTCGTGCTTTTTACATATAATATAGCTTAATCTAAATTGAAGAGATTCAAAAGGAACTATCCTATTTCCTACTGTCTCCAGTAGAATTGGTCCAAGTGTTATGACAGCAAAAAATGTCTTTAAAAAGACAAGCACCTTGAGGCAAAGGCTGCTACTAAGCCTTCACCCCATTTACAGGATTTATTAAAATAATATAAAAAGAAAATAATAGGAACCATCATCTTAGCAAGGTGACCTTCAGAAAGGACTTTTCAAAAAAGAAACTGCAGTTCTTCACACATAATACATAATGCCTGCTGTCCACAGCCGTGTAACTCTGAACAGACTGCCCTTAGAGGTTTTAACATGTTGGTGAAAAGAGTAGGTATGTTAATTGCATAATTGCAGTTTTATATAATGGTATTTATGTTAGATGAATTTATAATTTACTATAACAGTATGCTGTAACGGATTAATATCCACTTATCAGTCTATGAACAGCCCTGTATCCATTACTCTGAAACTCACTTAAAGGTAGAATAATCACACTAACAGAATAAATGTACTGTTCACAGGGCAGTCCTTTTATTTAAAAGAACATGTGAGGTATCAGCAAGGATGGAAAAGCCTTGAAAGTAGCATCTCTCCAGTATTTGCCTACAAATGTATCTAGGATGTTCTAGGCTTCTACTGAAAGTCAAATCTAGCATAGTCTTCATCAATAAGGAAAAAACAGATAATGTAACAACTTGGTCCTTTGCATTGCTGAGCATCAGGGGTAACTCCTTGCAGTCTCACAATCTATCTGAATAATAAAGAGTGTGAATTGTCAAGCTGATAAGAATACAGGGCATCAGTACATTTACACCAAGCCAGTGTCTAATGAATGCCTGATAGGAATACCTGAACTTAGTTAATTCTTATCCTTTTTGAAATGAGAGATTTTCACACCCTTCATCTAGATTATCTTTGGCAAATTGTCAGTTATCAACACCTCTCCTTCTAAAAAAGCTTCAAATATAAATGTTGTGGTTTGAGCTCAGAGTGAAACTGAGCACCACACAGCCACTCACACCCCCCGTCTCCCCTTGACCCTCAGGACTGGGAAGAGGAAAATAAAGAAAAAGGCTAAGGAATCGAGATAAGGATAAGGAGGGATGATTCACCCATTAAGGTCATGGGTGAAAGACAGATTTCTTAGGGGAAGAAAAAAGAACATAAATTTAATTCAGACACTAACAACACCAGCACTTAACAGACAGAGTAGGACAGTGAGAAGTATTACCACATCTTAACAACACCTTCCCCCCATCCCTCCCTTCTTCCCAGGCTCAGCTTTGCTCCCATTTCTCCACCTCCCCAGCAGTGCATGGAGCAGGGAATGGGGGTGCGTGCGGTCATTCCTGCTGCTTCTTCCTCCCTGGGGGCAGCGGGGGAATGGAGACTAACTCCTCACATTCTTCCCCACGGGAGACCGTCCTCCACAGACTTTCTCCAATGTGAGTCTTTCCCACGGGCTGCAGCTCTTCTTGAGCTGCTCCAGCATGGGTCACCCCTGCATGTTGCTGCTCTCCCAGCACCAAACTACAACAGCAAGGGCTTCGTCCTGCAGAGTTCCAGCCTTCTTTGGTCGCAGTCACCTGTTCCCGTGTGGCGTCCTCCACAGGCTGCAGGTCAGCATCTGATCCACTGTGGACCTCCATGGGTGACATGGGAGGGTGGCCCTCCTGTCTCACAATGGGATACACAAGGGGTGTGCACAGGTGGACCTCTCCCTGCTTCCTTCTCCTTCCTTCCACTGACCTTGGTGTTCACATTGATGTCCTCCTGCCTTGCAACTTCTCCTCATAACTCAAACTCCTTCTTCCAGGTGCCACTTCTTAAATATGTTATCGCAGAGGCACAGCCACCATCGCTAATTGGTTTGGCCTTGGCACAGAGATGGGTCCAACTTGGAGACAGGGGAGCTTCAAGAAGATTCTCACAAGTGGCCACCGCTGTAGCCCCCTCCCCTGCTACCAAAAACCCCACCATCCACATAAACCCAATATAATAAACAATGCAGAAATAGTACTGAAGCAGAATACCAGGATGAAGTAGCTTAAATTTATGTGGCAGGTGCATCCGCCCAGTGAAAATAGAGCTTCCTGGTTGTTGAAACGTGGCGGGTTTTGGCTGTCTTTGTTTTCAAGGTCTCGCGGTAGCTGAGACCTTTGACTAATGGGAGCCGCTATTGACTACAGGTCAGATTCGGTCTGGGTATAAACGGAGTCCCCTGGGGGAGCCATTTTGAGCTCGTCCCCTGGAGCAGCACGCTGCAGTTGAGGACTCTCCCCTTGGGTCAGGACACTGCCCAAGGAAACTCCTCGAGGTACTTTGGGTCGGGACGCTGCCCTGAGCAGGTCCTCGAGGTTGAGAGCCCTCACTTTCCAGGTGAGTGATAGAGCGTTTTGGGTTGCCGTTAAACCCTAGGCTGTGAGGCTTTGTTTTACATTTCGGGTTCTCGTTAAACCCAAGAAGTGAAGTTTACGTTTGGGGTTGCCATTAAACCCCTGGGGAGTGAAGTTTTGTAAAGTATTTCGGGTAATTGTTAAACCCCAGAAAGTTATTCTGTTCTCCTCTTGCGGACATTCGGATCTGTAATCTATGGAGAGCTGACTGGTGGTTTTATGAAAAAAATAAATCTGTTTTTTTAAATTGGTGGTGGGTTGCTCATTTGGAAGCCTCCGTAACAATTTATTATCAAAAAGAATAATACCTAGTGTATAGCTCTGCTGGATTATTAATGTTTGTATCTAAAACAGAAAAGCTCATCATTTTCAGAAGCAGAATTGCACACCGCGTCACCACAGAAACCATGGTGGCATGCCATGGTTTGGGCCACTGCTCTGTCTCAGTAGCACACTGGTACAGGCACGTTGGTATCACATAATAGGGAGATATATATGCTGCACAGATTTTTTTTTTTTGTGGTTCCTTTAGAAGAGAGCAGCACTTTGTTCTTCAGCAATAAATCCCACACCTTTTGCCTCAGTCTGGCTTCTCCATATAGTCTTAAAGATCATGCAAACACTGTGTAGGACTAATGGTTGAGATCTGTATCTGAGGTAGTTGTGTCTTTTCCCATTATAGTGAACAGGTAGAAATAAGCACTGCTAGGGTGCAATTGATTTTATCCTAAAATAAACATCTAAAATAGGTCACATGTATAACACCCCTGAAGTGCCTATTTATCTCCATTGACAAGAAAGATAGCCTAAGGTTAGATCTAGAATACCCATTGCAGGCATTTTTACTTTTATTGAAATTAATTGAAACTTCAATGAGAGTTAGATTTCCAAATAGTGTTGATGTTTTGTGTCCTGCTCTCTTTGGTTACATATACACTTTTTTTCAGTCAAGACAGCAAAGAATCAGCAATCCACAGATCAGGTACTGTGAACTATCTCACAGCTATACTGCTGAAGTTTAGGCGCCATAAGTACAAGTCACGCTTACAATGCAGGATAATCAGGAGAGCATCAACACTATATTTAGGATCTGGCACCTAGCACATTTCTGGCCTGTTCATGGGACTTACTACTGAGATGACTATTTGGTTTGCATCAGAGCAGAGCCCAGGTAAGAACAAGGGTTATATTTCTATATATATTTCTATATATAAGATATTTCTGTATCTTATAAAACAAGGCTTTGCTCATACCTCAGTGAAATATTAGCAGCAAATGTAGGCACTATATACAATAACACAGTCACTATCTAAAGGTGCCCGAAGCAAGATAAAGACTTGTCACATGTCAGTGATATTGCCTGCTGATGTGGCTTTTGCTTGGTGCAAGAGGTAAAATCTTCTCTATCCAGATATGTAGAGACAGGGATTTATTGATCAGTACATGCTTTTCTGTTTTATGAACATGCATTGTGAGAGATTGTGTGTGTGACAATCATTCTGTTTTTCCTTAGAAAGAGAGACAAGAACCATCTAGTGATTTTGATAACGCACGTATGGTTTTATGAACATTCCTTCTTAATAACAACAGTGAGGTAGAGACCACATCTGGAAATTTGTGCATATAAATGGAAACATTTTTTAACTTACTTTAGATTGTACTTCTGTTCTGATGTGTAGTCCAGGGATGTAGCACCTGTGAAAAAAACAACTCTGTTAACATAAGGCGTCACATTCTGATATCTATAGGATCATGATTTTCTCCACTGAAAACACACTGGCTGTCTTCATGATGCATCACAATATATCATCTATGCAGAATGCATAAGAAAAGTTGTTCAGAGTAAATTGAATAAACCGGATACTAGACTTAGTAACACAGAGTTATTTCCAAATTTACTTTCTATTATTAAGTAAAATTGCAACAGTAGTTCAAAGTTCAGACGTATCTAGGTAGGAAGCTAAGAGGAAAAAATAATAATGAAAAGGAAATACACTTGCAAAGTGCAAAAGACACAAAGCATTGATCAAGAAAACAGTGACTGAGTGAACAGGAGTTGTGGTGGTTGAAAGCCCTCTGCTAGAGTACCTAATGGCAATTTATACAGACAAATAAAATTCCTGTATGCACACAGAGATGTCAAATGCAAATGTAAATGTGAAGAAATTATTCAAACAGCGTAATGTGACCACAAGCAAAACACTTCTGTATCTGGTCACTGTATTTTAAAAGTAAAATGACATAAATGAGGACTGAGAAGAGGACAAACAGAAGAACAGAGATTCAAAAATTCCTTTGGCAGCTCAAAAAGAATGGAGAAATTGCTAGGTAGGCTTTTAAGAGAGAGAAAACTTCACTGAGATTAAGAAAAAAGCAACTCTGCAAGAAATTAGAGTGTCTGAGTGGATACTGTAGTCATAACAGTCATGAAAGTAAAACCTACAGTATTAAACTGGTCTGAAGTTTTCTTTATTTTAAGTAGAAAGAACTCCTTCCACACCTGCTTTCTACTCCAGCTCCTGAATACACAGAACTCTTCTTAGCAAAGGCAAATATCCAGAGATTACAAAAAAACCCAACAAAGTCTTTGTTTATATAACTCAAAGTTAGATTAGACCACTGAAGTTAAGCCATTCCTATTTACATGACTGGGAGCTCCACAGAGAGCAGTAAATCATACTTGACAACCATGGGGTAGCATGTATCCACAGCAAACAAAACTGAAACTTGCACCTCATGTTCACAGCAAAATTCTTTAAATGCCCTACTGGCATATGTCCACACTGGGGCAAATTGTGCTGATAACCTACCAAAAGGTGAATGAACACCACTGGTGACAGGCAAGCGATGTCTGGATGTAGGTCCAGGTTCCACAGGAGCCTAAGTGAAGTGTTAGCTCATGAGCTGAGACCAAATGTCTTCTTACGGTGGTCTTTAATATCTATTTTGTGCTTAGAAATGAGTTATTTTTTGGCCTGTCTCTCATTTTAGTTCTGTATTAGATGCATTTATTTTTTCTAAAGCATCACATATCTGAATTAGGGTAAATGGATAAATTTACCTAAACTAGGGTAAATTAACTGGGTAAGTGCTGCCAGCAAGCTATTACCAAGGAAAGCTAGAATTTACAATGTAGAAGTTACTTCAGAGCTGATGATAGATTGATAACAGAGGACAAATTCCAGCTTCCTTAAATTCAAGAACTGAAAGATTGAGTAATTTCCTTTGAGTTAGTATCCAACAAGTTTCTGAAGGCCCAAAGATTAGAGATATATGGGAGGGTGGGGAGGAATGGAAAAAAAAAAACCACGAACAGAAGAAAATAATATCTGCATAACCACTGTTAACATTTATTTCTTAAAAGTAAAACCATTGCAGTGGTTCTGTAAACTAAGAATTCTTTTTGAAAAAATATATGTCCCCATTCCTTATTTCAAAGCCAAGTTGCAAAAGCTCATCTCATTGTAACTTTATTGCGTTTTATCAAGAAGCATGTTCATAACTAGGTCAATCTCAAAACATATAATGTAAAACATATACCATAAAACATATAGCATAAAATCAGATTTTTAAACACTGTTTGGAAAGCATAAAAAAAAACATCAAGGATCATATGTTCTACAAAACTCATGCACTGTGCCCCAGCTACATTTCCTAACAGAGGTGAAGAGAAGACGGGACATTAACTAGCCCAGAACATGTCCTACCTTCCCTACTAACTAGTTTCTCTGAATTCATGCAGGCAGGCAGTTATCTCCATATCCCACCTGAAGGTAGGCATGTAAGATTTGACAGCTGAATTGCTCTTCTGAGTTACTTCTGCCTTTCACATGGAAAGTTAGTATGGACTAGCCAGTGAACTTTTAGATGACTAATTAAGTGAGATGACCATATCTATGGTGCACACATTCTAGCAATACAGCAGCAAATAGAGGCAGTTAGTGATTCCAGGGCTAATCCATAATTTGTTAATGAAGGTGCAGGAAAAGATGTAAAGCCTTCATTTTTCCTGTTACTAACAAGCAATTAAAAATTACATTAGGTTTTAGCAGTAAAAGATAATTAAATTATAGCAGGCAAGTGAATACTTGGCTTACTAGCAAATACGAAGTAAATGCTAAACAGAGCTCATGTGGGTCCTAGAGGGAGTGTAGAAGAGGCAGGATTATGCCTAAACCATCATATTGTGCTGAAATCCATAGTGTGCACTGATTCCACTTTGCAGATCAGAAACCCAAGCAAATAAGAAGCAACTATTTTAATGTATTCTTCAAATTTGGGGTTATAATGCAAGACCTCCCAGAATACTTAGGCAAATAAACTTAGAAATGAGGACACATTTTTTAAGGGTTTACTCAGAATTTAGTTATGTAGATTGAGGGAAAAAATGTAAGTGGAAGTAGTGTGAAGAACATATTGTTTCTTTCAGATAAGAAATGTTTTAAGAATTCCTATGAAGTGTAGGAAAATGCATAATGAAAAATTATGCCATCAATATTGTAAAATTGAAGGAGAGAAATGGAAAAAGTTAGGCCTGCAGCATTTTATTTATGTAAAAGAGCTCTTCTATAACCTTGTCCTGATAAACAAAGACAAAAATGTTTAAACATTTTTTTTATAAATCTTTATGTTTTCACTCTATTGGTGAAATAAGATAGACAGTAATTAGTAAAAGATACTGAGTACAGCATCATGTCTTTAAAAACATTACTTTGTCTTTAAAAGATTTACTTTGACAGTGTTTAAGTCTGGGGTGCAGAAAGGAAAAAACCCCACAGCTTATTGCTCATTTCATTATAATACTTCCTATCAGTAGAAACACAGTGGGAGACACCCTTATTTATTTCTGGAGATAATGCTGTTTGCACAGGTGACATAATTTTTTTTTGCTCAAAGGCACACTCATCAGTGATACAAATAATTGTCTTATATGTATGAACCTGCCTGTAAAACTTGTACTCAGTAAATGTGCAGAAAAAAAAGGGCTAGAGTGAAAACCCAACATGGTCAACTTTTCCGGAGTGAATATATTCTGTTGTAGTTATTAGGAAATTCAGTCCTAGCCTTGCCCCTGCCAGACTATGCCACATTCACCTATGAGATGGGAGGCAGTCCCCATGTGTCAAAGGTGTTCTCAGAGAGGGATCAGTTGAAAGGAAGGACATAACCTGATCCAATGTCATCATCACAGAAGAGATGAACAGAGCTCTGCCAGCTTGTAATACTGGAGGATCATATTAGAGGGAACCCCAATTATCTGCTGTCTCTCTGTTTGTGCAATGGCAAGCTACAATAAAATTAATATGAAGAAATAGAGTCAGAAGTGTTCAGAGGAGACAAGAGATTTTACAAAGTAAAAAAAAATATATTGGTTTTTATCAGTTTTTACAACTGTTTTAAGAGGACTATATGTTAAAGGACGCATTGGAGTTATAATAAAACTAATGGTAAATGTAGGATCTGGCAGCAAAGATTGGATCTTTCTTGACTTTTCTTGAAAAGTCAAGAAAATGTCAATAGTTCAGATCTCTATAGTTATTTATATATTGTACTTTGAACGTTACTTTCTGTCTGCATGAGTAGGGAGTGAGGCAGCCTGAGCTCTAGATAGCCCTCCAGAGATCAATGGAAATGGCTGGAAGCTGTAGAAGTGTGTAGAATGTGTTTTGTGCCTGATTTTTTTGTTTTCTGTATAACTTGGGAGTGATGTCTGTGAGCTTAGGAAGATGTTTCATGTAATGCAGCATTGCTAGGCTAAGCTCAGGGTTTATGTTTAATGCTGCTAACAAGTTCTTTGCGTTGGAGCACCTCATGGGGGACAAAAGATATTTTTAAGTTCAGTGGAGCACCATTTTATGAATGCAACCTCTTTAGAAAAAAATAGACCAGATTTAAAGTATTGCCTAAAAAAAAAAAGTAAAGGTGCCTTTGTATTAGCTGGATTTCTATGAGTTTTGATAAAGGAAGAAAACGTTGTTGCTTGGAACTGCAATGGTGCTATTAAACATGGTCAGTCTGGGTGCAATATCCAGCTAAGTGCCCGAGGACAAAAAAACTGCATCACCATTCTGATGTTAATGTTTAATGTGAAATTATACCTTTAGCTGGAAAAGAGCTCTTTGTCTGATGCAGAGCATGGAGCTTTTGTTTATGATGTTTATTAGGGCTTACCAGGAAAGGTGGCTAATGTAGGGTGATAAAAGCATTACTAATTTTCTTTGACAAATGGCTCTCAGATATTTTCCATTGTGAATTGTACATTGAACTGCAATTTCTTTCATGAATTTCCTTTTCTTACAGCTATGTGATACTGATTCCACACCTATCATACAGCAATTCTAATGCTCACACACAATGAAGCAGTATAAAGAGTGCTAAGAAAACATAATTGTAATAAATAAACATAAGGCTAAATATTTCTTCAGTCATGCTTCTTCAAACAAGCTAAAGCAGTATGAAGCATGAAGTAATTCAAAAACACATGCCTAATCCAGATACATTAAAAGAAATTATGGATTTCTCTTACCACTATAATTTTTGGTTTGCCTTGATTCTAAGATCTACCGGTATTACAGATACTGCTTTTGGCTAAACTGAAGCTGAAGGATCCGCTTTTCTGCATAGGAGGCAAGACCGGTGTAGGCTTCTGTCCTTTTACAAGTGCCAGCAATCTCCTGAATAGTATGAAAGAGTCACAAGTACTGAGATGAGATACTTTGGCTAGAGAAATTATTCCCTGTCATTCTCAGCAAGAACATCAGAAAGTGTTTAGTTGAAAATAGCTATAATAAAATATCAATTCCATGAGCATTTCTAGCCAAGATAATTAGTTTAACAGGAAATCTCTAAAACCTGAAAAACTCTCTAGTTTTCATCAATTAAAACAAAACCATCTGAGCTGAACACAACCAAATCCTGGAAATATTATAGGCAAAATAAATTAAAATGAAAAGACTTGGGAACATGGGGTAACAGTTCTTTTTCAATTTTCATGAGAAAAAAATGTTGAAATAGATTATTTTTTTACTGGGACAAATGAAATGTATCTGAATTTGGTCTGAGGGGTTGTGGGATCTTTCACAGTGATCCCTTTCACACAGACAGCCTCTCGCCAACTATTAAAACCTTGAGGACATCATATAACTAGATATGAAATTCTATGTCTGTACCATGTTCTCCCTGAAGACCAAGAGCTTTCCCATGTAAGTGCCATTTTTAGCTGCCGTTTTCATTACTTTGAATAGAGAGGCTAAGTGTACAGCAGTAGCACCATGTACCCTTTAACATCCAGTCCTTGTTCCCAGAGCACCGCTCTCCATGACCAGGTTTGGTTAACGGTACAAGTTGTTCAAGATGAAGGGCTTCATTTTGATGGCCAGTGCTGCAGGATATTTTAAGAAAAGCAAGTCCATTCAGCTCCTTATGAGCATAAATTATCTAAGTCATGTTTAATAGCAATTGCAGCAACTTTGTTTTATAGCAAGAAACAGTACATGTGGTAGAGTGCCTGTGAGGGAGGTGTTACTTGTGTTGTAAGGCTGGGCAATGAAAACACCCCACTTTGTTATGTGACGTGAAAGTAAAAGGTCTTTTCCACAGCTCCAGAAAGTTGAGGCACTGAAATGGTCCCAGGGCCTGGCAAGCTGTGTTTTTTCTCTTTTCAGACAAAGGGACCTCCTCTTTCACTTATCAGCCCTGCCACTGTCACCAGGCAAGAGACTTCCAGCAGTTTCTGCTCCTAGGATGGCTGAAAAGCTGTCTTGGTTTCCCTAAGGGCAGGGAGATCACTCACCAATTACTGTCATGGGCAAAACAGACTGGACTTGGGGAAAATTAGTTTAATTTATTGCCAGAGTAGGATAATGAGAAAATAAAAACTAAATCTTAAAACACCTTCCCCCTAACCTTCCCTTCTTCCTGGGCTCAACTTTACTCCTGATTTTCTCTACATCATTCCCCACAGCAGCACAGGGGGATGGGGAATGGGGTTTGTGGTCAGTTTATCACATGTTGTCTGTGCTGCTCCTTCCTCCTCAGGGGAAGGACTCCTCACACTCTTCCCCTGTTCCAATGTGGGGTCCCTCTCACAGGAGACAATCCTCCACAAACTTCTCCAACGTGGGTCTTTCCCACAAGCTGCAGTTCTTATTAACTGCTCCAGCGTGGGTCCCTCCCACAGGGTGCAGTCCTTCAGGAACAGACTGCTCCAGTGTGGGTCCCCCATGGGGGTCACAAGTCCTGTCAGCAAACCTGCTCCAGCATGGGCTCCTCTCCACGGGTCCACAGGTCCTGCCAGGAGCCTGCTCCAGCCTGGGCCTCCCACGGGGTCACAGACTCCTTCGGGTATATACTTGCTCTGGAGTGGGATCCTCCATGGGTTGCAGGTGGGCATCTGCTCCACTGTGGAACCTCCATGGGCTGCAGGGGCACAGCCCGCCTCACCATCATCTTCACCATGGTCTGCAGGGGAATCTCTGCTCTGGGGCCTGAAGCACCTCCTCCCCCTCCTTCTTCACTGCTGCAGAGCTGTTTCTCTCACATATTCTCACTCCTCTCTTCTTGATGCAGTAGCAGAGGGTTTTTTCCCCCCTTCCTAAATATGTTATCCCAGAGGCACTACCACCATCGCTGATGGGCTCGGCCTTGGAGCTGGCTGGCATTGATTCTATCGAACATAGGGGAAGCTTTTAGCAGCTTCTCAGAGAAGCCACCCTGTAGCTCCCCCACTACCAAAACCTTGGCACACAAGCCCAGTACAGAGGGATAAGAGAAAAATAGGTTGCAGAGGAGGAGCCAGAATGCAAAGAAAACAAAACTAGGAACGTAAAATGATAAATAGAAATGGAAGAAAAAATATATTTACACAAAAGGAGTTAAAGGAAGGTCAGATTAACTCTGGGATTTATGAGCACTAATATGAAAAAAATATTTACAAAAAAGAGGGTTATTAAAGTGCTTATATACAAAATGAAAGAGCTTAGTGACAAAGATAAGAGAGCTGATGGCATACACACATCTGGAAGTTGTGGTATTGTGGGAATAGCCAACTGGGCTAGAAAATAACAAGAATGGGGAGATTGCTGTGAAAGGAGATAAAGTTTTGAGGAGGCAGGGAAGGATAGGAAGGGGGGAGGTGTAGTGGGAGGGATCAATAGTATTGCAAAAGATAATTCAGGAATGATATAGAGATGTTTGAAAGATAACTTATTGTGGGCATATTCCAATACTCTTGAGTGCAGTGAATGAATGAAATTCAAAATTAGTGTGTAAATTTCAAACAAATAAAGTGATGTAGATACTTAGGAAAGAGTAGTAGGTGTACTGTACAATTTAACTCTACACATAAAATAAGAAGATGCCAGAAGGACATTTAATGCATTTTTACTTGTTCTAGATATTAGGTATTTTATACAGTAGTAATGAGCACACTCAGCTGTATGTCTGTAAGAGTTTTATTCCTCAAGGGTCTAAAGCTGACTTATTGAATGCCTCCATTCCCATAGACCTCTATAGGAATGGAGGGCACTTAACATTTAAAGGTCCTTCATTTGCAAAATCAGGCAGTCAGTTGGGAAAAAAGTGTACAGACAGCACAGGATTCCTTGTCTTCAGAGGAGTCAGTGGAAGTAAAATAAAACTTCTCTGGAGAATTTTGAGGGTTACGAATGAGGCAAAGCAAAGATATAACACTTGGAAGGAAAAATAAAGAGTCCTTCACTTGATTCTGAAATATGAATATGCATAGCAGCCATCTTAAAAAAATAATGTAATGGAGAACTTAAAGTAGGAGAGCAGAATCAGCACTTGGGGATGCTGGCTAATCAAACCCAGCAGTGTGAGGATCCTCTGCCTGCCAGCCCACTCTTCCATGTGGAGGAGTCATGCTTTGGAGGGACAGTGTCATGTCTTGTCAACCTCCCTGGGGTAAGAAACACATCACTTCTTCAAGCCCTTGAAATCAAGATTATGTTGATCTATGGTAAGTGGATTCACTACTTACTGTTCCTATATGCAGCCTGAAGGAGCTTCTTTTGCACATGGCTACTTTACAGATGAATCTTTATTTATGAGCTGGTATAGATCTGGGAAGGACAATCTATAGAAAGGATACAAAGCCTTGTCTTAAATGCAAATGTCTACTGCAAATTGATTTACTACCTTTACCATGATGACTACTTTTTTAGAAATAAGAAAATGACCATAAGAATGACTACAATCACACCAAGGCCCATAGCCTTGTACCCTGTTTCTAATGGGTTTCTTAGGAAAAGCAGAAAGAGCTGACAAGTGTGCAATGAAATTCCTACAAGAAGCCCTCCCAGTTCCAGCAATCATCAGCTCACAAAGCCTTGTTAACAAAGGCATTGGAGTTTTGTTTAATGGATTTTTTTCTTGAATTTGTCTCACCATTTTTTAACCCATTTTTGCCTTTAATATTAAGCATATCAGCAACAAAGACAAATTGGATCCTGAGCTGCCTCCACAGGAGCATTCATAGCAGAGATAGAGTTGTGATCATCCTAATCTACTCAGCATTGTCAGGCTGCACCTGGAGTACTGTGTTCAGTTCTGGTCCACAGAAGTCAAGAAAGACATGGACAGACTGGAAAGGGTCCAAAGGAGGGCCACAAAGATGATGAAAGGACTGGACAACCTGCCCTATGAGAAAAAACTGAAGGAGTTTGCTCTTTTCTCCCTGGACTAGAGAAGGCTCAGGAGACACTTCATCACAATATTCCAGTTCTTAAAAAGTGACTACAAAGAGGATGGATGTTCTGTCTTCACAAGGAATCACATAGAGAAGACAAGTGGCAATAAGTACAAGTTGCAGCAGGAGAGGTTTCTTCTCAATATCAGAAAGAATTTTTTTACAGTGAGAACAATCATTCACTGGAACAACCTTTCTAAGGTTGTGGTAGAGTCCCAATCACTGGAGGTTTTTAAGATGCAATTGGACAGGGTGCCAGATAATCTCATGTAGACTCCCTTTCCCACAAAAGTTTGGACCAGATGATCTTTCAAGGTCCCTTCCAACCTTGCTGAGTCTATGATATCCTATGGCAATTATTCCACGGTTTGATTATGCACTGTGAAAAACTACTTCTTTTTGTTTGCTTTAACCTTCTATCTGATCATTTAACTTGGAAGCCCTTTAAATCTTTCATGAAACAATGAATAAATGTTTCCTGTTCACATACCTTATGAATAATTAATGATTTTATAGATCTCTCTCTTAATCATCATTTTTTCCTATACAGAGAGCTCTAATCAACATAAGCCATTCTTTACCTTTGATCTCACTAGTTGCTTTTCCTTCTACTCTTTATATTTCCCTATATGTTTTTAGTGATAAGGGACACCAGAACTGCACTCAGATACTCAGAGTGGGCAAACCATTGAGCTGCAGTGTGTCATAATAATGTTTTCTGATTTGTGTTGTGTTCGTGATTGTCTGGTGTTTCTTAATGATTCTTAACATTTGTTTTGCTCTTTTGACTGCTGTTCAATATGGAGTTGTTATTTTCATAAAAATGTCAACTATAACTCTGACATCTTTTTCCCACATCACAGTCTACAATATAGAGACTATCTGTGTTTATTTGTAATGATTTTTTTCGAAAATGTACTACTTTGCATTAATGAACACAGAATTTCATCTGCCATTTTGTTACATTTTATGTATTTACTCAGCAACAGTCAAATTCCTTTCCTAACTTAAAAAAAAAAAACAACCTGTTTATGCCCTCTGCACCCACTACATCCTATGACAGTGAGATAAGAGCAAGTTGAGAAGAATATAGGAAAAAAAATCTTGAGAAATACGTAAGTCTAGGTTTTCCACGGTTTCTCTTCATAGAAAATCTATTTGCGGATTTCAAGTTGGCGTAAAGATAACCTGTCAGTCTCCCTTGTGACTGTGAAGCTGGAACTGCTGAAAAGTACAGATTCCTTCTATTAGGACCATTCTATATGATGTCTGAAAGGTATATTTTGATAGAATTTGATACATAATCCAAGTATGAGAAACCATATATATCATTTTAAAACTTTGGATCACACAATGTTACAATAGACATAATGTCATTAGCTTGAAGGTCTCAAAAAACCTAGATTTAACAGCCAAATTGTATATCTGTAGTGAGATTACCCTAATTGCTTATCAGCATAAGGAATTTCAGAGAGAAAGTGTTAAATTTGCATTTTGAAAAAAATCCTCATCTGTGTTGAAATACATAACTCATGCTAAGAACGACATTTTCTGGACTAAAGCACTGTGGAAATGGATTAACCTAACCCCTCTAAGGCATTTTTAAAGTGTCTTAAAATAGTAGATTTGCTTTCACCTAATTTTAGGTAATTGCATTAAAGACTCTTTACAAACTTTACAAATCACTATTAAATGTTACTCTCATGAGAGAGATACACTCTTTAAGGTGTGAATCATCTGACCTGCTTTAGCAAAGGGTCAGTCTCACTTACCTTCCTTTGACTATATTGACCAGATCTTCAGTGTCCATAAGGGAATTTGGGATGATCAGCTCAGTTGGAGCCCATCCCAGATTGAAATGGGGCCAATACTTTGCAGCAGTTATTCTAGGCTGTAAGGCATACTAAAGTGCATTCAAAAAGATCGTATTTTCCAGTCAAAATAAGTGAGAGACTTAAGAAAGAAAGAAGGTAATGGCCACTTAAGCAAGAGGCAAAGATGTTAAATAATTAAGTACTCTAAGAAGGCCACTCCATTTTGCGTTCAGGCAGAAATCTCAAATACTAGCAGTCATGGGTTGGAGTTTAAGATATATTTTTTTCTTGACAGTTTTAACATGTTTGTCTTCCTGTTCAGTAGGAAACACATTAGTGAAAAATTGTCAGATGTGGTGTCACTGGAGAATTAGTCAAACTAATATATACAAATATCCAATAACTGTAAGGGACTAACAATAACAAAACCACTATTGGAATAAAGTTATCTTTGCTAGGCTGGGTAAATTAGAGGAGTGATCTTTATTACTGCTGCATAGATTCTGAAACTTTGATTTTGTGTTACAATTCTGTCTCTGAATTTTCTGTTTTGCTGATTTTGGTTTTAGCCTGGCTTCTGGAGGAATAATGACTATTTGATTATGTTGACAGTTTGTGTGTTCTTTCCTCACATAGTTTTTACACAATTGTGATTGAATATAACAAAAATCTCAGTGAAGCTAAGCTCCTAAAATCTCTCTGAAATTGGGGAGAGAAGAGAGAGAGACCTTCAGTGCTTGAAAGCCTGCACTAAGAATACAATTCTTATTAGATATTAGAGAATTGATGTAAAAAAGCAAGTATGACAGTGTGTCATAAGTTTTCTTTTTGTCTAACCACTTGTATGTATTTTAATTATTTTGTTGAATATATTGTTATTATGTTTATCAAAACCAATATGAAATGTCTGTAGATTTTCTGTATCAAAAGTAAAATTAAAAAAAAAAAAAAATACTTGATGCAATGGGTATTTTTCATCTTGTAATATAATACCTAGTTTCTGTTTGGATCATTTTACCAGAATATAAACAAATGCAAAGGCAGTCGAAGATACCAGTCACAATGATGGGAATGATGAGTTAACACCACATCTCCTACTTTCTTGGGAAATAAAATATGCACAAATGTGCATATAGCAAACGAATCTCCTGCCCATTCTAATAAGACCAATAAATGTTATTATTAATCTCCAAAAGCTGAAAGTAGTACACTAGAAAAAACAATTAGAGAAAAATTAGAGCAATGAGAAATCCACAAACTCCTCCATAGTAAATTTGTTAGATTTTTTTTTTTTTTTTGCATATGCTGCAGAATTGCTGCCAAAAAGCAAAGCGACAGATTAAATTTCCCTGGATTTGCAAAAATCTCTCCTAACTCTTTGGATGTGCTTCAGTGTCTCTTGTCAGATTAAAAATCTTATGTTCTTAAAGCATGAAAACCATGAAATAAAACAGAGTGATTCTGTCACCCTGAGGACTTAATACAGCGAGTAACACCAGTCTTGATCTGACAAAAACTCAGACAAGCAAAGACACTGAAATATTCCCAGATGTTAATTTTCAGTCATTAAAAAAGGTTTAAATTTTTAATTTTCTTTTTTGTAAGTATAACATGGCAAAGCTGATCCAGAAATATGAAAGTGGCCTCTTTAATTCTGATATATATTTTGAGTAGAGAGACAGACTACTGAAAACAGCTCAACAAGAAGTACTTTCCCAGAATGAAGAACATCCACTCACATCCCTCAATGCCTTGGAAAACCTCCAGGACTACAACAGTGCATGGTGTCATCAGTGCAACTCAAAGTATCTGAACCTATCTTAACTCCACCACCATGCTCTAAAGAAAAGAGGGTTGGACGGACTAAGATACAGAAACAGAATTGCAAAATTTTATGAGAATAACTTGTTAACAGTAATTGAAAAATACCTGCAGGCTAGCAAACTTAAAATACCACCACATGGTCACTGTATCACATGGTCACTGTATGGTGAAAACTTCAGTGAAAGGATTTAAAAAAATGGAAATGATTAATGCATTTTTGTTTCTTCTTCTCTCCAGCTAAGGACAGCAACAAAAATTACAATCTGTAGTTCAGTAGAAGTTGAAGTTGCTCAATTAACTTCATGGAAGAATGAGCAGACTTTACCAACTGAAGTTCTGACCTTATGTCAGATGACATAAGGAGAGTAATGGGGAAGTTGAAGGCAACTGAGTCCTGTTACTGCAGAAGATCTGTGTGTCATGTAGGCTCTATTCCTCCATGAAGCCAATCCCACCAGGTACTTCAGCATTTGACTTTGTGTCAGCCCAGGCTTATATGCTTGCTTAGCTTTAAGTTTGCCTCCTCCCTTCTGCAAGATTTTGGCCAAAGTGCCTTCAGGATTGATCCTTTTTTCTACTGGAAATGCAAAATTCTTGTTAAGAACAAAAATCAAACAGGTCATGGCAGCTGACAGACAGGCAAAACTACAAGCTGTATAAAAATGACTGGCAAGATATTTCTGGTGTTGTCACATCACCAAGAGGCTCATGAAGCTTTCAGGCTTTCACAGTGAGCAGCACCACCTGATGCCAGCTAGATTCCTGGGACTGCTCTTCCTTTTTCTGGTGTAATTCAGAGACAAGTTAGGCATTACTCAAAAGATTCCAGTTTGCTCTTTTTTTAATTGCCTTTCTCCAGCCAACTTCAATTCACGGAAGACAAGGGCTTCATTCTTAACAATGTTGCATATTTTATCCTCTCCAATTGTTTAACAAATCCCTTATTCTGTCATAAGTTTTCCATTTCTCCCCTGACATTTCACCCACTATATTATGGGCATCATCTGAGGATTTAAATCCAAAAGCTGTTACTGTAGCTCCAAAGCTTCAAATCAAAATTGAAAGATGTAGTTCAGCTGTTCTTCTATAAATATGCAGCAATTATAAAGAAATAAGGGTCAATACAGAATTCCGGAGAGCTTTACAATAACCTGCACTCACTATATTTAACTAGAGACATGAAAGCTACTTAGTTTCAAGGAAACATTTAAGTATTACAAATGATGAATTTACAAATTCATGAATTATTGATGAAATAGAAATCTCTCTGGAATTTGAGCAACTTTTATTTGAGCATATTTCCCATATTTATGTACAGGCACCTTAACAGTGTTTTTCAATTTCAGTTTTGGATTTTGAATATACAGCAGCAGCAGTCTCTCATTTTATAAGCATCTGGTGAATTTGCATTGCACGTATGGTTTGGACCAAGGGTTGTGAGTTTATTGTCACCACAGTCTAAAATGCTCTAGCTCACAACCACATACAGTTTACCTCTATCCTTCCCACTCTCCTCAAGAAGGTGGCATTTGGTGTACAGTGGTGTCCCAGGGGTGTGCCGGCATGGGGCTCAGGCAGGTGAGACAGGTATCACTTGGGAAGAAGTGTGTGGCTTATTGTCAGTTTGACTCACAGCCCTCTCTGTCATTCCAGAAAAGATTTTGTTACAACTCCCATCTACAGGGTTCAAACTGAAGCAGTTCATGCAGTTCAGAAATTGCTAGTGCAATTGACAAAGTAGCAGCCTTAATTAGCAAATATGATCAACCACTGAGAACTTTCCAAATGAAAAATTAGCCACTTTGCAGTGTAATCAACTCTCTCAGAAAAGGAAGACACATCCTGTGTCTGTGGTTCTCATGCCAGTGGAATTTGGATACAGGAAAAAACAGCCCCTTGTTAAATTATGAAATAAATTCTGGTTTTGGTATTCTGCTGCAGGAAAATCTCATAGTCAGATGTGGAATAACATATTCAGGGAGGTTTGGGGTCAAGATTTACTCTGTTGTAATAACTTCATGAAGATGCAAGGTGAAGTCACTCATACATCAGAGACATTGATTTTTGCAGCTCAGTGACAGGCCCACGAAGCCTGGACTACAACAAGTGGCCCATGGTGAAGTTGTAGTTCCTAGAAACCAGTCATGTTCAGGACCAACACACACTGATTGGTGCTGGTCTCCAGTTACCCTTCCTTGCTGGTTTTCTGTGAAAGAGCTCTTTTTGGAGAATGTACAAAACCTAATGGGGAAAGTGACTAGTGAAGGAAAAGTTGTGAAAGCAACTATTCTTAAATCCTTGTTTGGACACAACAAAATTAATCTTTCATGGGGAAAAATATCATAAAAGTGTGAAAGCCTTTAATTTGCTTCAATTGTCTGGAAATGGACTCTGAAAATGACAAAAATCTATGAGCTACCCATTAGATTTATCACTATTGCTATCACAAGAAGTCTATCAAGACAAATAATTATGAGCCTTGCCTCATCCCCAGCGTGACAGTCACTGTCCCAATGCCCTCATATTTTATTCTGAGGGGAAACAATGTCTGGTTAAATCAAAACTGGCAAGAGAAGTCAGAGGAACTAGAGATCTTCTATCCTGTATTTAAACTAGTCATGGTTTCAACCACGTGAAGTCAGAAAAATTTATCAGCTCTGATTTTCTACCTTCTCTTCATCTCAGGTCATGTTAGAATGCTTGCTGTCCCAAATTTAATTTGGAGTTTTAGCCTTTAAAATGCAAGACTTACACTGTCTGTAACAATTTGCATGTGTCAGTTAGACACCCCAGATTTTTATGTTTGTCCAGTCAGGCCAAAGACTGACAGACTATGACTGGTGTTAGTTACTATTAGTTACCCTGTAAAGCTATCATGATTGCCAATATGTGGGCATCACACGAAGAGATATCAGTTGGATTTTCCATTGCAGGCTATTGTACAACTCCCCAGATTAATCTTTGACTGAGTCTTGAAGACTCTGCATCTCTTGCCTTTTCTCCATCCTGACATTGTTCTATGGAGACTGTTTTCCATTATTTCTTCTTCATATGATGGTTTCTCCCCTGCTTTTTTCTGTTCAACTTCACTGCAACCTGTTACTCAGGACTGATATTGCTTTCTCATGTTTTCACTGTTGAGTTTCCAGACTGTTAATTCCTCAAGAGAGAAAGATGCTGAGACAAAGAATCCTGGGCCTAACAGTCCAGGCAATACTGGTTTGGCACCATTTCACACTTACAACAATTATTATTTTATAAACCACATACCACCTTAGGCTCTGATAACCAGAAGGAACTTGACTGCCCAAAGTAGCAAGGACACTCAAGGCTACAAATGAGTTGTGCACACTAAGGAATGAAACCACTCCTTCCATACTTATGTTGGTGGCACTGAGACATTTTTACTAAAAGAAGGTGCTGTGATAGGTTTTAAAATCCAGTATTAACATGTCAACCCAGCACAAAACAATGCCTGCTTACAAGTACTGCCTGTTGTTTGTGGTCCCTTTCACTTGCCATAACAAAACTCTTCTGAAACGGGGGATTTGGAGAGAAAAGCTGCAATGACAGAATCTCACCGACCATGGCAAGGGACTTCTTGTGTAACATAAAGATAAAAGGGAAGAAGCTGGGTTTTGTGGTTAGTTTCACATTATAGCTTTAACTTGAGACTTAGTAGGAGTTTCAGTGAACACTTGTTGTAAAATGTGAACAACTTCTGTATTAAATCTGAAAGAACTCTCTCCCTTGGGTCTTTTCATCCTCACCGGTGAATGGTCTGGTAAAAATTCCCAATTTTCTCTTGAATTACATGTTTCAGCTAGCATGTGATATATTTCTGTCTCACTGGGGCGGCCTGAGAGTTTGATGGCTTCCTAAGCCATGAAGGAAGACGAAGGTTTTTCAGCATTCTTTTTGTAGCCACTCAGTCCATCCTTGTCAGACACTGGGATCAAAAATGATGCTATTCTTTTGGTGAGTCTATTAGTAAATGCTACGATAATTGAGGGGAAAAAAGCAAGGAAAAAAAAAATGGTAGTCCTTTTGGAGCATAATAGTTGCCTTTACAGTGCAGGATGAAGAAAACAGGAGATGAGAGAGGAGGTCATTACTGTAAGGAGAAGAGCAAAATATTAATTTGGTGTTTCATTTCTGTGGCCCAAGAACTAGAACAGCAATTTTTCATTTCCATCCCATGACTACCTGACCAACTACAGACCTCAGTGGCCTCAGAATTGGCTCAAACCCTTTGCAGAGCTGTGACAGAGATTCTGTAAGTCTGACTGCAAGCTGCAGAGCATACATAGGACAATGGTGACAGGCACAGTTGCTGGCAGAAAACATTACCTAAACGGTGAGTCCCTTCAACTGTCCCTGTTCTGTTCCATGGTCTTGAATTATTTACTCTTCTTTTAACAGCATAAGAACTAAACCTTACAGGTTAATGACCTATTTTCAAGCACGTAGGAATCAATGGGAGAAGAAAACAGAGGAAGGAAATAAGGTGCATAATAGGAGTTACTTCCTAAGCAAAAATGTGATGGCTGCTGATCCAATTCATTCTTTGGTCTAACGCTATATAATTTATCCTTTTGTCCTTCATCTCTTTGCAAGATGATTCCCATGCTGTATTTCTAGAGGCAAACAAAACTGCACAGCATCACTCAGTCTAGAATGACAAATTTCCAGGCATTCAACTTAAAAACTCTTTTTATTAAATGAAAATTTTGCAATGAGAAACTACTATTTATTCCATAATGTTTGCTTAATTTCTGTTTTTATCATGTGAAGATGAATTCTGTAGTTCTGTTTATGATATCAAATGCTCTGATTTTTCATAATTAAGAGCTTTGTTTGTCAAATTGTTGATGTTTGCACATCACAGCAAAGGAGAGAACAGTGCTGTGTACACACAGAGGATGCTCACAGAGAATGTAACTGTAGGCTGTTGGTGTCTGCACAAGCTGTAGCTCTCAGCAAAATCTGGGGTTGTGTGTGGGGACACCATCATATAACGCATACTCATCCCAAACTTTCTTCTCTTCTTGTATTAGGGAAATCCTTCATTCAAACAATGACCTCAGAACTATAAACCCATTTCCTGCTTGATTTAACATTGTGGTTTTGTTAATCTGGTGTCTAGGATTATCCAATTTGCATGTGAAGCAGCAGTATTTTCATTCTGGGACCTGGATGAAAAGTTTTGCCTGTGAAGTGAAAATGACCTTTCCACAAAAAGAACCAAACAGAAAAAAATGTTTTTAGTATGTTACCACTCTATAATCAGGAGAAAAATTTACATACTTTGTATGATTCTTAGTTCTTTGAAAGAAAAGGGCAGCTTATGCCTTTCTGCTCTATGCTGTTAGAGGGAGAAAATGTTCACCCGGAAGCTTTTGTTTTACCTTCTGCAAGGAGATCTCCTGAATCAACTCCATTCTCCTACTGCTTTCTATTATAGACTTGTATATATGTATAAATATGGGTTGGTTACACTCAGTAAACAGCACAGGGCATTCCTGTTGGTTTTCTTGAAATACAGAAAAAGTCTGCCTAAAACTTTTAAGTGTCTAATTAAAGGAAATTAGTTTTCCCTCCTGCTTCTACAGAAGAGATGTGCTGAAAAGTACAGTTGGTGACAGTCTCCCATGCATGTGTGGCTGTCTTCAGAACTGTCCATAACAAAATTCTGACTTTCTGTGAAAGTTTTGAAGAATGCTTCATCTCTTCTAGATTCTGTTCCAGCAACCACCCTTTCACAAAATTAAACAGCTTTGACAATTTTCTTTATTCTCTGACATCTCTTTGTGATTCTTGTCAATGCTTATTGTGAAGATAGCGTTCTGAAAACAGAAGTCAAAACTGAACAATCCCATCCACTCCATATTTTTCATGTTAACAAAAAGCAATCCTTTTTTCCTTGCATATTTTTTTATACAGTTTTGAAACACATTGGTGCACAGAGCTTTCATTTCTCATAAGAGACACCTCTGTGGTCCAATAAACCTCACTATTAAGCATTTTCTTAATAGGCAAAATTTACTTAATTTCTGTTTTTATCATTATGACTCCATGAACAAGTTTTAAAGTTCCTCATCCTTCACTGAAACATTAAAATTCTGATCCTGTACTTTATCTGATGAAAACTTTACATGGTATGAAATGAATTTCCTCTTGTAAAAATAATAATAATGAGACTATAGATAGAATGAGTTAAACCTGTGTTTTTCTAAAGTGTTCATATGAGAGACCTGTCCTTCTTCCTTTGTGTTGTGGGCAATTTCTTACACTATTAAATGTAAGTGTTTCAGAGTATTGATGCATAGTTTTACAGCTGAGGACTGAGAGGTCCACATCAAGGAGAAACATTACTTGTCCCTGAGATGATACACAAAGTTTTAGCAGAAGAAGAAATCAAAACCGTCTTTACAGATTCCAGATTAATGTTAGAAATATTGCAGTATTTTGGTTTAGAATATAAATTCAGTTTGCACTTCTGCAATAGAAATTTTTCATTAAAAATTATTATCTGAAATAATGGGTAGTAGTTTGTTAGCGATTTTGGCAGCAATGGCTGTCATTGTCCATATGGTTATCCATGGAAAATTGTGGAAGACATTGTGACAGGACTATGACACCCTGCCTCCTAACACCCTGTCCTTTGAGTAATATCAGCAGCATAGACAGACTGTTAACACCCTGACCCTGACCAACATCAGTGTTTTCATGTACAATGATTCTTTCAAATCACACTACCATCGGTGGAGCCAAGGGGCATTGCGACTCTTACCTGCATTCAAAAGGCATTTGCACTATTGGAAGTTGCTGTCAGATGACCCAGACACCAAGTGTCCCTGGCAACCCGCCAGAGCCATGGCATTGCTTATGATCCTATGTTTTCTATCAGTGATTGGGTGAGTCGTCTTATGGGTGCATTGTTGCTCATCTTTCCTACCACCTCAATAAAGCTTTGGTTTCTAATGTGTTGTCAGACTCTATTACTTTCAGACTACAGAGTATGAGTTTGAATAATTGAACTGAATATAAGGTGCCTTTATATTGAAGATATTTCTTGCGTTGCATGGTTCCCGCTGTCCGGTGAGAAGACATTATGTCCCTGACTGACTGTGCCAAACATTCACCCACTGCTATAAATACAAGAGTTCAATTTAGAAATAATATTCTAGCTTTAACTGGCATAATACAGCATAAGAGTAAATAATTCAATAGCAAATTTCTAGAAAGAAGGTTGTTTGGGAAAATTGCATTAATATAGACTTAAATATGTTTTTTCCAAAAAAAAATTTCATGCAGTTTTGGATCAGTGTAGATCTCATATTTCAGAGCAACAACTAGCATATACAGCATTTTAAAACACGCTTTTCTTAAAAACATTCTTGAAATTTATTCTACTGGAACTTTATATTTCCAGTGTGAACTTTTTTAAGATCCTTGATAAACATTAAATGTTGCTGCTTATTCTGTATGGAATTGCCAGTTTTACAAAATATAACACAGTTCAAAACTCTTTTGAACTGTGTTAAAACCTGTGCACTTTCATTGGGATTTCATTAATTTCCGTGTCAGCCAAGGAAACTGATATACTTCTAATTCTGAGCAGTGACACTGATGATGTTGTAGTAAGAACATTGAAGAGCTAATTAATAGCGTGATATGGTCTTATGAGTTTTGATACACATTTGAATATGGTGCATTCACAAAATAGGCTGAAATACAGTATCTTTTATTCTTTACAGATGTTATCCTTCCTCAATTCTAGCAGAACTTTCTGAGTTAGTTTTAATAATTCTTTAGTTAGCTCTTAAGTTTATAATAGGGCACTGCATTCTTTTTAGCAGCAGAACATCAAAAAAATCTTTCTTCAGACAGTAATAGTTAAACTGTAGATCATGCTAACTTTCAGTGTCATACTGAATCAAACACACCTACATTTTCATGAACAATACATGCCACAGTTCTTGGAAAGCTTTCAATTCCAGTAGTGTCTGTTGTGATACTTCCTGAAAATGTATGTACACTGTCATATTTTTAAACTATATGGCCTTCAGCTAGAACTAAATCATAGCAGTAAAGATGCCAGTGCAGGACTGATTAATTCTCACATTCTTCTGTTTTCTCCTATAACACCAATTTATGCAACTCTTTTTCAGTAACTGTAGTTCAGAGCTTGACTCGTTATCTTGCATTTTGGAGATGATGATAGTATTTGAGGTAGCCTAATAACTACTTTTTTGACATTTTGGTGAACATTTAATATTCCTTAAGGACTTGCAGGCAAAACACACTAGAACTAACAAATATTTTTGTTATGCTAAACTACTAGAGAAGTTTTGTTTCTTGGAGATGTCATTCTGAACTGAAAGTGTGAGTAGGTGGTACCGCAGGTATGTTTAATTTGCAGTAAAAATTTTCTGGTACGATTATTCTGCTATTTTGTTCATACCATAATTTTCTAATAAAATACCATTTCATAGACAAATCTCAAAAAAATACTGTTCTTTCATTCCTTTTTTCTTATTTTACATCCTCCATCCTACGTTTAATTTGTGAGATAGTAGGATAAATTCTATAATCAAAATTTGAATAAATTCTATAATTATAATATTAATATAAAATTGTTTTATTTTGCACAATTATGCAATTATAAAATGTGTATTGATGTATTAAAAAGGTCAGCATAGCTTTTACTTCTTCAATGGAATTCCTATCTCTTTATCTTGTTTCTGTAATCAGCTGTTAGAACAATACTTCAAAGAGCTATTTTTATCTTTGATGATCCATAAAGCATCACACTCCAGCAAATTATTGTTAAATAAGGACCTAAGTGCCAGGATGTTTCATTAGTCATTCTATAACGGACTGATATTCACTGGTGCAGAAATCACAGTTCAGAATTTTACCTTCATATATCAGAATTTAAGGTTGATGGTTCTGAAAACTATGATGCAGTGTTGTTCTGCTTTAAATGGGAAAGATGATTTTTTTAAGAAACTTTTTCATTAAATTTCTTTTTTGATAAACTAATTCTTTACTTCATCATTCTTCCCTTTTGTCATTATTTGTTACACAGTTGAGTACTTGACTGAAACTTGAATTATTTGAGCCACTTCTGAAATGGTTGGCACAGTTGTCCTACTTTATGCATCATGAATGATCAGCAACACTAATGGAGAATGGGTTGTTCTGTCTCAGGGGAGGATTTTGTTTAGTGAATGTTGCTTCTCTGGGTGTATTACAATAACTGCTGGTTTTCACATTCCTATGTAAAATGAACCCTAATTAATCCAGCAGTGAGAGACATGCTACATCTTCTGAAACTAGCTCATGATGAAAAATGTAAACAACTCTGTCCAAGCACTCTGTGTGCAAAATAACTTCTGCCCTAATGATATTTATTTCTGATTGATTTAGTTTTGTCTTATTTTTTACTATAAATACATGATTTCTGATTTTTTTTCCCTCCTCATCTTTAGCATTCAGAGCGGTGTTTCATAATAACCTGCCTTAAAGTAAACCTCCGTTTTAGTACTTTTAACCAATTGTCACCTGTGTAGTACTCTCCAAAATGACTACTTTCCTGCTGCTGTGGAGTGGCCCTCCCATGGGCATGCAGTATGGGAAGGAGGTGGTAGGTCCCATGGGTGGGAATTAACAGCCCCAGGGAAGACTCAAAGAGCAATTTATTTCTTCATTATTATATACACTTAGATTAAGGCAGCTTTCTAATAGAAACCATGTCTAGGATGCAACTTTAATGGAATCAATACTAAGTTGTCCTTGGTTTCTCCAAACTCCCTGAGGATGTAGAAGTCATGCCAGTAGGACATCTAAAGCCCTTAGGAAGTGGGCTTTTTTCCCTTTTGTCTGTAAAGGACTGAGAACACAAGCTATTTATCAGTGCAAGTCAGGATATTCCATCCTTTGAGATACACTTGCTGGATTCCATTCCACCCTGTGAAATAAGTCCATTCTACTGCACAGTCATGTAAAAAAACAATTTGAGAATGCAAGGCATGGGAACAGGTACATCCTCTCTTTGTAAAGGAACAGAGCCTATGCTTTGGCTTTCATTCATTCTGTGACTATTCAGGGATGAGAAAGAAAATGAAGAGAAAGAAAAAGGGCACTGCAGAAAATAAAATGCTGATGGGAGAAGGGAAGAGGAAGCACAAGTGAAATCAGTCCCCTGTTCTAGCATGAGTGCTTGCCAAAGCTTTCCTTTCAAGCCCAGCCACTTCTCTTTTCTGACCCCCAGGATGGGATCCACTTTCATCTTCCTCTCCCTTGTCCACCTCTTCTGGAGCTTGCTTGTCACCAGAATATGAAGGAGCTTGGTTCAGAGTGATGCCAGTTAGATGCTGTATTATAGATCATTTTGATCTCCATTTAGCTGTACCTCATTATAAGAGCATGTTTTGTTTAAGTAGAGATGAGGTTATTCATAAGTAATTCAGTGCCACTGAGAGAAAAATCAATTGTAAGAACATTAAATTTTCATTAAACATGTTAAATGTAACCTGACAGTCAAATGGTCTCCAGTCGTATGGGTTTTACTGCAATATTACTTTAAGTAACAGATGAAAGCAGGATTAGGCGGTAAAGAATACTTTGCACAGCTTAAGATAAAGGATAAAAGTGGGGTATTTTTCCATTAGCATTCACTCTGCAGGGATCCTCAATTACTTACAGGGCCATCTGCATTTCTGGAGATATTGTAAGTTTGAAGTGAGTAGTACGTGCAAGACAAGAGCAGATTGGAGCTGTCTGGGCAAAGAAAAATCAGACACACTTGTTTTTGTGGGATATGACACATTTTGTAGCTCCTGCAGGTCTGAGAACATCACACACCACAACTTCTTGTGCTTCATTCTCCCTAACCTCTCAAGGATTTCTTCACCTTTCTTTCAATAATTTTGACATGACTTCCTGTCTTCCTGTCCCATAACATTGATCCCATCCCACTCTTAACACAAAAATTTCTAGGTGCTCTCCTCCCCAACCTCATTCTCATCTTCACACCAGTGTTCTACCTCCCCTCTCCCTATTTTTTCTGAGTCTAGCTCTCTGCTAACACACCCAGTCAACTAGTTCATGGTCCATACTTCCCTCATAGCCATTACACACTCTTCAGTCCTGTGAGAGTGTCACCCTTAGCCCACACTTAGCTGTACCCACAACCCTGCTCCTGCAATTTGACTGTGCCTCAGCCTGCTCTCCTCCCAGCTTCTTCCTCCCTCCCATGTAACTACCCTTTCGTCCCCCTTACTGCTGCTACTCCTGACTCGCATTTGTGCCTGCACTCCAGGCTATTATTCCTCCACTTCACTCCACTTCACTTCTCAGTTACCAGCTTATCTAAGTCCTTATTTTTGCCAGAGAGCAAGCTGCAGGTAATCCCTTCCTGTAGGAAGTTATGCTGATGCTGGTGCTGGTTGTACACCCCTTGGCTGTAGCATGGGGTGGTAAAACTTATCCGCAGCCTGTAATGTGGAAGGCTGTGACTGTCCTCCAAATGGAGTTTTTTGAATGGAGTACCACCACCATTAAGCTTGTGCTGACTGACGTTTATGACATTCCCAGAATCTCATAGCTAGTCTTTCCAAGTTTAGCGTGTAACAACAGCATAACATGATCCTATTAATTTGAGGGTTAATTAATTTCAGGTTGACATAGCACTTAGGGATATGGTGTAGTTGAGAACGGTCAGTGTTAGGTTAATGGTTGGACTAGGTGATCTTCAAGGTCTTTTCCAACCTAGATGATTCTGTGATTCTGTGAGTGTAAGGTTTCACTCAGCTCTTGCCTGTGATGTTTCATTTCTGTTTATCTATCACACCTAACTGACTAACTTTTCAGAATGGGATGTATAACTGTGACACATCTTTCTCTGGTTCCTCTGATAAGCCAGTGTGTAGCAGTCAATCAGGCACAAGTATGACGAGAATCTGAATTTTATTTTACAGTTGCTGCCTGTCTCTTTTCTTCTGATACATCTGCTTAAGCATAGAAAATGATATTGTAGAAGTAGAGAAAATTTGATTAGATATATTACTACTTTTTCTGCCATCACAGATAACTATAGTAATGCTGCTATATCGTATGATACTGTCATGTTATTTACCTGTTCCAGCCTGTGGAAGACATTGGCAACTGCTCTTCAAAACAAGTCCATGTTGAAGTTTGCTCTTGAATTCTGTAAGAGAGAAAAGAAATGCACACATCCTGCTGTTAGTACTTTAACAGACTCTTCTGCATGGATAGTTTCTGGCAAAAATATTTGATCTTGATCTTGATTCACCAAAACTAAACAGAAATTGCTAGTGTCTTACAAAAGACCTCCACTGTCTTATATAGAGCTGGGCTGTAGTAAATGCATCTCTGCTCCAGAAGTCTGTCTTTTTCACATCACTATCCCTTTAAAATAGAGATAGCAATATGATAAAGCAGGTTGGATTCACAGGCAAACCATCTTGAATTAACTTGAAAATATAAACAGGTGCATTTCAAATACAACAATGTACTAAAAGATGCTGATCAATGATCAATGTATTGTGCATAGTTTCACCTTTAAAAAAGCTGAAAGAATTTGTAAAAAATGATCTCTTGAACTTTTACTTAAAACTTTTATGGAACCAAAAACTTTTATTTGCATGTGAAAATCAGACTGAGAGATGAACTGTCAACTGGCATATTATCGAGTCAAGTGGTCTGAAGAATTCAAACTAGACTATTGTCTTTATGAAGCTGTTTACATATATCTTCCAAGCTGTTTCTCTTTGAGGAATTCAGAGTCCTGGTGAATGGTCTATATTTTTCCATGTGTTTCTAAGATGTTCCACGTGTTTCTAAGGATTAACTGTTTTCACTGAGTGACAAACCCATGAGTTTCACAGGATCACTAACAGTTAACAAGCAGTGGAAACCTGGGTGTCATGTACCGCAAACTCTTTGCCCAGTGACTGTAAGGAAGACTGTGGACTCATATACTTTGCCTGCTGAACACACTCTCAGCTGACTAACTGAATAACACTATTAATACACTATTGTTAAGAATAATTGCTTTTAAACACCGAAAACAAGGTTTTTATGCATACACTAGTTTGAACAGATTTTTCAATTCAAGAATATGCTACTTTCGCTCCTTCCAGCCTGTTTTAATGCTGACCTCCCTGGAGAGTTTCTAAATAGTTATATGATTGTCAGTTTGGGAAAGCAGCAGAATTTCTGGCACCCTAGAGACAATGAAGATGTCACAGCAGGTTTGATCATTATTGCTTCAAAAATTGTTACAAACTTTTGATGGATGACATTTCAGAGCATGGGGTCATGTCACTTAATTTGGTTTTAAGGACAAAGAAAGGTGGGCTCATTTTTTATCCTTTTTTTTGTTGTTGTTTAACAAATAAGCTTCTGGTCACATGTCCTAGCTTTCAGCATATTTATCTTTGTATTGGTTAAGAGATGCATAGATAAAAGACAATTTCTGGTTTGTATCCAGAAAAATGACTTAGTATATGCAGTCCCCAGCAGAGAAGAACATCTCATGAGAGAGGAGAGGACTATCCAGCAGTGCTTCTCAGTGCCCTCTAATCAGCAGAGCATTTGTAAGGGTTTCACTTTATCTGCCACAACTTAGACTTGAGGATTAGTTTAATATAAGCTGAGGCTACTTGTTTCTGTGTGAACAGAGGATACAAGGAACTGAAAGGTGCATAGCATCCATCTTCTGTTAAGAGCATAGGACTGTTATTACTCAAGTATTCTGAATATTTTCTTTTTCATTGTACTTGATGAGTTTTTAAAAAGTTCCTAATTAAGAAAATAAGTTTCTGACATTTCTATGGGCAGTGAGTAAAAACTGAATGAAAGTTTTCAGGATCTGGCTTATTGTGAAAAATTTGTTGTTCCACTTTCAAAGAAACATGTAAACTTTGTTTATTTTTGAATGTTAGAGGTTGTTTTGATGATAACAATGTTGGTATTTTTATACTAAGTCTAGACAGGCATGAAGAGGGGCATTTTAGGCCATTTGCCACATCAGTTGAAATAACTTCATCAGAGTAAGGCAAACAACAGAGAAGCTGAATACAGGACATGATTTCAGAATAAATAAAATATGCTGAAGTAAATATATTTCTGTGCTGGTATGACAGCAAATAAAAGTATAGTTATGCTCTTTCAAGTTTATTTGTAATTTGAGTATAACCCAATCCATAAAATTATACACGGTACCTAGATCTTTGGAACTAAGGTTATTGATGATAGCTCTAACTTAAGTACAATTGAAAGATGATTTAATTTGCTGCTTGCTAAATTCGGAACAATTTCAAGCTTTAGAGTGAGAAATCTTTTCAAAATAATATCTATGGTATAATTTCTATATTACCTTTAGTTTATATTTGCCACATAACGTTTATGACAAACTCACAAATCCTTGGAAATGCATAGCTGTAGGAACATGAGGCCAATCCTTCACATTAAAGAGCACTCTCATGGAAAGTAAATTATTACCACCAGCCTCATATTTATACAGTGAAGCTGAGGATGTTTAGCAGCTTGTGTGCTGTGAAGCCTGTTGTGGGAATCTGCTCCAAACTTAAACTGTGCAGGCACAATGCAGCCCCACTTGAACATTATCACTAAGTATCTCATGCTAGCAGAGGATTTGAATTTAGTCTATGACTTTGTATTTCCCTGTCTTATGGATTTATAATTCATTCTTACCATATGTTTCAGTTGGATTAATTGTGAACGCTTAGATTTAATTTTTATACTAAATTGCTATCAATTTCTATGGAATAAAATTAAACTAAGTTTCAGACAGGTGATTTGTATTTAAGAGATCAAAAGTTCTTACAGAGGTCATTTAAAAAAGTTGATATCCTAAGTTAAAAAATTCATTCTAGAAGTTAAACTTAAGACTTGCTCTCATATCAGAAACTGTAGGCATGCCTTGTTCTGTCCCTTACTATTGTACGTAGTTACGAATATATCTGTCATCTCAGATCTCACACTAGCATCACTTTGTATTTTATGTACAGGTTTATGATATTTTTTGTGTGTGAAACGCTAAATGATTTGGGATCTAAGCTCCAGCACTCCAGAATTGCCCTTGTCATCTTCAGAGATTCCCAAATTGGAATAATGCTCATGAGAAAGACAGAGGGTGGAATAAAGACTGGTGTCCTTGGGTCTTCTGGTTCCACTTGCTTTCCTTCCACAATGCTATTCTGCTTAAGTTTCATATTCACTTTTCCTTTGAAGATATCTGAAAATGAGGTTGACTTGTCGGGGTGAGAACTCAGCAGGGTATTTTTGTCATTGTTGTTATTCTAACCACGGAAGGTGGAGGACTGGGATTTGAATCCTGAGGGCTTTTAAATCCATGGCATTCACTGCCCAGGAAACTGTCTTTACTGCTTAATCTGACCTGTCCTACAGAAATCAAGGTGCTCTGGGAAATTCAGGAAAGGCCCATAAGAGGAAGAGAAATCTGCAGCCCAGCAGATAAAGTAGTGCTGAGAGAGTTCTGGGCTCAATTTGCTATTTTCAGCACTATTTACTCTTTGGTAAAAACCTCTGTCCATGAGGGAGATTGTGTACCTCAGTCTCTGGAGGCCTGTATATCTCCTGTCTTTTGGTGAAGACTCTATATATTTTTGTCTTCCAGCTGTCTTTCAAGATCAGTTGTGATAAGGTCTGACTCTGCCAGTGTGTGCCAGACCGAGCCTGAAAGCATGTAGTTCCTTTTACACTTCTCTTCTGCATCCTAATGAGGTTCAGAGGCATCCAGAGTCCATCACTTCTTGAGTTAGAGTAAGCTTGCAGATTCCAAAGAAAACAGGTAGACTTTGAGGGAACTTCGAGATCAAAAGGACAGACAGATAGTGAATACCATCTGATCAGTCTTTTTATGTCACACTGTTCCTGAATCTTTTGGGTGTTTTAGAGATGGTGTTTAGTTTTTTCCCACATGTCAATTCCTGTTTAGGAGCTCAGACCAAAGCAGAAACTGGATAGCCAGAAAAAAATATTATTGAGGACTGAAACATTGTCACAACAATCTTTTTCTTAATTGCACTAGATTAAAAAGTGTAATCATTGGCAATTTATCAGCTTGCCTTATTTTCCCATCCTTTTTCTTCTCACTGGACAGAGCTGTTCTGACATTACAGACTGGCTTCAATACAAAAAATCTTTATAATAAATTTCAGTCTTGTTTCAGATATTGCCACTGTGCTGGAACTGCTCTTGTGAGGGTTTGTAATGAGGATCTGTTGCTTCAAGCTAACTAAGAAGCTCCTTCTTTCATTGTCTTGATTTATCAGCAGCCTTTGATACTGTTGACCATGGGGCCCTATTACATTGCCTTCAGCACCTCCTGGGTTTTTCAGGCTCCACGCTGGCCTGTTTCACGTCTTATTTAATGCAGCACTGTCTCTATGGTTATATACTGCAGTTCTCTCGTCATACTGATGCCTAAAGCTGTGTTGTGCAATTGGATTTTGATGGTGTAATTTGCCATGACAGCACTGCAGTATAGTAAAATTCTCGCTTTTGTTTGTTAATTTTTTATATATAACATACACACCAGGTGTACAAGGGTGATAATTGTTTGAGAAATTATACAGCTGTTTGTTTATGGGTCTGTATGATAATGTGATCTCTAACAATACTTGACACTTGCATGTAACAGATTTAGGTTCTAAGACCATATGGTGTTAAACTTGCAGGTTTTGTATTGAGAAAAAGCTATTTTAAAACAATTAAAAATGGTGGATTATATTACTACATGTATTCTTTCCTTCTCATTACCATGAGTTGAAAGAAAGGTGTTCTTCCTGTTAACAAGTAGTGTCTGTTACATACAGCCTTTTTACTATTTCCATCACTCATTGATATTAACGTGGAGCCAGTCACTTGGCGACAGAGCTTGGACATCAGAAACATAAATGTGGAAAACACCCCAGGGTTAAAGTTTGTTCTTTGTCTCTGCTTCTTACATCCATAGGCCAGAGACACCCTTCTTTCTATGCTGTTTCTCCTGACATTCATTCATTTTGTGGCATCTTGTGCAGCAGAGGAGATATGCAGGGTTTTAGCAGACGTGGTGTCAGCATCCTTCCAGACCTGACTGAAACTAACTCCCTGCATGTGTGTATGCATGGGACCTCCTTTAAAGTTATCTGAAAGTTATGAATTGGGTTGGGTGTATTTGCTGGAAAACTGCCTGAGCATCATTATCAAGAAAGAACATTGATTGGTTTTACTATTTCATATCTCATGATCTTCTGGTAATTCTAGAGCTTTATAGTGGTGGGGTTGTGAATCTGAGATTTGTATCCACTAATTCAAAATTAAGTCAGTCTATACTAGCTTGACTAGTACTTACAACAGAAAGTAGTAATGAAATTAAAGGAACATTTTTTTTTGTTAGAATAAGGCCAATTAAAATATTTCCAATGAAGGATCTACAGCCCATTCTCACTCACAGTTTATGTCCTTTGATACACAAAATACTTTGTGGTAGAACCAGGAAAGTTAAGAATTATTTACATGACCCCTTGCATTGCCAGGGGTTTTTTTCTGTCTTCATTTCCCTCTTCACAGTTTATCACTTACCTTATGAGAACCATACCAGGTACAATGATATAAGAGAAATTGTGAGATTTTCAGTCCTTGATTTTGCCGTCACACCCCCAAGACCTCCAACATGCCTTTGCTCGCTGCCCCACCGTTGTTCTTGCAATTAGGACTGTGGTGAGAACCTGCAGTGTTGCATCCACTTATGCTGTGTCCAAACTCATGGAAATGATATTTTGGGATTAAAATGCCACTTACCTAACCCTTGCTGAATATCTGGGATAGTTCTCACCTTCTTCCTGTATATCTATGTTCATGACCACAAAATACATGTGTAATCATCCTCATGCTTGAGATGGAAGTTTCTCCAGCATGTGAAGAATAGTCCATTTATAATGTCAGCTTCAGACCTTCTTTACAACTTATTTTTTCATATAAACTCTAGTTTCTAACCTAACAGGGTATTATGTCCAGGAAGCAAGATGCCTGCTTGTAATGCATGATGAAATTTACTATTGCATGTTTTCTGATGGATTCCTGCAATTTTTCTTTGATAGTTTAAAAGCCAGTGTTTGTCGCTGTGGAGGCCTTCTTTCAGTGGGCCAATAGCTATGACTGCTATTATTAAAGCAGTTAAATAAAAGTGTCAGGGAATAAGCCTGAGCTCTGGGTCCCAGACCACTTATTGATTAAGTGTTAGCATTTCTGAGTCAGAGATTGGCCCCCCTTCACCACTCCTAGGCAGTCAGGAGGACAGCGTGCACAGAGGACACCAGGCTCTGAGGGGATGGACCCAGGGGCGGGCACTACAGCGTGCAGACCCAGCCAGCAAGTGCTCGCTGGTCTCAAGGCCAGTGAATGGTTATCATTCATGTTTTATTCATTTTAGACACAGCTAACAAATCTGCATCTTACAGAGAAAAAAAGCCTGAAGTGACAGCTGGTAACTATTAGCAGAGAAAACCTAAGGTAGTTTGGGGTTAAGAATGGGAAACTTGTTGGGTTAGAGACATGTCTCTGCTAAAAAAACCATGCAGATTAGGTTGTATTTCTATGGCACTGGTAATTTCATTTGATTTTCTCTGAGATTACATTAACAGGGAAAAAGGTGTAAATAAATGACACCTACCAGCCTTCCCTGTAATGTCCCTCACACTCCTGTAGGCAGAGCTTCCACCCTGGTTCCTCACCTTCAGCTGGGTTAACCAAGCAGCTGTGATGTTAGCTCACTGCAACATAGATGAGATCTCTGATTTTGTGGGATCCTTCTGATAGCAGCCTGACCTTCAGCATGCTAGGACATTATCTACATCAGTTTTTTTCCCATATTAAAGATGGGCTTACAGGATGAAATTCAGTGAGATTTGTTAAGGTATTTAGCTCCAGTGTTTTGGTTCAGCCTCATTTCTGCTGCATTATACTTCACACTTTCCATTAGGTGAAGTGTAATTTAAAAATGCGGGAAGAAACCCCCTTGTGAAAGCACTTGCTCTCATCTTTGCACGGCCCTTACTTCCAAATATAGCAAAGTAAAGCAATGTGGAATCCATTCATTAAATGACACATTAAGCAGCCAGTGCCTTTTTTCTATATTGCCTGCAATAAAATATATTCAAAGCACTTCATATTTCATTAAAATTATCAGCGAAATGATTTTCATCTAATGTTATTTCTGCTTTTAATAAAAAGGCCCTGCAGAACGAATAACTGAACATTTTTCCTTCCTTTCTTTCTCTTTTTACAATTATGATATTGAAAATATCCCACAAGTGAGGGAATGACCCATAAATTGAGTTATGAAGGTCATATTCTATGAAGAGCAGATATTTTCCATATATCTTTGAAGGCACAATCATTCCTATTGGGTATAAGCTATTTTAGTTCACGGTGAACCTTAAAACTATGCTCTGAGCGTGATAGAAGACTGTTTACAGTAGTCCATACTGACTTTGAAGTGCATGTTTCAAATACCTGTACGTACTCGATCGTTGTTGTTTTTGTAGGCACTATGGCCATATTAACATTGTAGCAATAGGTTTTGCCTAAATTGTGACGTTTAAAGTAGTCTTGAAACCTTTTTTTTGAAAGTCAGAGCTATGACAATTAGATTATTTCAGTGTGATGCTGTTCATTGTTTACTGATTAGAGAGAGATTTGGAAATCAGATAAATTATTAAATCTGAAATGGTCATTTAGAAAAAAAAAGGCTTTGTAGACAGAATAATTATGGTTTTTTTGATCTTAAGTTTATTGTGAATATAGATAAATGTAAGCTTTGCTGCAGGTATCTCAGATGGGTGCCAGATACCCTGGAAAGCTCAAAAGTAGAAATGTAGATCACCCAGAAGTCACAAAGAATAGTAAATCCATGGGGGGTGTGGAAATAATCTGTATTTATAGAAATAAAGATAATTCATAGAACTGTGTTTAAAATAATTATACAATTGATAAAAATAATGGTTTCCATTTAAACAGTTAAGAAATATTTATATGGTTACAAAAGAGGTACATTAGAAGTTCTTTAGCTTTCAATAAAGTAGTCGGGATTCTCTCTTAATTTTGAATGTTAATGTAATAGGAACAGGTCATATCATAGAAAGGATGTTATGAGAAACTGTTTTCCCTGAAGCAGAGCAATGGGGATTAATATACAGCACATAGGTTTATCACATAATAATGTGTTGTTTTTTAACAGCTTTAATATGAGCTGTAATTATAAGTATCCCATCTGCAGAATTAAGAAAGAATACTGAGATAAAGAGAGAAAAAAATTAAATTTGGATCAAGAAATTAAAAAAGAAGAAGCAAAGAACAGGCAATTATTTCTTCGCACTACAATTTGGAAAGTCACAGTCATATTCCATTTCAAAATCCTGTGAAGACATACAGACAATGAAGTACAAAGCTGAAGTAGCACTGAGGAATTCATGCACTGGAGGAAGTACAATCAGATAAATTATTTTGTTGACTACTTCTTTTAATGACCAGAAACTAAATGTTATATCTTGAATGGCCTTCCCGAGCTAAAAGGTGATTGTCTCCATGTGTTAGGATTTAGAACCGCAGCGCTTCAGGGTTTGTGAGGCTGCTGAGCCCCACACTTTAGCTGCCTGGTTTGTTCTGTTTGCATGCTGTTTATCAGATTTTTTACAGACCACCTTAATTCTTTTCTCTTAGATCAGCCTGCTTAGCTTCTGCACCTCACATGCTGCAGGTGTCCCCTTAGAGATACCAAGGCTCTAGCCTCATCAGTACCCTGCCGAGACCTTTATCAGTTGAAGGCAGAGAGTTTTCTGATTGGATTAAAGATTGATTATACACTAATCACACCATCTAGACAGGCAGACAGGCAGCTTGTGGTCAATGGGATCTTGTAATCAGTGCTGGGATAATAACATGCATGCAGCTGGGATTGTTGAACAGCAGGTTTCAACGCACAACCTCTGTACTCTGAAAAAGACCATTTACATCTTAGACATCTTTGAGAAGAAATGGATAGTCAATTTGCCAGCAGGAACATTAGTTGAAAGTATTTCCCAAAGCATTAAGACTGCTATTCTAATGGTGGTAAGTGCCTTCATTTCCAAAAGCTATCTGCAAAGGTCTCTGTAAAAGGTCCACAAAAATAGCAGCAGTCTACTGACTGCACATTTGTAACAGCCTTGGAGATATTAAAAATTTGCCAGTTTCCAACTATATCAGCCAAACACTACAATGAAGTTTTACTTACCTCGGATCAACTCAATCTTCACTTTTGAAAACAGCAAATCTCCTTGAGGTGAATTTGCCCCTGACACCTCAGCTCATTGTGGAATGCAGCCCTTGCATAAGTGTACAGGTGAGATAAACAGAAATGCACAATATACTGTCTCTGTGGTTGATTTAAGTAGACATATGTTCATATGCCTCTGAAAAAGAAATCGCCACACACACAAACACATCCCTCCAGAAAATAGATGGTTCTGCAGCTGAGAAAGTGTGTTAGTGGCTTACTGTTTGAGCAGATTTCTGTGGGGAACAATGATGGATGAGTAGCCCTTGGAATTGTCATTTTATGGCATTAAAATAAGAGGTTTAAACGTGTTTTGACATTACTGACTGCTACTTTTTCCACAGATGTTCTGTTTTGGAGGATCAATACTTCCTTGCTTTGGGGGGGGGGGGGTGGGGGGGCAGGGGTGGGAAAGAAGGAATCACTTAGTTTTCTCTCTGTTCCTCTCTGGATTTTTCACAGGACAGGTATTTAAAAAATATGAGAATTAGAAGCCACTTTTGTAGGGGACTGCCTCGCTCATTATTTTGCAAATACATTGGTAAAAAAACAATACATTTTTTGATGTTTCAAAGATTAGATAAAGTACATCTTCTTGTAGGATTCTGGCAGCTCTAATCCATGCATAGGCTCAAACATATGAGGGGTTTTAGGTTTTTTGTCAGTAAACAGTAATGGGGGACATGGGCATCTGGATGGCATTCTAGAGATTTTTTTTTCCTTTCAACTACTGTGTGTTAAACAGTACCATGCTTCAAATTACATGTATTTGAAAACACCAGCTAGAACTGTTAGGATTTGTCCCTGCTTCAAAGCCAAACAGAACTGCATGTAGAAAAAGATATAACAATCCATAGCATGGGGTTTTGTTACCTACTTATTTAGAAGCATCATCTGATTTTTCAAGAAATTTCACAAGAATAAGTTTGGATAGGAGGCTGTGCAGCAACACCAAATATCACTATAATATAGTGGGATACCAAATATGTGAGAACATTCACACTTTCAGCGTGGAGCAATAAAATGTATTTCAGCATTTCTTTTAACTTGTAAACATGTGCAGATAATGATTATCTTGTGCTCTCAGTATGTAAGCTATAATTACAATACCTGCAGAAAGGCAACAGTGAATAGAATCCTAATCACAGAGGGTGGCTGCTACCTAGCAGAGATTCAAGCAATATTTGTTTCATTTTTAAAATTGAGCATTTCCTTAAAAACTTAAAGTACAAGTAAAATTCAGAGCTAAGGGATACTTTATTTTCAATTTCTCATTAAAGAATAGAAAGCTTTTTTAAATTTTTCAAAAACCTTTAACATCTAGGCAAATTCAAAGGACCATTTAAATTTCTTGATTTTGCTTTTTCTAGCCAGTAAATTCTGAAAATCTTTGCAAAATTAAAGAAAGAAAAAAAAAAAAAAAACAAATAAAAAACCCCACCAAAACTCCCTGTTGGTTTGAGTGATTCTTTTGAGTAAAAATTGTGGACCTCAGGCTATGACAATGGGTTTTGTCACAGTCAGGTTTTATTTACTACAGAAAAATTGCATGCAGTACCACCATAACTGTTATTTCATTTAAAAACTCAGAATTTTATTTTCTCTAGGTAATGATGGGTTAATTATCCAAGGTTTGAAAATCTTTAAAAAATAACCTTTACAATTCTAATTGTTAATATCTACATGTGAACACCAACTATGAAATTTCCCATTTTCTCTTCATTTAAAGTATTAGTAAACAACTACAAACTCTATATCCTCTTTGCTGTGCAGAATAACTTTTGGAGTAGAATACTTTGCATTTTATTTTGCAACGGTAAATGTTACTGAAGAAGTGGAGCCCTCTTTCCACAATCTTGATGAACAAGTGGGCAACCCTAGTTAAAATAAGGTTGCTACATCAGCTGTTCCTGAGAGTAGACTGTGGCTTAGTGTTATTAAATGCAACTTAATGAACTGTTGATTGAAACAACGTAATTGGCGTAACTGTAACCTACCATAGTTATATATATATATATACTGTTAACTGTGAGAAACCTGTAGATTTTATAATGCCTGTCTATTGGAAGGTGCAAGTTTTAGATCAGTTCATGTTTCCTTGCTTCCACCTTCCCTGCTCATTGCAGGGAGGTTGGACTAGATGATCTTTAAAGGTCCCTTCCAACCCAAACCATTCTATGATTCCATGATTCCTTCGAAACTGGGAGGGAAGACTGCCCCTGTGAAATGTAAAATTAGTTTTGCCCAGCTGTCTGTAAGGAGCTCTGCAAGTGACAATACAGCTTGCACTGGGACCAAAGGCAAAGACAAGTGACATCTCCACCTCCCACATGGTCTCCCAGGTATGTCTGTGAGAGGCATCCCCATGACCAGGGCTTCTTTCCCCAGGACGACAGAGGTAAGGCACAGAGCGCAGCAAGGAGATGGCAGAGCACCAGGAGGCTGGCATCCTGAAGGGAATGGCAGCAAAAAACAAGTGTTAAGCACATCCTCTTCTTCATGAATGATGGCATAACAGAGGAATACTGAGAATTGAAAACCTGGGAATTATCAGTGACATTAAATCTATGATGAAGTATTTAATGACACACTTGGTTACTACGTAGAAGGGAATGCATCCAATAAGAAGATCTGGAAACGCAAAAGCTTGTGATTTCATTTATTATTTTTATATTTGCTTTTGGAAAAAAAAATCCCTTGGCAGTGGTTTCACATCTTGAAGTAATCTCCAAAATTAAAAAAGCATGAGTTTTACAAATTAAAATAAAATAATTGATTTCTCCTTTAACACCTTGAAAAGTCTGCATAGGTTTGTACATATTCTTATTATCTTATCAACCTCTCTCTCCCCTGAATGAACTTCTCCTTTTTTATATTGTTCCAGTCTCTCAAAACCCAAATCCAAGCTTGAAATGAAGGTAAAAATATCCATTCTACCCATGATTCTAATACTGTCAGTATAACTATTGTAGACTTCAGTAAAGATCAGCAAAAATCAGACATGTTGTCCACTTCACCTTCTACCTGAAGGCCACAAATACAGATCTCCTTCCAAACACGTCTAAACGAGGACAGTTTCACTCTAAATTGCGTAATAGCTTGAGTGCTGGAGACACTCTCTCTGTAACTTTTAGTACATACAAGATCTGATCCACCAATCCTAGCGAGTTTCTCATTTTTGTACTGAGCAGAAGTGTTTGTGATAGCATTGGCAAAAGGAATTTATTTATTTAAAAATAAATCATATCTAATTAATGTGGATAACTGAAGAATCTGAAGGTGATGATCTATTCAGTGCAACAGGTTTATCAATGACTGAGGCAGAGGAAAAACCTTAGTTACTAGCTATGTTTGAACAGCAGTCATAGGTCAGTGTAGCTTTCAGTAGATAAAAGAGAAGAAAGAAATTCTATTAAAATGCACATTGCTTATGCATATTTATTTTTTTTAATTAATTAAAACCTCCGTAAAGAAAAGATTCCAGGGATATATACACACATGCTTGTGTTTGCCCAGGTCACTCATGCCAATATTAAGTTTTAATCAACCTCATTGGGCAACTTCAAAATATCTAGTGAAATTCTATATAGAACATTTCCATTAAAATCTCATCTCCTGAACAGAAACATCTCTGACGGAAATCTACATGAAATTCCTTTACACAGGCAAGGTACTGATTTAAAACATGAACTGTCTATTTACCCTCATTTAGTTACAGATTGCCATAGAGTAATTCATATTTAGCACTTTACCTCCAGTTAAGGGGAAAAGGGAAAGTTGGAAGTCAGCATAAGATATGAATATATGTGATAAAAATTCTGTAGCAATGATCATTGCCTTCTAATAGAGTCATTGAAGGTTAAGGTAAAGGTTGTCAAAAAGAGAAAAGTTCCCCATCATTTAATGTTCTGCTGATGAAATGACAAAGTAATAATTTCATTCGGGGTTGTGAAACTGGCACAAAGTTGGAGAATGAAATGATATGGAAGATGTTGTTGAAAAGAATAAAATACCCGTTTCACCACTAAAGATGAAAGAGCAGAGACTTTCAACTCGATGGATGATGGGGGTGAGGTAAGCTCTAAGTATGAACACATCAAGGAATAAAAGTTGAAGCCAACAAGGCTGTATGCTAACAAGTACTGAGAAATCATGTGAAATGTTTGAAATGGTATTGGAAGCTGGACAGGATGAGTGAGTGAGCAAAGAGCTCCATCAAATTTAAGTGGGAAAAGTCTGGGTAAAGAAAGACAGTATTTGCAAAAGGAAAAAGGGAAATTTCAAGGGTGAAGTGAGGTTTGCCTCTATGGTCATATCCTACAAAGCAAAGCCATATTATCTGCAGATTTGAATTTCAAGTGGACTAACCGAATAAAACCCTGAATGCACTTCTCTTAAAAATGTAGATCATACTCTGTCCTCAGATTAATATCTATCTCTATATAGCATGGTATACTCAGGAAAATTAAAGTTCCTAAGTAAATACAAGGATAAATAATTTATAGTTCCATTTGCTTCTTTTATATCTGAATGCAGTTTCCCTAAGCAAATCACCAATGGACATGGCTTGTTTAATCAAAGAAATTGCTAGCTTGTACATCTTCTGAGGAGTTTATAAGTGATTTTGTTCCTTGGGGAAAAAAAAGACAAGTCCTGTTGCAGGGTCATTGTACATCTTATTTCAGACAGTTAATGTTGTTTGATGCCTCCCCACAGACCTGGTACCAGAATAGTGTTTGCTCCGAGGGAGGCTAAGCCCAACTGGGACAAGGTCTCTTATTACTCTTAAGGAGAACTTTCAATGGAAACAGAGTGCTTGTGGTAGCCAGTATAGAAAAAAATAGCAAGATGCTGTTTTAAAACAAAATCAAAACATATTGTAAAGTAAAGAAACAGTAATGCCATAGGGATTTTTTGTTCTCTAGAACTGCTGGTGGTGTTGCAGACAAGAGGATCTAGTATATGGATTTGTTGTTTAGTATATTTGTTAGTTGGTTTGTTTTTGAGCTGAAAAATCTATTTACATCCCTTAAGTCTTCAAAGAAAACCTTTCTTCCAGAATTGTTTTAGATGATGCCAGAAACAGAGCGCTATAGCATAGTACAGGGATTACAGAAGTCAAATAAATTTCTTTCCAGCTCTAAACATAAATTACATTAACTTTCTATGCTTCCATTTTTTCCTGGTTTTATTAAATGTAGCTCTGTGTTTCCTGTAGTAATCCCAGCTGTTGTGCAACAAAGGTATCTGAGGTACTAGTTCTCTAGTGAGGATAGCCTCAGTGGTGTTGAGCTGCTAGATTATGAAATACTTCTCTTGGCTATAATACCAGACTGAACAGGTTCTTGTTGGATAAAGTCCATTCCTACACTAGATAAAGAGCTGTGAGGAAAAGGTAGTTATACTTTAGTGATAAAATGGAGACAAGTTTACTTTGTTTACTTAAACAAAAGACTGTTTATTTCAGAAGTGTTCAATATTATCATTTTCAGTATTACCATATGGCATTTGTAAAAGGGAATAGGAGTTAAGCTTGAAATGAGTTTTTGTTTAAAGGGTATTGTAGTTTCCTAACACAGTCTGGTTTGTTTCTAACATGAGAATCCACAATGGCCATCAATAAAGATGTGGGACAACTAAATGCAATAGAAAAATTTCATTATAGAGCCCCAGAACATGACATACGTAGTGCTTATTGGTTTTGGACCATTACGCTTACACAGCAAACGTAGCTGACAAATTAATCTAGGCTTTTCTTTTTTCTTTTTTTTTTTAAGGCAGTTATAACACTTAATTATGCAGTGTTTCCTCTCTTCACCCCTGTCATAAATATTGTTACTTGTCCTACAGGATGGCATGGTTGTGCGTTGCTAAGCAATCTCTTGACATTTATGGAAAGAATCTAAATAAATATATAGGTTGCATGGAAATACATACGTATGTAATCATGCAGCCAATAATAGTCTTTCTTATCAACAGCATCTTGAGATTGTTGCTGTGTTTCAGTGAAAGAGACAGCTTCTGCTAACTTGGCATCCCATTCTGCAGTTACTCACATTTACTAGTATGTTTTTGCACAAAGGAACCACACTGAAGTCAGAAAGGTTTCTTTGAGTAAGTATAAAAGCACTGTGACCTTGCAGAACTATTGTATTTATTTCTGTGTAAAATGATGCTGTAGTCTTTGTAATTTAAGAATGAGGCAAAAGAGCCTGCTTGTGGGTAAATGTAGATAGTGTTATTCATGTCTGTTGCTGAGTGAGACTCAGGTGATGATCCTGTGTAACGTGCAACAAGTTTTTGACAGTTCAGTCCCTGTTAGGTTCAGGTGACAGTTCAATCCCCATCAGTTCCTGACAAAGCCTGCTCGCTTCATGTGCTTTTTGAGAGCTCAGCAGCAGGGATGAGATGAAACCCTGACTGCACTTACTCTGTGCACAGGGCATATATGGGAGAGCACAAGGCTCAAATTAAGTAGCTCTATAAATTCCTGTGTTTCCTACAGGAATTCCCTTTTCTGTTTCCATTAAGATATGAGCAATAGCCCAGCAGTAAATAGTGCTGCACATATGATCTTAATCTAATCAAATGCTTGGGGAAGTAAATGGCCTTCAGCGGACTTTGACTCAGGATAGTGCTTTTGTTGTATATGAGCCATCTTGGGCTCTGGAACTGGTTTTGCTTAAAAATCTCAGTATAGTGAGCCTCTCACTTAGCTCCTTATTCTCTGAGACAGATCTGTAATGCTGAGATATTAACTGGTAGAAAAGATGCACCGACTACTCTTCTCTCAGCCTGTTCCTTCAGTGAAAGTTTTGCCCATTGAAATGTAACTGGATACATTCCATACTTTATATCATATCATGGGACCTGGACCTGGTGTCAGATGCTTTGTAGTTCCTTCTCTGTATTGAATCACTGCTAATACTTCCATTCTTTCTATAACAGAAAACGTGTATTTTCTAAATAGAACCACATGATATGACAGTCCCATCTCCAAATAGTGAGCTGACTACAGAAGTCTTAAAACTACTCATTAAGAAAGCTGTAGAGTTGTGCAACCCTGCAAAAGATTTAGGGGGGGGGCTGTGAGTGGGATTAAGGAAGTGATTCCCTAGGTTATGATATTCTTTGACCACTGTATTAATTTATCTTTTTCAACTGGGCGAATTTCATCTCCAGTAGAAAATTTCATGGCCTGGAACTAAGAATGATTTCTACTCAAAATCTAGTCATCTGCATGTCAGAACAAACATAAACCAGTCTGTAATCTTGAAGACTGGCAGGGTCAATTAAATGCACTTAATTTGATTTTAGCTATATCAGACTCCAATGAACTGTTCCCTAATAGGAATGGATTTTATAAACCACCCAATACATAGGGTCCATAATGTTACCTTAAAAAGCAAGACAATCTGAAGCAACCCTTTTCTTAGACAAACGTGGATGTGTTTCTTTAAAATCAGATTCTGGCCTTTATCTTTCCTGCCATACCATATATTATCCCTTCTTAAAATGGGTTGGAAAGACACGTACAGAAATAAGTGTGTAAGCAGCAGAACAAATTGTATTGGATTTGTTGTTTTAATGAAAAGGTATTTCAAAAACAAGCATTCAATATTATCATTTTCAATTGAATGTATGAATAGGCATTTAACAAGATAATCAAATTTTTATTAAAGAATAAAAGTAGTTTTATGATACAGGCATCTAACCTTTTCTTCTATGTGATAATTATAAATGAAGAATTTATAATAACCATCAATAAAGACTTGGAAAAAATGAAATGCAGTGGTGGAATTTCAATACAGCAGCCCACTGTGTGACACAGGTAATCCTTATTGGTTTTGAAGCATTGTGCAAACACATCAAACATAGTAAAAATTTGATTTCCTGTGGGTCTGTGACTCATGGTCACAAATATACTCTGCTGTATAATAAAGGGCTCATATTGCTGCCTTTCCCTTGTTACACAGTAGTAAGGTCTTTAATCTGTAGTGGTCACCTTTTTCCATAAAATACGTAGGTATAGAACATCTTTGAAATTTCTGCCCATTAGCTTTGGCTGAAATTGGCCAAAGAATCCCAGATGCTTTAAAAGTCACAGTTAGAGGAGTAAATACGTACATAATTCTCAGGAAACTTGGTGGAAGAAACGACTGCCCAAAATAGACTGGGTCATACAAAAATGAGATGAAGCTTGTGCCAGTGTCAATTACCACATAAATTTAGTGATGTGATTCACACTGACACATTTTATATTTCTACTGGTGATTTTCACTGACATTTAGCTCAAATGTGTAGCTCCATAAAGGCAAAGAAAACTTGTGTGTCAAGAATAGTGAAATCCAGATTATTTTTTAATACCAGGTAGTAAGTCTGAACTACTTATTTTACTGTTAAGGATTTGGCATGATCAAATTCTATGTAATAGATCCATCTCCCAGACAAGATCCGTCACTGGGCCAAATTTCTCTTTACTTTGAACTCAGTTTAATTGTGTGTATAATTTGATCAGCGATTTGAATAGGAGACTTTATACTGTATGTCTGTTATGCCAAAAAAATAGAACATGATCTTCACTGTGTGATGCATGTGAGGAGCTAACATCAAATACTGTCATCTATTACACAAATACAGCTCTGCTCACTGAAATGCGTATGTGTAAATTTAGAGTGTAGTTTCATTTTACATCTAAGGTATGCTGCTGCCAAAATGGGCTGCTTGACTCTCTGCTAACCACACAGTCTTCTTGTCTTTGCATTGGATGCAGTAATTAGAAGACTGCAGGATGGAACTGAAAAACATGTGTCATGGGTTACTTTTCTGTCACATAAGCCAGTCAGCCTGTCCTACATCATACTAAATGTTGCTTCCTGACTTTATAACAATAATCTTCAATACTTAGATGAAAGTAATATCTAACTAGCAGGTGGAAATTAGGAACTAATTCTTTCTGTTCTTGTTTTGGGACGATAATAGGGAACACATCTTAAACTGCCCAAACATGAGACAATTATAGTTCCTATGGCTGAACTGTGAGGTATTTTCAGCCTGTCCTTTCAGACATTTAGAACTTTGCAGAATGTATCTGTCTTGATGTGGCTCTGTCCATCTAGGGAAAAGCCCACCACAGCAGCTCTGGAGACGTGGCTGGCTCTATACATAAGCAAACCAAGCAATTGTCTAGGGCAGCAGACTGTTGGGAAAAAGTGATAAACTGTAGCTTCAAAGACAGAATTTCCCAGAAATCTTTTTAAGGGACTTCGATCTCCACAAGTTTTAATGAGGTCATCAACCATAATCCAGAACAATCACGTGTTGTTGAGTCTTAAAGAAGTGTAGAAGTATCTGCAGGATGATACATGAAAGCACATGACATTTTCTATACAGTTGGGGGTTTTGTGTTTTGGGGTTTTTTGTTCCTCCTGGAATTCAAATGCAGTTTGTATATTATTCACCTTTGTAACTGAGATGGAAGCAGAGTGATGAAATGTAATATTGGCTCAGGATCCATACAAGACCCAGGCTGGTGGGAGGAGGGTTGAGAAGGTGTTGCTGTGTGTCTGCCCAGTTCTAATATTCTTCTTCTAAGATCTTTATTTGGGAATATATAAGAAAGAATTGGGGGAAATCTATACTGAATAACAAAGAGCCCTTGCAAAGGGAATGGGATTCAGAACTAAGAGTTGATACAAATATGCATAACAACAAATGAAGAAAAAGACAGAAGGGAGGTTCAGAAGAAGGAACCAGCAGGAACATTGAGCAGAGTATCCCTGGCTACACAGCCTCCCTGAGAGCATCTGAGCATCCTGTGGGTGCCACACAACAGAGCTATGCAAAGAGGCATGATATTACTGTGGGCCAGAATTTGACTGAATACTCCCAGTTAAGTTCCCTCCTAATGGCTACAGTTGGAAGAAGAAAAAAGAGAGAAGTCCTTTGATTTTCTGGGATAATCTGTAAGCAGAAAGATGCAGAAGAAAGTTCAGCCAGAATACCAGAATATTCAGAGGAGATGGAAGAGGCCTGCACTCTGGTGCAGAGAACATAAGTAAGCAGATTTTCCTCTTGCTACAAAATGGACCAGAAAAGTGCAGTGAATTTCCACCATGGGAAAATTTTCCAATGGAAGACTGTAGAATTAAAACAGAATAAAATCTACCTAAGGAGGATTTTTCAAGCTTTTTGGTAATAAGATGCCTTGCTTTTTGTTGTTTAGATGGATCAAAAAGCTGTGGAAATTGAAAGTGTTAAAATGATGTATTCAAAGTGCAGTCTGGAGGTACCTGGCTGGACAATGTTCTCTTTCTCCACTAATTGCTGGTGTGACCTTATGGGATCACTTGGGAGTGATCTCTGTTGAACTAGGAACCAGGAGCAAATGAAAGGTTTTTTTCCTCAGAAGAGAATCATTTGCCAGTCATGGCCAGAAACAGGACATAGAGATGTATTTTGCAGGTGACATACTATGACAGTTCCTCCGTTAAGCAAGAGAAAAACTCAGAATGCTTCTGACTTCTTGCCTCCTGGGCTACTCATATCACAGCACAAATCATGGGAGCATCTAAAGTGCATTGCAGCTTTCTAAATGCAGGTTAAAGTAGTCACAGTGTTGCTATATCTCCTACTAAAAGCAAGCCTTGGGTTAAAACTTTCATTCCTGGCAAGTTCTCATTTTCTGACATTTGATAGAAAGTGCAGTATGTGATGATGCTTATTTCTTTTTTAAGACAACTCTGTTACAGAGACTTGAGTCGTTGAAGTTGCAAATCCCCAAGGAAATAAGTTGGGAGAATGTCAAGTGAACAGGGGCAAAGACACATGTGTAGGCTGTCATTAGTTCAGGCTTCACTCACCAGTGAAACTTATCAGAAGCCAAACCTGTTTACAGACGTGGAAGCATTTAAATCTCCAATAAAGCACATGTACACTAGTCAGTAAAAGCACAGATTTTCACTCTTTGAGACTGTGTCTCAAAAATGTAACAAACATTTTTTTAACTTCAAATGAAACTGTTTGTAAATAGACTGATGATAAAAAACTATCATTGCCTTACTGTTATAAAATTCCTCATTGGCTTACTTAGTAATCATTTCCATGGACATTTCAACAATGGATTGTGTCCCTGTTGAACCCTTTCCCTAATAAAACTTTTTTCTTACAATTCTGAATTACAGCAGTGATCTGAGAATGAGAACAAACCTGTTGAAATTCACTGATATTGCAATAATAAACGTTCATACTCTTCATCTTGCATGTAAAATAAGCAAGTTATTCAATTTTTTGAGCCTAGTTTAAAAGCAACTTTCTTTCCAAAGGTGTTTTCTCTGGCCTTTTTCATTTCCTTTTCAAGATTTCACCTGGAATTTCTAAAGGAAAATTGCTTAGAAAGTGAATTTCCTTTAAAGAAAGCAACACCTTTTGTTAGCCATGCAGTGAATTTAGACCCTATGTGCATCCACATTGCTAAGCATGTGTTGTGAAAAGAGCCCTCAGCAGTGTACCAGTTTCCTAGGCCTTGTCAGCTGTGTGATACACCATCACACTCTGGGAAAAACAGTTGTATAATTTTGTTCAGAAAAAGTCTTCAGGGATATTTCACATAAAGGGGTTTTATTCACTGACTATGATATGAGTCAAAATCTCCTGGACTTGTTACCATAGTTATTCTTGACTGCTACTGCTGGTATTTTCTATCATATAAAATGTACTTTCCTTCAGAATTCAGGGGTGAGTTCTTGTAAAAAGCTTCAATAAAGGATAGAAATATATTTTCTGCCTTTACATATAATTATGTAAAATAAGGATCTTCAATTTTAAACTTTCTCTTCATTCTAGCACAGAAAATATGCTTAAGAAAGGGTAGATGATATCGTCAGTTGGAGTACTGCTGTATAACTAAGGATAAAAATTGGGGTTTCAAAAGATGTCTATCATTTATTGAAAAAGCGGGGATGTACAGAGACTCAGTTTATTAAAAACTTCTGTCGATAGCGTTATTCTACACTTGTAACAAACTCAGTTTTTGCTGCCACTCCCACACCTATAAACCACAGACAAGCAGGGATATGAAGAGATTTTACTGATCCGCTGGTAAAAGGAAGCGGCACTGCCCAGGGAGTTTGCAGCTTCACTAACAGTTTGCAGTGAAAGTTGTTCCATCAAGTATTGCTTATGGAGGGCTTAAAATGAGTAGATAGCAGGATAACATACCTGCAGTATGCACAAGAGAGAAAACTTAAGCATTAAAAAGAGTTTGAGTTTAATCTGTGCAAGAGCGAAAGTGGGTTAAAAAAACATATATGTTATAGCAAATGCAAGAACCTATTAAGTCAGTTAATATTGTCCCTAAGGTTCCCACTGCAGAGACTCAGCCTGAAAGGTTATGGTGCTTATTGTTCAACAAATCTCTGAAGGAGCTTCCCCAGGTACCTAGTATAAGCAAACATAGTGCAAATATATGTTCTACAATGAGTGCTAATGTCTCTCTCCTGATCTCTGCTAATGCCTTCACTGAAACACAAAAATCATCCATTATGTAAATGAGATAGCCAACAGGCAAGAAGATTTGCTTTTCATTTAATATTATAGAAACGTTTCCTGTGGCTTAAATCATAGCAGTTCTCTCTCTTTAAATAAAAAATGTGGAGAAGAAAAAAGAAAAAAATCCTTGATGGAAAATGTGCTGGTGCAATTGTTAAGAGGAGAAAAGTGGCAGGTGTTTCATGAAGCTTCAGGAAAAGCTGATATTGCATGGGTGAAGGAGGAAATTTTGTCTTTGGTGGAGCTTCTTCTTTGACTGTTCTGCCCATTTAACAGAAATCTGCCTGTGGCATGAGCCTCTGGCTGCTGAGACTTTTGTAACTCAGCTAGGTGTGCTGCTTTCTGCACTGTTTTGAGCATTAAAGTGAGCTCTCCACCATTAAACTCATTCCTCTGCCCACCTTTCCCTGTATTCCTGACCTGTCCAATAATTTTTCAGCCCTCTGGCCAATTTCAACAAACTTGGAGATAGTGGTTGGAGAAAATTAAGTTCCTACAAGTACTGTGAAAAACAGACAATATGACACTTTTATGAAACTGCTGCCACACACTTCTGAGAATATCCTGCTTTCTAGGAAGCTTTATCTGATTTTGTACTAGACAAAATAATAGGAAAAAAAATGTTTAAGACAGATTTGTAAATTGCTGAAGAAGATATCTGTACACATCTCTGTGCTGCTGTGCTGTCTGCTCCTCCTCATATTCTCATGTTAGAGATTGTAATCTTGTTGGCTGGAGTAATGCTGTTAACATAAACAGAACTGGGACCCCAATTTGCTTTGATACAGAATGAAAAACCCCATTACATGAAGGCAGGAAACAACTCTGTGCAAGCAGCACAGAAACAACAGCTCCCACGCCCAGTTTAAATAACTCTTTAAACGAAATATGATGAGCATCCAGCAGTCTGCTCAGTAATGTGACCATTTATTTCCAACTTCATAAAGCAAAAGAAAGCCTGTTAATATTAGCAGCTAATTACAGCACCTTCTCTCTCCAGACACATAAAAGAAGCTGTGAAGTGCAGAAGGAAGACACTGCAGCAGCGGCAGATTGAGGCTCTTCTTGTTAAATTAAATCTGGCTGAAGATGGAATGTGTTAGAGTGGACAGCAGTGATAATGAGTACTGTTTCTTTAGTGTGTCTGTGTATAAATTAACTACCTTTAAGTGCTATTTGGACAATAAAGCTTCAGCAGTTTTCCTTCTAGTTCCACATATGCTGCAATAATTACAAGCATAACTTTATTTACTTCTGGCAGTGAAAGTATAAATAAATGATGTCTCATTGTTGTGGTCATGTTCTCTCTTTGGCCTCTTCTCTCATTCTGCTCTATCTCAAATCATATCCTCTGCTCTGGTAATGCTATGAAACACAAAGCTGGCAGATGTCTTGCTGCGTGACATATTTCCCTTGCACTCAGGTCTTTAAACATACACACTACCTATTTTCTGAAAGAAATGTGAAGCTGTGATAGAAAAATAGAGCACCTGTAGTGCTCATGCAATGCAGTGGTGCTGTGTCATGGCCCACGTTATTTCCAGATGATTTAAAACATTGCTGACTATTACCTCTTTCTTACTTTATCAGGCTTCCCTTTCAAATCATAGTATACCTTGACATCAGTACTGAAACTAATTTGGCTGTGACCCTTATAGTTGGTGGCTAAATTGACTTTTCTCTTCCTAATTCTTGTTTTCCCTTCCATTACAAAGTACCGCCAAGGATTTCCACATGGGTAATGCATCAGAGTTTTTAGACAACTGGGTAAAAAAATCCTGTATTCTCATGACTTGCAAAAAAATGGTGTTAAAGTAACAATATCAAACAGAAGAAAAAGCACCCCAGGAGTAAAATGTAAATAGACTATGTCCTGCTAATTTTTCACAGGAAATTTGGAGAGCTAGTTGTATTTCTGTTTTGTTCCTGTAATGTCTGCAATTACGTTTTCTGTTTGTTTATAAGATTCTCATTATTTAAGAAGCACTTTAGGCCAGTGTCTGCAAATAAATGAATATTGACTTGAAGAGACACAATACAGGAATAAAGGTACTGTAATGCCAGTAAAGTTGTAAAGCCATCTTTAGCTGGAATACTCAGGTGATATAAAACTTAGATAAAGGTACTCCAATTACAGGCAGGGTTCTTGGTTTGGGGTTTTGTGTGTTTGTGTGTATTGCATTTACTGCTTTTAATTCAGATTTCCTAAAATCAGGGTTTTACAGAACAGCACCGGTATATTTTGACAGCAGCAAAGGCTTGATTTTCAGACACCCTTCATTTTCACAGCTCTCAGTAAATTTGTTTTTCTCTAAAAATCAAATTAAGGTTCCTAAACATGAGATTTTGCTCCTAATTTTAGATGTCCAAGTAGTTAATTGGAGCTTAGTATCTACATTAAATTTCACTGTGTAGGGTTGCTTGTTCCTTCCCTTCCCATGGACAAATACTTTAAGGCACAAATTCCTGAACAGCTCACCAGCTCTTATGTTAAAACACTTTTCGGACCCAGTGTTACACATTTATGAGACAATTGCATTTTACAGTGTTTTCAAAACACCTTCACATATAGAAACACAGTACATGGGTAGTGCTGTGGCCACTGCAGAGTGCTCTGGCACCTATACAAAGTGTGCAGAGAGGGAGTTGCATGCCTTTGTTTCTGTTCTCCGTCCAGCCATGCTGTGATAGCACAATGCATCGTGGGGAACTGCTCCTTCCAAACTTTGCTGGTGACCATTAAGCCTCTAAAAGGTGGCCTGGTAGAGTTTCATTTTAGGCTGAGAGCCTGGGGTCTCTTCTTAACTCCACTGCTGACCCCCATGCGATCTCATCGCAACCATTTCACTTCCCTGATGTCTATTCCCTCCTGCCTTCTGTGCTGCCCTTATTTTGTGTTTAAGTTCATTGGAAACACAACTGCCTTTTCTTCTTGCTACACAGTACCCGAACCAGCCACCTCCCTCTCATTAGGCACTGAGCTCCTCTAAAGACGAACAAGCAGGTCGGTGGTGGTAGACAGACTTCCATAGGACTCGAATATGGCTGGTAGGAGTCACACAGAAAGAAAACTGTCCTGCAGTGAGTCTTAATTTAGATTTCCAAAATGAGAGAAGTGGAAAAGACCAGATGCTCAAATAGTTTGCTCACAACCTGAGCTTCCAAGCTCCAACAAGCAACAGTTTAAAGGACACATACACTTATGAAGACAGTTTTTACATTGCACTGCTTATGAAAGGTGGTACTTGATAACAAATTAGCATATGATGCATCATATTCTTTGCAAAACAAAGTCGCAGTGAATAGAGGTGATTAGCACAAGTACTAAAGGTCAGTGGACCTGGTAATCTTGCAGCATGTGGTGTTAAATTATTTTCTTTTAGTTGAGTGCTAAATCATTTTCTTTTAGCTTGTTCCACCAAGTGTTCAAAACTTCACAATTAAAGATGATAATGCTTGAATCTACACAGCAAGGGTTGCCTGATCTGAGGCTTTTGCTTAGGTTTGTCAGGACAGAGCTGCCAACAACAGTCTTCTGCTCAGAGGCTGAAAGTGAACCCCTGGAAAAGCAATTTGGTTCAGATTCATTTCTAATTGATGATATCTAACATTTCTGATTCTTATGTTTTGTACAGATGGGTGCATACAGGAATGTTTGCAAAAGCAAGACAGGGTTTGGATTTGTTTCAAGCAAAGATTCATCAGAAGAAACCTATTTTTTAAATAAAAGCAAAAGTTTTCCTTTTTATCTCTTCTGGAAGACTTGGTGGGGGGATACATTTTCTCTTACATGACAGGCACTCAATCCACAGAGCCTTACATGGTATCTCACTGCTTCTGGTTCCTGGACCTCATTACAGAAAGCAGCCTTGGAGCCTGCCCTGCTCTGCCTCAGTGGGGTCAGAGCTCTTTTCCACACAAGGGGAGCTCTGTTAAGCTATCAGAGGGTAAATGTGATGCTCTTGATTTTTAACTCCCATTTGGAGGTTCCTTCAGCCACACTGCGCATCTTTCACATGAGCAGCAGTGTGCTTTTGCCTTTGTTTCCCTGGTGCTTAGGGGCAGCTGGCTGGCAGGTCCGTGACTAGTGCCTTGGGGTATGGCCAAGGAGAAGGTAGTGGTGCTGGTCAGAGAGACCCAGACCTGCTAGAGGAATGGGCCAACATGACTTCACCTCATGTGCATAAATACCTGCCAATTCCTAACTTGCACCCACCAGTCTCACACTCTTTGCTCGTTAAATGTTATGGATTAGGTGCCTACAGACTCATACTCCACATCTGTGGAGTAAGGGTTGCTGTTGTGACTGCAGAGTCCAGAGACCTTTCTGCTTCCCAGGGAGGTTGAGGATGCTGCAGAGTAGAGTGCTTTGTTTTTCCCTTGCCCTCTTTCTAGCTGTGATTACAAGTGTAGATAATGCTTAAATATTTTTGTTTCAGTGGAAAGGAAGACTGTAGATATGCTGTGACTTTGAGGAATATGTTTTGTTTTGCAACAGGGGACACTGACCTTAAGATCACCTAGACCAAGAGGAGAATGTCCTGTCAACCAACACAAAGCATCTGAAAAAAAGATCAGAAAAAATCTGAAAAGTCTGAAAAAATCAGAAAAATGTGCCATTTCCTGAAGGTGTAGAGAGGGTCCACCTCTCCCATCCTGGCACAGAATAACATCACATCAGTGACAGTGACAGATATTTGGGCCTAAACCTCTTTGTATCTTAATTTCTTCCTCGTCAAAATAAGCTTACTGCCAGCTTTATAGCGCATTCTCTGATTCTTTGATGAAAGATATTTCACCAGTGCAAATTATTATTTTATTACTTTTGGCAGACAGAATGTTTAGCAAGTCATTTGAAATGTATGCTGTTTCAGAACCCGCTAACTGCATTGGGAATCTTTACATAGAATCTTAATTTATCCCTTTATACTTCAGTTATTTTTTGAATCTTTCTTTTGAACCACTGAGTGATTTTCAATCTGAAAAAAAGAATCTGAGGAACAATATGCAATTGTCACACACATCAGGCTTTTAAAAAATTGGATTTATGCCTTTGATGTAGTCTAGACAAATGAACATATTTCAGAAACATCGCACTTCTTAAGCTACTGACTGACTGATGGAAGTTCTGCCTAATTTTTGAATAATTAGCTCTTCTAGTTTTTCAGATATGAACATCTGCAAATGAGAACTTTACAGGGCAAGTAAAGCCAGTCTCCACATACACCTTCAAAGCAGGAGAGCAGATGTTGCTCACCATCCCCTGCTTTGCAGTTTGGAACATCTCAGCTAAGCACCGCATTCCTTCTGCACCGACTAGTAAAAGTGGGCAAACCATGGGAATGACAGAGAGAAATTAAATGCTATGTGAACAGGACTCTTGATACAAAAATCTCTCCTTAACAGCATGAATATACTCATGTGTTTATAATAGATATATATATTTATTTGAGTGCAAGTGCATTTTCTATTGCAATGATCTTTTGGCAGCCAGGGATTACGTTTTATCCTTTCCTGTATCATAAGGCTAACGAAACAGTCAATTAAATTAATCCTCTGCAAATTTAAAGTGGATGAGAAATGAACACAGTTATAAGCTGCAGAATTCGCAGCCAGAAGATATTGACAGGGAAACAGGTTAGTGCTGTTTGATAAAGAATTAGACACTTAGCCCAAACTGCAGATGCTCTGTGTGCAAAGCTCTTCTCAAGTCAGCAAGGGTAGTCCTGGCAATGGTTGCAGTTCTTTACAAATCTTTATTTACATGGCAAAATCTTCTGTTTATCCTCCCATTGACACTTCTTCTACAGAAATGGCTTCTTCCTTAAATTAAAACTGGTTCTTTCTAGACTGGAAAAATAAGACTTTCTATCTTCTCCATGTGCACACTTTTCCATTCCCAGATTTTGTGATTCTAAAATCATCCTTACCTCTAAGTTGTAGCTCCTTTCGGGAAGAAACCATTGCACTGGAACCAAGGATAAGCATATGAAATTGCCAGGACAAATCTCATTAATCCTTCAACAGAGCAACCTTCATGACCGGATTTTGAAGTAGGAAATGCAATGTTGCCTCCTTCATTAATTAGTTGGTGGAATCAATTAGCTGCTAACTACTAACTAAATAGCCAATCTTGCAAACACTTAAGCATCTGCATATCTTTAGGCATGAGAGTAATCCCGCTGACATTGATGAGAGAACTGTATGTTTAAAATTAAACCAGACTGTGTTAGCAAAATAGAGGTCTTAATTACAATATTTCTCTCTATTGCCTCTGTGTTGCCTTCTAAGTTGTACAGCAATGGGTTTTGTATTTACCTGTAACTGCATTTACCTGTCTTTATCTGAAGAAGACCCTATTCAAAATAAAAATGTACATGCATCAAGATTGAAAAGGACAAGCATATTCTATACTGGGAGGGGGGAGAGGTGTGTCAGTAATTTTAAAAAACAGCCATATATTGGTTAAAAATTTCTGTCTTGTTATGATAATATTCAGATTTTAGAAATACAAAGTAACTTCCAGAATCTAACACAGAATAACAACACTATGATTTGAAAGTTGTTGCTCATACGTATTAATATGTTCCACTCAGTTTCCAAGCTCCATGCCTTCTCCTGTGCTCCACCCTCAGTTTCTGTTCTTATAGCTGTCGATAGCTGTGTCATTGCTCTCCCTCAGGACATTCACCATCATCTTAGTAGATCCAAAAAACTGGGCACTGTGCAGCTTGTTGATGTAATGACCATTACCAGCAAGATGGTTAACATCATCTCACTGAGTATATTTACCTTGCAAATTTAGAAGAGATTTCTGGTGCTACTCCATGTATGCCATGGTGAGTATTTGAGACTTTGTACAAGGAACCAACAGCAAACACTGACCTGCACCTATCTTGCTCCTATTTTTTTTGTGCAAGTAGAGAAAATACAAAAATGGCGACTGTATTCTGCCACCACCATATGGGAAAGAACTGTGTGGATTTTATTCAGGAAAATAAAAGAATGTAAACTGCAGAAACCAGTCTTTTTCTTACTCTTGGAATGATTTATAAAAGAACATTCAGTGTACTCCAGGCTGTGGGGTAAATGGGAGGGAGGATGTGGGGTAAATGGGACGATTTATTGAGCACTTTGTGAGTTACACAGATGTGGATATGGAGAATGGATTGCTTCAGTGTTGCAGTTTTGTGGTGTTTGGTGGGTTTGTCTGTTTTGTTCGTACTTCTGTTTCTTTTACATTAATAGCTAAAGTTTCCACAGGTAACTTCAAACTGGCTGTACTTAAGGTACTTCTTTGATACCTCCTCAGCTGTATGCTTTAAACCACTAAGCCATGGCCACTGTGTGCCATATGTAACAAACCAAAGCTTCTAGATGTTCTTGAGATGAGCTCAGTATTTTTCATACAGTGCTCCAAGATTTTCTTTTAAAAAGCTTAAAATGTTCAGGTTTTCTTTTTTAATCAGTTGAGGTATATCCTTTTGCACTAACACAAAATGTACAAGACATGTCAATGTAGTAAGTTTGCTTTGTGCTTAATGAGAAGAGATAGTCTTGTGTAAGGTGTCAGTTGGATGAAGAACATTTGGCATGAAAAGGCAAATGAGCAGATACTGCCAAAGTATCACTGCTGTGAACCAGTTGTTCCATGTTTGATGACAAATTTACTCAAGACACTTAATGTACATAATTTTTCTCTGAAAATGTGTCCATGGTGCTGTGGAGTCAAAGATAGCAGTTGTGATGACATAACACCTTTCTTATATACTTTAGTGAATTGCAAAAGTATTTCACATCCTAGGAAACTGTGCCTCAACAGTGTCCCCCAGTTTTTATTCAGAAAATATGATTTCCTTGCATATGTCTGGTTACCCATCGTCTGCCTTGCCTTCTTCATGCTTGGCCTTAACCCCAGAAAAATTTGCTCCCTGTAATAGAAGCAAATGTGTAGTAGCTTAATAAGGAGGAGAATTATAAACTGCTCTGCCATTGGGATTTTGTTCATTCTTTTCTTTTTTAAAATCTATCACAAGAGATTGCAAACCAAAATATGAAGAACATAACAAACAACACTGAAACAGGCTACAAACTGCATTTTTCAACTTCAGACTTAATATTCTTTTAATGCCCAAACAATGTTATGTCTTGGGAACAAGATAAAAGCCCTAACAGTGTATCAAATTCCCGTGAAATGATGCCCCTACTTTGCATGGTATAACATCACCTATTGAATGCATTTGTTTAAGATGCTGATACATCTGATTATAAGATTATATTTAAGAAGATAATATATACTTTACCAAGTATTACTTTACTTTAGTGCTGAAGTATAATCCTGTTCTATGTAAATGGCTAGAATACAAAATATATCTGCCCCGACTTAATGAAAGATATTTTTTCCCTTCGGTTTATATGCTTCTACAGATGTGGGCTTTTCTGAGTTGAAAATGCTTCTTTTTAGAGTTCTTCCTCTTCACACCCTGGAGGGGCAAAAAGCAGATTAGGATTTCAGGGTTTTGTTGTTTGTTTGGAAAAGAAGTTTTTCATGAATACCAAAAGAAGAACTGTGGCATGAAGAATAACTTAAATGGCTTTCTAGCATTGTACAAACAAACCATGAAAACCTGAAATAAATGAAAAATATTGAACTATGGAATTGAGACTCTAGGTGAAATTAGGTGCAGTATGAATTTAATATCCAGGACACATCTTCTATGTGGGATTACAAAGGTCACCTATTAAAAAGTCCACAGTTACCAGTAGTTATATCCTGCTCTCTGTGTGTGTTTATATGTATTTCCATGTTAAATAATTGTAACTGCTGGAAATTATTAATTTTTCTATGGAAAATAATTTGTATTTTGCACTGTCTTTATAGACTCAGCAAATCATTAAATCTGGGGAGGAGGCTGGCTATCTATCTAAACACTGAAAACTCAGACTTCTAGGTTTAAAATATATACCTTAATGAGGGAGCTGCCAGAGAGAGCAGTGTGGGACAGAAAAGCACATTGTGCTGATTCAGCAATATTTTTTTTTACTTCCATCCATATGTGAGTTCACAAAGACTGACACTCCTTCAGCCCTAATTTTCTGTTCTCCTTTCAGTGGGTTGCGCCCCCTCAAGGAAATAATACTCTTATCCTAAAGCTATATAGCTATTCCCTGATAGGAACTTTACTGATGTCAAAAGCTAGTTACATCTAGAAGGTATAAAATAACAAAGAGTACTTCAGAAAAGATGCTATATATACAGACCCTGCCTCACTCCTGTGGGCCAGCTTCCTCTGCCAGCCAAGCTTTCCAAAAGTTCTGCCTTCTGGGGAAGACGTCTGCTGGTTGTAGCAAAGCGTCTGACAGCTGGGAAACCCAGAAGTATTTTTCCAGGCTGAAGTGGTGGTGGGACGCTTTCCACCTGGGACTGAAGGAGCATTATGGATGAATCTGTGTGACAAATTACGCAGGCAGATCATCTCCTCCTCCTCCTTGGCACAAGGCTCCTCTAGAAATTCTGTGCTATACAGCAGCTCCAAATCTGCCCTGAGCATTCTGCTGTCACATGTGCAAATTCAGTACTTGAACTAAATAAACTGAGGCTAGGTATGGTCTAACATGAGCTGCAACAGTCAAATGTTAACTGTGTTGCATTTCCAAGTCCTGTAGTTGTGAACTTCTGTAACATGGCCTCCCTTCCTCTGACTTCCGTGTGCTCAATCTGCAGTTTGATCCATCTTTGTCATTTTTTCCAGTGGGCTTACCCATCCCAGTAAGATATATCTGACAAGGGCAATTGCAATGTGAGTAGTAGGTGCTAACAGATGCAGATCAGTTTATTCCTATTATGACATTACATTCCACAGTGGTGCAACAAGGTCCTGTTTTGCTGTTTGTCCCCTCTGGGATCAACTCAAGAGCCAGGTAGATGGGTCGACTTGTTGGGTCTTCCCATTTTGGTAAGAATGAAGCCATCATAGAACTTCTTTGCATGACAGACTCTCAAATAAGGCAATCCATAAGAATATTTTGATTTCTTTTGCTCAGGATGAGAAAATATTAAAAACTTATAGGTGGCACATACATTTCCACTTCCTTGCCTCATTTACCGACCTTGCTAATGCTCTGTATCAGCCATTAATTTGTGCAAGGTAGCGCTTATGCACGTACTCGTGGCAGAGGATAAAGAAAGTTTTTGGGTTTTTTAATATAAGAATGTCAGCTTTAGTTTGTCCCTGTGTATGACAATGTTATGCTTCTGAGTAGTGAATGATATACATAATACCAAAAAGTTGGATTTGTGCAAGTTCTCATGTTCCTGAAGCTGGGATGCATGGTGAAATAAGAGTAGGAACAGAGAGCAAGGAGAAAAGCTTGGCTGACTTACCAGCATTTGGGACTTCTTTTAATAAGACATTGTTTAAAGGACTAACAAGCAGCTCTGGTTCCTGCTGCTAATATAACTGTATTCGAACTTAGACTTGTTAATAATACTATCTTTGTTTTATTACTTTAATTTCTTTTCTGAAGAACTGTGAATTTTTCTCTTCCTGACTTTACCTGATAAGCTTATGTGCTAAAAAATACAATGAGACTATTGGTGCAATTTGCTGAGCAGATAATATTGTATGACATTAAGGTCAGCAGTGGTGTTTGCTGGGAAGGTGGTTATGTTTAAATAGAAGATTACTCAAATGTTATTGGCCAGTCACAAAGTGTAAAATTATAAATATGGTGATAAATTCACTTTCATAATAAAGTAATTTGGATATTAATGAAGCAGTGGAGAAATATAATCACAGTTAAATGTAACTCGTAGATTTAAAATTATTTTTGGATGTTTTGTCTTCTTTTTAGTGATTATACGATATTGTATGTGGGGGGAAAATGCATGCAAGATATCAGTTTTCCTTGTTATATGAACACCGATTAATAGTCCCCTTTTGCACCAAAGAATTTTGAGAAGAAATTTGGGAATTACTTTATTTTGAGAGGACAGTAACTGGACATAGGCTGGACTTTACATGTATACATTTTATTTCCCTGTATATGCAGCACACAAAAGGAAGAAGGTCTTATATCATTTGGCTTTTTCACTGGCAGCATGAAAGAAAATTATTTTGTTGAAAGCTTAAGTCTAAAACTATCTTAACCTTACCTGTGGTGTCTGCAACACTGCTTTACAGGTTTTAGAGGGCTATTGGAGAAACGTCACTGTTTCTTCCCCCAAGATAGTTTAGAAAATAGACATAATTGCAATCTTTCTGATTTGATATTTAACCAAAAGGGTAAATAAAATTTGGACAAATCCTGTTTAAATGAAAAGAATAGAGTGAATGATGCCCACCCTGGTTCAATAAATTTTTGTGAAACAAAACAGACTAAAAAAAGTTAAGTCTAGAGTCCTATTCCTCCAGAATATGCATATCTATCCCACTAGATCATATTCCTTACAAGGCAACATGGGTGGATTTCTCAGAGTTGGAATAATTTGGTGTTATGGGGTTTTTTTCTCCAAAAGATGGAAACTAGCAATATGATTTTAGGTTCCAGGTCTTCAGGTTTCCTTAGGTACAGGTTGAAAAATTATTATTTATCTGTCTGTGGAAAATGTTTTAAAATCTTAACACTGAGAAGTGTTGAGCCTTACTAGAGTATACAGCTGCTGGTAACAGGGATTGTCCAAAGTCATGGGCTGACTGGGCCTTTCTTATAAAAGCAAATTATAAGGAGGGATGAGAAATGGATGTAGATTCCCCAAATTTTCAGCGGTTTTAATTACATTTGAGATAAGACTGAGAGTTAGTATTTTCTTTCCCAATAGTCAACTTTCCTTTTCTGTTCCCCACCACTGGCCCTAAGGGCTAGTGCAGATTGATTAATGAGCTCTACATTCTCATAGTTGCAGTTTTTATCATATTAGAGCTGTAGGGGCTTATCCCCCCTCTGCAACAGGAACAGGTCAAGAATTGTGTATGACTGGTTATAGGTTTTGCATACAATTTTTTCCTCTTAACAGGATCCCCTCCATCATGTACCAGTTTTGTTTTAAATAGTTCTTCATACTAAAGCTATGTGTAGCAAGAATTAATTCTTCCATGGATGCTATGCTGTACTGTGCCAACTCTTCTCTTAAATACACGCAATGTGTGTGATCTGAATTATGTTTGAATTGTGAACTGATAATTGTCTCTGTATAAATGCAATATATGAATACAGTTCAGGTGCAGGGAAGAGAGATAAAAAAATAGTTCATTTACCTAAGCTTTGCTTCATCATGAAAGTTGCTTTCAGGGATTCTGTTATCAAGGTCATTTAATTTGCAAACCAGAGTGCCATTTCTCTACATTTTTACAGTAACCCATTAAGGCTTTCTTGAAAGACAAGATCGTACTTTTATATAATGCATATTTTTTCATACATAGTCTTGACTAGTTTGGAAGTAGAGAGTTCTCTCTGGCCTCAGTAGCCTGCATTGTAATTCTGTGTTTCAAATTCTGTCATGCTACTTAAGTAGAAGGAAAAATAAAACTGAACTCTGCTAAGCTATTCTCTTTGTCCTACAAGAATACTAAAACTGAGTTACACAGAACTGTGTATTCCTAGCTGGGTTGTAATCACTTGCAGTGTACGCGTTTTATTTATGGCACACATCTAGGAAAAAGTAAAAAGAGAACAAGCTTTCAACGGCCTCAGAACTGTTCCCTTCTATTATTACAGTAATGTAGTAGAATTCTGTTTTCAAATGTTTTATAGATCCAAAGTATTTCTAAATTAAATTCATGTTTAAGTTTATTAAAATAATGCACAAAATCATTATTTTGTGACATTAATGAAGTCTACTTTCTGGCACAATTTGAATAGGCAGCACTAAAATAGCACTGAAATACATTAACATTAGGTCATCTGCTTTGCATTTATAACAATAAGCTCACATTTTCAGAAAAGATAATCTTAAACAACATTTTTTTCAGTACAAACTGTACATTTTTATCTTAAAATTCCAAATATTTCAGCAATAGAAGATGATTAAGAACTAGACAATTATTCTTCATCTCTCAATGATTTATGACACAGAGAAAGACCTTTTCTTGAAAGTTCAAGGCGCGAAAGAAGGGGAGTATTTTTAAGCTGGCAGGTCCCTGCCTTCCCCCTTATTTACTAGGCACAGAATTTACTTCATTGTAGCCATCATACTAGAAAATTAACCTATCAACTTTATTGCATGTTTGGCCCTTGGTGTGGACATATATATACACAGTTGGGTTCTCCAGAATTTATATAAGCACATGCAGAAAATGAAAATAAAGTACACACATTTCTCGAGCAGCTAAAATAGAAAGACAAAATGCAATGACAGGACTCATCTTCCCATAATGGGCTTTAGTATTTATTTGCAATAACCTGCACAATGTGTTATATGATTTTCAGGCACTGAAATAAGCACTTTGCTCGTCCCAAGGAGCTCACTATTTAATCATGGAAAAATAAATAGGAAGAAGAAAAGCAGTAAATATCGAGAATGTTAACAAAACCTTCTGATCTTTTTTTCATATGTATGTAATTTAAATTTCATTGTTCTTTAAATTTTGAGCATATTTACAATAATCTGTACAGCCACTGGCTTTAGAATTTTACTAAAGTCGCGGTTAGTATTAATTAAATAAGTGGTACAATTGAGTGTTACTGTTTCTGTTTCACTTGATGTTAAGGTTAGTGAAAGTTCATCACTTACTTGAAAAGAGCTAATATATCACCTCAAAATTCTAATTGAATAAAAAAAAAAAGAAAATCAAAAAGCTAACAAAAATCTGATAAGATTAAATAATCAACCCACCCTCTGAAATAACTACCAGACAGCTGAGAATATTTTTTAAAATCCCATTAATATCCTGTGTCTTTCCTCCACCTACTTTATTTCCTCTTGTTTCTTTTCACATGCCATTTCTAACTCAATAATCTCCCACAGTGATTGTCATATTGAGGAAAGTAGTTAACAATAACTAAAATCATGCCCGTAGCTCTTAAATTCCCTGTTAACAAGTTGGTATATGATCTTGATACAACACATTAGGCCAGAACCATAAGACCTTCATTACTTTGAATTATACAAGACATCTCTGTAGCATTTATATGTTGACTGGCTGCTAAACAGTGATACAGGAGAGTTGCATACTCCGACTTGCTGCTGCACTACATGTCACCTTGGTGTGTGGGAAGGTTGGGGCAGAAAATGCATGCACACACTGGCCTTTAAAAGTCTCATCTATTTAACCCAGTTATCTAGTAAAGGATAACAGTTTACATATAATTGCTGAATTTGCAGTGGTGAGTGGCAAAACAAAAAGCAGTGAAGGAGATACTACTGTGCATAATCTGGGGGGTTAACCAGAGGAGGCATTGTTGGAATAATCCCTCCCATTCTTCCTCTTTTAATACCATCCTTAAGGAAGCTGTTACTGTCTTCTGTATGGTTCTGTTAGCTGCTTTGCCTTCTTGCCATAAAGGTGATGTCTAATTTGCATGTTCTTTGTTTTCTCTGTTATGCCCTAAATCCACATCTACCCAGCTCCTGCACTGATCAAGAACTGTCCACTTGTGTTAATAACCTGAGTTATCGTCCTGAGTTTGTATGCTCAAACCCTCTATTCTCATCCTAGGCTTTCCTCTTGGCGAACCACTTTTACCACACTTCTTTTACCCCCAGGTTTAGCCAATATCACATGACGTTATATACATAAGGAACATCACTTTGCACAAAACTCCCATGAAGAGTTGTCAATGTGAAAGAGGCTTGGCCCATTCTCTTTGAGTTAATGAGACTCTTTCTACCAACTGGAGTTTGATGAAAGAGGTCTGTGGTCCAAGATCCTCTTGTTGCTAATATGGTCTGTTGTAAGCATTTTCATGCATTTCATCCAGCAAGTATGGCGTGTTGGAATATTTTTTTTTTTTGCTTCACATCTCATAAGTGTGACTCAGATTTTTGTGTCTACCTCCAGCATCCTGAGAAGCTGTACTGTATCTGGACTTCCTTGGAATAGCTGTGATAAAAAGAGTTGTTCTTGCTTTTATTTATGAGGTTATTTAAAAGAGCCTGAGGTGGACTAGAGACCATTCTGATGGAATGCTGTTACAGGCAACTTCTGTGGCCTTCACAACCAAACCAATACACTGGTAGGGCTGAAACAGCTGGTAGAAGTTAGCTGATGTCCAGTTCTGCAGTTTTCCTCTCAGAAGAAAATAATTATTCTGTGTTGTTTGGGAACTTGCAGCTTTATAAGATTTTCCAAAGAATTTCCCCGGTCTATGTGAAGGTTGTCAGACAGATCTCCTAGGTGAGTCACTGAAACAGATTGTTATAGACATGTATTCCCAGGTGATTTGCAATCAGAATGTGCCTTTTATGTATATCTGGCATCAAGGATAGAAGTACAAAAAGAATATAATTCTTAAATTGTATTAAATGGACTAAGAGTTATCATTATTATTATTACCAAAAAGATTTTGTACTTCTATTTTTAAACCCTGTGTAATTCTATGATGCTTCTCCATTTAATTAATGTGCCAGTACAATAAAGTAACACACAAAATCATTATTTTGTGACATTAATGAAGTCTACTTTTTGAGCACAATTTGAATAGGCAATTGAACAACAGTGCACTAAAACACATTAAAACCAGGTCATCTGCTTTGCATTTCTAACAATAAGCCCACACTTCCATGAAGGGTAATCTTAAACCACATTTTTTTTCAGAGCAGCCAGTACATCTTTATCTTAAAATTCCAAATGTTTCAACAATAGAAGATTGTTAAGAACTAGACAATTATTTTTCAGCACCCATTGATTAATGACTTAGTCTATGACACACAGAGAAAGTGTAGAACAAAGGAGTGCATTATAATAATGCACAAGCATTAAACCATCTTCATTAATAGGGTCTTTTTGGATTCTGCTTAGTATAAAACAAAATATGCCATAAAGAAAGTGAAGTATTAGCTTTAAATACCTCTTTAAACTTGCTTGATAAAAATAAAGCCTACATTGTGCGCTTAATCTTAAAAATATTTTGTTTTCTGGGATTCACACATTCTCCAAACTAGGTGAACTGCAGCAGGGTTTCTGAGCTATGATTTTAACTCGGTTCTTACAGGCCACATCTTCATATTTCATATTTTGCATTAGGGCTTTGCATTAAAATTGACTGTGTCATCCTTTTTCCTTTTCTCTGCAATAGCAGAGTTTAAGGTACTGATCAGCCTTACCAGCAGTAGCAAAATCTGAGTATTTTAAATTAGTTAACCTGTTGAGATTTAGTAATACAAAAATGTTAAATGTTCCTGATGAACCTAAGACATAAGAAAGAACATAGTGAAAGTACAGCTTTAACTATAAAAGAGTCAACTTTGTTAATGCTTTATTTCAACTGCCATAACCATATAAGTGCTTTCATGTTTTAATCCATGAGCTCTTTTGGCTCCTCCTATTATAAATATATTTTTAACTCTGGCACCATGCCTCCTCCCATTGATCTTGTAAGGTTGTTACTTCTAAAGTGCATGCCCACGTGTTTTCAAGTCTGAGACCTTAGATATGTTCAATGTGTTCTCTCCTTTTTTACAGCTATTTGTACTTGGGGCTTGTTTGTTTGTTTGATTGTTTGTTTTTCCAGCTATCAAGTTCATTTTAAATAGAATAAATGTGGTGGGTTTTTTTCCCAGTGTTATTGTGACTCTGTGCTCCATGTTTGTAGTCTACGTCACTCATAACTCACAGAACAAGGCTGAAATATGAGCTAGGTATAGACCATGTTCGTAGCACTTGGGGTGACAGAAGAAGATGGATTATGGAGAGGTTGTTGGAGCTAAGTGAATAATTCACAGTGAATAATTAATTTGACAAACTTAGTCTCTTTGTACGTACAGACCAGATAACAGTCTCTTCTCGTTCATTCATTATTCAGATTTATTCAGTAAGTATCTTTTGAATAGGGCACAGCATAGAGCAGCTAAGGCATCTCGTAGTGGCTCCAAAAGCATGAATTAAAATCTCTCCCTGGATTCATATTTCATTTAACTCCTCTGCAAATTGGGACCTCCTCATTTGGGCCAAGCAGTCAGAATTGCCGTGGTGTGAGCCAAAAGTCCACCCAGCACAGACTGACACCTAGAAAGCCGCATTTGTCTCCAGGTAGTCAAGGTGAGGGTAGTTAGTGGAAGAGAAAAGGCTTTCCTGCTTTTCCCCTTCAAGGGACAACTACTGTATAAGATGAGGCTGGCCTTGGTGGAGGATTGTAGTGCAACCTGGCTGGTTTAGAGAGTGGCAGGCTGACAGAAGGACATGGGTTTGTTTCCAGTGCGTTATTAGAGTAAGGTAAAAGGGAGATTTTTCTTTTAAATTTGTAATGGACTGACAAGCCTGAAGAATGAGGTCCAGTTCACATGTGCTACCCCAGCTGTGTTTTGCTGCACACATTTTCTGCACACACCTACACCATGCAAGACTGGTTAACTGGGATGCTTCTTTGGAGGAAAATCTGGTCTTGGGTTGAGACTCTTGACATTTAATGGGAAGTGAGAAATACTGGGAATCACCAGCTGAGGTACCCAAATATTTGGTGGTTGACTATAATCAATGTAATTATTACTGACTATAAGTTTTTCAGTTGCATTCAGGATCCCAAAATAAAAAGTTTCTGCCCCAATGAGCTTACATACAGACAGACAAGATAAGAGAAGTATAGGAAAAAAAGGGAAAGATGTAAAACTGGTATGTAGCAGGAACTGCACCAGACTGGCTTTAATTGTTGAGTGTTTTATTCTTATTCACTTGCCTAAGAAACCTCCACACAGAAAATTTTTTCTGATTTGAATTCTGTTTGGTGTAATGTCATATACTGTACGCCATATCTAAAAATGGTAATTACTGTTGGTTTTGTTTTCTACCCAGATGTAACAATGCTTTGATGAACTGTTTCTCACTTTAATTGCATTAATTTAAATATGTGTATCTGATAAAATACTTACTGACAGCTTATCTGGCAAGGACGTACATGGTTCAATAAACACAAATCACACTGTAGTTCATACATATTTTATAACATTAATTTGTTGGTCAATGTTTAACAGCTTAATGCTGTTCATCATGCATTCTATTAGTTTATCAATAAACACTCATATCTTCCAAATGGTAAGCTGTAAACAAGAAAGAAAGAATAATCCTCCCCATCTCTATTAGCATGTGACTGATGAAAAATAAAATTAATGTTAATTAAAATGTATTGATATCACAAAGCAATCATGATTTTGAACTTGCATATGAAAGAGAAAGTATTTTTCTGCAAAAATTTAAAACCCACTTTCTTTTACACTATCAGAAATGCAACAATTAAATCCACTTCAGGAGAAGCCCAGTGTCCTAGGTACTGCTTTTTCATCAACTATTTTGATGAAAAAGAAATCTAAAAGCAATAATTTAGTTTTTTTCAGGCTTCTAGGCTTTGCTTTCTTTATTCTATGTCATGTCAATTCTTATTGCAATTTTTCTTATCTTATTTAAGAAAAAATTCTTAAGCACTGACATAACTTTGCTTTTCTGTCTGTCCCCTTCATGTCCCACATGGTCTCTTACTGAAGCAAAGTTACTGATAGCCTCTGGTCCTCAAGAGCAGACCCCTACTATGATCAGATAACAGAAGGGCTCAGATATTTCTCTTAGCTCTAAAAATTACTCACAAATCACAAAATGGAGCTGGATGATTTTCAGGATTTTAATTAGTCACTTTAGATAGTCTCATTTGGGTCATCACTAGACTTTGGGTTCTTCCTCCCATCAGCTCGGGACACTGTCCTTTAAAACTTATCTCCTCAGTGCCAATGCATACTAGAATTAAACCCAAAATTATTTAGAATCAAGGATCTGAAGGACATTTCACTAGATGCTGGGTCAAGGCTGATGTTTCTGCTTCTCTGTAGGACATCCTGAGCCTTATGGCAAGCCGGAGCTTGCCTACACTGCAGCACGGCATTGTGACTATTGCAACAACCACAGGATCAGGGTTTGGTGTTAAGGTTGAATCCCACCCAAGAATCACAAGTAACTTCAGCACTTCATTTCTGGCACACCTACCATTGCTTTCACCACACAAAGTTCTGTTGTTAGAGTTTTCTTTCATACATTTCTTCCTGAATCATCTAACTTGAACTTATTTCTCCAGTGACAGTTAGAGTGAGCTTAGAGGAAACATTTTCCTCCACATAACAGGAGATGGTTTTAAGAATTGATCAAAGCTATTTAGCTTAGCCACTAGTGCAATAATTTCCACAAAAAGAGACCACCAGCAAGACATATGCATAGTGATGCCTCATATAAATCTTCCACAACTTCGGCTTATTGTTTTATTTACTTCAGAAGAAAGATGAAGCTTTGATACAGTTTTTAGTCTATTTATTTGAACTGTTTTGCTGTGATGTTTTTGTACTGTACACATATTCCAGTGATTTATTTGGACAGAAGATAATTTGATTAAAGTGATTTCATATATATTCCTTAGGCAGGAGAAGTGTAGCTACAGATGTCTTATTTTGTTAGTGAGGTTGAAAGTCTTGTATGTGTTTGCAGGATATTGTATGTACCTTGAAATACAGAGCAGACTCTTGCACATCAGCATCTTGGCTGTCCTTCTGCTGGTCTGTAACCACTTCCATCCTCCATGTCTTATATTTATTTTTTGTTTTATTTTAAAGGCATTACAACAGTGTATAAGCATAATATCCACAAATAATGATACAGTGGCTGCTTTGAAGACTGAAAGACACTCTTTCTGCAGGTAGAGTGCCTCCTACACATAAACAATAGATGTTTCCAGGAGCATCTGACTTTAATTTTGGGAGCCCAGAGGTAATCAGAGTGAGGTATAATCTACATGTTCAGGTTTTGTCATGCTTTCCTTCCATACTGTCACCTTCTGGAAGAAAACAATCTTTTATCCTGAACCATAACATTTGATGGCTCTTTGCAACACTATTTTTTATACAAGAATGGTGATCGAATAATAAGAGATGCACCAAGACGTGATGCTGTAATTTTGAGGCCTGGGAATTTCATGAAAAGTCATCCTGTTTTAAGATTGGGGTTTAGGATAGATTTTTTCTTTTCATTAAATTACATTAATTGCTTCTCTTTTTAAGCACTTACAATCATAATTCATTTTAATTCATATGGTCTCTTGCTGAACACTGCTGATCTCTTTCTTGTTCAGCAGATTTTTCCCTTCCTTGGAGTAGCTGCAGAGGTCTGCATGCTGCAGCACCTGTTTTACAAGGAAATAAAACACCCACTGTTGATTTGTTCCTCTCAGGCAGCCCACATATCTGTGTGATTTCATTCATGGACATAGAAATCAGACCATTTTTACTGGGTACTCTTTTTCAGAAGGTAACTACAATGCCTGGTAAAAGTGGGTCCTGATTTGTAGTGGACTTTGTGGCAACAGAACTAGTTCCTGACTCTCAACTTGCCATGTTTTATTCGTTACAGATGCATAAATGTTCACAGCAGGAAAAAAACAATTAACTGCTCTGACTTTAAATTTCTGACATCTAGCCCAATTCTTAATGCTCCCTAATTTGCTCACTGGTGTCTCTTCTTATCCTGAATAGCACTTGAATATACAATCCATTATCAGTTCTTGAGTCCACTCCTAATATAGCCTATAGTTCCATTGCATGTCTTCCCTCATAAAAACCATCCAGTTTTTTCAGATATTCCCTATATCTCTCTCTTCATTTTGGTGGCTTTACTGGAGACTTTTTTCCCCCTTGGTCAGCATTTTTTCTAAATGTGCAGTGCACAAAACCACACACACTACCTGAGGACTCAGCAGTGCTATGTAGGTCAGAAAGATTGCTTTCTGAGCCCAGTAGATGGTACTCCTGTTTAGATAGTTCAATACAATATTTGCTAGTTTTGCAGCAGAGTGATGTTGCTGACAGACACAGGCTGATTAAGCCAAAATACTGCAAATATGTCACAGAAAATGATCCTACAGTAGGCAAAAGACATGACCTAGACAAGCTCATTGATATTCTTCATATTCTTCCTTTGTATTATGAATATATATTCATATATATGAACTATAACTATATTCTGTATTATAAATAACCCTGTTCATATGGAAGTTTTGCAATAAACCCTTATTGACTTCAACATCAATGGGAATGGGTTTGTCATTTGTGTTGATTACATAGAGGCATTTAGTTATACTTTTTATAGTATATTTGCAATGAACCATAGATGCATCCATATAAGATTATAAGAAGGTATCAAACTCAGTTCTTTCAATGCAAAAATATAAGTTGATGCTCCTTCAGCTGAGCAGAATGCTGTTAAAAGAAATTAGCAGTGTAAAGAAGGCCATGCACCACAGGGAGATGCAATCATGGGCTTTGCAGACAGGTATCTTGGAATACTTTTTATTTTAAATAGCCTTAAAAATTAAACAAAAGAACTCAAAATGCCCTTTATGAATTTGTGAATCTTATTTCACTATTGTATACATGCTCCAGAGGAATAAGAAAGCTTTTCCCTTTCTATTTAGACCCTCACCTCTCCTTTCCAGCAGGCTAGATAAAGCTTCACTGCAATCTGAATCTGTGAGATTAAAAGGCTGATTTATCATTTTCTAACAAAAAGAATCATGCTGTTATAGGAGGACAGTGGGTTGATTTGGAATACCTATCAACTACAAAGGAAATCCCTGGAAACAAATAAAATAACTGGGAAAACTGCAAGCCTATTTACAAACTCCTTAACATTTTGTCTATACTTTAACACAACAATGATTTTTGACCCTAGTAGCTTTACCCAGCACAGGCAAACAAGCTGTGAATTATTGCTCTGCTGCAATGTAACAATTCCATTGCTCTGACCCTTGGTGTCTTGCAAAATACAGTAGAACAATAATTGTCAATCCTTCCTATACAATGTGTTAGATTTGACAGAGGTCAGCATTAGCTACAAGACCTTTGACTGGTGCTCAAAGAGGTAATATCTCTTCTCTAGTTCAGCTGATAAAATGTTAAATAAAATCAGTGTTTGCCATACTTTTGTGGGGATGGAGATAAAAACAGGTTTTATACTATAACATGTTTATTAATAGAAAGAAAGTAGATGACAGTATTTCTCAAAGTGCTTTCGTAAATATACTATTTAAATGTCAAAAGTTTTAATTTTTCTAAAGAGAAATTCTTCCCTTCAATTTGCAGTCTGATTAATTTAACAAGGCTTTGCAATGTGCAGAAAATAGAGAATTTTGTTACGGATCTTACATGAGTAATACATGAAGGAAAAAGACTGACTCACAGACATTTTGTGTCAGCATGTGATTTGTACAAAGCAAGCACATAATCTGACATGGAAATAAAATACATCAGCATGGTAAACGCTCCTCTTTGGCACTATGGAGGAGCTGGTGACAAGGTCAGCAGTTTCAGCTTTTAAGCTCCTCACGTTGTAATGTAGTTAACATTTAGCTTCGGTCCTAGACCCTGAGTTTTCTGTCTGTCATCGCTGAACATAGTGACTGAAAAAGTTTAAGAGAGACAGATATGGACAAGGCAGTACTCCAAATCTAAGGGGGAAATCAAAGTTTTAGACCAGAAAGACACTGGCATATGAGAGGACAGCACATATTTTTGGAATTCAATTTAATAAAATGATTCCTTTTGGTATATTTCTAGTCTGTTCATTTTAAAATGTATAATGTTGAAATAAACAGCAATAAAAAATACTCCTTGTGATTACTTTAAGTGTATTCTCTAGTGTCTACCCATACAAAACAAATCGTGAGCCATACAAAACTTTGCTTCTCACTTCTGCTGCATGTTGCTGAATATACTACTTTGAATATGCTGTCAGCTCAGGTTCACAAAGATTGGGACAAAGAAAAGTCATTTTTCAGTCAAGAAGCTGCTTGTGAGAGAACAGCTATTTCAAGGCAATAATTTGACACTGAGCTTGAGCATCCACCATGATCTTCATGAAAAAGATAAAACCAGGATGTGCTTGAATCCCAGAAATCCAAACCTTTGAAAGAGCATTTGGGAATTTTCTCTGTGTTGGGACACTTGAAGGGCCTGAGCAGCAAATCATTACACAGCTAAGACATGCACATCTTCAGGGCAGCTAGTATAAGAACAAGGAGAACAAGGTGCAAAAAATACCACTTGGAAGACCTTTCAGATTTTGAGAAACATTTGTATTATTCTTATTCATTCAGAAAATACACTTTGGTTGGCAAGCTGCCTTACTGGTTGCATTGTGGATGTTGGTGGAGTAAAGCACTATTTGTGCTGAGTCTGCGTGGCAGGATTTAGGCATCACTTCAGCTCTGTTTGCTTCTCCCATATTACCCCATCCCTGCCTCTGTCTGTGTCCTCATCCCCATCCCCATCCCCATCCCTGTCCCTGTCCCTGCTTCCTTCATCTTCACTTTCTGTAAACCCACCAGTAACTGAGGCTCTGTCTTTGCCGATACAAAAGTCTGGTTCTACAGCAAGATAACAAAGGAGATAATTACCGAACTGCAAAATGTGATAGAGACAAAAGGCCCTTGCAATGTTTACTGAAAAATACTTGCTGGAGTTCAGCTGTCTGCATCCTTTACTCCTTCACCTCCTCCACATGCCCAAAAGTTGAGCTCACCTAGTTTTGACCTTCCAACAAACCTGCCATGTCTTTTGTATGGTGTCAGTGAAGTTTTTGGTTTTTAAGATGGAACAGCTAAAACACTTTAATTTTGAAGTTCCCAAACCCCAGTCTTGGTCAGTTTGTCCCTGACTGTGAATTTTAAAGAGGATTGTGAAGCATGTTAGTAGACAGTGAATTCTGAATAGCAAGAAAATTAAATGCTGACTCATGGGGTAGAAAAGCAGTATTACACTGCCTTGACTCGCTCTCCTAAGGAAAGGGTTTGTGTTTCAGAGATACATGCTTCAAATAGGAACAATCACCAGTAAATTTCTCAAAAACTAGTTGGGGTGCAAATGCAGTTATGCCTAAGGAATTCAATTTCATTTGATAAACAAGAGGAGAAGCAAGGTATCCTTCAGCAGAGGCACATTAGAAGCAGCCAGAAACATTAAGGGAGAAAGCAGCCAGAAAGGCAAGCAAGGGGGAAATTTGCTGAACGTCCCTGGAAAAGAAAGCCAACCCCTTCAATGTTGGCTAAATATGTTGTGTGGAAAGAGGTAACAGTGAACATGAACATTTCTTTTTGGACAGCATGGGAGAGAGGTTTATGAAGCAAAGCAATCTGTAACCAGTCCTTTTTTCCTCCTTCCTACATTGCCAAAAGATTAGCCCAATGCCAAACCAACCATCTATCCTCCTGCCTCTAAAACACATACCTGGCAATTGCAGCTCTGCAAAGATGTTGGGTTCCCTTTATGACTGTGTGTGAAAGAAACAAAATACTCACTTTCATCTTTGCATCTGAGTGCATTTGTACTACACACATACTCAGGATTTTGCTACAAAGACAGGAAGGCAAGGTCTGTTTTTTCATCATACATTCAAAAGTGAACTCTCACTGCGGGTACAGGGCTTTGTAAGCATGTGAGCAGCTTGCTCTTGGCGTCACACATTTATTTCTGAAGAACCCAAGTGCACTGAGCAAATACACACATTTTAGTACTAATGCTACTAGACTGTGTACACTAGTGGTTGTACATATATATTTGTACATTTACTAACAATGTTGCTGGGAGGTAGGGAGAAGAAACACTGAAGCAAAAAAAAAAAAGTCTATTACCAGGAAAGGTAAAAATTTAGTGGCACAATTTAGTAAACTGTATGAAGCGTAGTGTTCAGCGCTCAGGAAAACGCCCAGATATTCAGCTTCTTATCTAAAGCATGTCCAAACTATCTGCACTTCTTGAGTCTGCAAAGCTGAACTGGAAATTGGACAAGACAGGCTTTTCTGGTATTGCCTGTTTCTGGCTTAGACAGATAGGGAATGATAGCATCTTTCTTTACACACTTTTGCAGCACAGTTAGCCAGCCAGGGCTAACCAGGAAGCACAGTGATGTGCAGGAGAGATAATGAAGCCCAGGATTACCTTTGGCAGGCCCTTGATTTTGTTCCCAATGGAGGTCTGGTCCTGTCTGTCCCTTTGTGAGAGGAGTGCAGTCAGTCTGTCCTCCCAAAATGTCTCCTTCCCATCCAGTGGTGAGGTTTTGGAGACAGCTGTGTGGTACTTCTCTGTGCTGCCTCTGCAGAAGATGGGCAACCCACAGATTTGTTTCCTCAGTGACTTCTACATAACCAAAATGGCAATGGAAAAATAAAAGTAGCAGACTCCACAGATACAAAATCCACCATCACTTGTAGGCTTGACTCCTAGAGCACCTTCTTATGTCAGAAAATGTGGGCACCTGCCAAAACTGAGCTTTTGTGGCATTTTGATTAATATTGGAGGATGAAAATCCTGCTGTGGACTCCTCAGAGCTTAGAAGTACACCCACCCTGATTCAGCTGAAAGCTGTCTGGCCTAAAGAAACCAGAAGTAAAAAGGCAGGGTTTGTTCACTGTATTGAAAACAAAAAAATTAATCAAGAGCTTGAATTTGTTTGCCTTGAATTCATTTTCATTTGTAGGTAGATGCATTTACGAGAACCAAAATGGTTCTTTGTAATGGTGAAAGCAAGCAGCCACATTAAATTATTGAAAACAAGGTTACAGAATAAATACTGATCTATGTTTAGAGTGCAAGAAATTGAGCAAGTGTTTTGTTTAGTGTAGGTTTTATTTTAACCAGAAAAATGGACATTCCAGGACTAAGGTGAAGAAAACCATAAATAAAATTGCCTGGTATTATGAAGAGGGGGGAAGGGATGTATGGCGTGTTCATAAATAGCAGAAAGTATTGATCAGTGATGGTGAAATATCAGTGAACTCTGCAGAGCACTTTGAGCTACCTCCTTGTCTTTGATTAGGTTCAAATGTTAAACTTAATCTGTAAACCTTTAAATGGGAATCAGACCCAAGAGTCTTGAAGACCTGAGGTTTCAGAAAACAACCATTGAGTTTGATCCAAATGTCAGAACAAAATTGCAGAGAAGGACTTCATATTGCTGGACTTGGAAATGAAATTAAAAATCAATGAACACTTTTTAGTCATTCCTTCTCACCTTGAATATTAATGAGTGGGTAAGAGGAATAGTAGTATCTGGAGAATTTGCTGTATTAAAACTATATGTAGTCAAAAGCTTCTTCCATTCCAAGTTTTTAAAAAATTATATCACATATTATAAATATTTCTGTAAACCTAAAAATAATAAAATTAGAGGGTTTTGTACTTTCTACATATGGTCTTTTGCTTTCTGAAAGAAAAGGCTTTAGGCTGCTGTGTTTCTTGGGGGGGGAAGCATGTTTTTTAAAAAACAAAACATACAGGTTTCACCCTGTTTCTTACAGGATCAGCTCAAATATTCAGAGTGGTTTCAAGGACAGCCTTGTTTTAATGACAGCCTTCCTAATTCTTAAGTAAATGGAGCTTTCACTTGTTTCTTGGTCCACTTGGGAGGTGGGCACTGACACTCCGGATCAGCTGCTGGCAGCGAGGGCTGCATTGTAATGCAGAACAAATGAGGGTTGGATACATGCCCTCATCGCATTCAGCCGCCACTGCTGCCACTTACAATTACAAAGGACAAGAGCAGGAGACACTTCAGCAGCGGGGAAGCATGACCTGCGAGCCGCAGCTCATTTTGCACTGCACTTATTCAATACAGCACTGCCCTATAATTTCCTATAGCATTGTTATCTGTTAGCCGTTTACACAGTCACACCTTCATTATGTCCCCGGTTGCCAGCCCCGGCTGCTTGTCACATCTATTGATTGCGCTCAAGCTGCAATTTGCATGGATCACTTGTGACTGTCCTTAGACAGACCGATACCCCTCACAGGGACTGGTACCCCTCATAGAGGCTGATGATATCCCTTATAGGGACTGATGATATCCCTTGCAGGGACCGATACCCCTTATAGCAGGGGCTGAAATGCCTGTTGGGGACTGGAAGCCCTTATAGGGACTGATACTCCTGCCAGGGACTAATAGCCATTGTAGGTACTGCTACCCCTGCCAGGGACCCTGCCAGAGAACGATGTCCCTTTCAAGGGGGCAGCAGCCAGCAGGACCTCGCTGAGGGCTTGGAGTGGCTCCCCCGAGCAGCTGGTTGCCCCAGGCAAGGATCCCCACACCCCCATGGGAAACCCTATACATGAGGATCTCAGAGGGACTGTCCTCACCCTGGAGCAAGCACAATATTTGGTAAATTCAAGTCACTGGGATTGCCTCGTAGATAGCCATAAGGAACTCAATACCCAAATCCCTCTGTCGACTATTTGGCATTAACTTTTACAATTACTAGGTAGGTGTTTTAGTGCAGAGGCTTGAGGAAAGACTGAGATACATGGAACAAGAAGGGGAAATTGTATTAAATGAATGTCAGTGTAGTCTGTATTGCACTAGGTTTTCTATTTCCCTGCTGTAATGAAAGAGACTATCAAGGGGTGCAAGTATGTCTGTGAATCTGAGGGCGTCTCCCACAAATGCAAGCTGGTATGTCAGCAGTCACTGCTGGCACATGCAAGGAAGATAACATCCCACAGCTGGGGGGGAATATGTCCTGAACTTGGGTTGCTGTGCTCTGAACCTGGTTGTGTATACATGTGAACCTGACTGAGATGAGGGTATTTTGCTGGAACCAAAGAGATGCAATACTTAATTCCATTGTGATTAAGTCAGTAATACAGGTCTGTTGTCTTTGACTGGAAGCAGGACTGGATCAGGTATCAGAAGTAGCATGATTACCTGAATTACTGTCTAAAAACTGTTTAAGTGGGTGCACAAGCAGAAGACAAGGTGATCAGATGGGGCTGAGAGAAGTGCTAATTGCTGTGTTCTAGGAGGAATATAAATAGCCTCTTGAAAGGTTTGGTGATTCATTTGCCCTTTCTGTCCTGTACCTTTCTGTTTCAGGGAGAGATTTTGTGAGATTTTGGCTGCAGAAGGAAGGAATCCATGCTATCTGAACCAACGATGGTAGCTCAGCTGGATAACAAAATCCTCACATTACTGCAGAGCAGGCAACTACGCAAACCTTTTCAAATCCTCTCCACAAGTAGAGTGCAGATAAAAGCAGGCAGCAAAATGTTTCTGAAATTATCTGTGATGGAGTAAAATCATGCATCATTTCATGAGGGATGCTGAATCAATGCTTATTACTAACAAGTAAGGTGTTTAAATCTTTCAATGCGTATGGGAAGAAAAGAAAGAGAAGGAAGTGTCTGAGATGAGCACAGTAAATTGTAACATGAATTTAAAATAAATCCATCCAAATTATTATTATTTTAAAGTGTAACGCATGTATTTCTGATCACTCTATATCCCTTCCTTTCAGTTTATGACATTGGTTAACATACTGATCTATTCACTTCATTTGTGTTTTGTCTTCTCCTTTTCTCTTGCTGTCACACACAGCATTTTAAAGAAATGACACCAGTGCACATGAAAGCCATAGCTTGTAGAAAAACCGTCTAATCCCAGTAAAATGTTGGTAATTGAGAATTTTATTTTTGTCTTCAGGGGGAGGAAGGTCAGGTAGCCAAGACAAAAAACAAGAATTAGCATAGCTACTTTTGAGAATTAATTCTGAAAAAAGCCAAGCATGCTTCAGTTTGGTGTTAATCATTTCACAGTTTCAACATTAACTAATACATATCAATTCTCATTTCAGAAATTTTCAGTATCTAAGGTAACGTAAAGTATTATTATTTTATTTATTATTGCATCAAAGTAGATTATATTTAACTATCAGCATCCTACATACAGCTAAGTCTGGAGTTGTCATTTTGGTTGGATTATTTTTGGTAAAGTATTACACTTCTACTCCCAGTCAGAAGGTCATGAAAGTCATAATACAACCCAGACACTTACCTTTCACTGTTCCTGCAATACAGAACAACACAGTGTCACTTTAAAAATTTACAGCTAAGGTCAAGGCCAAAGGAATCAAATAAGCCCATGCAAGCAGTGGAGCACGGGGGTTGGTGAGGACAGGTCATCCATATGTCAATGGTACTGCAAAGTATGGGCAATGGAGGCAGTGAGAGCTGCTCACCCCTGTTTTGAGACCCCACACAGATAACGCACATGATTACCTGAATTTCAAGAGCCTCTAATATTTATATTTTTAAAAGGAGTCTGAAAATAGCTAACTCAAAAGTAAGACACAATTGAAAAATGTGCTGTACTGTGTGGGGGCTTCTCAGACAACAGCAGAGCTCATTCTGATACAAATCAGGCCACAATTTCAATCTCTCTGCATGAGCAGAGTCACTCAGGCAGATGAAGAAAGAGAGAGGAAGATTCCTGCTAAAACTTCCTACAGTCCTGACGGGCTCTGGGTCGGGCTATCAGCATGAAACCTGTTTCTATCCAAATTGTCCTCTAAGCTCAAGGAAACAATACTCCCAGCCTTCTATCTCAGTATGATTAAGGAGGCATCCTGTACAATAAACACCACTCTAAATTATGATTTTTCAATATTTGTAGTTTTACCCAAAAATTTTTATGTGAGTTGTTTACATCCAAGAACAATGGTGAAGATAAAAGAGCAAGAAAGCTTTCTTGTGCTATTTTAGTATTTGCTGAAACTAATAATTCAGTGTCATATGTGATGATGTAGTGAGTCAGCAAACATGAAATATCTCTAGGGAGCTCTTTGTTCTGCTATTTTTTTCCACCCAGTGCTTCTAGTTGTCAACAGAAAAACATAAAATAAATTTTCAGATTCTAAATAAAGCATCTTACACATGATCCTAATACTTCTTGCTGGGGAAAAAAAAAAAAAAGAAAAAAAGAAAATGAAAAAAATTTTAAGTCAAGCACTGATGTATAATTTTCTTTAACTGTTTTCCCCATCGATAAAGATGTAACAGTAATCTTGAACATTTGAAGAGGATGTTTATTAAACTGATTCTATAAATGCAAATGTATATTTTATAACCCAGGATTCAGGAGAATATTTTGTATTTTTCAACCTTACTCTCCTTTGTCTCTCTTTCATTTTTATACTGGATTTGGTTTTGAATAAAATATAGGGAGAAACAAACCACAGCCATCAAATTTTTCCTATTTTTTACCAAGGTCTACTTTTACCAATTTTGTTTATGTTTAGGATTCAAAGAAATGCTGAGAAATCCCATGTTGCCCAAGATTCACTCAGTATTCAATTCACTTGTGGAAAAACGGAAAGCTTTTTCCAAAATAAACTTGGTGCTACCATCTGGGGGCCTGTCTTTCTCTAGTTGTGTGCCAAGGAGCGTAGGGTGACAAGACTCTTCACTTAGGTCTTCACCTGAGTTTAGTGTCAAAATTAAGTGGGATGAATCCAGACTTAGGTCTCTAATCTTGTGATTAAACAACAGATTTAAAACTGTATTTTCACTGAATCTTTCCCTACCACTAAGCTTGTCAGAGTTCACATCTTCCATTTTTATTCAGAAACTGTCCAGCAGTAAAGGGAAGTTCATTATTTTAAAATAACTCATGTCAGTTTGGCTAAGGTTTTATTTGATACAGCACTTGTGTTTTAAAGCTTCAGTGGCTGTCTGTCATTGTCATCTTGATGTAAAACTGATCTTTACCAGTATGACACATAGAAATTAATGCCTGAATGTAGATTCAGTGAGAAGAACTAAGGGAATAAGGTTTCAGACAGAAGGCAGAGGTAAAAACCTTAAACTGAAGGGCTCCTAATTAACACAGTAACTGGCAGAGCCACCATGTCGCTAGGGAATTGTTATGAAGTACAATGAGTTTAGCTATTTCTTATATGAAGGGAGGGTTTGGGATTCACCACTGAGATGGACATGTTGGGCTTCAAGAGGTTTACCTGGGGTCTTCCCCTGTTTCTTGAGTTTGGACTGTGATTTTGGTCTGCTGAACCATCCAGAGATATCAGGTCATTCTTTGGGGCTTCTGGAGCAAGGGAGACACACAGACTAATTACTGTTGTCTCTGTATCTCTTTATGTCTCTGCTTCTCTTGATCCATGTTTTGGATCTGTCATCTATCTTTCCTGCTGCTTGAGTTTCCCTGACTTGGCTGTGGACCCTGAGTAGGGTAAACATCATTCTCCTTCAGTGGCTCAGTTGTTGTAAAAGACCTACATGCAAGCACCTCTAGGTATCTCTCTTCTGCAGACAGATGCTTCAGCACCTCTACTTTTCTGATGCCTATCTGAGATCAGAATTTGGATGAGGGAAAATCAGTTGTAATGCAGGAGAAATAAAATTAAGGGGAAATTGATATGGAAGGTAGTGGATAAACCTGTAATAGTATTGATTGCATGGGATTATACCCATTATGCCGCTTATTCAAGATAATTCAAGGAGTTTATTTTTTTTGATTTGGGAACTGTTACTGTTTTCTCAGTGGTCCTCATGGATATTTATTTAGGTCTGTGATTGCAGTCATAGCTCCCTAACATTTCCTTATTCACATTATAATGTCATCTAGACATGTTGAGCAAGAGTTGGGGGTCCATATTTGTAGGAGCTGCATCTAGACACAAGCAAAAGACAGCATTTATTTCAATAGTTTACCAACAAATCAATGAAACAAAAATTACAGGGAGAAAGATGGCTTGCTGTCATTTTGTAGAACATAGATATTTAGGTGACTTACCTAAGGTCATTCCCTTCAATGTCAGTTAAGGTCTGACTTCAGACTGAGGATGTTCAAACACTGCACTAATTCCATGATGATATTCTAGTACAGTAGAGATGTCCACAAGAGGAGTCTTCAGCAAGTGATGCCCGTCTGCATTTAGCAACATGTCATAATTTAGAACCATCCTAGCGTAAAATGGAAAGGGACCCACCAGCTGCTGAGTGTGGCTATCAAGAGGAACACTAGCCAGAAATTCAAGCTAGATTTAAACCGTTCTACATCAATTATCTATCATATAGGAAATAAAATGCACAAAATTGTTTAATAGTACTAGGTAGCCTTTATGTTGTTTTCCTCTACTGGCAGTATGTATCCTTTCTGTTTCTGACTTCTGAATGGCCATACTGTGCAACATAGACAACCTTCCCCAGGCAAATCATTGTATCAGATGGTTTATTAGAAGGATGTACACGGACAAATATTTTTTTTTATGATGTCCATTATAGAGTTTATAGGTTACTTCATTGAAAAAATATAGACTATTTTCTTTATTTTCTCAATGGCTTCATTCTGACTGTTGTAGGGTGCTCAGTAGAGTCTGTAGGGCCCTACATATCTTAGAAAGTTTTGGTTGACTGTTAGAGCTGGCCAATTGGTGGAAAGCATATGTAAATACAGAGGTCCTCCTTTATTTTCATGCACTTTTCTGCATTTATGTCCTGAACTGTTGCTTTTGGCTTTGCAGTGATTATATATCATATAAATCAGAATTTCTTTTAAAAAATATGATTAAAAGTAAGGTGACAGAAAATTGCAGTGAAACGCCTTTTGTAGAGTAATAGGATATCACTGAAACCTGATGAATCTGCTAGGGAATCCAACCAGAGGTTAATGTAATTTAATACACTTTTCTTATACTGACTATTATTATACCTTAGCATCAGCCACTGCCGCTAACAAGGTCAATGACTGGTGCTGGAGGTCTAAAGGAAAAGGCTGTAATATTAAACATATGTATGCCTGCAAACGTAAACTTTAGTCAAATTATACTTCTATAATAACTTCTTTAAATTCTAACACATTGCATTACTGAAATAATGCTGTACAATAACTATGCTGTAGTATTTTTCAGTATGGCCTCATTTCTCTACAATGCAGTTACTGCATGATTACTCTATAAAACATTTTTAGAGTCCCAGGGAAGTTGGTTAAGGTTTCTCATGACATAGGCTAGAAATATTCATTTTAGAAGACAGTAGAGTCTTTCATCAAATACTTTGCAAATCTTTGTAAACCACATGGCTACTAGGGGGAGAATTTATTCATCATTTAAGATTTGGAAGAGGTCCAAACTGAAGAGATGAGGGTGAAAAGCATATTGTATGCAAGCAGCCCCTGGTCATTTTAACTCTCCTTAATCCCCTGCGGTAAGTATTTGCATCTGTATTTTACTGATGAAAAAGCTGTCAGCACAGAGAAATGAAGGTCTTCAGTTTTAAGTCTGGTCACTGTTTTGGACAGTTCTCTTCTCAGGCGACAGATTTCCCAGCCTGAGGCACTGCATGATGAGGCTGATGCTGCAGTTCGACCCCTTGGGAATTCCTTGCAGTCACCTCCCCAAAGAGGTGGGCTGGGGACCCACTGGTGACACTGCACCCCTGCCCCACCGAGGGCTGATCAGGTGGCCCTCTCCTCTGCCCGTGGGTGCTGCTGGAGCCAGGCAGCGCTGGTCTGTGTCACTGGCCTTGGTTGGTGCCGGGATGTGACATGGGCAAACAGGGCTTCAGCTCCTTGCTCTGCACAGCCACACTGCAGCACGTGGAACTTTCCCCCAGCAGATTAATTCTTTTAAATAGTTTATCCAAATGATGTAGAGGGACAAAAATGACTTTTCAGTATTTCAATATCAGAGAATTAATATTGAATAATTAAAAAATAATAATAATTAGCTGTTGTACCTTGATGCATTTTCAAGTGCTTAAAGAGTGTACTTGATTACCTTTCTGCATATTGGGACACTGGGGCACAGAAAGAAATCTGGTCAGTGGAGGCTGCTGAGTTATGTTTTAATATGCCCATGCAAACATCTTTCAGAAAGTTTTGTTTCATCCCCAGTGACTGCTGCTGGTTTGTGTGACATATACAGACTTACTAATTACAATGATTTGAAGTCTTTGGCATCTAGGTATTTTCCCCATTAAAGAGAGTATTGTCTAAACAGCTTTGAAATGTTTACCTCATGCTCATCAGGGAATTGGATGTCACTTATTGTTGGCATGCTGCAGAGTGAACCCCCATCAGAGTAGATGTGGGGACTGGAAGAGATGCGGGGAAGAAGGGGAGCTTCTCCTGTGGGAGATGAAACTTGGCTGCTGTGGGTTTCCCATAGCAGAGAGAGCATTGCATCCCAAATTCCTTTGGTTCTGTTGCAGTTTGATGAAGGGGCAAAATCTTTTTAGTGCTGCCTTAACCTCCTGCTGTCCAATACCAGAGTGTTACCCAGACTGGGCTATTTCGTGTGCAAGAATATGCAAAGCAGATGGGACGACCTACCTGCAGTAAGGCATTTTTCTGGCAAACTTGATAGACTGAGTATGGATCTGTACCCTCATTGCTTCATCACCACTCTGTGATGTTTGGCCCCAAAGCTAAAGTGGCTTTTGCTGCAAATAGCCACACTGACAGCTCCTTGTAAGTAGGGCGAGAGTGGATTAGTGCAGGCATTTTGCAGCAGAAGGCTCTGGAGTCTCACCTGCACAGCCACACGATTGCTTGCATTCATGGCCTGCTTTAACACCCTTGAGCATCTTTTATCTTCCAAATTTTAAGGGCCTTATTTTTTTCTCTACCTACGCAGGCAGGAGAGAGCAAAAGCAAGCAGAAATGGAGTGGGGAGGATGGGAGACAAATAGAGTGGCTACTACATCCCTTTCCCCTCTCAGAAGCCTACAGGACATGTCTGCTCCCAGGCAGCAAATTACAAAGGTCTCTACCATGGCCTGCTGCTCTAAGTATCCACAGCTCCTTAGGGAAGGAACAGCACAGCTGGAAACTGGGGAGTATGGCAGCGGGATGGCCTCTTCTTCAAGGGTTTGTGCATATTCTGGGAAGTGCAGAGTCTGGAGCTTGCTTCTCCCACTTGCTGTGCTGCTCAGCAAGACCCTTTTGCTCTGGGAGGAGCACCCCCTGCAAATGCTGCAACACCCTCATGAAGCACCCCTGGTATATCTTAGATGCTCAACCTCATTTTATATATTTCTGAAAGTACAATGTAGCTTTTTTAAAAAAAAGAAATTGTTTCACCTGTAATTTTTTTAATATGATGTCATTGAAAATCAAGTTACTCCAAATTTAAAAAAAAAGAGGGATAAAGAAAAATTGGATTTCATATTTATTCCACTTCATCTAAATATGTTTGTACAGGAAAAGTATTGGCCACCCATAATACTCATGAGCTTAGTATTCAGATTTGGGTAACTTTTCCAAAGACTTGTTCCCAAAGTTGCTTAGCTGAAGTGCTTAGCTGAAATAAGGGTGGGCTGATTTTTTTCTTCAGCCATTTTCATTTTTCTCCATTTCTGTTGATTACTAACTCTACACTATATTGCTTAGGCATGGAAATTTAAATGGTAATACATAATTAAGGTGTGCAACCTGGCATACAGTTTCACACTTTCTTTCCCCATCATACTCTCATAGTCACCACCAGTCTTCCAGTTAAACTATTTCAACTGCCCTTCAGCTCTCCTCTTTTGAGAGAACCTGAGTGAAGTCAGTTGTCACAAATCCTGCAAAGCTTGGACTCCTTGCTTGGGTACCTCCGGTGCTGGGAGAGAACAAGATCTCACAAGAACAGGAATATAGGTTCTGATGTAGTGGCTGGGATCGGTAGTTGCGATGGGTCACGAGAGGAGTCACAACTCCCCCAGACAGCATAGGGAAGAGTCTTTCACATCAGGACTCACACCTTAAAGCCTCCTACATGTCTGATTCACCTAGGCCTGAGTAGGTGGCTGTGCATTGGTGTGATGTGCATTTCTTTGCAGGCTGTAAGTCAAGGTGTGTGAAATTATTGCCTTTAGAACAGTTGAAAATACTTCAGCTTGATGGTAAGAGACAGAGCAACCTCCACAGCCAGGCCCGTGGAAATGGGAAAAGTCCTAAAATGCTTTACTCAACAAAAAGGAGCATGAAATACCACTAATGATCATTACTGGGGCATTCAGGAACACCCATAATTTCGGTGGGGTGGTAAGACTATCAAGTACATTGGCCATTAGGAGACATAACCACAAAACTGAAAGAGAGCTGGTGTTATTTTATAATTTAGCTTTTTCCCCATCTCATTGATACTGATTTTGTATTTCCTAGACTGCTGTCCCTTTACCATAGTGCTTGAAATCATGTACGTGTTTGCCTGGGAGGAAAGACAGTCCCGGTTGTGTGGGACTGGTAACCTTGCATTTAAGTTGAAAAGGGGTGTTGAAACGGGGAACTGACTCCTCCCATTGTGGAGAATAAGCACAGCACATTTAAGCAATCCTATTGACTTTGTAACTGGATAGTATAAAAAATGACTGCCCTTCACCATTCCTTATGGCCCAGGGGAGACCTTCCACCAGCATGACTTGAGCTGTCTTCATGCCTTCACCAATTCTGTAACCAGCCTAAGAGGGAGCTATGCTACCAGTATAGCTCAGCTGTTGCTAATGTTGGCTTGCTTATACTTTGACATAACTGTGTCTAGAACTGAAAAGCAGTTCATGAAATTGTTAGCACCAAATCATAGCTTCTGGGAACTGGTAGCTTTTCAGGTTGGCTTGGTAGCATTCTCTAGGGATTGGCAATGCCAGTCGATTTTAACACCTCAGATTCCAGTCATTTTGAGAGCATAACAAAATGGTATCAGAAAGAAAGTCTTCAGAAACTTCAAAGAATGTGTTGAGCTTGAAGCCACTCCTAAAAAGGAATTAATGTCCTGCGATGCTCATTTTCTTTCTAATTGGATCTTGTTTCTCTTTTAGATCCCTAACGGATAGCGCACGGATTAGCACTGAAGCACAGAAGACACTTCTCTAAATCTGGCTTCTAAATTGAGTGACTTAAATTCCAGACTGGTCAGAAGTTTGACATGCGGTTGAATGTGCAGTTGTGTTTCGCAGCAGCATTACTATTTCACATGCAACTACAAATTTTCACCACATTAACAGATGAGAGTCAGCTGTGCTCAGGACAGAAGGAAAAGGGGAGGAAGGTTAAAGGCGGAAGGCTCGGGCTAAAAACAAAAAGTAGTGATTGCCTCTCTGGTTTCCCATAGACATGTTTTTGTCCCTGAAATAGACAGAAGCTTTTTAAAGAGGAGCTTACTTAAGCTATGTAGCAGCACAAAGGTTTGATTCTCGAGGGTGATGTGTATGTCACAAAAAACCCCTGCCAGTAACCTGTAAAAACTCCGCATGTAAAAACCTATTTCCATGCAGGGCTTTCTGAATTATATCTGACATCCAAGCCATGTGGGTCTAAATTCACAGGGCCTCTTACCTTAGCTGGTAAGGGGCGGGGGGGGTGGGCAGGCAGTTTCCCCCTGTACTTTGTGCTGTGCGACACAGCTAAAATTGAGGGTGCACAGGGTCTTCTTAGTATATGTGACCTGCTCCTTGGAGGATGGGGTCCAAGAGGTGACATCATCTTGGCACGCCTGTGTCATCTGAAGCCTGGTTTAATGAGTACTTTTAGAGACTTTTATGGAAATATTTTTATTTAATTTGAAAATCTGTGTGATGTGTAGCTCTGCCTCATCCGAAAATGACAGAGGCCAAAAACAGCCAAACACAGAGGGTTTCTAATAGCTGGGAGAGTCGCAGTGGAAGTCCTTAGCAGCAGGAGCTGGGTAACCTACATTCCAATGAAAGGAAGTTTTAGATTAAAGGAGTTCTGATAAACAGGGTTTTACTGTGTCTCCTCCAGCCGACTACAAATGCAGTAAGCACTAATGATGATATTAATTATTTAGCATAATTTTTTCTTGATATTCTTCCATTTCCATTCACTGCCTAGGTTTCCAGATACGTATTTTTAAGTTAGATAATAACTAAGGAGGATAGAGCACAGAAGCAGTAGGTCCCTTGTAACTTAAAGCAGTCTCTTATCTGTTGCATACCTTGGCTTTTTGTAATGAACGTGCAATGCTTTGTAGTCAGGCTTTTCAGAGGAATGCTGTTGTCATCTTTCCTCTCTGTAAAAGCCCCTCTGCTCCCGACACTTTAATTGCACAGTTGCCTAAATGAGGCATTGCAGAGTGTTAATGTACGAGTCTGAGCGACAACACACTCCTCTTTCCACAGAGCTTTTGCCCTTGATCGCGAATTTAGCAGAGCACGTACCTTAAAAATAACTGGAGATTCAAGGGGAATCGCTACACTTAGCCTCTTGCATAAGGTTTGTGGATACAGCGATCCTTCAACAGTAACTCATATTCTTTCCCCGGGAATACTAAGCATTACAATTAGTGAACTAGTTAAGTGTTTGGTTAGGGAGGACAACAGCGGCATTTCTCTGTTTCTGGAAGCAGAGTGTTCAGTGTCCACATGGTCTAAAGCGAAGAAAAAAAAAAAAAAAAAAAAGGCTTGAAATCCTGCCTGCAGCCTCCCTTCTCGCAAGCTGCCCCTCCGGCTTCTCCCAGACGAGGCGGCAGGATGTTTTTATCCCCTCCGGGGCCATTCTCCCTCGCTCTCTCCCGGGAGCTGGGCACAGCCGGCAGCCCAGGGGGAGCGGAGTTTGGGGGCGAGGGCTGGCGGAGCTGATGTCAGAGCAGGGCGGCGGGAGCCATTGGGCTGCGGGAGACTTTGCAGCAGCAAATCCGCCCCCCTCGCCGCCCCCCCTCCCCCCCGCCCCCCCGCGCCGTTGGCTTCAAAGCGGCCGGCGCCCAGCAACTCGCAGAGGTGCAAAAAGTGGGCGCGGGGCCGGCGGAGCCGCCGCGGCCGCCCCCGGGCATCGCCCCGGCCGGGCCCGGCACGTCGGGGCGGAGGCGCGACCGACCCCTGGCCGCGCCGCTGGGCAGCGTCGAGCGGCCGGCGCCGAGCGGCCAGCCCTGCCCGCCGCGCTATAAAAGCCGCCTCCAGAAAGAGGAGAAACTCCGCGGGAGGAAAACATCTCGGCGCGGTGCTGTTGCGCCGAAGTACAGGCATGACATCCGTCCTGGGCAGCAGCAGGGCGTCGGGAGGGCCGAGCGGGCAGCTGAAATGCAAGTCCAAGAGAAGGCGGAGGAGGAGGTCAAAGAGGAAAGGTAAGAGAAATTTAATTTTTTTCTTTTTTGGTTTTTTCCCCCCCCCCTCTCTCTCCGCCTGTCTCCCGCACGCACGCCCCGGCAGACACTGCTTTTATTGTCTGGGCATGGCGCACGCCGGCCCCGGCCCCGCCGCTGCCCCGACGGCCGGTGCGGGGCGAGAGGCGCCTTCCCCGCCAGCGGCGGGGTCCGGCCGGGGACCGGAGGGGCCGCCTGCCCGCCCCCCGGGGCGGGTGGCGATTACTCTGCTCTCCTCTGCTCTCCTCCTCTCTTTGTTTTGGGCCGAGGCTGACCCCCGCGGGGGTGCCGGCGGGCGGGGGCTCGGCGGGCCCCGTCCAAGGTGGCGCGGTGCGGCGGAGCTGCCCCGGGGGCTCCGCCGGCCCCGGCACTGCCCCCGCCCGGCTCCAGCGCCGCCAGCGCGACCCCGACCTGCCACCCGCCCCGCCGCGCCCCGGGCTCCGCCGGTGCCAGCGGGCGGGACGCGGCCCCGGCGGGGCGGAGCGCGGCGCGGAGCCTCCCGGGGCAGCGCGCAGCTCCCGGCCGGCGCCCTGCGCCCCTCAAACTGCCTCTTTTTTTCTTTTTTTAGACGAGGTCCGCTGAGTTTTGCTATTCTGGTGCTGTTCCCCTTCCCTGAGCAAACCTCTGTTAGGAAGGCGCTAATTGCCTTAAGCATGAGAAGTGAAGCTACAGGATGTCCTTGCGAGCAGGGAATATGCCCTAGATAAAAGCTCTTCGCGAGGCTGTCCTGTTTTCTCCTGTAGAGGGGATGACACACTACTGCCTGGGTTTTGAGGTTGTGCCTGAAAAAGCCGAAGTTAACAGACTGTGAACACTTTAAAGTAAAATGAACTGATACGAGAAGCAGAGTGCCAGAGATGCCCAGCTGCAACGCATTTGACTGCAGAGATGCTAACTCCAAGTGCTTATCTAAGCCGTAAATATCATCTAAACCTGTAATTGTCATCGTTGTGTGGGACTAACACAAGTTTTAGACAGCTAGCTCGTCAACTCAAGCTGATGCTCTGGATGAGCTATTTCTTCTTCTGATTGTTGAAAACCTAATTTGTAGGCGCCATTAGCTAAGTGTCTTTTAATTATTGATTATGTAAAAGCCAGTAAGCATGGTAGTTGATAACTTTTTCGAAAGGTGTCAAAGCAGGTTTTGTATAGTAACTAGTAAAAATCGTTCCAATGCTAAATGCTAGACTGTATCATTTGATTGTCGCTGTTTTAACTTTCATGTCTGAACTCTCTGTATTCAGAGTCATAGTAACAAATAGTGAGTGACCTGCGCACAAGTAAAAACAACAAGACATGCGAATATTTCAGGACTTCCTGTAGGTCTGTAGCCTTGATTTCTTACTCCGGATCTGTAGCATGCTCTAACACCTGGTGACAAAGGCTGTGTTTTACGCTTATTACGGAAAAAAAAATTAAAATACTAAGTAAAGGGAAAGCTCCCATACTCAGTCTCTTTAAATCTGCTTGTATGTAAGTTGTGCTCTGCAGACCTCTCTATGCTGTATTTGTTTTAGCAAAACTACTTTTCTAGGTAATTACAAACTTAGCCTTGCCTTAGCTACCCTGTGCTTGGCCAAGAGAAAAGAGCAATCCATTAATCTAAGCAATGGTGAAAAGATGCTTTGTTATAAAGGTAAATTATAAGTGTTAATTTTCTTTCTAAGAAGCAGGCAAAAGTGAAGGTATTTCAGTAAGACTTTTTTTGATGCATCCTTTGTTGCTCTATGTCTTGCCAAAATAAGGTGGAAGTTGAATGTCTAAAAAAACTGCAAAAACTTGCTAAACAGCAACTTGGTAGATGACAGCTATTTGCAGAATACACAGCTGGAGGTTGATGGCATTCTAGAAAGTGCTTGACTGACCAATGCCAATAAGAAACTGCACTTGAAGAGTTCATTTTTTTTTTAATTCCTCCAAACATGCTATTGTAACCTCTTTCCAAATAATGTAGTTGGTTAGTATACTAATTATAGGTAGCAATGCTTGTGTTCATATGACTTTGATTTTATTTTCTATATAATCACAGTATATATTCCTAAAAATACACATTCCTGTAAACTTATGCTGGCAAAAAAAAATGCCTGTAACTTAAGGCACACCCAGTGGAAAACCTGTTGGATTTTACTGTTACACTAGTTTATTTACTTATCATATAGTTATGTGATGGTTTTGACGGTATCTAATGCAAAGGTGTTTAATAAACTGGCTATCCTGGAGACTAGTCAAGAAAATGTCTATTAGACTCATAAATTACTACATCTTTATGAGAATTAATGTGGGCTCCACTGTTCTGCAGGTTTGATCTATTTAATAGATTGTGAAAAATCTTTGTAGAGAGTTAAACCAAAGACAGTTGCCTTTAAGTATTCTCCAGCACATATTTTGTTCTTTATAGTAAGAATACTTCTAGAAGATGCTTTAAAGTGCATAACTACGCACATATGTTTACACAATACACACAGATACCTATGGACACATGTAGACAAAGAAATTCACTCTAGTCTTAAATTTAAATTGAATATTAATCAGAATAAGGAAATGAAATTATCTGTCACATCCCCATTCCTTAAGGAGATGGACTCAACAAATTACTTACACAACTTAATATATTTTATTACATGTTACATATGAACTGTGCTTAAAACCAGGCTGAGACATCACCCGATAGAATATCTAGAAATGTGTAGCAGTAGAAGCAAATTTTATTCTCTATTTAATAATACTGTTTTTCCCCTTCTGGTTTACTTTCAATATTTTCAGTCATATTTTTGTCCTGGTTAGTGTGAATTATAAATTAGTGTGTCTGGGTATAGCACTTTGCTCCATTTTTTTTATACCTAGGTGCTCTGTTTTAGGAGTTTCCTGAGGGCAGAAAGCAAGTTCAAGCAAGGAAAGCAAACAACAGTCTCTGAATAGCTAAATTTCCCTGTGTGTTTAGGCTAAAAAACAATAAAAAACATGTGCTGCAAGAGACAGAGAGAATTTCCATATATGCAAATCAAGCACTGAAAAGTGTAGGACACTGAGTGTGATTCCAGTGTACAATGACATTGTACAATAATTAATTTGCATGCATCCTATTTTTATGCTTATGAAATCCAGCAACTCTTCTAGTGTAAAGATCCTACCTTGAAGACTTAACATGCACCGATGCAATGAATATCACATTGCAAGCATATATTTGCACAGTGATTTCATTCAGTTTTACATTACATACAAAAAGTGTGTTAAAAAGCTAAAATGTGGCTATGCATAGCCATTTGTTAAATTAGTATAGGTAGGAATATTTTCATTGTCATTTAGAAAATAAGTATGTTAACTCCCAGTGGGAAGTAAATACCTTAATTTCTCAAAGACCTAAGGAAAAATACAGATGCTTGCCAGATCATCTGCGTACTAATTTTGTGTAAAAGCAATAATAGGTATTTTAGATTTATCTCTCTCTGGTTTTTGTTGTTTTTTAATCTGTGTGTATAAAGGGATCAGAGATTAGAAAACTATGCCTAATGATTTGGAGAAATACAGTTTAAATTTTCAGGTCTTTATAGGAAGTTGCTGGATTTGTGGCTTCTTGTGTTTTCTCCCGGGCTCTGGAATACGACAGAGTACTGACAGAATTCAGCACAGCGACCTCATCACGGTTTGTGCAGATTTCATAGCCTGTGGTATAGATTTTGAAAAGAAGGCTTGTTTTCTGAGATAAATGATTACAAGTAGACCAAACAAAAGCAGAATTGCCATTTACTGATAGTACTAAAAAGGCCACACTTCAGCAGCCTCCGGCAACTTCTTAGAAATCAACATATAGAAAGTAAGTATGAAATAGGTGATTAGAGATATGCCCCTTCTGAGTTATTTTCCAGTACAGGACAACAAATAGGCCACCTTATTTGTAATTCTGTTTTATAGAGCTAGTGATTAAAGTTAATTACTGGTAACAGGAGGGAATCAGGTACCCCTGATGTGGTAGAAAGCCATGGCCGAGGCCGCTGCTGATACAACGGGACACAAAATAAAAGTTGACAGAATAAACTAAATAAGGTCAGCAAGTGGGTGAGAGAGGCAAAATGATTGTGAAATGAAATTCCATGAAAAATTAATGAAATAGAAAGATTGTGCTGAGGACGGAGGGAGGAAACCAGCTTGGTTCTTCATCATCCTGCAATGCCAAAGTAATAAATGAGCGTGTTTCATCTTGGCGAGGTTCAGGGACACAACTCCTTCCCCACAACAGGATTGCGTCGTGCTTCAAGATGTGTTCCGCTTATCTCATCCCCTGACAGCTCAAGAGGAAGGGACTGGATTTGGTGATAAAATTAAATTGATTAAACCTTTATCCATCATCTAATTTGGTACCTTTCTTTTTTCTTTTCTTTTTTACTATTACCTCCAATTTCTAGTGATCCGTGTAATGACAGCAATTTGAGATAGCATCAAGGACATTAGCTACAATGGCTGAACTTAAATTTAGAATAAAAATATGGGATTCATGAGTCCATATCTAAATAGCAGACGATTAGGTTATAGCAGAGTTGTATCTTCCTAGCAAAAGCACGTAAGTGTGAGGACAATAAAATGGCACATTTTACTTTGGGAGAGAACAAAATAATTCAACTTTACCTCAAAGTATTAATTATGTAAGTAGAAAAAGGACTAATATAAATATTGACCATATCTCGCATGAACAATGACATATATAGCCATTTTTACCTTTTTGAACATAGAAATTAAGTCAGATGTGTTGCCTTCTTCAGTGGCAATGCAGAGACATATAAAAGCTAGTGGCAAAGTATCATACTGTTGGAAATTGTTTCATATAGCTTAAAATTTTGTCGCTTCTCCTTGGTGATTTGGGTAGGGAAATCCTCCTGTAAGGTAAGAGCTCTGCTTACAAATTCCAGTTTAAGTGATATTAATGGAGTTTATAAAATACTTAATGGCAGCTCTTTCTGAAGTGATACCCTCAAATGGAAAACACTGCACTAAAAATTAAAGGTCAGATGAAATTGCCTTGTGAAATATCAAAGCTACTAAAGGTCTGTGCAAACTGTTTTCTTGGTTCCTTTAATGCCCTTTAGGTTAGCAAGTTGCATTAAAAAAGTGAAATTAGAATATCTGATCTCTTAATTGTGCTACTTTTGAATTACTGCTGTCCAGTATTGTATAGGTTTTGCGAGTAGTAATGAACCTGAATTGATCCATTGTGTTCACTGCTAACTATCTCTACAACCTTTCAGGCAGTTTACTGTTTTTTCCATGTAACCTATTAGCTATCCAGACAAAAAAAGCTGATATGCATCAGTAGATAGATCATTCTCAAGGCATCTGTGATGAACTTGATGTTTTCTGCATAAAACAGCGCGGTAAGTTCCAATAGTAAAATAAAGTGCTTACCTTCCTGCTCTAGCTGACCTTTGTTCCCTGTTGTATGAATCTGAAATGAAGCAGCCAACCCAGAGGAGCTTTAATAGCATATTGTGATGTATAATATATTAAAAAGATCGCTTTGTTAACTGGCAGAAGCAGCTTGTCAACCCATGCTAATAGGCAACCCTCCCCAAGTCATAAAATAACCAAATTTAATGCTGTAACAGAAAGCATTACATGGATGGTGTTATCATTGTTGCTCAGTCAGTCTAGAATTTCTTACTTCTTACGATGGGTTTGAAATACAAAGATGTATTTTTGGGGCCCTGAGTTAAGAATACTTGCTCTGGACTAAGGACTGGACATCACTGTGGATGGTTTAATGAAAATCTCTGCTAAGTAAAGCATGATGACAAGGAAAGCACAGAGCAGGACAGACTGTGTGAAGAGCGGGATGGCTAATATTGAAGATATTACGGTGTCATTAATGAAAGAAAGGTGTATTTTCACTGGGTATATTCTGTTTCTCTCTGACTGTTCTAGCTCCCAAATGTGTGCTAGAAATAGTGAGGATTCAGAGACATATGACAAAACGAATTAGAGATGTGTAAAATTTCAGTAGAAGAAAATGGATAAGATTTATATTATTTACTTTGGAGATAAATTTAAGAAAGAATACAATAAAATTATATTAAAGGAGGAAACATTATAAAGAAGGTAAACAGGCTACTCTGATTAATTCCTGATTTTTTTATTTACAAAGACAGAGGCCTTTCTGGAAAAAGAATTTCAGCATATTTAATAGGAGTGGAAGGACTTTTTCTGTTGAGATAGTACGTAGCTGGCCTGAGGAATTCATTCATTCAAGGTAAGGAAAAAGAGAACTTACATATGTGTAGGGAGTTGAGGTATTTGATTAGCTCAGCAGAGACTAACACTAAAAAGTTTGCTGCTCACTTCAGTGAATGTAGGCTTTGCCTTTAGATACAATGCATTAAGGATTTGGGTTTTTTATATGACATATGAATGCTCTTTTTCAGGAAATATCTGATTCCTGACTGACTTGGATTAGGTGGAAACGTGATTTGTAGGCGATTTAATTGCTCCTGTTCACTGTGAGGCTGTTTACACTCTCCTCTGTTTTCACAGCTGAAGTTGTAGCGCGGCAGTTCAGGAGGTGCTTTTCTGCTCGGTTTCACGGCAGTGGCAATGCGCACATCCCTCTGCCCGTTTGCCTCCCAAACCTGGGAACACAGCTACGAGGAAGGCGGGTGCATTTCCTTGGAATATTCCTGATGGCTTTTTTAAGTCGCCTTCCTCTCTGTTCCCACTCAACGCCCTGCATGATGTATGTAAAATTAGACTGAAATTGAGACTGATTCCCAGTCTCTTATGCTGCGGTGAGGTTAGGAGGATAACAATAAAAACTAATACACCTCCCCCTTTCTCATTTCCTTAGAAAAAGAAACAAAAAGGTGGGATAACAGGGGGTGAAAATGAAGTTTACAAACACATGATGATTTGTTAAGCAGAAAAAAAACAGTTACTGGCATTGACTGCTAGTGTGTCATCATCACACGAATATTATGTAGTAGGGGATTACCTCTCCAAACTGTAGTCTGTCTTCGTGAAAGTTTTGCTGCTGGGTTAGGGTTTGGTCCCAATGCTGTACGTACTATTGTATCTGATTTAGAAGTTGTGCCACGTGCGAGTGCTGTTTCTGAAACCTGCAGTACAGGCTGGTGGTGTTTTATGTGCGGTTCGGGACTGAGGAATGAGCAATAAGTAGATCTCAGAAAAATGCTTCATGCTGAAGTGTGATATTTTTTCCCCATTTTGACATCATCTTTGTTCCTTATAAGAGAAATGGTGCTCAAAATTATTAGCAGAGTCACCTTTCTCTAACTGCTAATGAAACATCAGCATGAAGAGTCAAAGCTGCTGGGAAGTGTGGGAAGAAGTAAGTAGAATTTGACAGATATTTTATCTCCATCTCCATAGAAAGAGATTTACACACACTAATTTTATGCAATTGCCCGCTTCTTACAACTTCTCAGAGACTGTGAAATGGCTATTTATTCCTTTAAATAGTGGGGTTTAACAAATGTAAAATGATGGCTATCAAGCCAACGGTAATAATGTATTACCTTTGTATAAGGCTTGATGCTGCTGCCCCTACTCACAGTAAAACTGAGATCGAAACTTCTCAGCATGAGTCAGGGTGGCAGAACTGTGCTGCTATATACATGTGTGTCTGTGCCTTAATATATATGTACATATATATGTTTTTTATATGAAATAGAAACTTCTACTTCAGCTGTCTAGCGGCATTAAATGAATGACTACAATAAACTACAAGTTATAGTAGACAAAGGGTCTTAAAGCCTGTAGATTCCAAAAAATATTTACATAAGGGATTTTTATATTACATTGAAGTATTTTGTTTAGATATGTAAAATAAAATACATTTGTATCATTTGTGTGTTTACACACATCTATCTATCCATGCTGTGTGAATTTATAATTTTAAAAATACGTATATAAACATTCTTACAGGATTTGTGTATGATCTTCCTCTGTGTAATACTGATAGTCTTACAGACAAACCACAAAGGCACAACTGCACAAGGATTATAAGATTATTTTTTTTTAGAGTGAGAAAAAAATGAAAGAAACTTCTTAGAAATATCCTAAAAAATCTGGTTTATATGTCCTATTTTTGTAGGTATGTTTTTTTGAGTAGCTAAGTAATTTGGAATGGTGGAGACAGATGCTTATGCAGGAGCCTGTAATACTCATGTCAGGAAACTCCAAACCTTTACCAAAAAGGTGGATTTGGTCTTAAGTTTCTTTGTGTGATGATCTTTCTCCACCTGAATCTTACAGAATAACCGACATAACTGTGAGCAGAAGCCAACCCTGAGCTCATGCTCCATTTTATATCCATGCCAGCAGCCCTGCCACAAACCACCAGGCAAAATGCCTATGGATTCTTGAACAATATTTAACTGCAGTTAACTTTCATTAGCTGATTTCCAGGTTGTAATTTCCCTCCCTCATGCCAATCATGAATTACTATTTATGTGTCCGTATGAATGGTGATTTTGAGAGGCGAGGGGTAGAGCCGCAGTGGTCTGCGTTGCCTCCTTTGTTGAGCAGCGCAGACAGTAATTAAATCGGAGCTCAGCTCTTGCTGCTCATGGGTTTAGGAGTTTAAAAGAAACAGTACAAAAAGGGAATGTTCTCTAATATCACTGACAGCAGGTCTCCTCCAGCTGCAACTGCTGCAAAGATTATTGATTGATCTGCTTATCATTTATTTATGCTAAAGCATCTGATGTGTGTCTGTAAAATCTGTTGTTTCTAAGATCAAGATACTTGACTTGTTTTCAATTCATGTTTATAATGACCAGTTTTTACAGCTGCATGACAGAGGTTTGTTTTACCTGGTGCTGTGCCCATAAGGAGCACTTTTTGTGCCTTCAGATGAAATCCATGAGCACAAATCATTTGATGATTTTTTTTAAAAAAAGTTTTACTGTGCAAATCCTTTAGATTTCATACAGAGGAAGAAGAGGGAATGTACAGTATTGAAGCATAAATGTAAAGCATTTCAGTTCTGCCTGAAAAAGTCAAAAGCTAGTCTTTCTAAGTTAACTTGTACCCTGCCAATAATACTTTTTAAATGAAACTTTAGCTCTGCATTCATTTAGCTAAAAAAAAATTTTTGCATGTTATAGCACAAGGTGTAAACCGTAAGGTAAAAACAGGCAGTAAGATACTAACAGTACCAGTTACCAGAAGGGGGTTATTAGGTGTCAAAAGAAGTGGAGATTTTTAAAAGATTCGATTAGTCAGAAATTAAATAGCCTTTTGCAGTTTAGAAATGTGGTTTGTCGTAGGAGTAGTTTAACAGAATACTGCTTTATAGATTGGTTAGCCCAAGCACATTTTTAAGCAGGTGATACATTCTGCTTAAACAGGGTAAGAAACCCTAGACAAAGAAGTTCTGGCAGGTTTTCCTGAAGGCTACCAGTGAATTCCTTATTAAATTTACACTTTTATGATGTAAGGCACATTAGATTATTTTTCCTTGCCAGTGACTAAGATCATCCTTCTCTTCAGATAATTCTAACTCATCCCAGCCAGCAAGGACTCTTATTGCTGAGAGTTAATAAAAATGCATCAGCATAATCATACTAGGTACAGGCTCAAAGTATTTATGAGAAGTTGTTATTAACTTTCACAGACAGAGAGGCCACATTCCCCTGGTTTACAGAGAGGGAAACTCAGAGCAGTTAATAAATCTGTTGCAGATATAATTAGCAATGAGTAGGAATTCAGGAGTCTGTCACTCTGGTTTCAAATGTCAGATGAACCTGTTTCTGGTTCATACGTATCTTTTCTGTAGCTGCATCATGTCTGTAGTTGCATCGCATCCCTTGGGTTTATCATTGTGAAATACCGGTGTGACATGGCAAGTCCCTGGGAGCGCTGCTCATTCCAAGGCGGACCGTGTGCCACGCTGCGTGCCGGCAGTTGGTGCTCACAGGCAGGAGCAGGTATAATCCCTGCCTGCAAGGGAGCTTGCTACATTTGTTTGCAAAGCAGTTCTGCCTGGTGGTGTTGGAAAGAGGGCTTTTTATTTATTTATCTATTTTGTATGTAAACAAATGCATGGGATCAGATTCTTCCTTGGTGTTAAATCACATTTGCTCTTCAGCTCCTCGAGGGCTTTTTGATTTCTCCCAGAATGGCTTGTTATACATGCTGAGAGTGAGGTTTCTATGTATGCAAGTTTACATTTAAAAGGCAACTCTTACTTCAATATTAGCAACACATTGCTGACAAGTATGTAGAATAACTATTTTTATAACAGACGTTACTTCCTTCAGATGCTATGAGAATTTGCTTATGGAATTGACTGACACTGTTACAGAGCGGTTTTTTGTTTGTTTTAAATGAGATGTATCCTTTTATATGAATCAATTTCAGTAGGATTAAATATTATCTGAATTTCATAACTTTTATTTCCATTAAAAATCTTAGTAACAGTGCCTACATTTGTGCCTTGCCTGTAGTTAATCAATTTTGTATATGCACGTGCTTCTTGGAAGACCAGGAGACTATTACACTTCATCTAAAACCACTGTGAATTGACTGTACTCTTTAACCATAAAATAATTCTTTGACTAAATTATGGCAGACAATTCTAAATGAAAAAAAAGAACCAAGTCCTGGTTTCTGAGTCTAGGAAAGTAATTCTAAAAGTTAAAAACAATTAAAAACCATTATTACTTTAATTTTGCCTCAGAAAACTCTAAGCCCTCATCAAGAGTCTCCAAAATTAACTGAAAGCAAGAAGCAACAAATTACACAGTTTTCGGTCTTGTAGAGTGCTGTTTTAGCAGGAGTATGAATTAAACACTATAGAAGCTGTCTCAATCTATTGCTAAGGACTAAAAAGACAACTGCAAAGGCTCCAAAAAGCCACTCTCAAAATAAAACATAGTGTATGTAACCCTGAAAATCCATGTGTTTCACATATTTGCACTTTTTGAATGTTTCTTTACCAAAACACCCATCTCTTTCCTCCCCTTCTTGTTGTTATCTTAATCCTGTTGTTTGTATCCTCACCTACTGAAGCAGATGTTATTCATACAAATTATGAAAATGAAAGTATATATGAGATTGGTGGCTGGATAGGACCAATATATCTTCAAAGGTCTTTGGGGTAACATACGGCCTTGGTTCAGCAAAATCACTTGTTCAGTCATTCCATTGCTGCTCAGAAAAGCAGTAAATAATAAGTAACAAGATCTGCATACAAATATGCAGGTATGTATTTTTTTCTGGAATCAGAACTGGATAAGAAGTTACTATTCTTTTCCTACAAATTTTCTACATATTAAAAAAAATTGTAATGCACTTACTTGCCTACACATATTTCTTAGGGCTCGTTCTGTTTTAGCACATCTAAACTGCTCTCCTTACCACTTCCCAAGCTGAATAGCTGTTTCTCTGACACTGGCATGTAAAGTTCATTTCTGTGCTGTTTAGACAGAAATGGAAGACAGCAAAAAGTAAAGGTAAGGGGCCAAGACTATAATTCTAATGGCCATTATAGCAAAAGCAACGTGTGCATCGTACACAGGCAGTTGAATGAAAAGAGTGGTTTGTTAATCTTGTTAATCATCATTTCAAATACTTTTCTTTTTTTTTGTTTTGCCCCATACTACATTGTTGCAAATGCTGGTGTCGGGCACATACCTGTCTGCAGGTGCAGTCATGCATAGACCTCGTACAGACGATCAGCTGAACTTCCATCTGTCATTTCCCTGTGCTCCAGCAGGTATCAGTAAGTTTGCGCATTGTAGAGGAGATGGTGATGACTCACTGAAACCCACATGGCAAAAAGAGACTTTTCAGTGATCATCAGCACAGGCTTTCCATAGAGATGAAGTACAGGTGGGCAGACATGCTAGAGGCATATGATGCTCTCATCTTGTGGCCACAGGTGAGCTGACTTAAGGGTAGCAACAATACAGCTCCCTGACCAAATGTAGGAAATGGGTTTCCATCAGCCTTTTCTAGCAGACAGCTTGTCTCTGCTGAATGTTGACAACATATTACATAAATTTCCCTGCAACAGCTTGTTTCAGAAACTTTCCTCAGTAATGTAGATTAAGTTAGAATTTTGTTTTGACTGCTGTAATGCATATTCATTAGATAAAAGCCCAGACAATTACTGTGATAGTTTCACTAACAGGTGGAGCATGTTTTAGGATTTGATGGGCATGGGATTTGCTTGAATAATCTCAGAGAAATTTTGGGGATTATTTTTATGATGGGTTTGTATGAAAAGTGAGAACGTAAGCAGATTTGAAGGTGATTTCATTATGTTTTTACATTAGTTTGTTTTTACTGTTTTAAATGTAGAATAAGTTCATACTTTGAACAAATGAAGGTCTCTTAGGGCAAGCAATGAACCACACAAATAAATGCTACCTAAGTAGTATAGTTCAAAATTGTATAAATAGCAAGCATCAGTATTTCTAAAGGGATATCACTTTATTGCATTCATTTTCCAAAACTAGAAAAGAACTAAAAAAATATTTTCTATCTTCACTTGTATAATGTTTGCTTTCATCCATTATGTACATTGAGGTTATAGATTAATTTTTGTTGATTAGGTGATATTACAGAAAATATGCATGCATCACGTTTAGAATTTGTGAACAAAAGCACAATTTCCTTTTTAGTTTCCACTAGAAAAGAGAGAAAGATTGAGAGCAGAAGCAAGAGGAAGAGAATAGCAGCCCAATCCTGCACTCTTACATGGGAATCTTTCTTTTTCAGGAGCACTAGGCTTATGGGACCTTCGTCCCTTAGGTCATGCTCACATGGGTGGGTGGTCACGTTGTCTTCAGTGTAGACTGATCGCGGTGGTAATTTTTATAGTGGTTAGGGTCATGCTAACTGGCACGATCAGTAGTGGATCACTGCCAAATTAGAGTTTCAAAAAGAAAACAAGGAAGTTAAAATCGCACACTCAGGAAAGCACTTTATTTCATCCCTACAGCACAGCATCAGAATTTAACATTAAAGGAGGTTTAAAAATACGCTTGCATAGCACAGAAGTTATCAGTCTAGACTCCCCATCTGTTGAATGCCTTGTAAGTAAGTATCAGTAGCGGTTCAGTATCTGACTTAAACAGAAATCATCATGTAAAAATGCTAATGATTTCTCTACACTGTTTTGTTACTAATGGAACTTCAAAGCTATGAATGCATATGTTTATATTCAATTTCTATTTATATACTTAAACACAGGCACTCTAGTACTATGCATATTAATGTGCCAATATGTGCTCCAGCAACGCGTGTATTAATGTACATGCATATTTATATACAGGGCTGAACTCAGTGGAAGTTTTGTCCTAGGCTTCATCAGGAGCTTGGATCAAACTGTGATTTTTTTTAATAAGCATTGGGCCAAATTTCCAGGAATTGATTTGGTTCATAACATTGTCTTTTTGTTATTGTAGTTGTTTTTTAATTGTTACGCACAAGTTTTTTATGAACTGCATTATTTTCACGGGCTTGAGTAAAGATGTTTCTCAGTTGACAGAGCTGCTTCTGTATTCCCTTCACCATCCTCCTTTGTCTTTCTTGTTTTCAGTGTGTTTTAATCATGTTTTGTAATCCCCTATGCTGTTATAACTAATTAATTAGCAAACCTTCAGTTTCGGGCTCTGAATTTTTCTCTTAGTCTCAGACCATTTATAATCTCAGCTGAAAAGACAAAACTGAACATCTGCCTTGTAATTCATCTCCTTGCATCTTGTACCCATCATGATTATTGTTTGTTCTTTATTATAACTGGGGTTTTTAAGAGTGAAATGTTACACTCTGCATTATCTGGGCTCTTAGTCTGAAAATAAATCCATGCAGATGGGCTATGGGTAAACAGTGAAAAGTCAAGGAGTCCACAACTCACGTTCTTTTGTAGAATTTGGGACCTCAGATGTCCATTTTTTCCAAGAATCAACTTAAACTGTGGCTGGGAAAAGATGATGATAGATTAATTGTTTCTTTTGCAGAGTTTTCCTCAGTTTATATTTTCAAAATTTTCTTTGCAAAGATCCGGTATAGAAATATACATATATTTGTATATTTATAAAAACTAAATAAACCCAACATTTTCATCTAATCGTAGGATGCTGAAATCTACAGTTTTCAGAAAATCACATTATGAGATTTGCAGCTGTACCAGTGGTGGCAGTGAAAGGACCGTCCTCCTTCAGACATTCAGGTCTGAGCCTCCCTCAACTCCTTGTCAGGATTTCCATGTGAAGCCTGTTTGCTCAGAGCTTCTCCAGGGAGCATTTTTCTCTGTTGCATTTGCTCTGCACATTTTTTGATATAGTTGGGATTGAGATTTTGAGGGATTGAAGGAGGATCAAGTACCCATTTGCCATTACCTATTTCCAGCTGGAAACCGTGGGATGGCAAACTTTCTCTCCCTCCTCACTGATATCCCTCACAGCGTGAAGGGATAGGGGAAGAGAAATTTTGCCAGGACGTTGTACTTTTGTCAGGACAGGTAGGAGAGTAGTGAATAAAATAATTTCTTTGCTTATCCCACCTACTGTCCTAGTCACCATCTCAAGCACCAGGAGGCAGCACAGAGAGGATTTATTTCTCCAAAAGGAACTGGCTGTCTCCAAGTGTCACATAATTATGCAGAAATTGCTTGTTTCTCCTTTCTGCTGCAGCGGATACACATGTGAACTTGTCTATCCAAAGGACCCTGTTCTCTTCAGCCTGAAATGGGCCAAAGGGGGGTATTCAGGCTCTTCCATACATATATTCTTTACACTGGCCTGATGGTGCCTCTGGTGGTGCTGGGGTCTCTTGCAAATATGCATTTCTGTTATTCATGCAGTCTTGAGTTTTTCAGAATCTGTGAGAGTTCCAAACAACTCTCAATAGGGTTACTGCAGGTTTTGGAATGATACTGTAAGATACTGTAAAACAATATAGTTAATTGGAAAATTATGGAAATATAAGAGGAAAGAAAACAGCTAATGTTGGATTTGATTTTAACTGATTTTTGAATTTCTTTCACAACTCTGTGCAATCTTTGTAGGTACTAGATTAAAAAATAATTTCAAACATGAATCAGAAATGACGTGCACAAAACTTCATTTCAGCTAGAATTATCAACGTAAAGTGCCTTTCTGGGGCTGTAATTCCAGTCTGCCAGTTTCCCAGAGTTCACAGAACAGTGTGGCTGTGTCCAACAGAGCTCATGAAGGATTTTGAAATAGTCTCTAGTGCTCATTCCTTTCTCCAGGAAGAACTAATTTTAAATATTCCAGCAGGCCTTTCAGGAGATACGGCATCTTTCTCTCCTGACTACCTCTTTTTTCTGTTTGTTTTTTAAGAGATCTCATCTCTCACAGATGTTTATTCACTTACAGCCTCGTATTACCCAGATGCATTGCTCTCTTCTCAGCTTCTGGCTGGTCACCTTAGCTGCTGTCTTTGGACAGCAATGTATCAGCAAGGAGCTGCTGACTCTGATGCAAGTTGGTTAGGCTGAATTTTGGGGCAACAGAGTATTTCTTTAGAAGATGCAATGTCTCAAGAGTTGATGGGGCTGAGGGGAGATGCAAGACCTCACCTACAACAATCTGTCCGCCAGAGGGAGACCTGATGTGAGACTCCCACGAGACACTCACCTACATTGCCTTCTGCACATGCTTTCCATTGAGCATGGCCAGAAAGTCTGTTCTATGAAGAAGTCCATGAACTCCATGTGTGTCTGTCCAGGTGCAGGTCAGGGACTTCAGTTCGTCATGTGCTAGTGAGCTGCTGAAATGTTGGGGTCACAGAATGGTCCAAATAGCAGCCAGTTCTGCTGGATGTGCTCACACGAACCTGTGAGAGATGTATTACTAGGGAGTCACACAGCCGTGTTTCTTCTGTCTCCTGGTGGTATGGTGGGAACGCAGTGGCCTGTTGGTGCCCCCATCCATCAGCAAGGCATACGTGCCTTACCTGATGTTTATCTGTGTTTTGGGGGCAGGTTCACACACTTGCAAAATGCATTTCCTCTAAAGGAAGCTCTATTCTGAAACTGGCAATGCTGAAACTTAAAATTATCTTCTCCTTTATTACTAGGACATATTTTTAGGCCCTAATTCATGTCTCATGTGAACACAGTCCTCCCACTCCTACGTTGGGAGTACTGAACTGGAGTCTGAGGGCTGTGTGTTACATTTTCCAGAAATAGGTGCTACCCAAGATTTTGAATGTTTACATTCTTTGCCTTTTAAAAAAATACACCCACTAGTTTTAGGGCTGTATATGGTTTTAAAATAATGAAAAATCAAAGCACAAACTGCTATCCTTTGTTTTCTTGTCACTCAATCCTCATTTTTATTTTGGTTGCATGGAAGGGATCTTTGCTTGATTAATTTGCATCTAGATGCTGCAAACTGAAAAAAAATATAGACTGTAGGCCCAGATCATATTAAAATATTTTGGAAATACCCTGTTTTCTTCACTCTTGAGCTGCAGTACCACAACTGTGGCCACCCATAAGCACCTGAAGCTATTTATGCCCTGCTGTTTTCAGTGGTCAGTGTGAGGCCAAATCTAACAGCATACCTACATTAGTTTCCTGTTGGAGCACCTGCAGCTGGTGTTTATGGAGGCAAACTCTGCTAAAAGTTCCCTCGTGGGAGCCCTAATGTGCAGCAAGGGCATCATCTGGCCTTCGGAGGAGGCTCCAGCTGATGTTGTCAGGTGCCTTTCAGAGAGGAGGCTTGACTCTACCACAGCCTGGGCAGAGGAGGTGGCTGAGCAAGCTGGCAAGCCATGGGAACTGTGGCTGGGGGCTGTGATGGCACAGCCCCTGCCCTGCTGTGTGACCCCCCGCCCAGCACCCCTGAGGACATGGGCCCGGAGATAGTGGCATCAGCACTGGTGGCTGTGAAGCAAGGAGTTCAGTGAGAGTCCACTCATTAAAAAAACCCTGCTGGTACACAATTTAGCAAGCTATCAAGCTAGCTGATGAACTCCAGTGAGGACGGGGTTTATTTACTCTGGAAACGCAGCCATCGTTCCCATTAGCACTGGCTCTATGGGTGGAGGCAGCTTGGTTTGTGTGCTGGGGCCCGGCCCTCCCTGGCTGCAGGTGCATGCTTGTGACCGTGCTCTTTGTCTGCTTTCAGATCGCTGTCCTCCATCGAGTATTTATGGTGTTCATGCTATACTGACACACAGAGAGGGTGACCCTGCAGCCTGTATTCCCAGGAGCTGCTCTTAGGCATGCAGGCTTCCTATTTTCGGTGGGATACCTGCAAGCCCAGGCATTGCAGGAACAGGCTTTCAGTCTCACCAGAGTAACCACGGTCTCCTAACGGAGAGCGCTCTGATCCTGGACATTGTCTGCGGCCATCGTGCTCTTATCTGGGAGATCCATTCCAATGAGCAGAGAAACAAGATTTTATCAACAAGTAGTGTGGCAGGAGGGCTGTCTCAGCACCTCCGTGTTTGGAAGGTAAGCCATGCCAAGAAGGCTTGGGGTACTGCACTCCACAAACAAATAATAAACATAAAAGATGTAAAATATGTATGTTTTGCCACTGAACAGGGATGGAATTATACATCAAATAAACCCTAAAGTCATTATTTTATTTAAAAAGATAATGAAGTCTCTTATTCTGTCAGCATACTCCACAGACTAATATGATCAACCCAATAACACTGTCTTGAAAAAGAAAAGAAAAAAAAAGCAGTGTATATGGCTTGGGAAAGATATGTTTCATACCTTTACATAAATAAGGCAAAAATAAATGAGACATTTACAAAATGCAAATCAGATCTGTTCTTTGTTTTAATCTTTTATTATGAGAGGTTGCAATAGGTAGGATTAGAAAATGATCGCTGAGAAATATTGGTGTACTGAATATTTCAAGTCACTGAGGACTCTTTCATTTAAAATAAAACTATCAGCAAAAGGCTGTATCAATATATGAATGGAGAGGAATCAGATATTTCTGCTACTGCAAAAAATTAATAACATAAGTCATTAGCATTAGTGCAACTTGCTTCTCTTTCTAATTTACAGCCACATATCTAGATTAACTGTAAAATATTCCTGGGTTTAGGACACACTGTCCTCCATTGAATGCTTAGCCTGGAAAGGTTATTAACATTGAATGGGGACTGTTCTCTCAGGAGAGCTGCAGATAAAATGACCAGGGAAAGAAATAGCACAACTTCTCAAATTAGCATAATTAGTAATTATCTCTTAATAGCCCCACTTGGCTTTGGAGACTTGGCACTTGAAATTCCGCTTAAAGTTCAGTGAGGAAAAACAAATTTCACGCTGAAATGTCTCAATAACACAGCTGAGCTGCTGAGGTAATCGTCTGGTTTAGGTAAAGGGAAGAAGATGAACATATGGATAGGGAAGATCTTTCCTGTAAGCACTGTGTTTGTGTTTGCATATGTAAAACACTCAAAGCTTAATGGTACAATTGCCACTTTCTCTGGGAGTGAAGGGAGGGCAGGAGGATGAGTGGGACTTTTCTCTCTTCTTTAGTGGAGAGAAATAGATGAAGATAATAAACTAAACGGAGGAAATCCCATACATTTTGCACTAGAATAGTGTAATTTCTTTTGCAATTCTAGCTGAAATTAAAAACTCGAAGACAAACAAACCAAGCAGTGGATAGAAACGGCAGCCTTTCTCATAGCCAGTGGCAGAACTAAAACTTTCCCAAACAGGGATGGTTCTTCAACATTTAACTCAAGGCAAAATCGAATGAATAAGCACAGGGAACCTGGTAACCCTAATTTTTTTCATCTTGTGGCAAGGAAACGGATGGCTCTCTTAAGCTGCTTTTGGCTGGGAAAGAACAAAAGCAGAAGAGAAATATTTACCATTTTTACATACCTAAAGCCCAGTCCTCTTTATCCTCAAGCAGAAAGCAATCGGTCTATCCTGATCGAAACAAGCCTTTGTTATTAGGAAGGCACGTTTTGATTTACATGTTGAACAGCTGGTTGGAAGCTTTCTACCAGGAAACATATATAGAATTGATAATCCTCCCTAAACTAGTCTGAAATAGGAAATTGTTTCACTCTACCCTCTGGAAGGCAAGGCAATTCATGTTGGGTGGCAACACATCAGTAATGGATTTATTGAGGTGACGGTTTGGGAGACTTCTGGGGTTTTTTGTGGGACATATACATATTTATATATATACACACACATACATATGTATATATATTTCTAAGTGCCAGACTGCCATATCCTGAAGGTGTAAGGAGTCAGGGATGCCATGGTTCATGCCACACATGGCCTGTCCTGAGGTAGGGTCAGGTGCCCTGTAGAAGAGGCACTTTTTGTTCTGCCTGCAGAGCAAAGGACCCCTTTGCTGCAGGGAAGTAACTCTTTTGGTGCCTGTCAACACACAAAATCAGAAAGATGAAGATAAACTAGTCAGAGGAGGTTGACAGCTGTTATAAAACTGATAGGCTGACACACTCAAGGCCAGAGGAGAAAAAGGTTTGGCTTAGAAACTCTAATTAAGGCTGGCCAAGGTCCATTAGCTCATCTTCACTAGTAGCTTTGCAGCCTCACACCCTATGTATCACCCTTATTATACAGGTTCTAGGTGAGAAATGTGATTAAGCAAGCTGCTATCCTGTGTTTCCAAGGCCCAGCCTCTGAAAGCAATTCAAATGCCTCTATCAAGCAATAAAATCCATTTCAAAATTCAGAAAGAGCATGAAGGCAAAGAGAGAGAAGAGAGAAAAGAAATGGAAGCAGATCAAAAGAGATGAAATGACATTTGAAAAGTATGGAAATGAGGAGAATATTGAGACTGAATTAATTACAAAAAATCCTAAAAGATGCAGAAATCCAGCAGGTCTGATGTAAATATTTGCAAGCTGACAGAAAGCAGGGAGATGGGGCAGTTTCACAATGAAATGAATAAATTTCTCCCTGTTATGCCCCCCCTAAGTCCTACTCGCAAGTGAACACTTGACAAATAAATTAAGCTCAAGCACTAACAGTGGAGAGAGCGCAGAAAAATATTCTGATGGACACCTGAGATACCTCCTGATAGGCTGTACGTGGGCAGCTGCTGAGAAGAAAATGCTACAAAAGAAAAATGCCCACTCCTTGACAAGCCTCTTTGTTGAGTGATTGATATGTTTCTGCTTTCCTCCTTCCCTATAATATTGGGAATGTGAGCTGTTGCTTCAAGGCCAGACTATTAAAAAATAATCATCTGTGAATACTAGCTTGACTTTTTTTTTTCAATGCATATAGCTGGAGGCGGTGAGTGTTGATTTTTCTTGGTACCCCAGACTGGATTTTTTAGGGCAGATTTTTTCAGAACAGGTCTTTGTCATTTTGCTCTTAAATTTCATCTTGAGAAATATAGGAGAACCACTTTGGTAATTGTACATGTGTCTTGTTTGCTTGCAAAGTTGATTAGAAAGGTGATCTTGTTAAAATCAGGAACCCCAAATTTGATTTTTGGCTCTCCTGCTGTCTTTTTGTGACCGTGGCAATCTGCTTGCTTCCCCTCTGTATAGGGTCCATGAAGACAGACAGAATATGTTCATCACTATTATTTATAACCACTTTGCGCTGTGAGCCCTTTAGAGACCACTAAATTATGTCTGAAATGATGTGGTCCTGATCTGATTTGGGACCTACTGGTTACTACTGTAAAAGTAATAGCAATGTTGCTAAATGGCATTAAGTTTTTTTTCTAGACATTGAGGAAGCTGTGTGTAACCTGCAGGTGAACTTCCAAAGGCTACTTCTTTGACATTTGATCTCGTCTGACAGAGATTAATTATTTGGCCTAATTCTGTGATGCTTGGTAAACCTTAGTGAGGTGCAAAGGGCACTTCTGTTCTGCTAAAACCAATGCTAGAGAGGAGTGCTCAGCAGTTCAGTCAGGATTGGGCCTTTAAAATTGGACAGAGCAAGGAAGAGGAGAAACATGCAAAATTACCTGATCAGAAAAATGCCTGAAGATAATTCATTCTCTTAAAAAATGCCATTGGGTCACACTGGCTTCATAGGTAGGATTTAACTGTGTCAAGCTGATGATCTGCCACCTTGTTCCATTTTTTCTTTCCCTTTCCAGTTTTTGGAACCATCAATTTTGGCTATTTCTTGAATTGCTGGTAATTCAGAACAGGGGGTGAATAAGAACATACTGTGTATTACATTTGTGTTGCTTTCAAACAGAGTTAAGCATAACCTGTATATATAGATCATGTTAAGGAAATATCAGTAATTTTAAGTGGAGGAGTAAATTGGACAACCTAACAGACCTATAAGACTTATTCTCCTTCACTTAAAAGTAGGTCAATGTAGGTTTTATGCTGTTCACGTTAGTGTCATTCATTTTGGCTTTACTAATAAAAGCTAATGGCTGGTTAGGCATTACTGGAACAGAATATCAGAAAAGAAACTAGAAAAAAATAAATAGGTAAAGAAACATAACAGAAAATAAAACCCTAGGTCATTGGAATGTTTCTATAAAATTTGTTAAATAACATCAACTAACACCCTGGTTTTGAAACTCCCATTTGCACCATGAGGAAAGTACAAATGAACTGGAACATGAAAAAGAAATATCTTGTGTACTTCTTTAGCTTCAGACCAACTATTAAACACTCAGGAGATGCTAACAAAGGGCTTTATGCAATCCTGTTATAATTCCCATTTAACTCTCTTATTATCTAACAGCAGAGCAGTTATTAGATATTTGAGACTACTGTGATCTGGCTCTAGCCTGTGTGGTTCTGCTTTAGCTGTGAAGAACTTGCTGGTTTAGCTCCTATTCATTTTGATAGCCAGGTGCCTGCCTGAGGGGATGATTAGTGGCACAAGGAATGCTGGGTGGTGATTATAAAATAAAGATAGGGAGAATGTTATTCTACCCGCTGTTACAAGCACAAGGCTGTTTATTGAATCAAATCAAAGGTGTATATAAACATATATACACGTGTGCACACACAGAAATCCCATTGCATTTTTTTCATTTGTCTTCTTCAGTTTTTAATAATATTGCAATTATTCTTGTAGTTAAGACACTATTATTTTAATATTTCTCATACAGGGCCTTGTAAAGTCATGAATGAGAAGAGAAGGGATCAGGATTCTTTTTATTTGCTTTTCAGCTTTTGGTTAAGGCATAGACTGCTTTCCTATCTTTCCCAAAATAGTAAAAAGCTTTCAAAACTCTTCAGAAAGGTGAAAAACTTGTTCAGTTTCACACAAAAAAGCACACAGATTTCCTTCTTATCCTGAACCTTAAGTCACTGTCTTTTTCTCAGTCATTCTTAATAACACTTGAAAGAGACCAATTTAACATGTGTACCTCAAACTAGTTCATGTTAAAATGCATTTCTTGTGCTGGATCCATCATTATAGCATTTGGGGAACCATTCGTATTTAGTGTGTTTGTCTTAGACTCTCCAGGGTCTTGTGAACAGTCCCCTTCTCAGGTCACAAACACTGTGTGAACTGTGTCTTGTCCCTTCTCATAGCCTGGAATGGATGCAGGACCTGAGAAGCCTTTCTGCTGATGGTGTCATCTTTGTCCCTTCATTGCCTCCCTTTCATAAGCAACCTCAGCCTTAACAAAAAGAAGAAAAAAAACCCCAAACCATATGCAGTAATAAAATCTACTAACAAAACAGGTAAAGGCATTTTAGGTATTTTAGATTCCTGACCTCTAAAAGCTGTTTCGGGACATGCCTTAGATTCAGTCTGAGCCCATATGGACATGGCATACCTTAGGCTTTCCTCAGTTTTTTCCTAAACCAAGAGAAAAAAATTCCCGTTCTTCTTCATTTGCCAAAGTCAAACAAATTCCCCATTGCACACTGAGCTAAGGATATCTCTGTCCCTGGGCAAAATACTGTCGTAGCAACTAGAAGCCTTACAATTAACACAAAGTGGGAAAGACGAGTTATTTCAGTAGGTCATACTCTAGGAAGTGGAAAACTACAAGGCCCTCTGTACTTCTCAAATAGTGCTAAATTCAGTTCAGGTCCTCTAGGCTGCAAGATCGAGCATGTCCGAATGGTCAGGAAACCAATGAAAACACTTTTCTTAGTCTGTCATTTGCTATGAAACACAGAAAGCCACAGGCAGATGTCAAAAAGAATGAGTGGCAAAATTTCCTCCAGGGCAGCTTTGTTTTAGAGTAAAACCAATCCCTAAGTAGCAGTCATCAGTGGCTGACTTCGGAGATGGTTCAAGGTAGTATGCGTACTGTATATTAGGTAACATGGAAAGTAGAAGCAATGTTTTACATGTTGGGAGATGGCAAAATTTTGGATGAACTAGAAGGTGAGTAGATAATTTTATAAAATAGGTAGACAAGCAGAGTCTCTGGAGCAGTAAGAGTGCATTAGACCTGATTAGTGTTATTGTAGAGGGTATTTGAATTTATTTGACAATCGCTGAAGTCAATCATTTTAATTTTACCCCTCGATATGACATTGTTTTAAAAATTCTTTGAATTCAGTTTTGAAGAGAAGTCCCAAGTGTTTGCTCTCACTTCTAAAATAATTGTTTTATTTTGCACACATACATATTGTATTTTCAATTTTGTTTTTCTTTGTTTCCGAGAAGAAACAGGGAATTACATTGAACCCCAAATGACTCTGCTTACTCCAGTCTCTCGGCTTGGTAAGTGGGCCATTCTGAAAAAAACAAGATACATGCATGATTTCAAGGAGAAGCCCAATCGCATCCTGAGCTGCATCAAAAGAAGTGTGGCCAGCATGTTGAGGGAGGTGATTCTTTCCCTCTACTCCACTCTCATGAGACCCCACCTGGAGTTCTGTGGAGCTCCCAGCATAAGAAGGACATGTATCTTCTTGAGTGGGTCCAGAGGAGGTCACGAACATGATCAGGGGGCTGGAGCACCTTCTATGTGAGGACAGGCTGAGAGAGTTGGGTTTTTTCAGCCTAGAGAAGAGAAGGCTCCAGGGAGACCTTATAGGGGCCTTCCAGTACTTAAAGGGGGCTACAGGAAAGATGGGGAGGGACTCTTTATCAGGGAGTGTAGGGATAGGACGAGGGTTAGTGACTTTAAACTGAAAGAGGGTAGTTTCAGATTAGATATGAGGAAGAAATTCTTCACTGTGAGGGTGGTGAGGCACTGGCACAGGTTGTCCAGAGAAGTTGTGAATGCCCCCTCCCTGGAAGTGTTCAATGCCAGGTTGGACGGGGCTTTGAGCAACCTGGTCTAGTGGAAGGTGTCCCTGGCCATGGCAGGGGGGTTGGAACTAGGTGGTGTTTAAGGTACCTTCTAACCCAAACCATTTATGATTCTATGTTTCATTTTATGATTCTATGATTTAATACCACAGAGGTGCCATTTAGTGTACATCTTATATATTATGGTCTTGAAGGATACACACAGTTGTATATTAACATTGCAGCTTACTCCAGGTGAAGGGCTTGCAGATGAATTCCCTGTAGTCTGATGGGCCATGTGCAGCTTCAGTCTCTGCAGCACTGTCTGAACCATCTGTGGTATGATGCACTTGTGCCTATGCAGCATAACTCCTAAACTGCAAGTTACTAAGGTTAGTCAACAATATTTTAAGTGTGTATTTATCTTCATCCCTTCAGAGGTTTGATAATGAGATCTATTCCTTTATCAGTCAGTCCTTTGCTTCTCCCTGTCTTTGCCCCAGACATCTGTGGTTATACAAAGAATCTGGTGTCATGACAGAGATGAATTGTCATTACATGCTTAATTTTTAAATATAGTGTTTATCTTTAACTCCCACTGACCCCAGATAGGTTTGTATGAGACCTTATGAGATCTGAACTTCTAGACTTACTGTATTCTCCTTAAAGAACAGGTGACCGTGAAGCCTATATTTTGGAAATAATAATTTAAAAAAACTTGGGAAAGAGGATCAAAACCCCAAAGATCTCAGCCCAGATAATTATATTGAGGCTTTATAACCAACAGGTTGCTGCAGTCACAATTAAATGGATCAGAAGAAGTAGTAGTTCAGCTTGCAGTGGCATGAGCTGCCAGGTTTCCTTCTATTTTCCAATGAAGAAAGAGCCGAGGTCTGCTTTAAATTCTGACATCTGGTAAAGCGTAGTGATGTATGATTCAGCACACAAGCTAGTACATTGCACAACAAAGTATACCATTTATGAGGCTCTCTAAATATAGGAAAGCAGTTTTTTTAAGTAATGCAGTAAATAACAGAGTAGATATTTTAGTTCAAGGGAATGTGTAAGCCTTGAGGCTGAATTCAAGCGAGGACATTTTTATGTGGATACAGATCTTGGATTATCGAGACCATATGCCTACCTGTCTGTAGTTTTTGTATTACCCAGTGATCGTTACTGCCTGACATCTTGCAATAAATATTCATAATTGACTAGAGATGATACAAGAAACAAATTGATCTCATTTAATTTAGAAAAAAAACCCCTGATCTGTCAATATCAAAACTTACTTATACAAATGTAATTGGGGGTCTGTGTTGTTCAAATTGGTGGGAATTAGAAGTGTCAGACATCGCCATCCACCTTTAACTGTGAAATTTCGATGAAAATAATTTCTTCACTCATTCCTTGGCTGAAAGGAGAATTTGGCTATTGATTTCTGGAGTGGAGCTTAAGATCCCGCAGCCCTGAGGAAGACTTGCTGTGCTGGCTCAGAGCTGGGAGCCAGCCGGCCTCCTGCTTCCAGCAGCAGTTGGCAGCAGATGGTTAGGAAGGGGCTAAGCGCAGGACAAGCTATGTAGGGAATCTTCCTCTCCTGTATGTTTAAAGTGAGGAGATTATGGGAATGGCAGAGCCAGACGTTACACCTGAACACCTGTGTTCAGTGGCCAGTGGTGGGCATGCATTTGTCCAATCCTTTTGAACATGTGTTATTTAATACATACATAGTCTTGCTTAAGCCAGTGGATTGACTGTAAGGTAGATAGTGTGCAAATGTTTGCTAGATCCAGACATTTCCTATAAATTACCTTTGATAAAGTTATAATAAGAATAACGTCCACGATTAACTATTCAATTCTTTATTTATTAGCAGAGCATTTGTTCAGCACACCTCAAATTCTGCATGTGCAGCACAAACAGAAGTGAGTAATAGAGTACAAATTCTGGACCCACCTCCTTTTGCCTGCAAGCTAAAACCAGCACTCGGGGGCTGTTCAGGTTTGGGCTGAGATACCCACTCTGGCGGGACCTTCCGCCGTGGCCCTGCTGGGGGGCACCTTTATTCCTCCCTGTGGTGCCCCAGTTCCCACCACAGAAACCCATGTGGAGGGTGAGGATGTCTCCCCGTGCACCAGCATCCGTTGGGAGCTGCAGGACACACCACACTGAAGCAGCTCCATCCTTCAGCCACCGTGCCAGACCCAAGCTTGTCAGGGTTTCATGGGCAGTGAAGACAGCTGCTTCTGCTACATTGTTCTTTGTGGCCAACAGGTTTTAAGTGAGGAACTGGTGAGATCACAGAGGAAAATTAACTCCCGTGGAGTCAGTAGATTGCATTGACTTATGTCAATGCTGCAGTTACCTGTAATTTTCAAAAAGAGGCTCTGACTCTCTAGTTTTCCTATTAAGAGTTTTAAACTTTGTTTTACTTTACTATTTTACCATGTTTTGCTATTAATTACTATTATTCTACCATGTACTAGGTTTGCATATACTCATAGGCAAAATCCTATTTACTTCCAAATTTACTATTCTCATGATTTCTCAACATAGTGAGGAAAAATAATCCACCTACTTCTCTTTTTATATCAACTCCAGATTTTTACAATCCATCCAGCTGGCAAGGCCCACAGAAGTCACTTTCCCATGGAGCGAGAGCAGCTCAGAGTCCGCTTGCAGTGCCAGGGGACCTGGTCCCCTGTACATGGCCCTATATCCAATTATCCTTGTAACCTGGCTGCTCTGCGTGTTTCCATTGCTGATTACAGGTGCCCCTTACCTTGACATTATTTTCAAAAATCTGTTGGACTGGAATGAGATTTTGTTATTGTAAAAAACCTTAGATCAGACGCAGACAGTTAACTATGACCAGCAGATAGGCAGCATACATGCATGCATAGGTGCTATAATATGCTTTATTCTTATCTAACCACATACATCGTTCTGTTAAAATAAATGGGATGCTGGTGACTTAAAATATGTACATTTCTAAGAAGCTGTGTTGGACTTGGGGTTATGGACACACACATTGTTAGCTCATAGAGCCCATGTGCATCTAATGAAACATTTTTTTAACTTTTTCTATTCAATAACAGCATTTTTTGTGCTGCTGTATTAGAAAGCTGGGAACTGGATTTATTTGCTATTACTGATAAATCATGGCTTATAATTACTTCTAGTCCATTTACACTTTCAAATTTTTTGGGAAAATGTGTTTTTAAAGAGGAACACATTTTGACATTTATGGTGAATTGAAAATATGGAAAAATGTGTTTCTTTCAAGAAACAGTGGTATTGTTACTGACTGAAACAAAATGGCATGGAGAATAAAATGTTTATTTGCCATTTGTAAGACTAGTGCAAAATTTTAGAAGTTTTAAACTGAACACTTACAGATATTGCCATATTTGTAAAGCGTTGCTGTTGTCAAATCTGTATGTTTTCAGATGAGAAAACAAGCTCTTCACTGTACTCCATCCAAGCTAAGGTTACGTCTACATCCTTGTTTCCCACAGCACCTGCAGCTTATATAGATGTATCCAAGAGAAGTTGTTTGAGTATTTCTAGCAGCACAACCCTGGTAACACAATGCTCTAACACAGCCTCAAACACAGGCTGATTTCCCTTTTTTTTTTTTTTTTTTCCTGAGCTCTGTTCTGCTTCAAAGACACGCTGCCACCTACGATAACTAGTTTAAAGCTAACTGGAGCCTGTCTGTGACTGCAGTGACAGCCGTGGCACTGGGCTAACATCCACCACGTTGAATGTAGCACATGGATGGGGTGAATGCAAACACCCCTAATCATAATAAATGATAAAAACCAGGTTGTTGCTTGGGCTGCTAGCTGTCCTGTGTGCTGCAGGTATTGTTGCATGAAGCCCTGGAAAAGCAACATCAAACTAAAGCAAAGGACAATCATCTTTCAATGCCTTGCTGAATTTACTCAGCCGTTCATGCACTGCCAGGAGCGGGAATGGGGGAAACAGGAATGGAGGAGAGTGAGGTTTGACACAGTGCTGTAAGCCCACCTTCTCCTGTTCTTTCCAAAGAAGCCATAGGAAAGGCACAAGGTTGAAGAACAGAAATGTGGCCTTTTAGTTTTCCATTACTGTGCCATTATGGCCACATACTGCTCTGCCAAACCCATCATTAATAGCTTTGAGAAATTCCAGCATGTTGTTGTAAACCAATGGAGTCGCTTTGTGCATTAGCTGCAGACTCCTGTTATAATCCAGACAACATTTGACTTGCTTCTAGTTTCATACAAATTAGCTGCTCATCAAGTCTGTTATTCCACAAACGTGTAGCAGCTGCACTGAAGAAACTGATTACTGCAAACTCCTTCAATTCAACTCTCTTATGCAACCTTCCCATCATTTTACTCAAATGATTAACTCAATCCAATTTTACTATTAATTTAATTTCACTGTTGTCAAAGGGCCTCATATAATTTTTCATATGTTTGTATCTTTTGGACCTGGCTATGTCTAATACACCCATAAATCAATTATTTAAAGAACTCTGTTAGGCCTTAATAATCTAAAATATCATCACCAGGCAGCAAGTATCCATTAAAAAGAAATATTTTAATAGGTATGTAAACTGCAAAATCTAATGGCATAGAAACAACATGAGTTATTTCACTGATTCAAAATTTTAGTGCCTACCCCTTATTGCCATATTCAATAAAAACTTAAGCTAGCCTCTGTGAAAAGCTCAGAAAGCAGTAAATAAATAAATAAAATTAAGGCTTGAAGAACTTAGAGCTTGTATCTGTGACTGCAAAAATTGTGAGTTATTGTGAAGCTTGTCTCTTAGATGTGATACATTCTAGATGCATGCACTCAACAGATGAAAAAAACCTGTTTTCATTTGAAAATGAAATTAAATGTTAGTCAGTTCTCTGCACACTTAATTCAAATTTAATTCAGGCTTACAAAACCTGTCAGATTGGCTATCACTAACCAATTTATGGTTGGGAGAACTTTTCTTCTCCTTTCCTACTTATTTCTTCTGTTCCTATTGCCTATCAGCCACCCAGACAGTATTACAGATCACCATGTCATCTGGAACGATTCTTCCCCAGATTAACCAGCTTGTGTATTATACCTCCATCATCCATTGAACCTGCTGGTACCAGGTTACTGGCTCAGGGGCAGAATGTTTATCTACCTATACATTTCATCCCACCACAAAAAGTGAGCCTCAGAGTAGCTTGACCACCAGCAATACCTATTGCTGTTATTACGTAGTAATAGGCTACAGAAGGCCATTCAAATCAGAGGAGGCCCTGAATGGTAGAGGATACACATTGATGGAAACAGTATGAAAAACAAGGGCAACAGCTGTATACAGACAAAGAGGTTGCACTGATTTCTTCATAAGTAACTGTGGGGAAAGGAAAGGACAGATGAAAGAAGAGTTGGGCAGATGTGGTTAATGGGCTTCTATGGGGAGCATTAAGGTGGTCATCTGAGATGCTGCGAAAGAATCACTGCCAAGAGACAGAACCCTCTGCACAGAGTGGAAGGGTTAGGTTGCATGTGGTAGGCACTGGGAATGGGAGGGAATATTTGGGGAAGCTGAGCAGTCAGAAACTGATTTGGTGCTAAAAAAGTGTGCTATAGCACTACCTGTATAGTTCAACAAAGCCTTGTCTGCCTAAAGCAAATACTGAGTCTCTTCTCTGAGCCCACTGGCAATCACCACAGGCCAACAATGGTGTAACAGCCCATGTCAAGTGATTGTGCCAACACCCATGTGATGTCTCCATTTATATTAGTCATATAGTATAAGGCTAAAGAAAAGAACATATAGCTAAATGTTCAGTGTCTTCTGCTTTGAAGTAAATGTCTTTGTTTTTGCCTTTTCTGTTACAGTAGGAGACCTGTACTTAATTGCAACAGTCCATTACTCTGATCTTATCCCATCAAGAGGCCCTTTATTAAATAATATAAAGGATATTTTTCTATAAAATCTGTTCTCTTGGAAATAATTGATGACCAGATAAATTTGGAAGTGGGAGATTTTTCCAGTCCTGTTTTCTGCCAGGATATACAGCAGAATTGTCCTGCATTTAAAAGTTAATCCTGTCCTTCTACCCCTCTCACCTTCTCTGGAGAAGCAAAAGCTCTCCAGGCATGAGTTACCAAGTTCTCTAACAAGTCTGTGAGCATGACAGCCATGGTCTGACTACACAAGACCTTAGGGGCAAGCCTATCTTTTCTGGTTTGTGTTATTTTATGCCTATCATCACAGGGTTCCTGAATTATTCTGCAATATAAATAATAATAATAAAGTGTGAAGATAATTTCTTAAGTAAATCAGCAAGCAGTCAGTTCTAATACTGTAGTGCTATTTGTTTTACTTGTTCTGTGTAGATAAAACCACAGGTGTTCTGTTTTCATATGAAAGGTGACTTATCTATAAAACAAATAAAATGGGCGCCAGCTGCCCAAATTGCTCTCTAATGCTGTTTAAACAGTGTGCTTTGTGTTTCCAGGAGAAAATATCTTCCTTTTTAAGTCTATAAATGGCAGCATAAGTTCACTTGGGTGTACAACAAATGTTCTGCTTAGGAAAAAAAAAAATGGTTCAAATTACTGAATGGGATAAACAAAGTCTTCTTCATCAAGCACCAGTAACAGAGGTCCTGCCCTTAGGAAAGTGCTTATTTGGGCTCTTAAGTCATGAAGTTGTTGATAAAACAGGAGACACTGAAAGGCCCAAAAATGTATCTGAGCACCACTTATACAATATTTTGTTTGGGACATGAGCTCCTAATGTCCTTTGTTCTTATTCTGTGACCAATATAAGAGTTTTCGAAAGCCCTTCTGACTTGATGGAGAACACCGTGGCCCAGGCAAATGGAAAAGAAGAAGGTTGGTAATAGGGCTTATAAAATGTTGTGACCCTTTTGACATGTACAAGGATATCTTGGGGACTTCAGTCTCAGTTACTGTACTGTGCTGCTTTAACCTATAGGCCATAGAGACAGATACCAGATTTCAGTTTTCCTCATTCAAAAAGCTGTTTCTTTTCCTTTGCAGAGTACTGAATCAGCTCCCTGATGATCCTTTCTTGCTCTTTCTTGTCCCCTCCCCAAGCTAAGCAGTAAGTAGGAGCAGATGAAATGCTGACAGCATGTCCATTGCAGAGGGCAATTTCCACTGATGGATGACATGTTCATAACAGGTGAATCATCATTCTCATTTCTGTCTTTGAAATACATTACTAACTATTAGTCAGTGTTACCACTGGACTCGGTTTTGCAGCAGCTGCACTGCTCTGACTGCTCCACTTTGTCCCTGTCTTTGCCTCTTTGCTTGCCCAGCATTTGACATCATGGACGTTGACCTGCCTTGGGCTCCCTCTTACAGGTATAAATTATGCTGTTCTAATCCTCTGGCTTCTTTTCTCATGTCTACCACTTTTGTGCTTATTTAATTTAACATATCCCAGCATAGGTGAGATCTTATCCTCTTTGGGTAGCCTGAATGCACTATATGTATTGGGTGCATCCAGACTGTGAGGGAGTTGTAACCCAAATTCTGAATCTTATGGCTCTTCACATGAGATGCTGAGTACCTCTTTATAGGCCTTGATGTTGCCTGTTACTTCTTAGAAGGCCGTTCTGCTTTGATACGGTATGAAAAGGTAATCAATAAGGAAAGAAAAGGAGTTAAACAGAAGCTGGAATTAAAGCATTCAAAAATCACTGATGTCACTAGGCTTGTGATAAAGTATAAAATGGGAATGACTGGGATCAGGCATTTCGTTACCTCAGGTTTATTAAAGTTTAGTACTTATCATTTGGAGTGTACATGAAAACTTTCTTCCTGCCTCAACTAATAATGAGGATATGATTAGCATACAAAGAAAATTTGAGATTAATAAAATCACATTTCAAGGAGATTTTGGGGATGAAGGTTAAAAAAATGCCTCTTGGTTGACTCAGGAAATAAAATTCAACGGAATTAGGATCTTCTTCTCCCCTCCCTGTCCTTGAGGTTTTTGTATTCCAGGAGCTGTGAAACTGAAATGATAGAAGTCATACCAAAAGGATGCAACATACTTGAATCTCTTTCTCTCTGCTATGGGCTCATCTGTCGTCTGCACTTCTAAGTAAATAACCAGGTCACAAAGAATTAATCTTGGAGAGGTCAAAAGTGCCAGAGCATTTGCCAACCATCCTTTCAGTTTGGAGCACAGATTAAGCAACCACAATAGAGAGGGAGCCTGATGAAATCGATCATTCAACTTGGGAGAAATCATAATTAGCTTTCCTGTGAAGCAGCTCCACAGGAACACTGCCTCTGAGGCTCTCAGAGACTGTGACAGATCTCTGGGAATCTGGTTTTCTTACCACTTTTGGGATTCAGCTCTTGTCTGCTGTGCATGTGCATGAGATGGGCAAGTTCTTCTTCTTCTCCTCAGGGTGCTGGTAGGCAGGGTTGGAAGGGGCATGTTCTTGCATAGTTACTGTTCAAAGACTTGGTCCAGTTTCCTTTTCCCAGATGTATCCCCACACTGCAGTGAACAAGAAGGCAGGGAAACAGCAAGGAAACCAAGAAAGAGGCCACTTCTATCTCCTTACCTTCCCAAATATTTGTTACCTGTTCTGCTACATTATTCCCGAGCATGCATTTGTAACTGTATTGGATGCAATAAGAAATTATATTGGTGCTCAATGCAATATGTGAGAGACTCTCACTCCTGCACCTGCATCAGTTTCTCTCTTCAGCCCTGCTGGAATAAAAATAATTTCTTACAAAGTCGCTTACACTTGCTTCTAACTTTATTGTAATAGACACTGACCTTTTAAACCACTAAGCCTATAGGGGGCTAAATTATAGAGTTTACCTCCCTAGATGCTCCTTAGCTGTCATAATGAAGGAAGTTTACAGTGGGAAAGTGAATGAAGCAAGCATGTTTTTAACCATATGGTAATTATCTGCTATCTGTGCAAAAGACATAAAGTGTTGTTTACCGGATGTGAAAAGAGCATCTGAGAAGGGATTCCCTGGAGAGGGAGTAAGGGAGATTTGGCACAGTGGCTGCTCTTCAGATGGCTTGTAATAGACCCTATAAATTTGGAATATGCTATTGTTAATCAGTGGAGATTGGAGATGCTTGGCACATAATGTTTTAGTTTTAAGGGGCAGGTGATTGTCTTGCCAAGCAGACATTTTTTTTTAAACTCTAATTGAATTATGCAAATGCATAATTGTTGATTGAGCTTTTAAAGTAAGAATAAAGAAAAATGTGTAAAATGATATCCTTAACTCTTTGATATCAGTGGCACATTAAATAAGAAGGAAAAGTTACTCGGGCAGTAGAGTTATTCTAAGACCAATAAGCTGTAGGCTGTGTTCACTCTCTTAAAAAAGTGGAATTTAGTTTGAATTCTCTTTTATTGCTTCCAGTATCTAAGTAATATATTCTTTGCTTCTTAGGAGATGGGAGAGAAAGGAGAATGTGTCATGGTTGTATCTGTAACCACACAAGATTGCAAATCATTTAATTTTCAGTGCATTAAATCATTCAGAATAATTGCCAAGGCTCATTTGCACAAATCTACTTAAACTGCTTTAACACTTTAATACAAAAAAAATTAGTTGTGAAAATCCAGCCAAATCATTTGCACTATAGTGGCTGAGTCTGATGCACATTTACAATCATTTAAAACTGCCCAGAAGTGCACAGAGAGATTCAGCCTCAGACATGCAAAAAACAGTTTTTGTTGAAATGATTCAGCCTCAGACATGCAAAAACCAGTTTTTGTTGAAAACTGATGTGCCAAGTGTCAAGTAAAGAACTTTCATGTCATTATTTTATTTTTTAATTGGTTGTTTTCAGCTTTAGTCATAAACTCAAATTTTTTTTCTGTGCTGGGTGGTGAAAATATTCATTATATAGTTTCTTATGAAACTCTCTGTGAAGTGGTGGGCATACATGCTGCAGAAAAAGCACTGCATTTTGAACTAAGAATGTGTCTGATCAGGCCCTACATCATTTTTCATTCTCAAAAACCTTGTTTACTGAAAAAGGAAAAAGATATGTTAGTCACTTTTATTTGCAGTATTTAGTACTCGGTATTCAGAAGTCCAGGCTGAGCATGCCAAGTTTAAACAGTGAGACCTTCAGGTGGAGATTTCAGAGGGGTAAAATGAGAAGCTGAGTCATATAGATGGAAGGAGCTCATAAGTAAAGATGTAGGAGATATGAAGAAACAGGCTAAATCATGAAAAGATATAAGAAAAATTATGTGAAGAAAATGGAGATAAGATCCTAAGACAGAGCATGATCCTTAGAGGAGAAATGAATGAGCCAGATGAGAAGGGTTTAAGAGAGCAAAGCTGGGGAATCTATGGGAAAGCAGGATGCTGTAACTGACAGATTCAAAGGCAGCCACAAGGAAAAACCTGGACAAAAAAAACCCCTTTTCCTCAGTTGCTGTCCCTCAGCAACTCCTAAAGATGTAGGATGTGAGCCTTGAAGTCCTTACTTCTCTGAGAAGTCCTTTGATATCTGTCAGACTCCCAGTTGGGTTAGTCACTTGAGTAGGTATTTCAAGTAGTAAGTCCTTAAGGTGTAAATTTTTCATGACAATTTTTCAAACTAGGCTCCAAAGCCCAGTGCACATTTATGGTATCATTTAAATGAAAAACAATAATATATGATACAGTCTGAATATTATACTTAATGAGCTATATTTTCTTTTAAAATAAGGTTACAGACTATAACCAGAACATTATGCTCCCATAAATTTCATGAGACTTTTTTCTAAACACCTCAGTCTATAAAAGTCAATGACTCACAGAGTAGACATAATCTAAGGGAAACTTTGACCTTTTGCATAATAATAGCCTTACAGCCTGTCGTGTCAATGCTCTGCTTCCTCTGAGTGTACTCTGAAGGCCTCAGTAAAATAACAATTATGACAATTTCCAACTGGAACTTGCATTTTAATAATTCTGTAATTATATTTAAGCAGTAATCTCCTGTACACGATGCCTTTTTTGCATTGTTACTCAATGGTCCACACAACTATTCACCCCTTAACTCAGAGCAATTCACCTTGCAGGACTTGAGGAAGCAGTTGCAAGCACTGTGATGGAGCTGTTGTTGTTTCTCATGACTGTCAGAGCAAACTGGATGTCTTTACTTAAATGTGAAAAATGTTACTATTTCACTGATATATCTGGTTATAGGTTATTGAAGCCTAACGGTATTCAAAGCTACCTAGTTCTCACTGCAACTCAAACCCCTTCTGTTTTACGCAGCTGCCATTCACAGCACTTTGTCAGGTGCACAGAGGCTGAGCTCAGATGACATTTCTTTTTGCTCAAGAGGAGAGATGAGATGTGTTTGTGTCTATGAATTATCCCTCTTCGCTTTCCTCGCATCTGAGTTTTCCTTAATAGATGCAAGAATATACCTGTCCTTACTTCTCAACACGTCATTTTTTATTCTCCTACATTTCCCATATTGTAGAGTTTGTTCTGCTTTCAGGTCAAAACAATGTATGTGGACTTCAGGACTTCACAAAAAAGCTTTTGGGTATTTGATGTCTGTGATGGAAAAAGCAGCCCTTGGTTACACTGGGAGTAACCATGACAGAGGAGCTGTGCTGATTCACCAAAGAATTTTGCCCCTTACCTTGTTTAATTTTAAGTCATAAGCCAACACTCCTCTGATATCAGGATATATACGGTAGACATGGATAAAATTGGCTCTCAATTACTAAGATGTCATTGAGTGGGAGACTAAAATGAATTTTTGTCACTATTTGTATTGAGGTCCTTGGGTTTCCTGAAAGTGCTTTGTGTGAGACCAAGCTTTGAATGCTTCTCTAGAAGATCAGGCAAGCAGCTTGCTAAGTCTTTCATGTTGGAGAACATCCTGCTTTGGTAAACAGTTACCTCTTTCTTATCAGGGATCTGCAGAGGGATCTGCTCAAAAAAGTAAACAACTCATGCAAAAATGTGGGTTGAGCCCTCCAAAAATGCTTACCAATCTATCCTAATTTGGCGAGTTAGGGGGAAAAAAACATAAAGGAGGAGGGAAGAAGGGGGAATAAAGAAATTTAAAAACAGCTAAATGAATTAGTACTCCCCTGAAAAAAATTTTAATATATTGTTTTGGCTGCATTTGCTTGTTTTCCAGAAGAACCTCAAATTGTACTAAATTTTCTTCCTATACTGGGTTACATATTTTGCTTTATTCATAGTTGTGTCTTTTCTTAAGCAAATAAAATTTTTAAAAAAGCAATAATGCTTTTCTTTGCTGCAAAGAAGACACACAAAAGAGCATTGTGGGTATTTTTTTCTTCTGATTTATCTACTAAACTAGCTATGGAACTGAGCACAGTTCTACATATAATCTGGGCTCCAGCATATCATCTCTTTTGTATTTGGGTGGAAGAGAGTGTAAGAAGACATGAACTAATGCATGATCTGTATAAAGCAAGCTCCATGAGGAGGGAACAAAGATCTCAGGTAGCCTTGCTATTTGTTACATACTCAAATATCTATGTTTGCTTCACTGTAGACAAGCTGTGAGCTCCAACAAGCAAATATCCAGTAAGCTATATCAGCATTCATGGTCTTTGCAGTACCTTGAAGAGACTTGAGACTGGATTCAGTACTGTCCTACCTGGTGACTGATGCTGGTTTGAGGTTGATAGAATAAAAGTGGACAACCAAGAGCAATGTTTATTACCTATCCTAATTCTAAGATGCTAAGACTGAAACAGTGAGAAAGCTCTGTCAGGTGTATTCTGGAACAGTATGTGATTCATCAGGCTGTGTAACACTGATGGTGTGATCTGGAACAGGACATACAGACTGAACTTCTTTCACATATCTAGGCAAGAAATGCATCAGCTTTAGTTCATTGAAACTTCATTTATCTCTATTCTGCTTGTAACTTTCCTGTGTTCTTTATTCTTGCTTTCTGATTTATTTGATATTTTATGTTTACTGATGCCCACTGGGTTTACTGACCCCACTGCTTCACTGGGAGCCTTTTTACTAGCTTTGGATCTCAGTCTAGTACTTGATTCTTATCCTAAGTCCAAAATTCAAAATAATATTTTACTCCTTGAATCTATACAATTGAATACAGGTTTGACCATGCATGTTGCTAGTCCCTTTAAGTTCATTGGTACTTTCACTTTAATTTCAGTGAAATTGATGTGTAAAGTACCTGCTTAAAGTTAAACATGCACTTGTTTCCAAAAAGAGGAAATTTAGCAACTATGACTATTCAGTTAGGTACGAATTACTGTAATGTCTGATCTTTTTATTTTATAACCTTATTCACAAAGAAATTGCTTCTTTCTCTTATCATTTAACAGACTAACAGAATGATTTTATTTTTCCCCATATGCACCTCACTTCTGCTTTTCCCAGTGTATTCTTGAACAGTATTTTGACCTCTAAATGATGATGTACATAGGTTAGTAACATTTATCTTGTAAAGTTCTAACCTTCAGGTTCCGTACAGATCATCAAATAGGAAGGTGAAGAATGCATACAAAATATTTAATTCTGCTTTGCAATGCAGAGGATTCAGGAAATTGGCAAAAATAATTATAGGAGGTTTTATGTTATGCTTCAAGTGAATAAGCCTGACTTTGGGATGTTTGTACTCTTTTTTTCCTGTAGAAAGACCAAGTGGCTGAGAATACTGGATGGAAATGATGGGATTTTGTTTTGCAGTAGTACGAATCTAGTGTGTTGTTTGAATGTGAATGTGGTCTCATTGGCACGGTTTGCACACAGATGTGTGGCATTAACATAGTGGATAATTGGATATTGCAAATGAATTATCCAAATGTAGTGACTAACAGGATAACGTCCCTAGCTGATGTATTCAACACTCCTTTAAACATTAAGAAGGAAAAAACCCAAAAAACAGTTATAAGAATAAATGTGCCTCTTTACATTTGAATTTTTTTAATAAGTCTAAATTATTTTGATGCAATTCACTATATTTATGTATGCATATATATGCTTATATGTAGAATATATCCACACAGCAATATACATATGTGTATATAGAGGTCAGTCATAGTATATATACCCGGTTATAGTTGATATATGCTCTATAAAAAAATAACAGATTCTACCAGAGGGCCTTAGCACATTAAGAAAAAACTTGATCTTAATAGCACAATGCCAGAGAAACTCCCATTACATCTGTAAGAGTTATGATGACAATGTTTAAATAAACCAAAAAGCCAAAAAAGAGGAAAATTGGGAGATCCAGCTATCAAGAATCTTATATATTATCACCAATATGGATCAGTCAGAGGAGATGCACTGATCTTACCTGTTGAAAATCTAAACATGATCTTTTTCCTCCACATTTTTATCTTTAATTGCCTTTTTTTTTGTTCACTCATATTATGTAATTGTCTGGCTTGGTCACTTCTGTCCCTTGTTTCATATAAAACTACACTATAGGAAGAAACATTTTGAAATTTTCCAGTAAAATACTGTTGTCTACTGTATTTGGTATAGAAATTTTTACAAGCTTTATTTTTCTTACAGTTAAAATTAAATTAAAATATCACAGTGAGTTATCCTTTCAGGTCCCACTGAAAACTGAATTGCTTTCCTCTCTGAATCTTCACTTGCAGAGTATTATTCATTTTCTTTCCTAAATTAGCCAAGGTTTCCAAAATTGTGATTACCATCTGCAGAAATGGTTAAAACATAGCAGAGTATCTGAGTTCATGTCGTGTGACCAGCATCCTGTTTCTTATTTGGCTACTGTGCCTGCAATGAATATTTCTGGTTATTATTTTGAGGGATGTTTCAGGGGTCAGATATCCTGCAATTCTTGTACTCTTTTCTTTGAAATTTAGCTCTGGAAACAATTTGCTGTTTATCACTACAGGTACAAAAATTGCTTGGTCTGCATTGTTCAAATGTAAAATAACTTTTCTGGTCACCATTATTATCAGCAATATTAACATGTTTCCTAAGGTTTTTGAGTGCACTGCTGATAATTTACAATCTGTAGGCAGCCTGGGTAAAACTTGAGACACATTTCCTTCTAATATTTTAATAAAAATAACTGCACAACATATTCAGTGATTTCATTTCAGGCATCACAGTTTGGTTTATTTAAGCCAGAAAACAAATCAGATATAATCTTGGTCTTTTATTGTTTGCAGCATTTAATGTAATTTTGGGGGGCTATTTAGTGTGGAATTTTATATCATAACGCCATCATCTGTGATATCAAATTAAATTCTCCTTCACTTTTTAAAGGATTAAAATGTTATTTTACAAAAATGTTTTTCAAGTTTGCTTGCTGGACTATGCTTCAAAAATAAATTCAGAAAATAGATAAATTTCATTTCTATCATCTTGAAAATTACGCACAATATTGGGCATAAAGGTCACAACATTTTTAACTATTTGAATTCATGAGATGTACAAGGCAGACTAAATCCATCAAAGGACTCGCTCCTGGCTGACTTATGTACACCAGATGGATGTACATGCTGTTACATTAATTTTAATGGGTTTGTCTTAAGAGGTATGCACTTGGGTGTGCCACAGACCTAACATTCATATGCAATTGGAAAAACATAATATACTTCTGGGGTTAACAGGAGAAGGCAGCAGTAGTAATGAAAAGCTGCTAGGCACAAGAAAGGAGTTTTAAAGGCATGTGGGGCTGTAAAAATTCATGTGTTATGAAAACAGTCTTTTGTAGAAAAGAAAATCTTCCAAAACAACTTTCCTTAGAGATTTTTAAAACTAAGTCAATAACTGGCTTAAGAAAACAGCCGCATCCCTATGAGTTAATAAAGGAAACTTTTGTCTGTACATGTACATGGCTTAAAATGGAAATTTAAGACATGACCTAAAATAATGGTTTTGTTTATTCCAGACTGGATATATTTATTACTCTCTGTGTAGTTGTATTGCTTACACACTGTTAGAAATCACTAATGCTGGTCCCATAAAGAATCAAATTTTGCACTTTCCTTCAACATGAGGAAACTGAAATATAGATTATAGTTGAACTGTAACCACCAAAAACATGGAATACAGACTACTACTGTTTCCTTAGTTACAACAGGTTTACAGATACAGCACAATGAATCTTTAAAATAATGTCTGGACACCTTTGCCCAGCCTGTGATTCACAGCCACAAGTGTGTGGGGGGTGTGTGTGTGTGTGTGTCCTCTGCACTGTAAAGCCCTTGATTTTGCATTTTATTTTATGAGGAGTCTTTTTTTGAGGAAACCATAGGAAAAGCCTAAATATTACCAGAACTATTGTCATGACATTTGTGAAATATGCTAAACTTTGAGATGGACAGCATAATCTGATGTATAGACATATAAGTTAAGACCTGATTTACACACATTTCTGGCTTGGATGCAGAGTTTGGTTATGAATATTTTTTTTCCTTTTGCCTCTCTCCTTGAGTCTACCCTAATTTCACGGTTACCTGCATGGGTCAAGGACTAGCCCTTTTTGTCTTTGTACTGGTCCTAATATTGTCTGAAGCTTTAGATGAAGCCATAATATAAAATAATAAAAGAAGCATTATAAAACTTAATGGGAAATGAAAACATGTTTTACTCTTGGGGTGGAGGAGGGAATAAGAGTTTAAGGAATGGAAGTGCAAAACATGATCACAATGATCAAATTTCATCTTAAACCATACTTGACCCTTTCATCACAACCAGCAATTTAAAAACAGTCTTAGTGACTTGATAATATGCTATGAAAGCTTTGCAGTCTCAGAAACATGTAAGAGACCTACTGATGAATTTTATTATATAATACAGAAGCTGCCTAATCCCTCAAAATGTGCTTAAACGACGAGGGGAAGCAGTGTTGCATGCTGGAAATGTCACCATGAAATGAGAACCATTAGCACAACGTCATGACACATGTCCCTCCTGAGACAGCAACTGCCGCCACACTGACAAGGACATAGTTTCAAAGGGTGTTGCTGAGTTCAGGGAAGACACAGGTTCAAAGCATGTCTTTGTGGAAATGAACAGGAAAGAGTGTGATGTTGGTTAGCCAAGAGGCAGCAATCCACATTGCTGCCATTGGGGATTAGGAAACAGCAGCATCATCCTCAGAAGATGTATTTCTCAAATTCTGGAAAAGCTGAGTCCTTTCCTGAGACATGTATCTTCTCCATTCAACCTCCTTCTTTGTCATCTCCCCGAGTTGAGAGCAATCAGGTTTTCACAGAGGAAATGACAACCAGCTACTTAAATTCACCCTGTTGTCCCAAAAACCTGAGCTGTTGTTGGCTGTTAAGTGTAGTCTGCAGTTCCCTGAAAAAATACAGATCTACCAAAATACAACCTTTAACTCCATCTGCCTTTGAGGGACTGAGCAGCCACTGTCTAAAACTTTGCAGTTCCTTGAACTATATGATGTTTTGAAAGATGACACTTTGGAAACACTCCTGTTTGTTAGTAATATTCACTGTCCTGTAAGCTACAGAGGTTCATAATCTGTCTGATCAAAGTAAATATTTAAGGAAAAAATACAAAAGTACTTGCTTTCAGCTCTATAGCTCTTATTTAAAGGAAGAAAGTCAATAGATGGGAATGATTTGACTTAGCACTTAATTTTTTTTCTAGTTCATCAGTGCATTTATGTCTGTCTAAAATAGAGGAACCTTAGAAGGCTGAGACAGATTTGCTCTTTATGACATGAGAAAATCCAGGAGAATTTTTTACAAAAATTCTCTGTAAAGACTGTTAATTTTTATCACCATAAAGAAGGGAGGACATACTATATATGTTTTAACAGGGTGCAATCTATTTCTTGTCTGATGTTGGTAAAGGCAGGATTCTAAGTCTGATTGGCAGAAGAAACCCTAGGGCTAGCCACTAAAGATGGCCATTATCATTTATTAAGCAGGTGTTGAAATGAATTGGTCTTTTATCGTAATGCAGATTTACAGTGCATTAGGCAATCCATTTTTCAATTTAGTGTACTGCCTCTGATAAATTAACAGATGTCGATTGATTTTTTTTCCTTCAGTCCCCCTGTTTACACCTGACAGCCAGTGCTTTATAGCTGAGCAGTTATTTGAAGTTATAAACATTATAATTAGCAATTTTTTAATTAGGCTGACAATTAACAGGAGATTTGCAAAGCTGCTAATTTGACATGTCATACTCTCCACAGTGTTTATGTTAACCACTACTTGAGTGAATTCAATTGAACAGAACTACGGTGTCTGAAAAATCAATCTCAGAAGAACCCTTTTCCCCACTTGGCTAACATTATGGCACTTCAGGCAGAGAAGTGGGACTTCAATGAAATTTTCCAATATGACAATTCCAACAATTGAAGTTTAAACAATGGGCCCATGTTAGCTCAGAGATGCAATTAAACATGATGTGCCAAACACAGGCATGTTCTGGGCTCTTTTACTAATGTTAGGCTTTAAAGGTTTTATTTTTTAAGGACTCAGACCAAAAGAAAACCAACAACCACCGAACCCCAAACAACACAGAGTCTCAACCCTGAAGATAACCTTAGTTCTTTGATTTGAACAAAGGAAAAAGAAAATACATCACTCTAGTAAGTGTCTGTGTGGTCACTGATGAAATCTGTGTAGCTTTTTCAGCAGAATTCTCCATATCCCACTACAAACTGGGGTGGTGTGATGTCGTGGTTTAACCCCATCTGGCAACTAAGCCCCACACGGCTTGCTCACTCACTCCCCCCACTGGTGGGATGGCAGAGAGAATCAGAAGAGTAAAAGTGAGAAAACTCGTGGATTGAGATAAAGACAATTTAATAAGTAAAGCAAAAGCTATGCGCACAAGCAAAGCAAAACAAGGAATTCGTTCGCTGCTTCCCATCGGCAGGCAGGTGTTCAGCCATCTCCAGGAAAGTGGTTACTTGGGAAAACAAACGCCATCACTCCGAACATCCCCCCTTCCTTCTTCTTCCCCCAGCTGTATATGCCGAGCATGACACCATACAATATGGGATATCCCTTTGGTCAGCTGGGGTCAGCTGTCCCGACTGTGTCCCCTCCCAACTCCCTGTGCACCCCCAGCCTCCTCACTGATGGGGTGGGTGAGAAGCAGAAAAGGCCTTGACCCTGTGTAAGCACTGCTCAGCAGTAACAAAAACATCTCTGCATTATCAATACTGTTTTCAGCACAAAAGCAAAACATAGCCTCATACTAGCTACTATGAAGAAAATTAATGCTATCCCAGCCAAAACCAGTACACATGAATAGAAGTGTTAACAGCAGTCCTGCTGCAACAGGTGGAAATTTCCTGGCTCTTTCCATTAATCTGAGCTTCCTCTCAGGTGGTACAAAATGCCCTCCTTTCTGATTGAATTTTCTCTGGGAGCATTATCCACTGAATGCTATTGCCAGTATTGACATGGAGAAGGCTGGGTGGACACAAGGCAGTAAGGGGGTTAGAGTGCTCAGCAAGAGAGAGGAGCTTGGGTAAGGAAAGAGACAACTGATAAAAAGTTGCCTGCCAACAGCAGGGTTAAGAGAAATTGGTGGGGCAGCCTGAGAAAACAAGTTTCTGGCTGGCTGCAGTTGAAAGGACCAGAAGTGATGTGTTCTTAGGTCATTTCTGTGAATGAAGATACTTAATCACATCCACTTTGTAAGGGAAACAAGGCTAGCTTTTAAATGCAAATAGACTTGCTTTTGACTGAGAAATCTCTCTGCCTTAGAGAACATGGGTATCTCCTTCTTTTATATAGGCATTTTCTTAACCATATTTCAGGGGGGGTTTTTTGCATCAAGCCATGTACTTTGATCAGGTACCTGCTTCTTTTGTATTTTGTTTCTGAATTGGTTAGTCATTCTCTCCACTTGATGGCTCATCTGGTGGAAGCACAATTTGCCCTTAAACTAAACAAGATAACAATAAAAAGAAAGAAAAAAAAAAATGCAGCCTCTTGCACACCTTTTTAAAATCCTACTTCTTTACTCCACTGCATCCATGGAAAGATGTTCACATCCCTTCCCATGTTAGTCTTTCTTCTCTGAGGTCCTCACTTGTGATCGAGGCAAGACACATCCCTGACTGGTGGTGAAGTACCAGGAGGAACCAGGGTGTGCAGAAAGCGCCGCTGTCCAAAATATTGCCATGCTGCAGTCTCCCCAGAGGAGCTCAAAAGAAGATCTAGACATAAAGTTACTGAAACCTTTCATTCTACTGATACCTCTACCTCCACGTGTCTGTGATTTTAGTCACTTTCTGAACTCATCTGCTTCCTAAACGCTGCGTGAGAATGAATGAAGTGAGGTGCTTACTCAGATTTCACTCCAGTCCAACAGGAAGATAAAGAAAAGGGCTGACTTAAAGGGTGATCTCAATAAAGGTCTCAGGAGTTGACTCAAAATGGCAAAATACTTTGTCTATGCCCCACTATGTGGGGTTTAACAGGCAAATAGTATCCTGCTTAAATTAAAAATATGGTCCCTGGTGGTGACATGGCATTGAATTAATTTCATTTCAATAGTGAAGATTTTTACTGCTTGAGTATCTTGCATGAAGTCACTGAGGGACAGATCCTTGGCTGGTACAGATTGTCACAGGATCTGCCTCTGAAATATCTGTTTTCTCAGAGGTGATTTCATTTCCCATTTCCTTTCAGTGACTAGACACAATTTTGGGTTCACAACCCAGTCTGTTTTATAACTTAGAAAACTTTAATGCCAGTTTCTTTCTGGAGCCATTAGACAAAGAGTATCTTAAAACAGCTCTATCAAAGCAAGTGGGGAATGGATACCAAATGAGTTATAATTAAATACATGAAACTGTGGTGCTAGCATCTTACTATTTTTGAACTCAAACAGCTCTAATTATTTACATGGATAATACCATGTTTGACATGAGGTATACTGAAGAATCCATCTACTACTTGTTTTATGTAAAATCCTGGTTGCTCATTTCAAACAGTGAGCCAAACACTGCTGCCAAGGAGTGCTATTAATGAGTGAAGTATCCAATTTTTTTCCTTGTGGGACCAACACCCACCCCCAAAGCAGCAATTCTCCTCTGAGAATGAGTCAGCAAAAAGTATTTAATCGTGACTCGCTTCACTGCAGAGCTCATCTTATGTTGATTGGGCGGGGAAGAGAGAAAGTTCTAGATTATGAAGATGTCCTTGGGAAACAAAGAGTCAAGCAGAACTCAAGAAATGAGTAGGAGGGGCCTTTCACAGGGAAATTTTTGTAAAGGGAGAAGAGAGGGGAAGAGGTTGTTTAAAACTGGATTCTCCTTATCAAAAAACTAAGATACTTGTGGTAGATGAACAGATTTCTAGACAAGATACATACAGGTCACAACTGAATCAAGAAGAAAAAGTTAATCTCAGGAGAAAGTGGAGAGGAGGAAGGGATAGTTGTTAAGGTGGAAGAAATTAGTTCTAGGCACTAGCTACAAAAAAGAGAAGAGAATATCCCTCCCTGCCAGCATGGGAGATGGGATCACTATTTGAGGAGATCTGGTGTAGGCTACAAGGTTGGAACACGTGGCACTGACAGGCTTCAACCCATCAGAGTAGCAAACCCTACAGCGTAGATGAAACTGCATGTCATAAGGACAAATAAATTTTTGCCATAAAGTCCCATAAAATGGAAAATCTGGAGGATGGGTGGGAAAGGGTTTAACTCCTCAAAACAAACTGGTTAATGCCATTATAGCCTTTTGAAACTCTTGCATAATGTCAAGAAGGCTCTGTCCCATTAGGAAAAAGGAGACAAAGGAGACACTCTGCTAATGAATATCCCAGAAAAGGACGTGAACAACACTCTAATTGAGAAAACTATTTATTTTGAGCTGTTTATTTAAGCACAGGAGGATTCCTAATGGAGCCATCAGACCTCACTCATTGGCTAATAGTTTAATTAGGCCCATCTGGTGGAGGCTGTGGAGAGAACTGTCCCAGCTCTCATATTGGCAGAGAGGTAATTTGTCATCCCGTGGCCCAGTGACTGGCACGCGAACATCTCTAAAGCCAAACAGAAGCTCAGCAATCTGTCTCACATGAGAATAGCTGAGAGCTATTGGAGGCATTTGTGTGGTTCACCTTGGCACACAGAGGAGAAATTAGACTATTGCACAGTATCCTTGAGATAACCTCAACAGAGCAATTCAGGCAGAGTCCCTGAAAGTCAAGTCAATCTTGCCATTGTCAGCCAAACCAAATATAGAGAAAAGATTTTTCCTTCCTTTTTCCCAACATCCCTTCTATGCCACCCTGATAAAAACAATATGGTAAGGATGCTTTCTATTAGTTTCTATTCAGAAGCATCTGTACTTCAGATACAAATTTCACTCCTACAAAATCTTGGAACAAAAGAATTTCCCTTTTGGATAGGAGGAACTTGCTGGTTTTAAGAAATCCTGCTTCTACAAAATGATATCAAGTGATGGAGCTGCAATTGAAGAACAGCACTGCAAAGACTTCACAGAACTGTAACCAGTCTGTAAGCTGAGTAAGTTGATAAAACTATGGGTTAATTCAACTAAAGAAGGAAGAAACTTCAAAACTGTAATAGCAACTGCCTTAAAAGCTGAAATTAATATTTTCTTCTCAGTCTGGTGTTACTGGTAGTATTAGTGTTAGAAGATGTTAAGACCACCACTGCCTCTTTAGGGGTAACACTTGAGAAAACGTGGGACAACCTACTGACGAAAGTTGTATCTCACATTTGTTTATCCACTAGTATTTATGTGGCACTTATTCTTCATTCTAGTATAACCCACTGCCTTTTCCAAAAGCCCAAAAGCAGTATGTCAAATATTTTATTGTTTTTTTACAGGCTAATAATGTCAGTGCTGACTAAAGTAAAAGAAGCAAAAAGCTCATCCAATGCAAACATAACAGTTTCCATTATAAATGACACTTGAAGAGTCTGAGTAGCCTCAGAGGAGCCATCATAGCCTAAAAAAATCTGTAAGTCAATAAATCATTGAGCTTTATACATGTCAGGTACCTATCTATACCTTAAGAAGCAGAAGATGGAGACAATACAGAGATTAAAAGGAACTGATACTTAAGAACTGAAAGCAGCTGAAGTGATTGAATTAGTATCATGGGCAAACAGTCCATTGTCGTTTGACCACAAAATATTAGTATCCTTAAATTATTTTTCTGTACCTGGTGATACTCACCATTGTTTTCTCAGTGTAAGTTAATGCTCCTTTTTTGTGGTAGGATTTTTTCATGAGCTAGACATTGCAGAACCGAAGTGCTGTGTTTGAATACCATCAACTGAGCTTGAGCAACCTGATCTAGTGAAAGATGACCTTGCCCATGCCAGGAGATTGGACTAGATGATTTTTGAAGGTCCCTTCCAACTCAAACCATTCTATGATTCTATGAAATTGGATTTTGTTGCTCTTCTCACATTGTTTGCTTGTGCATGCTGTTGCAGATGCAGACTTATGTGTTCATACTTTATAGATGCTAATTCCTGTGTATAGTTCTTACAATGGATAGACCCACATTTTAAAATTCACACAAGTGAGTTCAAAGAGTTTCAGTCTGCAGTTTCAAATCTAGGAAACAATGCAGTTTACTAAAATTCTGCCAGTCTAGTTGCCCCTTTAATTAATTTTGCTTTATATGCAAGTACAAGCATCATTAGTTTGTATCATTTTTAGTAACATCCCAAAAGAATCAGCAAGTCAGTTTTGTGCTCAGCCTGATAAACTGTCAAGACAATTTTGCCGGCAAAGCTAACTCACGCAGTGCAAATATTTACCAAGAGATTATCTATTCTTAAAACAAAGTCACTAATCCAGGTTGTCTCTTCCAGACATAATTCTGAACATGTATATTGAGCAAGCTAAAAGCATAGTAACAAAAATGTTTTGCAATGTAAGAGCTTCATGATCATCTGCTGCCTTCAGCCAAATCTCTTTTGAAAGCTCGTTGTTGTGTGTCTTGCTGCATTGTGAATTCTGCTATGTTTATAAAAGTGGAGGAGACGGGGTAAAGTGGAAACATTTTTCTATTTATATATGTACTTGACTGGTATTAACTGGTATTTTTGACTCCTACTGATCAGTTTTCTCCTCACTCGCCTGTCTCACTTGTCAACACCATGTGGGACGGGTGACAGTCTTGTTCTTGTTTCTTGTATTCCAGCTGAAATCTGGTGTGTTTTATGTCTGAAGTGACAAGTTTGGGATTTGTATTGGTACTTCTATGATACAAATACTTCATAATAAGTGAAATGCTACTAAAATTACTCAGCAGCATGCCTACTTGCAACTGGAAATGCACAAGAGTGCCTCATGTAGTTTGTAAAACTTGGAACAGAATTGATCTGCCATCATCTTTACGCTGGTAAAGATGACATATAGAAATGATGGCCTGGAGATGAGAGCAGCCTGAAGCTACAGTGTATTGCTACATGGACCACAACAGCCACATCCATTCCAGTTTGGATGGTGCAGGAGCAGCTCTCCAAAGGGGTTTTTTTCACAGGAGCAGCACCCCTGTGTCCTAGTGCCTCAATGAGAGGCAAACAGGACATGTGCCCAAGAGACAGGACTGCCCGGCTGCCCACCTGGAGAGCAGTAGAGCGGCTGTCTAACACACGCAGTGAAGGGCAAAAATAGCGGCAGGATAATAGATTACTTTACTGTGACCCAGAGCAAAGTGCTGGATTACTTCAGGGAACTCAGGGAACCCCAAAGTAGATTAAAGGGATATTTTTCCTGTGAAGAATAAGGAAAAAAGATATCAAAGGTTTGTTCACTCTTATGTGTTAGAAAAAGGCAATCCAACAGGAAAAGGCTCAAGCTATCAATTTATCTTTGTGGGAGACTGTATGGTTATTTATCTTTTTTAATTATGCTTCAAAAGAAACACGGTGCTACAATAAATAACATTAGGCAACAATAAAGGGAACAGCACAGAGAGCTGACTGTAGCGTGTTCCCCTTACCCTCTTCATTTTAACCTCCATAAAAGTGTGTGGGGTTTTCCATGTTGTTTGAGATATTCAAGACTGTGATATTTCTGGAAGCAAGTGAAACACAGCTGCTTGCTGATTAAGGGGATACAGGAGATGGCAGGATTACATTAGTATGATGCATGTGCTGCTACTCAGGGACCAGTGAGTTCCCAAATTTAGTGCCAGATACACACACACAGTCACACCTGAGCACATCTAAAAATGTGTCACTTCCATCAAAGCCTGAGCAGAGTTTATTATTGCTTGTGTACTAGAGAAAAAACATAAAATTCCTTGGTGAGGATTGGGAAAGCACTGATACCTCTTTTAAAATAATTCCAGTAACTTTGAAGGATCTTTTTGGCTTTTAACTCTCAAGACTCCAGCTAGGAAGAGCATGTAAGCTGCAGCGTTTTGTTGGGCCTTCTGCATGTTGAAAGCATTTTCAGAAATAATTAATTTTACAGGGCTTACTTTGAGAGGTTTTCATTCAGGACAATTATGAAGGGGTTTGCTTTCCAGAAGGTTGAGTGAACAACATCTCTCTGAAGTTTGCATCTTTCTTAAAGTTTGACACAGCTTGGGCAGTCAAATTCACTGCTCTTTCATGTTGTTTGGCATTTGGAAGCAAATTAAAGGGAATTAGTTAAGACTTTTTCTGGTATAACTTTGGCCCTAAAGCTTTTTTGTAATCATGCTGGCAGTAATGTAATCTATCTTGCAGACAAGTCTAACAACAATGTCATAATTTCAAAAGCTAAACAGTCTTTCATATTTCTTCCATCAGGAGAGAACTGTTGGGATTTTCATGTATGTTTTGCCTTTGTAAAAATAGAAATTGGAGTGTGAAACATAGATCATCCTTCACACCCATTAGCATTTTAATGGCTTCTCAATTGTTAACAGATTTGATGTAGCTACTAGAAAGATAAGACTGGGTTGTGATTTACGTCTATACTTTCAATCCCATAGTAGTCAGTTATATTAAGTTTTATTAGGTGTAATGTCAGGTCTCTGAAATAAATTTGAAACCCTTTGAAAAACATAATAAAGACAATGATAAAGGAAAATGCCAGTATGCCCTCTCCAGTGTCTTTGCAAAGTGATAGTTCTGATTTGTTATTTTTGCAGAGGACAGAAAATTTTCCCCAACAGAAATAATAATTAATTGTATAATTTAAAAATGAAAGATGATTGTATTCTGCACTACTTAACCCTATAGTGTAATAGCATTAAGCAACATAAACATTCACAACAGAATGATTTGCAGAAATTATAATATGGAGGAGTTATTTGAAGATTGTATTTCACTGTATTTTTAACGTATGACTATATTTTCATCAGGAACAAAGTGTTTGGTTTGGCTTATTGAATAGTGAACACCCTTCTGAATGTGTTCAGGCTAACTAGGATATAGCTATTAGACTTTGCATACATTTTAATTTCTCAGAAGCTATCAACTCCAAAAAGAGCTGTCAAACCCAAGAGTACCATGCATTGTATTTAGAAATATTCTTAGTGTCAGGAATGATTTGAACTATCCAAATTAAACTACAGAGCATGTATCAACAGAGCCTGGCTAACTGACTCTTACCATTCGAATATAGGCTACTGTAGCCCCATGTGTCATTCATGGCATGTCCCTCTTCCTTCCCCACCCTTAAAGATAGGGCTGAACCTAACCCTGAATAAGATGTTTAGGATCTAACACTGGCAATGTGTATTTGAACATGCCTCTCTGGTTTGACTCCTTTGCAGTCCAGCACTCATTGCCCAATAGTTATATGTCCTGTAGCATCAGAGCAAGCCAGAATCCAGAACATCACCAGGATCACCAAAAGATCCAACAGAAGGTGTTTTGTTGACTGAAGTATCATTACTGACATAGCTGAAACAGAGTCAGGACTCTGGAATGAAAGAAACATTCCTCTGTTCAGAGAAATCATTATGTCACCCCAATATGGCAAACAACATTTTGAGGGTTTTTTAATTTGTAATTTTCCATTTTATCTTCTATCTCCTTAAAGGCAACTGTCCACAGAGAGAATCGATGGGGAAGTAGACATCACTGGCATTTTGCCATAGGATATTAATGTACTATCCTGTGCTGGCTGTTATGGTCTAGAATCTCCAGTGGAAGTTTAACAAAATTCCTACCTATGCGGTTCATTTATTTCAGCAGAGGGGCTTTAATACAACAGATAGGAACGTTCAATATTATCATCTGTTCTGTACCTACTGAATGGAGGTAGATGATTTGCATTTTCAGTGTACTGATTCAATGTTTCATGACTTTTGGTGGACTGGAGGGAAAACTGCAAGTTTTGATGGCTATTTTTAAAAGAAAAAAAAAGGTCTGGAAAGTTCCTTTGCATGGCTTGTTCAGTAGGTTGATGCTTTAATGGCTCTTTTGGATCTTAAGATTCGCTAATCTTCCTCAAAGAGGGTGACTTGAATGCATTGTATTAGATTTCAATATTGACTGCAACTGTCTGAGGACAGCCTTTATGTTCTGGTGTGTTAACCCTTGCTTTGAACCAGAGTATCAAAACTTTCTGGACTTGTAGATCATGGTGCTGGTGTTATTACCTCTCATGTACTGGGGGGGAAGAAGGGAGTGGGGGAAGAAGAGAGGAGGGCAAGAAATGAGTCGGGAAGCTTTTCTCAGAGAGGGCATTGAGATGATATTTGCACAGTGCTGTTGGAAAGTGCCTTGAATGCACTTTTCATCGCATGGCAAATTAGATCTCTTCCTGTCAGAAAGTTAGAGTCTAAAAATGTAAAATGTCTGTGGCAGAGATTTCCAACTGCCAACAAAAGGCTCACTTTCTGAGGAAAATAATTTAAAATGCTTCTGAGTCATTGTGAAAAATACAGGCCATGACTGTGTCTGCAAAACCCCATTGAGCTGAGGCACCGAAGACAAGAAAAATTGCATTCATACGACTGTGATCATCATCTGTCCATTCAGCGCGGTGCTCTCCAGGAAAAGACAAAGCTGGAGTGACAGCTCAAGGAGCAGCTTGAGCCTTTCTGTGTCACTGCTTGTGCTAACCTGTGCCACACACAGGAGTAGGGGGGGAGAGGAGGGTGAGAAAGGAAACCTTCCATGCAAGTTTCTTTTTCCTCCTCTCTTCATCCCTGAAGTCTTGATGTAAACTTGCTGTGATAGATGCAGGTGGCTAAAAATAGTGTGGTTTTTGTGCACCATACTAGCAAGTGAATAATTTTCTGCTGTAAGCAGGATGCCAAGGGACAGCAAAAACGTGATGGTAATGGCAGGTAAGGTACAATGATGGAGTGCGGCTTCCAGGCCACTAAATCAGTGGCAGAGTACTTGGCACATTTGCCAATGCTGCTGCAGCCAGAGAAAAGCCCTGGGGAAATGCTCCCTGCATTTAAAAATTATACTTGAGATATACATGTTTTATACTAGGAGTTTGATAATTTATCCTTGCAGCATAGGAACCCTGCAGTAACAAGTGATAGTTCTTGTTATATTACTTGTTGCAGCTTCTGCCTCCTGGATTTTCATATTCTCTGCTTCTAGCCAAGAGTATACCATATATATCTTCCCCACAAGTGTAATTGACTTGCACCATGAAAGTTTAAAAATTACAGTAAAAGCTGGACAGAATCTGGGAAGAAACCATCAAGATCAGTTCAGATTTTCCTGGTTGTACCTCTAGTATCATCAGCACTACATCCAGAAGTTATTTCATACAATTACAGCTGATGAGACAGTTCTTATGTACAAGATTGTTCTCTGACTTTTGGACAAGTAGGAAATCCACTATAAAGATTCCCATTTTGACACTTTGCTGAGTATAAATCCCATTATTATTTAGTGTCCTAATGCCATACTGACTATTACTAGGAGCAGTTTCCATCATCTGGAATGAAATCCTGATCCTTTTGAAGTCGAATGACAAAATTCCCTTTGACTTCAGTAGGACAGATTTAACTCCCAGTGCTGTGCAATATCATAAGTCACCTGCCACTAGCCAGATCCTTCAGCAGTGGGTATTTTTATCGAATCAACCTCGTTTATGGAGTTGCCTCAGAAAGTCTGCTTAGATTCAGAGAAGGTACAACTGGAATGAAGCAGGTGCCTTCCTAATTGGAAAGTGGGGGAGGCAGAGTTTTACAAGAGGTACTTAGTGCTAAATAAGGAATAGAATTGTTTCCCTGGGGAGCTTGAAATCCTTATAAAACTTTTATAGCTTCCTATCTCTTTGCCTCTGGTTCCCACTGCCAGATGGAGCATTTCATGTCCCAGAAGGATGCACTTCTGTATCCTCAGCAGGCTTGCTGCACAAGGGACGATGGAGGGAACAGCCAGGAAGCAAACCTGCCATTTGAGGGGTGGTGGCAGGGATGCTGCTCATGGGGTGCAAAGAAGAAGCACAAAACAGGGTGTCTTGCCCTTCTGGTGCTCAGTATTGTTAGTTGTGTGGTGAAGCATATCTGAATTCCTAAACTGAGTAACGGTCTGTGAATTGCATCCCCACTGCAGCAGTATGATCTAAGAGGTATACATTTTCTACTCAGCATGTTTGTTTCTCCCACCATTGCAAGAAAACCAGATTTGAGAGGATGCTTAGATCCTTTCCTCTGGATGATGAATGCAGTCTATAGCCACACTCTCCTTCATTATGCAAATAGTTCAGACAAATCTTCCTTCCCTCCACTTCCCTATTTAAATGTGCTGTTGTGAACAAAAGACCCAGTGCTGTTGCAAGGACTAGTATTAGATTGTTCATATCATTAGTTTAAATGAGATTACGATTATACCATCTGCATTCAGTTGTACTTCATTCAGACCTTGTCATTGCCTCTGCCCAACTCAACATCTTTTGGGGTGTTTCTTTGAACACCATTTATCTGTGTTTCCAGCCTATTCAAAGACACATCACTGCCTGCAATGGCCACATTTAATTCCCTTTACTTAAACATTGCTGATTTGCTGGGTCTTTTTGTCAGATTTCCTGTTCCACATTATTACTATTTAAACTTGCACCTTTTTAAAATCAGATGTGAAACTGACCTCACATTGCTCTTTTCCCAAGCATTCCTCACTTGCTAGAATACCCTGGAAATTAGCTAATTTTCTCTCATGCCTGACATTGGCAGCCCAATATGAAACCAGCTTCACCAGCTGGCAGGGTTCAACATCCAGTTGTTGGCCCTTCTGAGCACATGTGGGATGCAGACCAGAAGCCTGGTGGTCACCTGGCAGCAGATCTGTTGATAGCTGTGAAAGGGAGCTGTGTCCTGTGTCAGAGCTGAGCTTCTGTGAGCAGCAAGCAGCTCTTCCCACATCTCCCCCCACCGTGGCAGTGTGCTGCTTGGCATGCCGGTGGTCTCAGGACCAGTTGACACCCAACTGCCTATGCCATACCTGCTGTCCCAGTGAGATTTGGCTGAAGTCTAAGGTGCTCTTTAGTTCTTAACAGCAAAGTCCTGCCAGTCTGACCTCCAACACACCACTTTATATATACATTTGGGCATTTCCAGCAGTGTCTCCAGTTTTTATGTTAATGATTGCATTTGGTGACATTTGCCTGTCATAGAAGTCACCCCCCATGCCCTGGCTGCATTTAGCAGCTGCGTTGGTGGCAATTCTCCACTGCTGTGTCCTTCCTCATATCCCTTCTCAAAATGGGTGAAGGTTGCCAAGCATGGCACACCTGGCAGCCTGCTCATGTTCTGTTGTCTCATCTCAATTCCCACTCATCTGATGGTGTATCAGAGAGGTCATGGGCATTTGTCCTTTGGCTGCCAGAGGCAGCTCTGGTGCCCAGTGATTAGGCAGCTGGGCCTTCCTCTTCCCTGCTCATCTGCTTCTTGCCTGAAATACTTGCAGGGACAAATAAGAGGCTTGGGGAGGGCATGCTGAGATGCAGCTATAGGAAGAAAGAGGCATTGAACTAGCCCTTTCCTTTTTATTTAAACCAGCTGCAGCCATATGAGCTATCTGCTAGCTGCCCCCAATCTTCCAGAAGAATTTAAGTTGAGGGCAGCCTGTGACATGTTTTGTATCATTTCTGTCATCAGAAGTAGCATTTGTGATTGCAGAAGACTGCATCCAGGATAAGGTTACAGTCATGGCAGATTACTTATGTAGCACAGATTGTTAAATTTGCATACAATTACACAGGGAGGGCAGCACGACTCGGCTGCTCTGAACAAGATACATTCAGAGAGAACAAAAGTCGTCCCATTCATGTGCAAGTGCACAAGAGTTATTTCTTCCTGTGATTTTGTAAGTCTTTCATTTGTTTCCTTATTAGAGGACTATCCATTCAGTGTCAGGACGTGGCTTTATGTGTATTTTATGGTTCTATGTGTTGTGAAGGCTTAAGGAATAACAATAACCATACAACACAAAGTCACAACAGATCATGAGCACAGTGTGCAACACAAATCCTTTATTAAAGGGAGATGAAAGATGGCCAGAGTTAAATTACTGACCTGGGTCTCAGGAGAGCTGAAAAATTCCCTAAGGTCTATGTCATCACTCCTCAGCATTTTCAGTTTCCCAGCTGTAAAACAGGAGTATTAATTCCTTTCTGAGTTTATTTAAAAAAACCTTAAAAAAAAAATAAAAAGTAAGAAGTTCTGCATACTGTCTTATGGCATATATATACTCAGTACTTAGTTCAGCTGGCTGCAGTCTTTTACAGCGCCCCTAGATGCTACTAAAATTTAAATTATGAATCAGTAACTTTGCAATATTTTCTGTCACATTCACCAAAGATCATCCTACCGAGGTTTGGAATACCACATGTTGATTAGACAAGATTTTAAATGTGTGCTTAAAGTGTCATAGACAAAACCCACCAATTCACATAGCTTTAATAAAATGTATACCAAACAAAAACAATAAAGAAAAGGTAGCCAGCATCTGGCTGCATTCAGATTTTAAATAGAGGGAGCATTTGGAAGATGTGTACAGGACTCTGAGCTTTAGTTTATTACAGCTTTTGTGTAGACCACTATTAAAGTTGGCTTGTTCATTCAGATATATCTGAACAGCATTTCTGGTTTTATGTGAACATTTTGCTGACCTACATACTTAGAAAATTAAATTGCGTTCCAAAATGTTGGACTTTTTCTTATTTTCTAAGGGTGAAACCCATATTTTAAGCTGCTTTCCTATGTTGCCATATAGTTTCTGCGTCAGTTTTCCATTATTAGAAATCTGTACATTTTTTCCATTTAGCTTCCAGTTTAACATAGTCCTTTGAGAATGGTAATGAAAGCTAATGAGACTTGTGAAGAGAGTCTTCTGTTGTTTCAAAGTGCCTGTATAGCGAGGAGCAGAAAGCTAAGATGCCCTTATCCTGTTTATGACCTGACTCCAAATGATACACACTGCTGGAGAGAAGGTAATTTAATGCCCATTATTACCATACAATCCTGCACCTCCTTTGAAGCTGTCAACTTCAAAATCAACTCCACTCGTGTATGTTCATTTGAAACCTTTGCTGAGTTTTTTATCAAAGCATGACACGGAGCTGCTTCCTAAACACCTTTCCTTTCTCTCACACCCAAATTAACCACTTTCTCCTCATCTAACCAAAGGGAGTGATACTTTGAGGTCCAGGCATATATAGTAACTGTTGAAACATGGCATAAAGAGAAAGAACGTGCTAATTAGGTTACTAATGCACTTTTAAAGGATCTGCTTCCCTTACAGAGTGTGCAACATGGCTGGCATGTTAATTCAGTTGTAAAGTAAATTATTTAAACTAATAAATCATTAACTTCACATTTTAGTGAAGTATCTCATTAAGATGCAGAAACATGGAAATATGATGCATTTATGAAAGTACAGACAATGTTCAGGTTGTTTGTGAGGTGTCAGGTTTGGCTCCTCCTGTGCCTGAAGTCAAAAGAGCAGATTCTCAGTGGTGGTGTCAATATAATCTACAGGTGTCCTCCAGCCCAGTTCCTTCATCTGCTGACCTTGGTACCTGATGTATGGGCATGTCACTCAGGACTTGGCTGCAGAGAGGCTGGAGTACTTGTAAAGGTTTTACAAGCTGTGAGGGAATTTGGTATTTGAAATAATTTCTTTGTGGAAGGACACGAGGGAACATTTTATGACCCTTTGCTTTTTTTATAAGCTGAGCCTTTGCTTTGAGTTTGATCTGCTCTCCCTTCTCTGCTTCTCAGCTACAATAACATGGTGCTAATTCTGTCTGCATGGAGCTATTTCTGTTGGATACTGTTCTGTGCTCTGCAGCAGTCCCTTGCTCCTTCAGGCCAGTGATGGCCAACTACACCTAGAACATGATCCTTGGTAGCTTGTTATCAGGGAATAAAGGCATTTTTCATTAGTAGGTGGCAAAGAAAGTACTAGGAAAGACTGTGGCATACCCTAACTGTATTTTTTTAGAAGGAAATTATACAATCCTAACATCACCCCAGCAAAGTTCATCCAACACCTGAGGGAGTCAGGAATTCACCAGTGCCCATGGATGAACCAGCTGGCCAGCAGGTTAGAAGAGATGATAACATCTCAGGCACAGAAGGAGAGAAATGAAGACTTTTCCCATTTCTGGATCTCTGATTTAATCTTTAAGTCAAAAGGGTAGAGGAAGCTGAAGCAAAACAAGGCGAAAATTAAGGAAGAGATCCTCACAGGTCCTATTTCCCTTCCACTCATTTTTCTCCTCCACCTAAATAAAGACACACAGGTTAATCCATAGAAATCACCTTCTAGGTGATGCAGTAAAATCAGTATAGATCTTTGGCTGGTTTCTTGGTGGCTTCAGAGAGTAAATAAGTGTCAGGAGGTCAGGGAGCTTTCCTGTGATAGTGAAAGTCAGAGGAACATGTCATCTCTAAGGATTTGGACTTCTAATTGCAAATCACCTTGAATATTAGCAAAGCTGAGATTCAGGCAGCTGATTTCCATAGTTTATAGACTATAGCAACTCTGGCAATTGAATCAAAAGAAACCCTGAGAAGGTTATCTCTACTGGATATGTTCTTTGTTTATTATATGAAAGAGTCTACTACTAATAGCAGCAGTACATACACTTCAAGAGGGATTGTCTCTTCATATGAAATCCTGGAAGAAATGGGGTTGACTTCCTAATTGCTAAACAGAAGGAGGAGGACACCTATTGTTAATATGTACCAAAAATGTTAGTAAGTCCCCAGTGCTACAAGGAGCAAAATTTTGTAACTGATCCATGGAAGTGAGGTGAATTCTGGAATCCTTCATAACCAGTTTCAAATAGTTGACAGCAAGTTTCGTTAATGTATATATTCCTGGTGTGCAAAGAGATAATTAAATCAATTTCCATAGAAAGATCACAGGATGGTAGCATTCTTCGTGTGTGTGGGATTGGTATGCAATTATTAGTAATAAAGCAGTGTTAAAAAACAGTACGAGATGGCCATATAAAACTAGAGTAAAAAGAATGTAGTTAGGATGCTTTGAAAAGCTACTGTGGTATTGTGGAAAAATCTGTGTCCTGTCCTGACTATACACGAAAGTCTAGGTGAAAACCTGTGCACCACTTCGAAATCATACATAGGGAACTCCATTACAGCCAGTTTTTAAGTACAGTTGCTGGTAACAGAAGATTGGACATCTTATAAAGAAGTTACTTTCACAGAGAGCCCAAATAGGCTGCAAGTATTGGATTACCTCATAGGGACACCAAGCAGTCCTGAACAGCTTGGTACTCAAATGTCAGTGCACCCAACGTGCACCATGCAGATCAGTGTGGTACTGTATGCTGTAAGTAAATGTTGTCTTGAATCCAAACTTTCAAGGCAGCCTTGTGACTATTTGGGTTTTAAAAAGCAGCCCTTTGTGCCTAAACATTGGATTTTAGTACTTCTGTAAGAGCAGAGGGTGTATTTTGATCTGTGCTGATCTGTTACTTAGGAAAGTGGCTCCATCCCTGACTTGAATCCTGAACTCCCAAGGTTGCTGTCCTGTTGATACTATAAATCAAGCATTGCTGGATGTGTTAACTCCACATTTCTGAATAGAGTTGCTGCCTACATCGGGATCATCACTGAGGATCATTTTAGTGAGCCCTGAGCTCTGACTGACATATTGGATATGCCTGGATCAATGGAGTCCAGTAGTATCACAGAAAGGAAAGAAGCAGCTTTGTGAAAATGTGATGGAGTGTATGGGAACCTATGTGGAGGTTTAAGTTAGAGTACAAACCTTAAGTCAATCTGTCCTTACAGATTGATCTGCCTAAATTACTGGGAGGAAGAGGGAAACAAGAATACCATTAAAATAAAATCCTGTAGTATTATCAATAGCAAGTCTACTGCATTTCAGAAATGCGTTAGTTGCGGTTAATGTGCAGTGGGCGCTAAAGAAATATTTAAACTATCTTTCAAGGATTTAAATGAAAATTGGCTTCTATAAATACCAATTGGTTTACTTAAATGCATCCAACTGTGACAAAGAAGTGGTTGGAGGAGAAATAAATCAGAAGGAATTAAAATGCATTTGTTTTGAGAAGTGACTACTGATTTCAGTGAAAAGCCATATTGGGTTGAATAAAGTGTTGCATATTTGCTCATTTATTTAAACCATATTCTTTTCATACATCAGTATCAGTTCCACTGTTAATGAAATGAATTCAATTAAATGGGTTCAGTAAAACCATATCAATTAGAAAAATTAAACTGGCAACAGTAGTGGTAACACCTAAGTCTTTGATGCAGAAAGAATAATCCCATTGAAATTGATAAAATAAACACAGAATTAATCCCAGGTACTGGATTGAATATAAATGAATTGAGGAGATATCCTGGATGTACAGTTTGTGCATGTTTATACTGTATAGTATATAATTGTGAGCAGCAATTAAGCATGATACTTGAGCATGGCTGTAACCGTTAATATATGTGTAGCCGTTCTTTGACAAATCCAGCTGGGAGGTGCATGAGTTTGGGAATCTGGGATCACATGCACTGGAAAAAGAAAAGTAGAAAATCAAGGCTTTTAGGGAAGGTCAGAATTATACAGTGAGACATGTTCATGTAATGATTTGCCATATTATGATCTTGTTTATTTTATGTAGTTTTAAACTTGTGCATAGATTTTGGTGCATTAGGCAGTGGGGTTTTTTGTGTGACTTAATAGAGATAAAAAGTACATTACAGAGCCAAAGATTTAATAGAGAGAGGAGCTGATCCTCTGTGTGACCTTCCTGCTCTTTGTCCTCTTCTAGGCTCAAGAAACTACAGCTGTGATTGAGGCAAGGCCACACTGAGGAGTGCTCTGTGCAAACGGGTACCATCCCATTGCTGCCTGAGCATGACTTGCTCCAGCCGTGTTTCCTTTGGGCACGGTAAGGAGCTCACAGTAAAGTTCAGGCAGTACATAAACATGTTGGAATGGTGCTCTTGAATTCAGGAAACCCCATATTCATCCATACAGTGTAGGTAGCTCAGCAAGCTGTTGGGGAGTGTGATTAAATACATTTGTTCTTGTTCTCCAAGCTCAGCTCCATAGCTCTAGAGCTGCATCCCCCCTAATCAGAACCTTCCAATTCCAATTCTCGCTCTGGTGGAGTTTTTGCAATGGGTTTGTAGGTAGCAAAGGAAAACATTAAAAGGGATGCACTTTTCTCAAGCTGGGGAACTTTCCAGTTTTGTTTTGATTTCTGTATGTGCTACATAAAGAGCGAGCTATGGATCATTTTTTTAGGATCAAGACATTCTGATTTTGAAAGGTCTCTGTCTTGTCTCAGTGGAGTTCTAAGGTGCATTTTATATGTTTGAGACCATTTCCCCCCCAAAAAAAATCCAAACCTGATTTGTCTACTCTTCTTTTTTAACTTACTTCCTATGCTGGGATTTTACTGTTAATCCATTCTTCAGCAGATGAAACTGTCAGAGATGAAAAGATATTCACAGGCAATAGTTTCATCTAGTGCACCAGTATGGTACCAACAAGTCTACAATTTTACCCCAGCTGAGGAGCAGGTCATAGAGTTTGCTTTGTAATAAACTTTCTTCTACTACATCCCTTTTCCATAGCTTAGCATCTCCTTGTTTCCACAGTAATAAAATAACTGATCAACTATTAGTGAAGTACAAGTATATATATTTGAACTGGGGTCCCTTCTCATACCAAGATGAGATGTTGATCTCTTCTGTAACATCTTCTTTTCCAGATGGCTACACAGAATGTGCTGCTGGTTTAGTTCACTAATGATTTTATAATGTATTTTAATCTGACACGACAATTGCCTAGATCATTCTTACAGATACATTTCTTAAAAGCCAAATAAATATATCTAGTAGTACCACATCATCTGAATGTAATTGGAGGAAGCCACAGGCTTCCTACCTGCATTAATCAACTGTAGATGAGCTTAATTAATCTCTCAGATCTAAATGGAGAAAGAGAAATGAGAGCTATTTGCTTCAAAGTCAGTATAGCAGCCTTTGAAAACATAAGAGCTGTCCTGTTTACAGGTAGGTATGTGTAATGGTTGGTGTCTTGCTTAAAAACTGTTCATCTCTGTGAAGGAAACACAGTCAAACACTCGGGGCTTGGTTTTGATCCAAAACATAATTCCTCTCCCAAGACAGAACTTGCCTAAAGCTCAGCTGTGTATATGAGGGTCCATCACTACTACCTCACAGAACTCAGCTTCTTCACTAACTCTTCATCACTCATTTCCTAGGAGAGCAAAAGTAAATGTGTCATTTTTATTAATATTTTATCAAATTTATAGGGGCTAACAGAGGTAGAATAATAACAGGATACCCAACTACAATCTCCTTTTAGGCTGCCCCATTTTGCAATAGCTCTATTACAATTTGGGTGGCTGAGGTGATATTTAAATGGAAATATCCATCATAACTGAAATTTTGGTGCAAATAACAAAATATTTTGATAACAGGATTTTATGCTTTAAGCGTAAGACAAACAATTGCCCCTTTCCATAACATTTTTACATTTCTCTGATATTTTGTTTGTGGGTAAATCTGCCAAACACTGTTAGGCAGCTGGCAATCTCAAATTCAGGAGAGGGAGCTTTTGTCTTGTCTTCTTCCCAGCAGAGTTGGTAGCTGCCTTGTGCTAGCATATTTGCAAAAATTTAATCCAGGGGGATAATTATTTTGTCCAGTTGGACCAGTCTATTACAAACTATTAGATCTCATTGACTCCCTTGAGCTCTGTAATTTGTGCTTACCCAAAGCATGATTTCCAGCAAGGCCTCTACCATCACTTGGAAGAGATACAAAGACATAAAACCCACCACTTCCTTTAATAATGTTTTCTAGTGGTTAGTCACCCTCACTGTTGCAAATTTGTGCTTTATTCACAATTAGAACTCGCCTAGCATCAATTTCCAGTCAGTGGTGTTGCTGGACGCATAGGTGGATGCCTCCTAGGTCTCTTCACTTTTTTTGTAACATAATTGATTTTTCATGAACAGCACAAAGTAAGGCTGAAATTAGCCCAGCAAAGCACTAGGAGACATGTTGGATCAGGAAGCCTTCCTGCAAGATATGAAGGTAATTTTTTATCCTATTTATTTTAATATTTTATTGAGCTTTGCATCAGGTTAGTGGATACTCTTTAACCGTGACTTCCTCTGAGGCAGCACATTGTTGATGCTAATACTGAGAAAATATATTAATCATTTGGCCTCTGGCACACTCTGCTCTCATTCTCTCCCTAGCACATTGTCCCATTTCTCAACAGGATGGTAATCAGCATGCAATTTTGCTATCTTGCTGATGGTTCAGACACGTGTAATCCAGATCTCTGTTTCACAAACGTGGGCTTGTAAAACTGGTGCCTCTGGATTGCTTTAGGCTCCTCTGCATGTAGGTGCATGTCCCTTCTATGTGTAATCTCATTGTATGGGCATAGGGATGCGTGTGCAGATGCTCTCAGGCACTACATCTTGTTTAGATAATAGCATTAGTTGATAGCAGGAATTGATTTACAAGGTCTCTTGATGTTTTCATTAAATGGATTATTTATGCATTTTATTTTTAAATATTTGCTCTTTAGGTCTAGTTGTAGCTCGTCCCATATGGGACTGACTAGTTTTATAGATCAAAACCCAAGGAATAATAATGAAACACAAGTTCCACCAGTTTTGATGGTAATTTGGTAACTAACGGTACCCAGCGCGTTCCCATACACCTAAGAAATCCAAACTGACTGACAGTCTCTAAAGCCTTTTTTTGGAGAGAGGACAGTGGGGCTGTAAATTTGATCATGACAGATTCCCTGGTCCCGGATGCAATTTGTGGTCAGAAAGATCTAGTGATGGCATCATAGAATGGGCAAGCACCAGTAACTCAGATTTTGCGTGTCTTACATATTCCAGCTTTGGTTTTTCCTGCTCTCCCACACCCAAAGTATGTATTCCAGCAATCTCAACATGGAGTCTATTTCTTTCAGCTATTGGATCGGTTCCACTTAGTTTAAATAAAGGTCCTAACTCTGGAAATGTTGGCATGTCAGAAACTGGTTTAATTCTGAATCAGAAGAGAGCATATTTCAACATTTCCTGCAGATCAGAATTAAAGGGAAATCTTGTTTTGGAAATTTTCAGGAGAAGTAGATTTAAAAGGATTTTTAAAAATATTTTCCTCATTTTTAGGTTCTTTCCATTATTAGGAGTGTTACCTGAATGAAATCTTGCTTTTAATTATCCAAGATAATTACTGAAACAGATTAGTACAGGGCATAGCAGCCTGTTACCGCTGTGGCGCATTGCACAGCAGTCTTGCATGTCTTCCCCATGACTGCACCATGAATAAAACTTTTAAGGACCATTATAAACAGAACACCAGCAGAAAAGAATCTGTTGTATGTGTTTTGGTGAAGTTAATGTTAACTTTGAAGTACTAGCATAATATAGAGTGAGTCGCAGACCTTATATCAGCAGGTAGCCCCTTTTTTTCTAGGAATACATCACATAGTATTTTCTCTCCAATGAAAAGATCATTAGTACCATGCCCGTCTCCTTAATAATAATTATTTAAAAAATGATGTGGGGTGGGGGGTTTTGTCCCAAGTCATGAGACATATGCTAACAAAAATTTGATTAAAATATCCATTCCAAAAAACTTGGAATCTGTATGCAACCCTTTTAATCTTCTCGCTTGCCTTATGTGCCAGAGGATATTGCTTTATGTGTGGGTGGATGAAAAAAAAAAAGAGTTTCAGTGAAGTCTAGATAGAATGCCAAATGTCAGTGCTGTCTTGGAAGCACCTTTATTATCAGTGAGAGTTTATCTGGTCTCAGATAAAGCAAAATTATTCAAAACACCGTAATAAAAGTACCTGTTTGTCTTTCCTCTGCTAAATGGCAGCTTATTGATTTCTTCACTGTGCTATTACAGTAGCAGAATTTGAAATGTTTTGAAAACATCCCTTAGAGCTACACAACAATAATTAACAGCATAGCAAGTGCTGAGCAGCAAGTAGCTGATAATGACAGAGTCTAATGTCGACTGAATGCAATTAATCATGGATACTACCCATAGAGCTTTGGATTTATACTCAGTTATTATAAAGCACTGATGAGGTCCCCTCTCGATCTTTCACAATGTATGTATTAAGAGTATCTCTTCGCCATAAGCAGAAGAAAGCAGAAGGAATGCTTTGAGACTTGTATTTCTTAATATGTTTACTATCGCTCCATTATGCAGTTAGTGGCTGGTATTCTCCTAGGAAGGCAGTATCATAGAGAAGCAGGAGCAGTTCATGCCTCTAATCTTTCCAGCAGACAAGACAACAGGCAATATATATGCACAGTCCCAAAGTGGCAAATAAGTGCCAGTGTTTTGATATAGGATACCTTTACACAACCTAAAACAACCTTTCATTGTCCAGCTTTGCCTAGGGTAAGCAACCATGATCAGCACTGTGTGCGTACCGGTGGCTTCATAATTCATATAAAATTGCATTCATTCTTTTCCTTCTCTGTTGTTCCTGCCATCATGTTCCACTTGATCGATCCACTCTAATAGTTGTTTGGCACTTGACAAGTGACTAGACTCTTAACCCTGAAGTGAGTTCAGAGCAAGTAAAAGGGCACAGGAGTTTGTCATGTTGCAGCACACTTTCAGTCAGATCTGAAACTCTTCATGGATGGGTAAAGAGGATCTTAATATTTAAAATCGTATCTCTCCAAACTCGATTCAGACACACTCACAGTCTCATCTAATCCACAAGAAAGGAAACAGGAGGGAATAGTGACTTTTAAACTGAAGGATACTAGGTATTCCTAGTCGTTAGGGAATTCATGGTGGAAGACTACCTATATCTCCTCCTTTGTGTACAAAAAGAAGTCTGATTTAACTTCAAAACTGAATGTGAAAGAATAACTTCACTGGTAGTCAAGGCATCTGCCTGATGAAAGGTGTGGTCAGACTGATCATAAGTCCCAAATACACTCTTAAATGTGTCACTGAATATGGGAAGTGAATTATACTGCTTGAACCTTACTGCTCCTTGTTGGTCACTGTCACGTCCAGCTTTCAGGAGTGAAAGTCTGCTGATGAGAGCAAATCATCTTCAAGGACTCACAAGAGAAAAACACAGCAACAAAACACTTCTTAGAAGATAATGGAGCCAAAAAAGTGAATAATGATTGTTGATACAGGTGGAAAGGTTCTTTGGGACTGACCCTGAAGCTGGGCTCTCGAAATTCCATTGGTGCTGAAGACACAGCTACAGAGTCAGATCCCTTTCTTGCTGCTACCATTCACTCCTTTTTAAAGTTCACAGTAAGCCTGTGGAGCATATGGACATGAAATGTTACCCAAGATGAAGGCTTAATCGGATTCCATACCTGACCTGATACTTCAGCAAAAAGTGAAAACCTCCACTGATGTGATGTGTTTTTCATTAATTTTGGAGGACATGAGTGTTCTTAAACTGGAAAGGATGTAAGTTTCTGGGTTTTAGACAGAAAGGCAGTATTAAGCTGAGGGAATGGGAAGGAAAATTCCCATGTGGCCAGACTGTTCCTCAGCTGAACTACCTCAGAACTGGAGCTGGATATGAACAGTTGTTTTCAGTAGGTATTCTATGATATGCAACTTTTGTCTAACATTCTGAGATAACTGTTTCGTCCTGAAGGTATTTCATAAGAAAAGTGAAGAAAACAAAGCAAGAAATATGATTGACAGTATTTCACTCTACCTGTAAAGAATAGTGGGGTTTTTTTCCATTGTCATCTCTCTTTCAGTCATTCCTCCATAGCGCTTTAGAGAGTGATAGATGGACATTGCTTTCCTAATACCTTGCTTTAAGTGAAGAGTGGTTCCCTTGTGCCTTATTTCCACAGCTAAATAGAAAAATGCAGCTCACTGGAAATCCGAATTTCAGACAAGAAATAAAACTTCAGAGCATGGGTGGTAATCACAAAGTCTACATAACTTTCCACAGAAGTAGAAAGTCCTTATTCCAATATCTTAATCATCTTATATCAGCAAGTTTTCAGTACTCTTGCATATTCCAGTGGATTTCTTTTAATAACATCTTTCTGATTAGAATGCTCTTTTTGCAAACATGAAAAAAAAAGAAATAGTTTGTGGGGAAAGCACCATATGACAATAAATGAAGAAGCAGAATTAAAAAAAAAAAAAAAAAAAAAAAAGCAGTGGAAAAGACAAACAGTGGTTCCTTGGTTGACTTTCTGGAGTTGTCTCCACAAGTCCATTTTCTGTCTGTAAGTGAAATGGACAGGAGTGTTTTAGTTAGGCAGCTGGGTAACCAAAAAATATTATTTTGTTTTCCCAGAAAAATAATATTTTGTAAAATCTTCTGTGCCCCTGTAAATAAATAAATAAAAAGCAAAACCAGTAAAGTCAGCAAAATAATTAATCATTATGTTTTGAGTAAGGGGAAAACTTTGATTATGCAGGATTTTATTTTCTTTTTTTCAAGGATGGTATTTGTCATGTGTCATTCTAGTCTAATTAAAGTAGAAGACATCTTTAAAGCCAAAGATACCTGGAAGGTGAAATGATCATTTTCTTTCCTATCACTTACCATTTTCCGTCTTGGGTTTTTTTCTAAAGCTAGAATTCAGTGCAACATTCCTCCTGAAAACAGGAGGACTATCCAGGCATTTTTTCTTTCATGTGTATCTTTTTTATTTTACTCCTAACTGGACTGAAATCTGTTAGTTTTGCCACTGGTATTAGTAGAAGCACTAATGAGAGCTTTTATCAGATCAGATGTCTATCATCAACATAGGATTCATATTTTTTCCCTTGTTTGCATATCAAAAAGTATAAAAAGAGAACTGCTTGTTCAAGACAAGGAGATACAAAGTATCAGTGACATACTAGTTATACAATCTGTTTATTTTCTGCCTTATCACTTATTATCAGTAGTTACTTCATTTCTCTCCATCACAGAGCAAATGCCAGGCAAGCCGCAGAATTTTACATCATTTTCTGCTACACCTAGAAACATCATCCCTTTACTTCTACGAGAGTGGCTGCTATGAGTCTGAATTAATGACTCTGTATGTTATGTTCATGATGGACATTAAGTCTTCCAGGTATAATTTTCTGTAAAGAAAAGCCATTTCATTTCTAGCTGAATAGGTACTCTATCATACTACCCAAGTCAGACAAAGTTATTATTTGGCTTTTCACCAAGTTGTACAGTATAGAAAGGTCATATTTTTAATAGCTTTGTACTTCATGGTAATCAAATTTGTAAGCCTGGAGAAATAAACTACTTGAATATATCAGTGTTCTCTGTGCATGTTTAACCACTGCTGCTCTGTTCATATGGTACCCTTACTTTATGCTGCAACAGCAGAGCAGGCTGTGTTTTATCTTGGTTATTAGCTTTGTACTTTAAGGTATAACATACTATTCATATAAGAGCAGGACTAGCTAATTTGAATGATTTTTTGCTAAACTCCAGTTTTGAGGACTAAACCAAAAGATACTGTACTCAGTCAGATGTCTGATGAAACAAACAAGGTTACATTACTGTAAACCTGGGTGCACGTAAGTGTTAAGAACTTGCTCAAATCAACAATAATTAGAAAGAACACCTGCTTTTAAAAGTCAATTTTCTTCCGGTTGACTGGGCATTGCATTTGCAGGAAATGGATGCTGATTACATGCAAATGAAATTTCTAAGGTTTTCTTGTGTTTCATTTTTAAAAATAATCATGCCCTATTGTGCACCAGGAACAATCCAGGTCACTTATTGTTCAGCAGCCCCTGTATGTCAAAAAACAGCTGTGAAACCTTGAAAAGTCCAGAGGAAAAGAGAAAATTTTGCATCAGCACTTGGGCTATCTATCTTCTAAAACATTAGATTAACCTGAGGTTTTTGTGATTTTATAATAGCTGTTGTTATGGATTGGCTTAGAGTCAAGGTACAATCTGACTGGTGAAAGGAGATGAATTATTAACCTGTAACACAACGGCTGGGAATTGGGGCTGCCAAGACAGGACCGTTAGTGCGATGTGTATTGATGGCTTCTTGATGATGAGCTTTTTTGTCTGTCTCAGAATAGCTGAGGCTAGTTGCAATAGCCACACTGCTTTGGTAATGATACCTTTCTTGGTCATTGCTTTCATTGACCTTTCCCTTTTTCTTCCATGAATTTTACCTTGCCTGCAATTTGGTGGTCAGAGTTTGAAGTCTACAACCTTTGGCAATGCTTCTTGACCACTACAATAAGGTGAGACTCAGATCCTAACCATTACTTTAAATAGTCTCTCTTACATTTAATTGCTAAAAATGGTACTAACTACAATTTAGTATTTAGTCAAAAACCTAAGCAGTATTGTCATGGAGACAGAAATCTTCCTCACCTGTTACAGATTTCATTTCTACAGTGCACTGCTAGAACGAGGCTTTATGTTTTGCCTATACAAATGCTACATATACATATGATACAAAATTTGAATCCAAATTGCCTAGAAATGTTAATTTAAACTGCATTGTTAAATCATATGATGTAAATCCCTTATTCAAAAATTAAAGTGGTCTTCACTGGATGTAGCTTAATTCACTTTAGAAATGACCATATAGAATTGCAATACATTTTAATTAGTCAAATTTAAAAGCTCAGTCAATGTAATTTACCTGAGCATCGCTTGTACTGTCCTCTGTCTTTAACATGTTCTCTCATGAAAAGCCTTACTTTGTCAAACTGGTACTTTTCACAAGCATGAGAGAAGCGGCAACATGTTTTACCTCTGTTAAGTAGTGCTTGCCTCATGACTGGATTCCATCATAGAATATTGTAGTACTCAGGACTCACCTCTAAAAGACACACATTGCTGTCTGCTCCAGCATGATCTAGGCCCCTGATGAGTTGCTCCTGCAACTGCTTTCACACAGCAAGAAACCCCAACCCAGAAGAGCGCATTGCTCCATCTAAACTGTTAATGTTGGGTTGATGGTTGGACTGGATGATCTTCAAGGTCTTTTCCAACCTAGACAATTCTGTGATTCTGTGAAACACATATCTCATCTTGCAAGTGCAATGGGATGGGGGCCCTGCTTTGCATTTTGAGTAAGTAGGTCACAGAAGCAATGACTTCTGTGCAGTGAGCCTGCATAACTTAAAAAATTATTGTTTGTGGAGAATTAAATGGATACATCAATATGTTTGACAAAGGTTCTTCAGAAGTAGAGTCTTTGGGCATGCATTGAAAAATGAGGAAAATGTAGTGCATTTTGATTTTCACTCTTTTTTTTTCCTAGCTCTCCAGTTTGTAGCCATCTTTTCTTCCAGTCACCATTTTTTCCTTGCCTCCTGAAACTTCTTAAACATGGCCCAAAAAGCAATGCTTTTGGTCCAGTGGCATTTTTTCCCTTTCTTTGAAAAGAAAGAAGTTGTTGCTGTGACAACTTACTCTAAGGTAAATTTCAGTTTCAGCTAATTATCAACAAGTAACTTGTAGTCATCACATCAAAAATAAGATTTAACTAAACAGAAATATCAGCAGATTTTTGATATTTGAAATCAAGCATCACAAAATTTTAACACATATGAAATGGTGTCATGAGCATAATTACATTTAAAGTTCTGTGACTTCTTGTTGCCCTATTTGTAATAAGGTCACCATCATATTGGTGATCACCAGGTACTGAGTATCAAAAATGATTCTCTTGAGATGCAGTTACAAACATTTGCAAGATGAGATTTTTTTTGCCTGAAGATAAATTTAAACTTACACAGCTTTGTTCTAACAAGAGGTACTTCAGGACTGGATTGATATCTTTGAAGAGGTAAGTCATTTTTCCATGAAAAAAGGGGGAAGTCACCTTCTGATGCTTTGAACAAAATGAATTAGATCTCTGAGTGAAGATTTGAACTGACAAAAGGCTGATTTTAAATCCTCTGTTTTGTGCAGAGGGCTCTAGGTTGTGATTGCTCTGCAGACAGAGTGGTTGTGTACAGCCGAACAAACAGCCTGTGACACTGACACATCATTCATGTGGCATCTCCATTCTGGATGAGGTGATTGATTGCAGTCCACTTGCAAGGGATATTGTGGATAGACTGTGTGGCTACAGCAAGGAAAAAAAAATGTAGCTTCGAAAATTTCCTCTTTTAAGAAGTGTAGACTCTGACTTACTGGTTAGGCTCTGACTGTATGATCAGCATTTGATACACGCATCTTTGGGAGCAAATCTTGTGAAGACGAGTGTTGGGATATCTTACATTCTCATATGTTTTAGTGTTTCTCTGCAGAGATGTCTGTGAATATGTTCCTTATTGACCCATGTGCCATACCTGAAATGTTATGTGACATCTCTGTCTTTCCCCATTGTTTGGTGCTACTATTTCTCCTCTCCTCAGACTGGTGCTACAGGAGTGACACATAAGCAGCAAGGAGGTGTTTTGCACACTGGTGTTATTATAGTCCCAGTACAATCAGTCAAGCAATTGGACCAAAATGGCAATGTCATGATGGACTCACTTCTAGTGCCTCCCAGCAAAAACCTCCAGTGCCTTATGGATGCCAGTCTCAGCCAAATAGATATTACAAATTAAACCAGAAATAAGGTCAATTTCTGAAAATTTCATCCAGAAAAGTCTCATTAAAAGCAACTGAGTTCTTTACCTGCTTACAAGTGCAGAAAAGAAGGGATTTCATTCACTCTGTGCAATTGTTATCCCCGTGCAGCAGCTGCAGCAATCAGACAACTGCAGGCTGCTCTCCCAGCTTGTGACCTGGGACTCCTTTAAACCACGCAGCATGTTTTGTGCAGTGCTACACCAGCCTTTTGGCCTTTAAGTCACCAAGACACTATCCCAACATAGCAATGTGAAGATCTGGAGGCCAGAGCTTTATTTTGGTGGCCAGAAATGGTTTCAGTTTTTTGGTTTCTTTGAAGGAATTGTCAAACTAAGCTGAGAACAAGCTGTCATTCATAAGCAGTGCACTGTTTGCACTTTGGTAGTTGTAAAAGTGGTCAAAGGTTGTCTGGAAGTCATGGAGGAAAAGAACAGCAAAAGAAAAGGGACATTAACTTAATTTAGTAAAGAATAAAGGAAGGCCACATAAATGTTAAAGTCTGTGTGACAACATACCTTTTTTTTATATTCCCTTCAAAGTTAAACAAGGGATGTATCATTGGAAAGGCAGGTTGATTGTCTGTGGAAACATCAGTTAAGTTTTAAAGGAAATATTCAATGAGCATAAAATTCACAAATGCATAAATCCCTAACTTTGTATCATATGAAAAGGAATCTAGTGTTCCATTTCCCTGCCTGTTACAAACCCTGTCTCATTAAGGGTGGTTCCAAGGAGCTGATTGTGGAGAACTGAAAAACAAGAGGTTTGAGTACAGCAGGAGGTTAGAAGGTAAGCATAGGGACAAATAAGCAGGGAAAGCTGCTGCAGGTCCCAGCGAGATGGAAAAACTGGCAGAGTACTGTTCATTATGTGATGAGAACCCGAGGAATGGGGAGAGACTTGATGGAATATAGGGAAGAAACCTAAAATGTGGGATTTCCAAAGCCACTGGAGAGGTTGAATGTGTGCCCAACCCTCTAAAACTGCTGCATAATTCTTGATCTTAACAGTTTGAGTTTTTTCTCTTGTTTAGTACCTGTAATATAGTCTGCAGTCACTGAGACTGAAACAGCTTGCTGGAATGTGAAAGGACAGTGCCCAAAGTTAGCCTACCCACTACCCTTCCTTTTTCTTACCTTTCCCCTGGACCAGGTGGAAAAGAACAAAGCCAAAACCTTAACTCATATTAAGTAACTGGCACATACAACTTTCCAGTATTCCAGTCATATTTCAGGCATGTTCTTTGCTGTATTTAGTGCTGAGTGCATTTTTGAGTGTCATGTGCTGCTGTGGGTGGCTCTCTCTGGGGGTATCCAACCAAAAGCAATGATGAGTTAAGTCAAGGTAGAGTTAAAGGGGAGGGGGTGGTGAATACAGATATATGTTGAAAGGCTGGTATGTGAATAATTGTTCGTGCCAAATCCAAAGTCCCAATGCACGTTAAAGGTTGAGGTCAAATCTATTTCTAATGTATTTTACACAACTCCATTAGAAGATTCTCTGAACAGAAAGAGAGGGTGCTGACAACACTAGCAGGAACAACCTGCCCCTGCCTCCCCCCAAGCACTGAGAACGGCAGAGTTTACAGTACTGAGCAGCTATGCAGCTAATTGTTTGCCTATAAAATTATAATAGACTGCATGATAGTGCAAGTGATGTGTATCTAAACTGAAAGAGAAATCACCTGGTGATTCCTTAATTGCATTCACTTGCATGGCTAAAGAAATAAGTTGTTCTCTTAAGATTTCAGGCATCACACATGCATTTCATCAGGACACAAACTCCAGCCCAGCAAAAAAAATGAGTGTGAGATCCAGGAAGGAACTGTCATACTCTGAAGTAAAACATTTAAGTGAACAAAGGAAAAGATGACTGTGCTCTCATGCAGAACCAAACTCAAATGTCGTTGTGAATGTTCTTCTAATTGTTTGATCACACTGAAACAGAGCTATCTGGGAAGGAAGTATTTGTGTTTACAGGCATCTGAGAAACACCTGGAGTCACAAAATAGAAAGGGTAGAACAAACAAAGGGGTGGAGGGGAATGGGGCAAGGTTTCTTGTGCTTGGTTTCATTTCCCTTTCTACTTAAATATTTGTATTGCAACACTGAGACAGCAAATGGTTAACAGCCAAAGACAAAACCCACTGTGACCGTCAGGTCTCTGTGCAATCATCAGCAGAACTAGCTATTCTAGCCAATTTAATAGCTTGAAAATGAACTCATTAGTGGTCTTTTATCAGTGGAAAAAAGTCTATTAAATCCGGATGTGTGAAGAAGCAGTACCGAGGCTCATTTCCATCCCACTTGTGACCTGAACAAATCAGAGAAATGCTTTTCAAGGAACAGGGTCAGGCTTGACTGCAATAAGATATTTTCTACACACAGCACCCAACTTGTATCTTTCCTTCAAGTTTCTGATGCAGTTAATTTTAATTTACAGTCTATTTGTCGCTCCCCACATCTCTCCCTCTCACCTCCTCCCCAGTACCGCTGTCATCCATAAACATGTGGGCTGTTTATACTTTATAAAGAGAAAATGTACTACAGTCTGTTGGATTTCTTGATATACCTGCCCAGTGATAGCCCTCTGACAGCTCTGGGCTCCACTTCTCACTGACTGAGGCAGTAAATAAAGATTCAGATCCTCATCTGGAAACTAAGGACCGCAGCAGAATGATGCTGATTTACATCAGCTTTGGATCTAGCCAGAGCTATGGGCAGAGGCAAAATATACTCCAACTTTCTTTCATCCCCTTTGGAGAACAGAAAGCCAAATGTAAAGTGTTTGAGATGTACTTCCCCCCAAAGAGGCAAAAACATAGTTTATGTCAGGATATCAACATTGCTCTGGGATTATGTCTTAAAATTATCTATGAACAGCTATTTCTATATTTTTTGCTTCTGACATAGAGCACAATATTGAGTGATCTAACAAACCTGAGACTAAAATACACATTTCCCTCAGAAGGTGGTATATCTGTAGGATAATGCTGTCAGACAGCTGTTTGCCTTTTAGCAACAGTCCACAGTGAGTTTTAAGTCTTTTGCCTCTTGAGGAGACGATCATTTAAGGACTGTTGTTGACAGAAATATCCAAAAACCATCTCATATCTTGGCATGAATGATTTAATTATCTTTATAGGACTAACTGTAAAAACAACTGCTTCAGACACTTCTGAAACACTGTATTTCCACAAGTGATAGTATCGTTCCTAGAGAACTGTACGCTGTCACTGCATACATAGTGAAATAACACTCTTCAACACTGTATGAGAAAGCCTGTTTCCCTTTTCCCTTGCAACTATTTGGTCAAAAGTTAAACTCATAATGGAATTAAATTATTTTTTAAATTTAATTCCAGACATTTTATGCACATGTATTTAAACTTACATTACTTAATAATATACTAGGATTACTTAATGGCCTCTCATCCTGCCCTGAAACATAACCCTATTATTCCAGTCTTAGCTCTCTTATGAATAGAAAATCCCAGCTATTGTAAATTCCTCTGAAATGATGCTGGGATTTTACAGTGAGTCTGTGGGCTAGTTTGAGACCACCAAACTCATTTACTGTTGTCTGTTAAGCCAGGCATGAATCACAGATCTCTGGGGTGAAAATTTGCTTTATTAACCCCCTGGGTCACCCAGCTACCAAGGCAACGGCTTTCTGCAATGAGTAACTCCATAACTAAAGCATCAGCCACATGAAATCCAAATCCCTTGATTAGAACAAGGGCTGGTAAACCTCAGACCAGGCACATAAATACTTCCCAGAAGTTTGTTTAGTTCTTAGCAGAAGCTGTTCTCCTTCACTTGCTTTGAAAGGAGCAAAATTGAAAATTGTTCCCCAGCCTGCTTCGCCAGCCCAGAGCTGGCCTGATATCTTGATTCGCATGGTCCCAGCCTCACAGCACACCACAGCAATTCTCTTGTCATTGCTTTGCGTACTTCTTGCATGCCCCTGTCCTGGGGGATGCCCATCAGTCCAGGAGGTCTGCACATGTTATTAGCTTGTCTTTTAGATGCTGTACAGTTTGTTGAGAGCCTATCATACACTTTATTGTGCATCAGAAGAGGAGACACGGGGGATACTTTATCCCATGCAGTCCAAACTGAAATAAATTTGGAATTAAGACTAAGTATTTATTTAGTATTTTAAGGTAAGCAGAAATCTCATTTACCTAGGAAAAAGGTTCCACCCTGTTAGGTATTCTGAAGTCTGGTTTAATTGCTGCATGTCTTTCAAAGACATAAAAAAGTTCATAGAATTACAAGAATATGCCAAGTGATTGTAACAGGAAAATGTTGTTGAACAAATAAGTGTCTGTCTGATTTAAGATGTTAAGATTTGTATCCCTGTGCAGCAGTAGATGCCCTGCAGCACAGGCAGGCTGCAGTGGAGCACTGTTAGGCAAGTACCGTTATTACAGAGCATTGCTCAATCTGCTTCCTTGCTGAAGCTTTTGACACACTGTAAATTTGTTTGTAAAATTCGACTGTGCTTTGCTTAGCACATCTATAGACCGGCAGATGTGTGCATTTGTGGCTGAGAAGTAATTTTATGTTATCTGAAGTCCCATTTTTATGTTTCAAAGTCTTTCTCCACACATCACTGGGAATGTTAAACTCTCACAAAGCAAGGGAGAGAGCCATTTAAATAACACGCATACAGATAACATGCTGGCTTTTATTCTTTGTTCTCAGAAAGTATGTAATGTACAAGAAAAGAACATGGTCACCTATCCCCTTACTGGAGAAACTGTCATTCCTAATTCATTTATACAGAGTACTTAAGATGCCTTGAGCGAACTAAAATAGCTTTAAAGGAAAATTAATCTAGTTTGACTGGAGAAAACTAGTTTGGTTTTTTTTTTCTAGAAGTGTAACACATTTGTTAAAGAAAAAGGTCGTGCTGCTTTTGTAGGCCCATTCAGGAGGACTGTTAATAAAATCCTTTGCCGTGTTTTCCCCTCCCCATGGTGAAAGGGTGGCAGCACATCCAGCCACCAAGCACCACCCAAGCCAAAGTGATGGAGTGGACTCTCCTGTCGATGCTTGCATTCTGTTTGGGTCCAGACTGGGCAGCACTGTACAAGGTGAAAGGTAATGTCCTGCCCTGCTGGGAGGTAAAGCCCCTCGTCCTTGCTTGCTGTCGGGAGGAAGACCTGAGCCACCTAGCCCCAATGATGTCAGGGCAGCCACACTGGCTTTGGATGTCTTCTGAGAAAGCAATCATGAAATGAAGGAGCAAGTCCTCTGTGCCCAAGAGGGAGGACCAGGCTGGCAGGGTTATGACTACTGAGAGACTGAACTGCTCAGGACTGAGTTTCCCATAATAACTCTACAGCACATTATCTGTTGGCCTTGCCTGAACTAGGCATGTCGAGCAGACACCTTGAAGGGCAGAGTTTGACCTCTTCTCTACAACAAAGTTGTTGAAGAGGTGTGGGCTGGCTGAGAATGACTTCTCAGCCTTGTCTTCTTTTCTTCTCGCATCTCAGGGAGCCCTGTTCCTGTGGCTTTTTGTGTTGAAGGATTTTTACTTGTTGCTTTGTGAATAGAGATTTAAAGCACTGATTTTTCTAGGAATACGAGGGAAAGTACTTTGTAGAAATTAACACACTATTTTGCATTAAATTAATCGATTTGTTCTTTTTTGGAGGAGGGAGAAATGCTGTACTGATATGCATGATGGTTCTTTGGTTCTTACGATATATACTGCTCTCTGTCAGCTTGGTGGCAATGTCAGTGTGCTCTTCAAATAAGAGTTGAGATTAATTAATGGGTAATGTGTTAAAGTAGCAACTTTTCTTTATATGGCTGGATACTGTCAAGAGTACTACAAAAGTCTTTCTAATGGTTGTACAGTGGTATTTAACAATGTTGTTGTATAACAGTAATACCACTACTTGTAGAGTTTTTTCCTACAACTTTTAAAAGCACATAGATTTTTTTAAGGGCTAATTTCTGTCGTCTGTATTCATGGGAAAGATTTGGACTTTTGTCCTGAAAATATATTTCAGGGGAAAGTAAGAGCCACAGTCAATTTTGAAATTGCAAATCTGGGTAAAAAAACAAAATCCCAAGATGTATGGTTTTCATTGTTTATATTAAAATTCTGTAAATGTGTCAATGAGGGAAAGGTTCTTTTTTTTTTTAAAGAGAATTGCAAACTCACATGATTTCTCATTAAAAAAGTCTAGATACTATACTGGTTGTAAATAAAGCTATTTAGAAGCAAGGTGTCCAGACAAGGGCAATGAAGCTGGTGAAGGGTCTGGAGGACATGTCTTATGAGGAGCAGCTGAGAGAACTGGGGTTGTTTAGTCTGGAGAAGAGGAGGCTGAGGGGAGACCTCATTGCCCTCTACAACTACCTGAAAGGAGGTTGCAGAGAGCTGGGGATGAGTCTCTTTAACCAAGTAACAAGCGATAGGACAAGAGGTAATGGCCTCAAGTTGTGCCAGGGGAGGTTTAGACTAGATATTAGGAAGCATTTCTTTACAGAACAGGTTGTTAGGCGTTGGAATGGGCTGCCCAGGGCAGTGGTGGAGTCCCCATCCCTGGAGGTGTTTAAGAGTCTGGTTGACATAGCGCTTAGGGATATGGTGTAGTTGGGAACTGTCAGTGTTAGGTTAATGGTTGGACTAGATGATCTTCAAGGTCTTTTCCAACCTTGATGATTCTGTGATTCTGTGATTCTGTGACTGCAGGGTTTATTTAGGGACTAAAGAAATATTCCAAAATTCTATCCTGGAATCAACGAAGAAATAATTTTTTAAAAATATTGAGATAAAAACTCTTTAGAAGAATAAGGCAGTTTGTCCATATACGTATTTTTTAAAAAATCTGGACTATGTGTACGTAGCATCTCTTCAATTTCTTTATAGGTTTAGAAATCCCCTGCCATAGAATATCATGTAGATATTTAGAGCTAGATACTGCAAAATAGCTAAGATATTTGTCCTGGTAGCTCACCCCAAAAATTCGTTAAGTAAATCCTCCCAGAAGTCTGGGCGACTACTTATCCCTGTAATGTTATCTTCTTTGTAAATGTAGGTGATCTGTATATGCCAACATAGCTTCACTGTTACACAGGTTGCACAGGTTGTACAACACCCGTTGTGAAGGTTAATATGTGTTAGATAGCTGAAGGACAAAAATTGATATTTCTTATACAAAAGTCTTTATGAGTTCTGATATGAATCCTCTAAGATACCCATGTTTATACATCATAGCTTTAAGAGCATGATGGTCTTAAAGAAATACATCGTACATAGGCTGACATGGTCATCCTGAAGGTCAGATATTAATATTTAGTAATTACTGATTTTGAACACAACCTAGCATTATTTTAAAGTCGTTATAATTGTGTAGGTGTGTTTATAATTTATTGTCATATTGGAATCTCATTAGATTCAAATACATTTCTCTGTTCCCTGTTCTGCTGACCAGCTGGTTGTTTGCTGTACAGTTCAGGACATGCTTAAGAAAATGTACCTTTTCTTTCACTTTGATGGGAAGTGAGCAGAAAGCATTAGTCTGTCTGATGACATGGGACTGAACTGTTGCATAGCTCCCCAAACAATGGTGAATTCCACTTCATTGTAAAGAAAAAAAAAAAAGGTGCATCTCATTAGTTCTCTGCTGTCATTTCCTGTAGGTTACCAGCTTTAGAGCACTCCTTTGAAATGTCATATAGCTGGTTTTAAAACAGGAAGAAATTATCTTGGAACTTTTGAAGAATATTGACATTTTTCCTTTAACAAATTAGAAGCTGAAAGAAGACAATTGAAAAAAAGTGTCTTGTCTCACTCACATCCCTGCTCCATCAAAATGCTGTCCTTTAGGGAAGGGATATACTGTCTCCTGACTGTCATCACTTACACCATAGAGAAGCACCTATGAAAAGCTGAGAAAAGCAATGTTATTCCACCAGTCTGCAGATGGCTATAAGTATTAATATGGTCATGTAAAGATTCTTAAATAAATTACAATGATACTGAAAAGATGACAGTAGCATCTGATAATGACTTACATTTGAGACCCCGATGTCAAAATTTTCTTATTCAGACAGATGAATTTCATAAAACTGTATAGACAGACACAGAAAATATAGTAGCTGTCACTCTTGTGTTGCTCCTGTCTAATAAGACTGAGCTTTGAAAAAGTCATTGCATGATTATTTTGATTTAAAGAAAAGAGAGGTTATATTTTGCCTGTATAGAATTGTGTCTATAGAGTGACGTATTATGTAATGCTGGCTGCATTTACAGACCAAAAGAGTCTTAAGATGGTATTGATTTAATCTGTTGAGTAGGTTTTCTGCTGCAGTCTTTTATTAATTGGAGTGGTCACTACAGCACTGAATGTTTTCCTCATTCCTGAAAATTATTTTGGCATAATGGGTTCACCCTGACTTCAGCCTACCTTTTTATAGCCACTGTGAGTCTTGGGTAGCAGAGTCTGAAAGGCAAGATACCCAGCTAACAAACATGTATCGCTGTACCAGAGGAATGCACAAAGTGCAAACACTAAAGCATGTATCTGTATGACAGTAAATTACCCAGGCTTCATTTGAGCTGAATCTTTTAGCATCACAGTCCAGCTGGTAAAAAACACACCTGGGAGCACCCATCTCAGAGATGCTGCTGCGGCTGGCAACCACGAGCAGGGGTAAAGCACATCACAGCCTTGAGTGAGCTCAGCAGCTCCTGAAATAATACTGTAACCGGAGCTCCAAGGTTGCTGTCTCTGAGATTGTTTTCCTCATAGCAAAGTGGAACGTGTCAGCTTTCAGCCAACTAAAACCCATTCAGGTATCTATCCTATTCATTCCTTATTGTGCTTTGCATTTCTCTTCTGTTTCCCACCAGAAGATGTAATGGAGACTGTCTAGAGGAGTAATATAAATAAAATTTTACCAACACCAGTTTGTAAGGTGCAAGAACAGATGCAGTATGATTCACTTACTATCAGGCCTTTGTTCCATTCTCATTGCTTTCCTGCTCAGTTAACTTTTAACAAGAGTGAACTCTTTTGAACAAGCCCCTGATTCATTCATTTTAATACTTTCATTTATCTCCTGATGCCTGCTGTGGATAGGAAGCCTAAAGATATTTCATTAATGAAGCATGTGAAAATGAACCAAGTGGACAGAGTAAGCTATTAATTAATTTTCATGTTTTTTGCTTATCAGGGTTGTGCAAAATAGTTTGGGCAGATTAAGAACACATTTTAACCTTATCTGAAATGCTAACGGAATGAAACTGGAAGTCAAAGTATTTAGCAGCTTCTGTAGCACACAATGTACCACTCATGTCTGTCTACTGTGGGTCAAGAGCAATACAAGAATTGGTGGCTTTTGGCTCACCAAGCACAAGCCACAAACACACATCTGAATGGGGAATACTCACTTAAAATAGCGGAAGGAGTGTCTCGTAATCTCAGCTATGCAACTATTAACAAGTAGTTTTTAATAGTAACATTTGAACAGATCTTTTGATGTACAGAGTAGGGAGGAAACCTCCAGCAAAACTCCTTTGTAGGTTAAAAGGGGACATACACATTAGAAATATTGGTCTTGTAAATTAGAAGAGACTCAGAGATATGTGAATACCATTTTTATTGTAAAAACCTAAGAGTGGCCCTATGGCTTGCAGCAGAGGTATATGGAGCTCAGTACTATGTCGCTGATGGCAGCCAATTGCGGACATAAGGGCAGAGCACATGCTGCTGTGAATAGTCTCTCACCACACACTGACCAGCAGCTGAAGCATTTCCTGAGGTAGACACAGTGTTTTGCACCACTGCAGGAATAACAGGGGGAAAAAAAAAAAAAAAAAAAGTGTTGTATAAATGACTTGATTAGTGTATGTAAATTGTCCAGTTTAAGACTAGTCGGTATGATTGCATAAAACCACCAGAGTCCATAGATTTCAGAGCTCTTTTGAGTTTACTGTATATGAGCTATTCTTTCTAGAGCTGCTTGGTGCAGTTGTCCCAGGTTTCACCTGATTTATGAGTCCATTCCTGTAAGTGCTAAAGGCCCTCCGCTCATAGTTAATTGAGTCCCTGTCAAAGTCACCAGAATTTAGCTGCTAATCCCAGTCCTTGTGATCAGTTGTTTTCTTATTTGCTGTATGTTTCACTCCTTTGCCTGGATTCCAGTTTCAGAAAACTCTCCCTGGAGTGCTTCTCCTGTCTTACCTCCTGAGTGACAGAAAGTGTCTCAGCATCTCATTTCTCTACACTGCAGACTACTTTTAGAGTACTGATCAGACCTGCAGATCTCCCTCTGCCTAGAAAGCTGTTCCTATTTAAAAATCTGTTTGGATACTGTTTTCAACCTCTTGAATGTAGGTAATACTCCATTTTTACTTGGTAGCTACTAGTGTATTTTATTTTCCTCGAAAAAATGTTTCAGTATGGGTCCCTATTCCCTTCTTACTGTAGGTTATGATTTAATGAGCTTTAATAAGCTTAGATGCTGAGATAGATAGATAGGTTCTGCTTCTTACATTTAATATAATGTGTTGCCATGGAGATAAGTTCTTCTTTATCTGACAAGTGACAAATAAGCCAAAGAAGACCTTGCCAAAATAGTTCAAAGATTGGAAATGTGACATTAAAAAAATCTTTTTGCCACTGAGCTATATTATTTATTTTGCCGCTCTTTTCCCTGTTCTATTTTATCTCTTCTCTCTGGAACCAACTTTACCATCTCCACTCATGCTATCAGGACATGTTACCCAGTGGTGGAACTGGCATTTGGCTCCCTTGTCTTGCTCTCTGTTCCCTCATCAGCAAAGACTGAAAGGCTTTTTCTTCATCACAGATCCAACACATGGTTTTTTCATGATCCCACATCTAGCAGTTCACTGTGCAGCACTGCAGGAATTGCACCAGTTGGGATAACACACAAGCTCATCTCCTTCTAGGGTTTACAGTCTCGTTGTTTTAGCTTGTTCTTGGTACTTTTCCAAAGCTCTTTGCCATTGTGTGAGTAACCCTACTGGATTAGTAATTTAGGGTTTTGTTCTTGGGATTTTCTAGTTTAATTGGTTAGATGGATTGAATAATCAATTTAAAATATCCACCTGTCAGGGTAGAGCTAGACAATTGCCACCCTCTTGTGTTCAGGCACATACTGAAGCACCAGAGTCAAAATTGTTCTCTTTTACCTTATTAAAGCACTCGGGAGCACTGCCACTGATTTAACCCCTAACACAGCAATGAGGGCTGTGCACTCAGAAAGCACAAGACAAGATAATCTTCTCAGCACTGGAAATGGCGTGAATAGTGGGAGTAGTGTGTGGAGCTTCCACAGAGAAAGGAGAGAAGAGCTATGTTGACTCTGAATGTTTTCAGTTGACCACTGAGCCCCAAACTAAAAGATAAATTTTGTGAGATTATCATTCATTTTCACTTTGCAAAGACTCCTACAAGGGCTGTACCTTACTGCACCAATCACTACCCTGGCTTGTGTCTTACATCTTTGGTGTATTCACATCAGCACAATTTATTTGTTTCCAAAAAGGACTGAATTTCATGTCTGTGATGTAAATATCAACAGTCTTAAGAAAAATTCTGGCTGAAAGGAATGCATGTGGTATAGTAGTTCAGGCAACCTGAAATCCTCTCCTGCCCTGCTAGGAAAGCTCACTGCTCTCTTTATTGCATGTTAATTTATGGAAGACATATGAATTTAATTATGGAAGATAAACAGGTTTGAGTTGCAATGAAGTGGTGCTTCTGTAAGTGTACAAGGCATATTTTTCAAATTCTTCAGAAATGTTGTGCTAACAGCATTTAAATTTATAGAAAATTTACAGACTCTATTCTTTTCTTTTTTACCTGAATATTGAGTACTCTACAATCATATTCTTTTAATCAACAGAATATTTGTTAGCTACCTCACAGAATGCTACTTTTTCCCTAGCTTGATGTTCTGAGCAATATAGGAAAGTCAAATCCAAATCGGTTGCTCCATTATTCTGGCCTTCAACCAAAATTACTCTAATTTAACCAACTAATTTTATTTAATGATTAAGTACTCATTTGAAATGTGTCTGATTTTTTAAAAAATCTAAATGTGTCTCAGAGAATCCAAATTGAAAGTAGGAAAAATGCAGCTAAGTAGTCAATGAAGTTCTTAATTTCATGTAAATATCAACAAAAGTGCTACTCTGGTGTTCTCCATAAGAAATAAATTACATAGAACTAAGAATTCAGAAGCAAGGAGGCAATAACAATAGGATGGCTATATGTCATGTAAGAGGGAAAGAAGAACATTTCTGATCTGAATATTTTTTGCTTCAAATTAATCAGTCACATGAAAACCTGGTGGTCCCCATTAGCAGCTATTCTTCTAAGCCTTCTTTCAGTTGTGAATGTTCACATTTTTGGAATTGATTTTTCATATTTGAATATATCAGTTGAAACGACTTAGTTTCACCTGGCATCACACTAGAGCTATTAAAATTCCTGTCATTATCTTTCTCACCATAAATTGGAAGAGATTTGGGAAATATTCAGTGCAACTGAACTGAGCTTCTAAAAAGAATTTGCTTATTACAGGATTTCTTGTGAATATTTTATATAAGAATTTTTAAAACTATGGTCTAAAATATGTGTGGAAAGTATTCTGAATTTTTTTCATTGAGCTATGTTGATGTGCCAGAGTAAATCATGTTTAACATTTCCAAAATAAAAATGTTGTGTCAGTGGGTTGAATTAACTACCTTAGTGATGAAGCTGCATCTGACTATGATGGAGGGTTCTCACTTTAGCTTTCTTCTGTATATATTAGAAAATAATTATATTAGGGTATACATTAGGAAATCATAAGATTTCCAGAATGGTAGTTGAAACAAACCTCATGAGGTCTCCAGTCCAACCTCCTAGTCAAAACAAACCTGTGGCCAACACTGGATTAGGTAAACATGGATATGTCTAGCCAAGGATGGTGCATCCACAGACTTGTTCTGTCATATTTTTCTATCAAGGACAATTTGGGTCTGTAATGTTTGTAAATGCCCTTCAGGTAGTCATAGGCTAGATGACCCCTTAGCCTTCCCTTCTCCAGACCAAGCAACCTCAAATGTCTAGTGTCCCATGCTCTAGGCCCTGGACCATCTGTGTAGCCTTGTGCTGGGCTCTCCCCAGTTTCTCAGGATAACTCCTAAACAGGGGGACAGAAACCTGAGCACAATATTCCATTTTTAGCTTCACCACCACCAAGTGGAGGTGGATGGTAACCATCCTGACCTGCTAGCCAAGTTCCTCCTAAGGCAGCCCTGTGTGCATTTTGCTTTATTTGCAATGAGCTCACACTATTGGCTCACATTCAACTCAGTGTCCATCACTACCCCAGGTCCTCTCCAGCAGGGCTGTTACTCAGCCAGTCAGTTCCTAGTGGGTAGTCCTGCAGGTGCAGAACAGTTCACTTATTGAACCACACGAGATTCTTCTGGTTTCTCCAACCTTTACCTGCTGGAGGACAAAATAGTCACCCTAATTTGCAAGGATGCAATTCTGTGTCATTGTCCAGGTTGTAGAGGAAGACATCTCACAAAATAAGCCCCACAGCAGTCCCTGGGTTATTTTTGACAAAGAAGTTGCTGTCACGCAGTCCCCATGATGTGGCACATAGCTTGATTTCACTTTTCAGAAGTATTGAAGAAAACATATAAATTACATATTCCTAATAACCTCTTACATTAGGGCAGAATCGTTCTTCGTATAACTCTTCTGAATTTGGAAATTATTTTTCTCCTTATTTGTATGAGTAGATAATCTGTTCTTTCACAGTTTAACAATAGTAATCAATATTATTAGAAAGGTCTCACTTTTTGCATTGGGAAGTCATAACTTTGAGAGAGCAGAATTGATTTTTTAGAGCCTTGATAGCTAAACATCATAATTTTCTTCTCATTTAAAGAAATTATTCTTCTGTCCATCTAGGTACCAAAAGCTTCTGTAAAACGTTATTAGTATTTAAGAAGAAACATTGGGTATTTGTCAAGAGCTTTACTGCTAACAAACTACAGGTGTTTACTTCAAATTTGTGCACACTGTGTATTTTAGAATGCACACTGTGTATTTTAGTATTCACCCTGTGCTAAGAAAACAAACTGGCAACTAATTATCTGCACAACTTCATAGAAGTCACTTATGCCAATTCCAGTGAATATTCAGTATATCTCTTCTGAAGTACCATAATTCAGAAAGGGACATATACGGACCAGACTGGAGCAAATGCAAGTCTGAATGAAGCCAAGATGTACATCATGCACTTAGTGCTTATTTATAGTCAGCAGTCTTCAGCCATGGCAAGAATCAAGCTCGTATTTTCTTTATTTTTGATAAAGAGAGAACTTACATAATCAAAGTCTATCAGAAAAATGTCTAATATGTGGAAAAATTCCACATATCAAATAAGGAGGCAAACATTTCTCCTCAGGAATGCAGGTGGAGCTCAGCTTCTCTTCAGGGCATGCATATGCAGACTCAGGCTTACTTGAACAAGAAGTGCCTCTTTGCCCAGGATGTCCAACATTAGTTGCAGGAGAACTGAGACTTTCTTACTGCCTCTGAGGTTACCATTGTGCCAGTAATAGCCCTCCACTTCTCCCAGGGGAAAATGCATCTTCCTCAGTTAATGAGTACAAATGAAGTTGCCTGATCTTCTCCAGATTTCTCTCTTTCTCCCTCTTATTCTCTCTCTCTCTCATACACTCATGCTCATCACTTTCTGGGAGCAGGCATGCTCTTGACATTTTACCAGTAGCAAAGAAGGCAAGAATCACCTTTGAGTAAAAATGTTTTTTAGATAGGTACCTCATGTGAAGTGTTGATTGCTTGCATGTCAGATGACTGTGTTTTCCTAAGGGTTTTGGAGAGTGAGAACACTAACCTGAAGGGTCTGTACAATCATGTAACATTTCTTCGTTTGTTTTTTACTGTTTGCTGATGACAGCAAAGGGATAGACTGACTTGGTGCTTTAACCAATAGCATAGCCATGAGACAAGTTTACTTCAAGTTTATTAAATCTTCTGGCAGTTTGCATATGTGGAGGGAGTCTCTTGGAGAGTGAACAGGTGGACTTATCCATCGTTGTTTAAAGTTGGCTCAAGTTCTCTTGCAGAACCATTGCCATGTTGTTGTCCTGGGTAACTTGGTAGCTCAAAGGCTGGGAAGTTAGTCCATGTGATTTCTCCCAGGATTCACTTTCAGGCTCTTTGCTGTTTTATATCCACCTGCTTCTTTCTGGAAATGTGGTTAGACAGTAGAACTAGAGCAGTCACCGCTCTGTCAGTGATGAATAACCAATGTGCTGCTCATTCTCCCTGATCATGCCATGAATGCTTTATGCTGCCCTTAGCAGATGTTCTTTGTTGGAAAACTTGCAAACTAGTTATGATAAAAATCTAATCAGAGAGGTTTAGTTAATATCTCTACTCCCAGCCTCAGGATTTTCCTATGAAGATAGCTGAGAGAGTTGGGGTTGTTCAGCCTGGAGAAGAGAAGGCTCCGGGGAGACCTTATAGCAGCCTTCCAGTACCTAAAGGGGACCTACAAGAAAGCTGAAGAGGGACTTTTTACAAGGGCATGTAGTGATAGGACATGTGGTAATGGCTTTAAACTGAAAAAGAGTAGATTTAAATGAGATGTAAGGAAGATCTTTACTGTGAGGGTAGTGAGACACTGGCACAGGTTGCCCAGAGAAGTTGTGACTGCCCCCTCCCTGGCAGTGTTCAAGGCCTGGTTGGATGGGACTTTGAGCAACCTGGTCTAGTGGAAGGTGTCCCTGCCCATGGCAGGGGGGTTGAAACTAGATGATCTTTAAGGTCCCTTCCTACCTAAACCATTCTGTGATTCCCTGATTCTATGATTCAGTTGAAACATGGATTCTTTGTTTTTTACCAGACACCATCGGAAGGCCTGGAACATTTCCCTTCCACTAAGTCTGAATGCTCTTCATTAAATATCAAAATAGCAAGAGTACCAAGTTACCCCTAAAAGGTAAAGTCTGTTTTGAAGCATCCTTTATGTGCAGTCTCATCTCAGTGAACTAATTCAGCCAAATCAGATGGAGTTGAACACCGTGGGAAGCTAACCCGTGGGACTGGGGCTGTAGTCATCTGGGGAGGGTGGCACACGCTCTTGGGCTAGTCCCCATCATCAGAAATGTTTGTTCTCAGTCTGTCCAAAGTAAGGCTGAGGTGTCCAGTGATCCGCCAAAGGCTTTGATTTGGATCCTCAGCTTTGTTTCGTGTAGTCATCTGTCACTGGCACTATTTTAGATTTTCAGAATTATTTTAGAAATTACTGGCAAGATCAATCAACACTGAAAGAAAACAGCACCATAATTTTGATGTACATTCTACCCCATGCTTCCGTGTCCTTCATGCTCTCATAAACTTCTTTATCTGACTACCACATCTTTGTCCAAAGCCTGCTGGATAGTAGGAGAACTTTCTGTAGTTTTACAAACAGTAATAGATTATTACATACCCTTCACCATATCTTTGAAACAGTTTTCTTCATCAGCATCAAAGCAATCTTTTCATGCATTTGGATCAGAACAAAAGACTCCTAAGTCACCTTTCCTTCCATTTATGTAGGTTTTACTTTAATACCTGGAGAGCTACTCTTATTTACAGAGGACTGGATTAATCTTCTGCCTAATTTTGCTGCTCCTCTTTTACCTGATAATGTTTTCTCATTTCCCTCTGTTGACAAATAATGATAGTAAGCATTTTTCTCTGCTGTCTCTGGTGCAGCACTTATAAAAAAGGTGTTGTATAGATTTTCACACAGATGTTATCTTCCTGATGAAGTCTGACAGGACAATTGTAATTCCTAGAATGGAAATGTTTCAGGAATTACATATGTTCGGTAAATGTCTTAAAAAAATTAGTGAATGTTAGGTCTGATTAAAGGAGCCATAAACCGTTCTGGGAAATGAACTGTTATTTATCTACCAAACACTGCAGATGGATATACCTCTGTGCTGATCTGCAGGGATTACTCCTGTGGGTCATCTCCACAGGCAGTCTGCTCGCCATGTTGCTCGTGTTTTCTGTAATCAAACTGCCAACTCGTATTGCTTGTGGCACTACTTTGTTAAGAAACAATTTAAAAAGATGAGTTGAACTAGGAAAGGACTCATGAACTTTTAGGGGAATTATGTACCAGGAGAGCATAGCTCCTTTGGAAACTGTCAGGCTTGGCTCTGTGTGTGTGAAGAGGAACATGGCTGAGATTATCAGAACTCTCTTTGCAATCAATAATCATATGTATTGTTATTTTTAGTCACATTACACTTACCAAGAGGTAACTAAGCCTGATCCCTCTCATACTTCTTTCACATCAGTGTGGCTCTGTTGACTTTCCTTTACAGTAATATGAAAGAAAAAATTGATGTATCAAGGAAACATTTTACTCTCTCTAATCACACAAAGGATAATAATATTTTTAGAGTCACATAGGGAAAAGCAAAGAGAAGTAGTGTAGCTGAAAGTCAGACTTGAACATTCAGTAGAAAAATGAGGCTTGGGATGCATAAAATTTCTGTTTAGGCAAGTTCAAACTAATTTTATGAACCGTTCACCCAGCTCAACTTTCTTTTTCTCTCATTTTCCTTTACCAGCTAAAAACAGATATAGCAAACATCAGTAGACCTTGAAAAACACATTAAAATTGAGCACAAAGTTCCTCCTTTCTTTCAATATATCTCAGCTAAATTGAAACACCACCACATTTTTAAGACAACAGCTTTCAAGAAAATATGATATCAAGTTTAACTTTAAAAAAAGACTGTTTTAGTTCAGTCTAAGAAATTTATGTAATGATATACTCCAGAATATGTTGTAAAGAATTATTAAAAGACACCTTCAAAACCAAAATGCAGTATACCAAATTATACCTTGCTTTGTGTGTTGCTTTGTTTTTACAGGTTGTTAATTATAATATAAACCACAAAGAACCTACAGTCAAAGGCATTCATAATGATGTTAGATTGAAATGTATACTATTGCATTTACAAGCACTCATTTCCTTTTTTTTTTTACTGTGGTTTGGATATGAATTGGCATTTCCACCTCTGGGAACAGAAAGGGTTTCTTTTAATTCCTTAGACCATAACAGTAGCCAAGCAGCTGCAGTGACTGTTCAGTGCCAGTACCATTAGGTATGACATGGTCTTTTGTATGGGTGGATCTGAGTTGGAAAAGTAGATGCTATTAACTGGTCCAAAAATTCAGAAGTGTGTGTAGCTGGCAGTTTGACTAAGCTTTCCTGGCTTTAGAAGGCTCTCCAAAATATATACTTGTGCACTGACCTCCTCAGGAGAGTTTTGTTGCTGGTATAATGCATACCCATACATCTGTACCTTCATCCCCTTGAAGAAAAGGCAAAGAAACTGCCTGTCTTAACCAAATAAGCAAACACCATGTCCATCAGACAGGGCAATGCGCAAGAGCTGTTTGGAGTCATTAGGTATGGTTGGTGGAGCTGGCTCAAAGGAGCTCCACTGTGGTGTCGCTATCAAGATGCAGGGTCTGTTTCTCTGAGTTGTTGATAACTTTCACTGATGGGAGTCAGTGTGTGTTTTGAAGAAGAGGTACAAGGACTTACTCTGGATTTCATGGGTCAATACCCTGCCTTGAAACATGGATTCATTACAGGAAAAACAGGCCATAAGCACTATCTTTTGTGCCTTGAGAAGGGAGGGCTCAGGTGTTTTGTTGAAAGCTGAAAGTTCTGCGTGGGGACTCTGACTCTACTGGACTTCAAGTGCTTTGCTGTTGTCCTCAGTAGGATCAGGATTACACATCTGGATTTGCCTCTCATGGCCAAAAGATTATGAGGGTTGTAAAAGGAATGAGACACATACCCAGCTGGTGCCACCAACTGGTACAGGTATGTGAATGCCCATAGCATTGCCTTGATTTACACTGGAGGTTCAGTCCTGAACACAACCACCTTATTAAAATTAGGATAGATCATACCTGCTGAGCCTCATCACAGCTGTAGCTGTGCTACTTAGATATGAAGACAAACTTTACCTCCTTAAAAGAGAAAAACATACCCTCCCCTGGGGCTGCCCAGCTTCTCGGCAGGATCTGAAACTGCCTGTCCTGCCTGAAGCACAAGGCAGCCTGGCTTTATGGGCTGTCAGCACAAAATTCTTATCTTCATGTCTTCTCTGTCTCTGCTTCTCCTGTTTGAAGAACATAGCAAAAACAGGTTTGCCAAAACTCACCTTGTGCAATGCTTCCATTTTGTTCTAGTTTTGACATGAAAATCCCTCTTTTTCTGAACCTCGTAAAAATTGAAGTGCTGCTTAGGTAGGTTTTTTTCCTCCCAAAAAACACTGGAATCCAGCCTTTCTACCTGTCTGAATGAGGGTTTAGGACATTAGTCTAACTGAAAATTGTTTGCTAGTTACTGTGTTAACCACCTAGAAATGTAAGTTTTGCCCATTAAATCTTCCAGAGGGTTGCTAGAAGTTACTGCATAAGCATAAGCAGCATGATTTCATTTCCAGGAGCTTTTGTATTTGCTCTTTCCAAAGCAATTCAGTGAAAAATGTGACAATATCACAAGCACTGAAAGGCAGAGATCTGATAATTCAGGATGTAAAGTGTTTCTGCTAAATTTTACTAAAATATGGCTTTGATTGATATCATGACTGAAAACTGCTATATGACTGATGGCATTTCAATGGTGTCTGTGAAATGGAAGGACCTAAGGCTTCAGATCATCCATCATGTGCAGATGTTTACTTTACTGCAAGGGTTCCCATTCCTATAAAGGGGTTTGCCTGTGTGTTATAGTTGGAGCACCAGCATTCTCCATGCCATCCCGACTCATAGCTAATTGGAGAAACTCAGCACTGCCAGGTCTGATGCTCTACACAAGTTCTAAGTTTATTTTAGAATTTGTAAAGAGTAAAGAGAAATAAAATGCTCACATACAGGTGATGCAGACAGGTCTTCTCAAAAATCTGCAGTAGAGATCACTGGAGATCACTTTGGCAGTTATGTTTTGCACTTGGTTTAGTCGTGGCAGGATTGTTTTCTGGACTCACTGTTGAGGTTAGGGGTGGTTATGGACTGGAAAAAAAAATTAGAAGTTTCTTTTCTCCAATCAGAGTTCACCTCTAATGAGAGTATTTTGTTATTGAGCAGTAAGGTGCTGTTAATGAAACATCACTGATGATCCACTAGGGACTTTGCTGTTCATATTGATGCTTATGTAAGGGCTTAGATGACTACACTGACAGGCCCAAGATAAGCAGGCAATATGAGAGTGCACAGATAAGATATTTGCCTCGTTATTCTGCTATATTGTGTTTGTAATAAATTGTGCAGTGCTATTTAATTTGTAGTTATTATGCACAAGATTGATAGATTCTGGTTATCTTTTGTAAATAGCAGATTACACAGGCAGACCCAGCCTTAGACAGAAAAATCAAGGGATTATTTGGGACCCTGCAGGTCCCAAAAATTGAAGTACTGTTTAGATTGTTTTCATTCCTTCCAATGTCCAGTCTATCTAAGCCAGTTTTCAGGCCATCAGATTATTGCATGATATCTGGCCATGTACCTAGCTTTCCTCATCATATCTCTAGTCAGGGTGAACTTTCCTCTGGAAGTACAAGGGTGCCCAAAGAGGCAGCAGCTGCAGAGCTGAGGGGTAATCCCCTCACAGGTGTCTGTTGCTCTAAAGCAGAGACTAAGCCATGATCTGTGCCCCTAGTTTGGGATGTGGCACCAGCCTGAAAGGTACTGGTGGCTAGTCAGTATTTGCCTGAATGACTCAGGATGCCAAGTGGCTGAAGGTACTTCAGCTTTATTCTTTTGTCTAACACTGACTAGCCACCAGTTGCTCACTCTTTTAAATACTGTATGTACTTAAGAAAATATATTGCTTCTTCAGAAAAAGTAAAGCATCCCATTGTTGCTAGAAGACATGAAAATCAGCACTGTGTAAGCTCAAAAAGCACAACATTTCACCTGATCAGAACCTGCTTGTGCTTCAAGTTCTCAAAGCAAACACCTCGTCAGGGTCCAACTCTCCTAAAGAGATTGCAGACGGGATAGTTTAAAGTGCCCAAGACACCTTTAATAAATGATTAACTTAACTTTAACTTAACTTAAGGGAAAAATGCCTTTGCCCCAACTCGGAGATGTAGATGTGACAAAGGTGTATAGGATCAGATCTCCCCATGGCATTGCCCAGTCTCAATTCACAGCTTTGCAATCTTCACAGGACATGCCATCTTTTGCACAGTGCAGTTGCATGACACTATCCATGTAGCCCTGTAACAGGTATTGACATTGCTAGAAAGAAGCCATAGAATCTGTACTGAGTTTGTACGGCCTCAGGACTGAAGCTTGATAAATTTGCTTTGTCTGAACTCATGACCTGCCTGCAGCTTTGTTTTCCCTGGTTTAGCTGCGACAGCAAATTCTCTAATTGACCAGGTAGCTATGGCTAATTTGTTTTGCTTTTGTTTATCTTTGTGTGGTAGAACCATAGCTTTATACAGATAGCTGTAACAAGAGTTATGCCATACAGAATAAGATATTTATGCTTCTAACACAGCAATGTCATGCAGAGAAATGCAGACTTGGTATGATAGCAGAGGCCCTGAGAGAGGGAGGCACAAGATGGGCACAGAGGCATGCAGGCATGGGGTGATAAGAGACAGGGTACAGGCGGGTATTGGGGACCCCATGGCTATAGACAGTTCAGTAGTGGTCAGTTAAAGAAATGCAGACATGGAGATGGAAAAACTGGTTTTAGGGGTAACTCAGAGAACATAGTATCTAACACATGCAAAAGGCATCATGTAATGAAACCTGGATGTGTGGAGCTGCAGACCAGTGAAGAATGAGCAATGGTGTAAAAACATGTTACCAAACATATAAAAATGACCCGAGTGCATCCTGGAGTGAAGAGGAAGAAATTACATGGACATCATGCTTGTCCTAGTGCATGATGTCTAAAAAAGTTGCGTGGCACGGCAAGGTGGAAATATATTACTTTGTTTTAGTTTGTAATCCTTGTTCAGTAATGTTGGCATATTCTGCCCTTAACATTAAAACATAAATACTAAGCTGGTTTGATTGAAGGTGATCTAGAGTTCTGTTCTACTTCAGTGTTACACTAGATGGGAATAAAGTCAGGTGAAACAAATGTTTGTTTGGTATTAATGGACAAAAACGTCCCCTATCTTGGCATAAGAAAAATAAAACCTGAATGGCAAATTGTTGAATATTTTCCTAGCGTACCATCTTGTATGGACCACAGTTTGAAATTCCAGTGTTAGTCTTCATTATGTCTGGAATGGCATAGTTCTGTTGGTATAACTCTCTTATCTTTCATAAAGGAAGAGGAATGAGAAATCTGACATAATTGCATGGTTTTAAGTCAGAGCAGTATTTCTAGCATCTAAATTGTGTTAGTCAAGACATCCCAGGGTCTGAAAGAGCAGAAGAGGCTATTAGTTTTTCTTCTGGATACTAAACTGGTACAGATGTGAAATATTCCCAGTGTAGTTCAGTACCTGCTCTGTCTCTGGCATATCTCTGAGATCCTCCCCCACGTGGGTCTGCATACAGCTGGGCAGGCAATGTGGCTTCGACTGAACTGTACGCTAATCAGGCTTTCAAATGAAGATGGAGCATAATTAAAGTCAGTGTAAAATTACCCAGAAGGCAGTAACACATTTTAACAGGCTGTAGCTCTTTGACATTTATATCATTAAAAAAGTATGTTCTCTCCTTAGGAGTACAAACCCGGAAGGTGTTTGATCTGACCTAGCTGGGGAGGCTCATGACCTCCAAAAAGATGTGCTATGCCTTGCAGAATTCAGCTATAAGGCATGAAAACATGTTCATGCTTCTTTCTGTATCTCTGCCGCAGACACCAGCCTGGCTTGCGGCCTCAACTCACATACAGAGAACAGCAGCAGAAAATAATAATTCTGTTCTGCAGAGGCAGCAGTGCAATGATCTTGCTTTGAATGTCACCTCACACATCGGCTACTTTTTTGCCTCTCATGCATGGACGTACTTACACTCCCCAAAGTGGCAGAAATTTTGTTGCCAGCTCTTGTGGGCTCATCTCTTTAAGCCAAATGAGCTTTCAGGTGGTAAAGGTGTCTAAAAAGGTAGACAAGAAAGCCCACCCAGGAGTTTTCAGATCTCAAGTGAGACATCTCTCCAGCTTGGGCACCAACAGAATGAAAATTGTGACCAATTCAAGGCAACTTCCCCTTCCCCTGTGAATGCATAGCAATGGGATTCCTGCTGTCCCGGAGGAAAAAGACTGATTTGGGATCAGTAGTGACACTGGGGTACAAGGCACTCTATGGAAGAAAATGCAGATGTTTCAGCAGGTTAAATCATGCTCTTCTGTCCCACAAGGGCTGTGTGGCCACAGTGACCAAGAGAGTAAAATTTAAAAAATGAGTAATTTGATTTAGAATGGCAGCTAAGGCAGGAGTTACATTATTGTGCACATAAATTTACTCATGGCAATTTCTCCAAAAGGAGATTTATATAGTGGGTCTAGAAAAATATTAGTGGGGGTCTGGAAGATAGAAATAGGGGTCCTGCACTAATACAGCTTTATGGCATCAGTCTGGCTAGCTTGGAGCATAGGTGGGACTTCATGAGTAAAACTCCTCCTGGGAGAGATATTAGTCCAGTCTGCCAAGGTCCATATGAACTTTTGTGACGTGGAAACTGAACAGGGTGGCAGCGTGCTTTTCAAGACAATCCCCTACACAGACAGTAGAGGCACTGGGGCAGCCCCCTTGCACCTAAAGGGTTCAGGGTGTCATGGGACTCCATCATTTTCTGCCTATCCGAAGGTGATCAGCCACTGCTTAATCCGTTTTCCCATCTCACCATCATGTAAATGAAATGTGGCATGTTTCTGTAAGAGGCTATTAGACTGCTAAGGCAAATATTTTCAATTTGATTGGATTAAGTAAGTATACATGGACTTCATATTCCAAACATACTTTCCATATCATTTACAGCCAATATACAGAAAAAACTGATGGACCATAATCAGGAATGAATAGATGCCTCTTAAAATATAAAGCAGCATTCTCGCTAGGGTTGATATAATAAGGTCAGTATCTTGGGAATAATGCTACTATGTCAGCATTTCTATATACTTTTCTTCTCAGGGGTTCATAAATCACTGATAAAAAAGCAATTGTCTCAGAATGAAAAAACAGTGGGCAAAATTTTATATAAAATTAGTTAAGCATTGGTTTTAATTTGAAATATTTTTTTGTGTTTTCCACTGCTGGTTTGCTCATCTTCAACAAAAAAGACAAATAGCTACTTTTATAAAACAATCCTGAGGAGGTAAAAAGCTCTCATTTGAGCTCAGCTGTTCAAATTTAGACTCCTCTGAGCTGTGTATTTTCCCTCCCACTGTCATGCTGGGAGGCAGCAGGAGGGAAGGCTTGGAAGGAAGGATCGTCTTCGCTGCCTTGACTGCTTGCCACAGTGCACACGGGTCAGCGCCCTTCGCTTGCACCTGACCTCCACGCATTTTTTTTCTGTTGAGAAAATGCTCTCAACATCTGTGTGCCTGCTAATAGACATATGTAAAACTGGCATTGTCCTGGTGATGGTGTGCTATTTCATAGCCAAACCAAGCTACAGCCCTCCAGGTGGGCATTACGTTGCCTGTTCTGCTGGTAGGACACATCTGGACAGTTGAGGCCATTCCTACATGACCACGCAGAAGACTGGTATGGGTTGTGTGAAAATATAAAAGAGCTGTGGAAGCACAAGGAGAGGAAAAAGGTTAGAAATGGTGCATTAGGGGTTTCATTTCAAAGAATAATGCTGTTAGGGTACTAAATATAGGGTACTAAAGGTACAGATGGTGTAAAGATATTTTCAAAACTGCATGCTCAACGTATTTTGAACTAAATGATACAGCCTAATGGTGTGCAACTGTAGACACCAAAATGCCTTTTAAAATTTGGCCTTAAGTATTTAACAGCTAAATTGTAAAACTTGGGCACCTCTAAACTTTTTAAGGATTTCGGCCTTTGTATTAGGCATTTCTGGATATTTTATCATTTGTATAATTAAACTACAGGAAACAGGCAGGTAATGCTCTAATTGGAATGTTATGATTTTATATTTTCTAAAATAATTTTTAAGAATTATAAAACTGTGCTGGACTTCATGGTCTGTAGTTCATCAGGAGCATTGAAATATCAGGTAAAGTTAATTAATTCAATCAAATGCTTATTAATGTGTTTTACAGGTAATTTCAGTGGTTTTGACTTTATTAAAATAAAAATGGATGTATTTTTATTGTGACATGAAAAGCTACAATAAATTAATGGTTATGTTTCTCAGCTCATTAAAAAGGTAGCAGCTTGATATTGCATTGTTACTGCTGATTATTTCTACAGTGAGAAAACGTATGGCTATTCCTTGCAGGCAGTAATGATAGATAATAATTGGTTTTAAAGATGCCACCAGAAAACCTTAGCAAAACGAGGAAGTGAAACAGTTCCGGCATGACCAAATGAAATAAATTATACTATATATTGCTGTGTATTATAAAACCTCTGCTGGTAGCTGAATGCCTGCTCAATACCACAAAAAACAGCTTATAAGGTTTTTGCTGTACTTAACCAAAAGTCAGCATATGTTTTCATTTGATGTATAATTGCATATGACAATAATGTACAGGAAAGTGAACCAATATCTGGCAGTTTGGTTGAATTTGCACAGATACTATATTCAGACACTATGAAAAAAGTCTATTATTGTCTTACAAGCATATTTAGAACTCAGCTAAAAACAAGATTCAGTGGAACATTTGCACTATCCAAAAAGAATGGTGAATAATTCTGCAGAAATGAGGAGAAATGCCTCCAGAAAGAGAATTGCTACTTCAAGTCTAACTATATTTGCTTGCTTCTCCTGTGATCATGTTTAATCCAATGTAAGGAAGGTATTGTATTTGCTGAGGTGTCTTTGGAAAATTACAGTTCTATTTCTTATGGAAAATAAGATTTGTTTTATGGTGGACTGTACCCGGATATTGCTTTATTAACTGAATTTTACTTTCTGCATTATATTATTTCCATTCATTCATCATTCTTCCCTGCACATCTGTGTTGCTGTGGGAGCTCTGAGAAAATGTGTAGAGGAGGAGTGCTGCTGGTTGTCATGTGGGGCTACATTGGGATGGTATTTGGCTTTAAGAAAAGGAAATAATTCCAAAGATTCTTGTAGAATAGGTCAGGGTTCATACCTCATAAGCTAAATAAAATAAAAGTAATGAGACAAAGCAATTATATTGTGGAATAAGAGATCCCCAAGGGTTGTTACACAGATTTAACTACTATGTCTACAATTATATCACTAAAATGCCTTGCCAGATTAGGCTGAACAACCGTTCTGAACCTAAAGACAGTCTGTGGTAGCTCTCTCAGGATTGTTGCTGTGAAAACAGAAGTGTGGAAGATGAACATCATAGGCCAGATCCTGTGAGAGAAGAGGTAGCCTTTTAAAGTACTGAATGGATATGCTTCTCCAGAGTAAGACAGGCAAATGCATCACCCCGTGATTACTGTGGGAAATGTTTCCCCTCCAAAGCCATGCCCCTAGGTACCAGAAAATACTACTGTGTTCTTCTAAGGACCCACTCCCTATAGTCTTTGTTTCAAGGGCCTTAATTTGGTTGTAAAAGAGGGGCTACAGACTTCTATGACTTGGTAACAGATGGTCATGGTGTTGCTTTGGCTATGCCTGTTCTTCAGCCGCTGCCGTCACGGGCTGGCCTCCCAGCAGAGAGACCCTATCCCAGGCTGAGCTGAAGCACTGCCTTGTGAGTTGGGATGCTGAAGATACCAGCACCTGCTCCCCTTGCTCTGGCAAAGGTTTGGTATCCTCCGGGAGAGGGCAAGAGTGAACAGTTTTCTTAAATTACAGCTAAATTAACTAAAAATACACTGTCAGAGCCCTACCTACACAGCGGTCAGATTTGATACCTAAAGGCACCTAGACATGCAGAACCATTTCAGATCCAGCCTTCTAGAAAATGTCCTTTGCTGTGTCAGTTCTCAAATTTGTTTTTCATTAACTTCCCTCTTAATGCCAAGATTTTAAAATTCTTCTACCTTAATTTGGGATCCTAGATATTGAAATCAGGCTTCAGAAGACACAGGCAAGTTTGGATGTGTTCAGAATACCACTGGCTCTTACTAAATTTCAGAACCAAAGTTACTTATTTTGAACACAGAGTTTAGTTTTATGTGTCAGGATGTTGTATCCAGAAGGTTTTCAAATTAACTTCTGGATGAATAATGTCAGGTTCACCACCTTTCATTTTCCCCTCCCAATAAAGGTTCATTAAAAATGTATTTTGTCATGATTACAGAAAGTAGAGCAAAATTGTACGTTTCCTATTTTGGGAAATCTTGACACTTCTAATGGGAAGTTGGTTGGGAAAATAATGGCCATCTAAAAAGCCTGATAAGCTAGGAAATGTCAGCCATTCATTTCTTCCCATTTTTAATATAGATCTACTGTGAAATACTTAAATCACTATCGTTTCATTGTTTTAGAGCACAGTATGACACAAGTCACCAGAAATATCTTGATATCTAGGTGTAACAGGTAAAATACATAACAAGACCTTTTTCTAGAACTGATGTATAGAAACTTTATTAAGACCTTCCTACAGATCTCTTCCATGCAGTTCATGCTGTCCATACACCATTTAAAGAATCTTTGCCCCACAAGAAAAAAAAGCTGTACTGATACACAACAAACTATTGTTGTTATAGACCAAAATAATTGCACCCAAAGTGACAACTATTACACCTTCCCATTACTTTTCTCTCCCATCTTTACCAACTATAGTGCAGTAGTGGGCATAATCCTGGCAATTTAAAGCAAGCAGAAGTTTCGCTGAAATCATAGCTTTCACTGCATAATTGCTATCTCTAATTGCATAAATGCAGCCTATTTGTTTGCACTGTTCTCTTAGGCAGCTATACCAACTAAGGCATTTTATTCCTAGTCACACAGTTGACATTTTCCAAGACATTTTTGGTGAAAGTGTCTCTTTCCACAATAGTTTTTGACACAATGGGATCCTGATCACAGTTGGGGTTTCTGGCTGCTATTGTAATGTAGAGTAGTAAAGACCTCACCTCCAATAGAGGACAAATGAAAAACTATCCGATAAAATAGGACTAAGTTTGGTTGGGGAATCATCATCTTTGCAGGGATATTTTCTTTCTTCTTCTTTCTTTATTGTGAATCTCTCTTGGTTTTGCCTGTACTGTACAAACAGTCTCTGTAACCTAGTGCTTTTCTTTTTGAAATCAATAATCATTCAAATTATGTGGCACTTACCCTTAAGTGAATCCAATACATTCTTTTCTCTGTACAGAGAGAAATTGTCTGTAATAAATCCTATTCAAAACAATTTCTTCTTTTTCCTCAGCACACATTTTACGGAAAATTATTCACAAATATGCATCTCTGTGCATGAGGGAACAACTATATTTACATGTTCTTGAGTTGTTTTACCACATAAGTTAGATTGGTATAGATACACGAAAGAAGAAAAATTAAAGATTTGCTTTGAATTGTGCAAAAGACCAAGGATTCTGTAATGACTGCTTGTTGGAAATGGAGGTTGTCAAACTCATTGTCATGATAATTACTCTAGTGTTCAGTCTTCTAACTAATATTAGTTAGCAATTGTGACATTCAAGGGGACTGCTTATGATAATGAACAGTCAGCATCTAGTGACCAATATTTCCATGCTCCAGCACTTAGAATTTAAGTTCTACAAATAGAGAAAAAATATTTTTAAAAGAAAAAGAGTAAAAAGCCTTAAAATTGAATATTTGACCCATTCTGTCGGCAGAGATCTCTTGCTGGGTAGCTGGTTTGAAACATAGCATATTAGAGCATCCAGTCGCAGTTTTTCGCTTCTGCAACATCTTCCTTGAGAAGGCTTCATAGTATTTTGTGAATGTAAGGAAAGTTCCCCTTGTTACCAGAGGCAGACAAGTGTCAAATCTATTGTACTAATTATGAAATCAAAGTTTCATTTACATTTTTAGTCCTTTTAGAAAGCAGAGTTGAAAGACATTTTTAGGCATTACACCTGCCTGTTCGTGACACTGACAAATAGTATGGTTTTACAGTTGAATCATAATCTTTAAAAATGTTTTCCCATCTTCATTGTTCCTCAGGGAAGAGCTTACATGAACAAGAGAAATACTAATACCAGAAGAGAGCAAGGGAATACTGACTACACACAAACTGCTGTCTAATGCACTATTAAATAAACTGAAAAGATGGGGGAAGAAACTGGTTTCTGTAATTCTTTTCATTACAACATTTAAGGAATTCTTTAATAGAGACAGCCAAATTTCTCATTCAGGGTAATGTGATTTTTCTTGCACTCTCTGAACCACCTCTTGGGCTGTTTGGCAGATATTTCCCATATGGTCCAGATCGGGATTCGATCCTCTGGTTCAGCAGAAGCTGTCCCTTCTTCCTTCACAAGGTTGTGAGGAGGCTAAGGACAGCACAGCAAGGACCTTCTTCTGTCCCCCTCAAAAGCCATGCACTTGTGTCCTTTGGAGCCCAAAGCTCAGCCTTATTTGAAGCTGGCCTTTTGCAGTTTAAGTGGTGCAGGCACTGCCGCGTGCCAGCACGGTGTCCTTAATGGATGCGCCACAGAAAGAGAGTGACTCCATTAAACCAAAGTACAGCCTTTTAATTCCCTTTGGCCCTGAGCGCTCACTTATCACTATCTCACAGCATCCTACATCCAAATCAAACCTGCCAGCTGCTTGGAGCTCTAGTTGTATTTAATTTAGTTAGTTAAAGCGGCACCTCGACTTTTCCCTCCCAACCACAGACAGGTTCCTTTCAAGCTATGCTGAGTGGGCGTTTTCTCTCCTGACATGAAAGGGCAGCCAATTTGTAAGGGGGAAAATTAAATTTAGGACTCTCAGTTCATATGAGAGGAAGGAAAATAGAGCAGGGGGGTGAGACAGGGGTATAACATTTATAATGTGCGTTCAACATGCACACACACACACATATATACATACTTGCAGAAACAGTAAAGATATTGGATCAAAAACAGCTAGTAATTTTTGAACAATTGGTGATACTGTGAATCTCCACAATAGACAATTCTGTGTCTATTGCTAAGACTTCATGAATTTTATCAATTCTTTTTCTTTCCCCAGGGAGAAAGAAAAATCAGATTTCCTTCTACCCCTAGAAATCCACCAAATCCCTGAACCAAAATATTTTACCATGAATGTGAGTGATCTGAATTCAAATTTTTATGTGCTCAAGAGTTCCTTTATGATTTTGAGCAAGTCACTCAGCAGTTACCACTTATAGTGCTCTAGTCCTCCATCTGTGAAACAGGACTAGATCTTTCTTTTAGGTCTCCATTTATTGTAGTTCACTCAGGAACCCTCTGAAGCATGGATTGGCCATGGATATATGCAGCACCTATCAAAATTAACTCTGAGGTCTATTCTCCTTTCAGTCTGCCTGCTTGAGTCCCTTTAATACCAGTCTCTACAGAGCTGTGACCCTGAAGCAGGGGATTATAACAGAGGATTTAACTGTGGGAAAGAATAAGAGTGGATATGTAAATGTTAGAAGATATCGAGTGATTGTTCAGCAGGAGGGCAGGCATGTGCTGCATGCCTTAGGAAAGACAGCCAAGAGTCCTGCTGAAGTTTTACCTTCTAAGATTGTTTCCTAGAGAATGACACATTTGCAGAGAGTGTATGTATGTAGCTTGTACTTATGCAGTAGAACAAGCCTGTTTGGGCACACAAACTTTCTGCATGATGGAGAGACCACTGTTGTGGAGGCTTTTGCATTACTAAATTTTCTGGAAACCCTGAAGTGAAATGCAGTAATTCAGATTCATATGTATATTCATTGTATTGGTGTTCCTCACAAATGGGAAATGTGTTTTCTTTGGTGAATTTAGATTGAATACTTGCTTTTTATCTTCTTGAAGATAACAAGTTCATCCTCATCCTCTCCCACATCCCATGCCTTCCTGTCCTGGAGCATCAGCCACCTCCAAAAGCAAGAAGGCAATGAGTTCATCCTAGACAACCACTCCTTGCCCTGTTAGCTGAGACTGATAATAAGGGGAAAATATTTTTTCCAAAAGGGAAGAGCAGAGGGGCTGCTTAATTTTTTCCTAAAGAAAGAAAAGGTCTCTTAGCATCTACTGACAAATCCTTAAGCACAACTGTTGCAGCATTAGCTGCTACAATCAGCAAGCAGGTCCTCTTGCATACAGTGTCACCCATACACCCTTAAGAGATGATTCTTATATTAAGACCTTACTGTCTACACAAACCAAGTTGAATGGCAAACAGATTTTGGAATTTGTGCTGAGTTAGGTCTGTTCTCTTTATTCCTATGACTGTGTCCTGAGTTTAACTGATTAGATTAGAGGTTCTCCATGGGACTTTGGGGTAAACAGCTTTGTATTACTTAAAGTTCACAGAATTCAATCTGCTGTTTTGATATACGAGGTCAGAAAATATTGAAAAGATTATATACACAAATACAGTGTTTGATGCGGATTGTTTGTTTCCCCACAATTGATTTGCCATGGTGTCTTGTAATTTATTCATGCAAGGGAGCTGTGATGGATGATGTAAATTATTTTAGTTTTCCCTTTTGATTTAAATAATAATAGCCAATATCTTAGCGCAACATGAAAATATGGGGATAAGACTTGGCAAAGTGTTGCAAAGTTACTTTTTTGTTCTTTAAGGCAACAGCAGTTATAAGCATGAGTTCATTATTCAGAAAGAATGTGTTTCTTAAAAAGAGTGAAAATGTCACAGTTTAAGAACATCACCTGAATGCTGAGAGGCGATGCTGTCAGATGCACATAGGAATAAAAGATGATCAAATGGAGATATCTTTTTTTTTTTTTTGAGCCAGTGGTCCTTTTTTCAAACCTTAAGTCATTGCAAGAGATACAAAATTAATAAGTTCTGAAGACAAAAATGTAGGTTCTGGCATAGAAGTAAGCATTTTGTAAAGCTGCCTCTTATGCGTCCCTCTAGGGATGGAAGCTTAGAAATACAAATTGGAACTGGAAAATATAATGTAAAACAGCCCAAGACAACTGAGCTGGACCTTACAGAGCTGCATCCATCCCCAGTATAAATCACTGTGAACCTACACTTGACTTCACTTTTATCTTGGTTTTAAATAACTGTTTTCTAAAACATTCTTCTATGATGTATAAACTGTCCATACAGTTTACCAGAAAGATCATGGCAATGTACACTCAGGCATAAGTCTCTCATCCAGAACTTGTCATCCAGGTCAGGGATGACCAGACTTACTGACCGTGTGAGCTGTCCCAGTGCTTTCGTATTAACAAGCCTCATTGCTCCTTCACCAAAGAGGTTGGTCTTTGAGAGACGTAGATAGACAGGAGGTAGCAGAGGTTCCCCAGATGTCCCATGGCTAGATTGTGGAAACACACTAGACTGACTGTTCACAGGGGTGGCACAGGTAATGAGGTCTCAGCAATCCAGGGAGTCAGATTACCTAGCACAGCTCTACTGCCAGCTGTGCAATGTAGCCCTGACTTGAACCATGTATGTGCTGATAAATCTGAACAGATTGATTGTTTTGATGAAAATAGGATAAAAAAAGGAAGGAAAGCAGAGGGCTCTGAGGTTGACCTCAGTGCATGACCTCAGTGAAGAGCTGCAAATCTGAATCCTCATCCCCTGATGCCCAGTGTCCCATGCTGCATGCAAAAACTACACTGCTGGTATTCTTTCTTCATTGTACTGGAGAACTTGAGTCTCCCCAAAGTACTGGTGGAAAGCTGTGAGGGAGCTCATCTTCCTTTTGCTGCTTTAGACCTTGTCCTCTGGAAGATATCTATTTATAGGCTACACATCTAATTTCAAGTTTTAATCTACATGCCAAATCATGCTTCACAAGACATCAGTCTCTCAAGATCATGAAACTCTTATCCTTAATGCTCACTGTTTGGATGACTGTGCAGAGAGACCTCTGTGAAGGATGATATAGTGACTCTGTTCCTGTTCATGCAGAATCACAAGGCAGGAGAAGGTTCACAGTGATAAGATGCTTTTGGTGAATGTGACTTCCCAGAGCCGGTTCCTACACCTTCTGTTTTCCGCTGTGACTGCCAGATACCACCGAGAGAAGAAGGACCTTTTACAGCATCGTGCTTTTGTCAGTGTGGCCCCTTGATGAAAGGGGCTGGTGCTAGGTCACTGCAAGAAATAACTTTCTCTGTTGGGATACTGTGTTTGGAGCAAGGGCTTGCAAGGACTATAGACTGACCAAGAGGGCGGAATTCAAATAGTCTCTTTCTCCTGACTGAGGCAATGCTTCAGGTACACAAAAGACAGCAGTGTGTCTATATCAGAAGCATCTGTCTGCCAGCAGTACAAAGGGTATTGTTCCTGCTGTTTTCCATGGAACAAAGGCACATATATGGGAATCACAGGATGTGATTAAAAAAAGGGGAGATAGCCAGGAGCTAATGGGAAGTGACAAAATCCTTCATATACTTTCTCTTCCTGTAATATCTAAATTCATCGCCTCAGATACAGAAAATGCTTCTTCAGCCAAGCCAAGAACCAGATCAGATTCGAGTATGCAAAATAAAAAATCACGTTTGATTTCTGGTTCCTCTGTGCCATGGAAACATGAAGCTTTCAAATAAAAATCCACCAAAAATAGGTGAGCTAGCAATGCATTAGAAAGTGAGAAACCACAAATTATTCTGGTAAACCTTTTCTTACACTGCTTGTGCAGATAATGTGCACGTGCTTTTACAGTAATAAGCATATCCCATGCATTTCTGTATTACCTGCAAAGCACTCAGGCTGATTAGGACAAAGTTTAATTTGGTCCTAATCAGCTCCAGGCAAGTGGACCGTGAAATTAGGTTGACACATTAATTTTATGTTTTATAGTTGGTAGCCCTGCCCAGTTTGCTTGACTGTGCTAGACCAATTTTATAAGTCTATCTATATATGCATGAATATATATATAAACCATTTCAGTTGTCTCAAACACAGGTGCCATGATATAAGATGTTCCACTTTTTCTTTGGACTACAGGCAATCCCTCTTGGGCCTCACATTTAAAGCATCACACTTTCTTTTAGTTCCAGTCTGCTGATGGTGCTAATGTTTAGTGACAGTTACTCAGTACTAATGATCACCTTTGGGGATTTTCAGAGTGCTTGCCTCTTGCTGGTCATTGGTGAAATGTAATCAATAAATCTGCCAGCCAGGCTTTTCCTCTTGCCTTTCCTATTGGAATTAAATTAACATCACAGTAACAGATTTGTGATGGAGTCCCCTTGCCATCCATACGTGAGTAATGCCAGTTGAGCTGATCTATGAAGTGTACCGTAAAATTATAAATACATGGATGAAAACAGATGATTTATACTTATATAAAGTTGTTTTTGCATATAATTCTTGACTGTAAAAAAGGAAGAAAATTGTTTAAAAATTTGTTCTATTTGGTTCTGACTTTTTTCCTGATGAACTGCTCCTATCAGCTTTTCTCTTTCTAACTCACATTTGTATTGGCATGAAGGGCCATTTCTTATTTTTATTTTCTGACAAGTTGTTCCAAATATTTTTTTTTTCCAAATTTAAAGTGGTCTGTTACTTTACTGTATTTTACATTCAGTAACTGCCTTTAAACCTTTTTTGCATTGTTCACCAGACAAAAGCTATTTGTGTTTTCTCTGTAGGGAACCCAGGATGTCATTATGTATTTTATCAGTATTATCAGCTAAGGGTTAATAATATTTCATGTGAAAAATTACATTGTTTATTTTAAACCACTGTCCTTAGTACAGTGACTTTATTTTCTATTTATGATTGTAAGAGTAATTTCTCTTCTCTTCCCATTTGTCTGATGTAGTATTCAAACAGATGCTAAATGTTTTCCATGGAGTTGACAATACTGTATTTTTGACCAGAGGTAAAGCAAAATCTTGCAAAGCATCGTGAGAAACTTCCATGGAAGTTTAAATTTTTCTTCAAATTTTTATGCAAGTTTAAGGAGAACTGCATCTGGAAGACAGAGGTCTGTCCTCATATGCTAAGAAGTAGTATAATTTGTGTTACAGGGATGTGGGTCAACGGCTAAAAGCATCTTGTGTGATAGTGAGTGAGTGGGTGTTTCTAAATGCTTATAACTTTGTCACAGAGTGAAAGCTCCCAGGCTTTTCAAAAGCAGCAGTGGCTTTCATAAGATAACGGAGAAAAAAAAATCAGAATAGCAAACCATTGATTTGTCTGCCTTCTGCTTCTTTGCTTTGCCAGTGGGAAAGTACAGAGTTTATGTCCTTCTGTAGCTCATTAAGTTCTTCTGAAGGTTGAAAATTTAAAAGCTGAAATCTGTAAATAAATAGTTATAATAATTATGGACTAAATGTTGTCTGAAGTATCTACACCTGAGGAAATTGTGAATTAAGAAAAAATGAGTCCTCTCATGGCAGTCACCTCCTTATCTTGGCTGATTGCCTATCATTTTCTTGGTTATATCCTGAGCAACCAAAAGACAGTTGGCTCAAGCACTTGTTCTTCCTGTCAGTAACTTTTCTAATGCAAGTCCTTTGAACACCTTTTCCTTTGAGAGCTGCAGCAGCAGAGGAGCACGGGAGCTGCTGCCCTTGCCAAGCATCACAGGCTGCCTGCACAGCTGAGATCCTGCTCTGTGGGTCCTGCTGGCTGTGGTCTGTGGGCAGGAAACCTTCACTTCAGCTTCTCAACAAGTACTGCCATTTTCTTCCTGCTTCAGGAGCCAACTCACACAGTGACTGCCTTGTTTGGTATGTGGGTTTGAGGCACCAGAGAGAAACCATAGTGTCAGAGCCATGGCAGAAGAGTAGGAGGCAGGGGCTAATAGGTTACATTCCCCTGAGCTTGCTATAAATATATTTGGAGTTTCAATAACTCTCAGTTACATCATATAAATGACTCACACTCTGCCTTAGTCCTTGTAGGATGAGGGTCAACTTTTTGGCCAATTAAGAAAAGTAAAGACTATCAACTTGCAGACACTCTGCAGTTTCCTGGATTTCATGAGTTGTGCTGAGTAGGGAAAGGAAAGGAAGTGCAAGGGAGAGGAAAGCCGGTGAGTTTGTGCTGGTTTATGATGTTCTAATCTGGTGGTGCCCCAACTCCTACAAAGTCAAACTGAATCATCTTGAAGATTTAGGCCTGTTTTGACATAATTTTCCTTTAAAAGCAACTATTGTAATTCTGCCAATAAAAATGTTTTAGATCCCAAATCTTTTTGAACATGTTAATCATAAATTTAATGCATTTTTCTTAAGCCAAAGGTAACCAAATACTGAACCTGAAAATGGCGTATGTGTAATGAAGTATTTCAGAAACAGAACTCGGGAATAGGCTACGAACATATGCACATACGAAATGTGCAACACCTACGTTTGTGTTCTGTATCACTCCTCATATATGAGTTCCATCACACGCATGTGAATAAGTAGCATATGGCTTTCAAAAAATACTCCTGTGGATGCTCTTAAAATACATCTCACAAGAAGTGATTCCCCTCTTCTGAGGAAAACTTTCATAGTTTTTCTCTCCATGTGCACTGATATTTTAATAATTTTTCATCAACGTGTTTGTTGTCCAAACAGGCTGGTGTGTGAAGGCTGCTCAGTTAGTCCCCAAAACAGCAGGGAAGAAAGTTCTCATGAACCTGACCCAGGCACTAACTGGGTGCTGTGACTTACCATGGGGAGGAACTGGTGTCTTCACCAAGGCAAAAGGACACCAAGATCAGTGGGGTTACGTCTTCTTAGAGCCTCCTTCTCCTCCTCTGTTTGTGACATGGAAGAATTTTCCTACTGCACAAGGGTAGAGGGAAGAGAAGATGAGATTTTAAAAGATGAATGAGATAGATAAACATTTCTGAGGTTATTTCCATTACTGCATCCTACCATGAAGTCTTTAAGGAAACCATGATAGCGTCACTCTGAGATGACGGTGCATGACAAACCCTGCCTGCCCCTCTCTGCTCCTACCTCAACCTTCACCCCCAGCTCAGCCATGCCAGTCATCTGGCAGAGGGGTTGTCCTGTAATCTGAATCATTAACATGGTCCAGGTTAAAAAAAGAGGTTATATTTAACTGAGAGCTGTGATTAGAGCAGACCCTGCCACAGGGGCAGCAGCGTGAGGTGGGGATGGTGAGCCATGCTGCAGAGAGAGGTGAGGATGGGAGAGCATCAGTGGGAACGGCTTCAGCTGGTCTTGTCCCTGGGACTCACCCTCCAAAAGAAACTGTCAACAGCAGGTGAATTCCACTTTGATACTGAAGTGTTTCTTTTTAACAATTATGAAAAATTACTTGAAAAGTAAGACTTCCAACCAGACCTAAATCCTTTGTGTGATGCAACATTGCTGTGCACCAGGGAAGAGCTTTAGGGGACAGTGCAGTGCCACTACCCCACGAGCATTACCCTCTGCAGCAGGCACACCGACTTGGTAGGAAATGTGCCAGGCATACGTCCAGGTAGACGTGTCCTTGTGATTCTCCTGGCATAACTCTTAGGAAAGTAAACACTCATTGCCGGGCTTGGGATGTTTCTGAGCAATGAAGAATAACTGCACAAGGCTTGGCTGCAGGTGTGTGATAGGCAGGTCCATTAAGGCTGCTCTTTTCTGTTTTGTCATGTTTGGGTTTTGTTAAGCGCAGAGGCGTATTGCCAGCACTTCTAAGAGGGCATAACGAAAGTAGAGGCAGTTGCTTACAGGAGTAAGTGGCATGTCCAATAGAAAATACTGATGGGATCAGGCCCTGGGACTAAAAAATTCTCATTAAAAGGTTTTCATTTTTTATCACTTCCATTCAGCCCTGTCACCCCTGTTCAATAACTAACACTATTGACTTCAGCTGAGTAAAGATTACATGTGAACGCAATGACTGATGGATTAGGCCACGACATGTGAGATGTATTTTCTCTTTCCAGAGCACTTCACTGTAGTCTTTTTACAGATGACAATTATAGCATTTGTGCAGGCTGATAACACTACAGTGCTGCAAATACTAAATTAAATATTTGCTCTGGGTTTTTTCCCCATTTCCAGTAATTGCATGCATGCCAACATATTTTGAATCCAGTCCAGCATTTTTTGCACTGTATAACTTTCAGAAATGTAGCAATTATAAGCCATTAAAATTAAACATTTTATGAAATGCAGATGCCAATTTATAACATAAATCAGTACTTTTATTATATTACTGAATTGACATTTATTATGTAATTAATAATTAGAACAGGCGTTCCTTCAAGCCATCCACCATTACATAGGGATAAATTACATCCCTAAGGGGTGACTGTAAATTTAGAAATTGCATAGGTGCACACATTGAGGGAATCACAGGGAGATTGGGAATTCTGGGTGGGGCTTCCCATATGGAGAAGGCATGGACTTTCTGTAGAAAACAGTCTCTCCACGGGTGCAGGAAGTGCTTGAACCATGCTGGAGCATATTTCTATACAGTCCCAAGTGCATATAGGTGCTGACTTATTCCTGTGAATATCTGTATAGGGGCAGGATGTAGCACGATACAGAAAATATGCATAAGAAAATAATTTGCTACGGGCTATTGCTGTTTTAGTGTGAATGTTGCATATTCCATGTTAACATAAGAGGTATTTCCATATTCTATGCAATTTATTCGCAGTTATCCATCCTGAGGGCATCTGCCCAGACCTTAAAGGATAGATATGGAAGCAAAGAATGATTTGACCTGTTCTGAGAGACCATTCTGTATGGGAGCTGACTTTTTATATACATGCCCATGTTGTGAACAAAAAAAGCCAGTTTCACTGTAATCTGACAGCCACTGAGAGAGAAACTGTTATCTGCCCATCCTGGGAGGGCTGATAACACCAATCTTCATAGCATCTAAAAATCTGTGCTGAGGGATAAGGAAAGAAATTAACACACTTAGAAAAGAAAATCTTTGCAAGTTACTAACATGTAAATCAGCTTTTATTGATGTGAACCATGTTCTACTGGGAAGAAAAGCTAGAACCACCCCACTTCCTTTGTCTGACCAGATCACTATGGGCCCAATCTGACATGCAAAGGCAAGGTTTCTAAATGCAGCTTCTAGCTTCCTTTTTCTTTTTCTTTTTTTTTTGGTATACAATTTTTTTTCATATAGAAAGCCAGCTCGGCCTGGAAATGAAGGCATGTAACAATTTTGCTGTGCATCAAATGAGCATCTAACTTTGTCATAAAATAAAACCAGAAGAAACAAAACTGCAAAAACATGCTGTTAAAGTAACAGTGTTTGGATGAAAGCAAGGAAATTCAGAGTTAAGTGCCTCATGTCCTTTAACTCAACCCCATTGTGTCTAGAGAGATTGCACTTTGCAGCACTTCACTGGGTGATCATTTCCATCCCTGCAATCCCAAATACAATGGGGTGAATTAAACTAGAGGGGAAGCATTAACTCTTTGTTGCTGTGGGTGCTGTCAGACAATCTGGCTGTGTAACAACTTGCTGAAAAATGAGATTCAAACTGCTAAGAAAAATCAGGGCTTGGTAGTTCCCTGGGAGTCCAGGGCACTGCTTAAAACCAAAAAAATTAACACAACCACCAACCAAAATACTACAGCATAGCCCTATTTTTACTCTTTTTTTCTTTTCCTTGAATTGCGTCTCTCATATTGCTAGCCCTCAGGCAACAGAAGTGTGAAGTGAATATTTCATACATATTCTTATACACAAAAAATTACATGCATAATACATTATAGATCCTTTTACTTCATACATAATATCCCACGTGGTGATTTCTTTTCCAGAAAAGGATGTGTGAGAAAATGGCAAATCTATTCTGGGTTGTAACTGTAGGCAACATGTTACTAAGCCTCTTGCCACCACAAATTGAATATAAAAAAACCTGTGCGCCAGTTCAGTGTAATAAAATGCATTGTTGATTTTGGGGTTTTTAAACAACTCTCACATGTAGTATGTTATTTCTGGAGTTGTTGACAGCAGTTGATAGAGATGCAAAAGCCCGAAGATCAATTCTGTGTAGCTGACATAAGGAAACCAGTATTTGATGTGCCTCATCAGAGATCCCAGTTGTCCTATTGCTCTACAAACATGGGTACTTCTAGTCTGCAACACGTGTGACAGAGTGTTTACCTGATTAGATATTCCTACAGGCTCCAAACAGGCTGAGAATGACACTGGTATCTCTGAAGAGCTCAGTCAAGAGCATCCTCTCCCAAAATGATGGATATCATAAAACTGGACATTCACAGTGGAGGTGAAAGTGGCCACATGAACTCTGATATGTGGTGAGCAAATCAAGGCCACACGTAGCCCTCCCTAAACAACTACTGACAGACCAGAAAAGACTCTGTAGGCTAGTTGCTAGGGCACACTACCAAAGGCTTAGCACAAAACCTTCATGTAACTATTCTTAAAGTCCGTCTCCTCAATGTATATTTACAACCTGAAGCATTGGCTTGATTTTCAGCATATACTGCTCACCCAGAACTCCAGCCACAGTCTCAGAAAATCAGGCTGCGGGTTTGATGCCAATTTTTTTTTTTTCTTTTTTAGCATGGGGCATAGTTTAACTTGAGTCCCCTCTAGCTTTGAGACTTATCTGTGTGACTGGATACTGAGGCATGGGGAGATTAAGTGACTTTGTCAGTGACTTTCATTACTCAGGTAGGTCTTTCATTACTTTCATTACTGTGGTAGGTCTAGGAATTAGACCTTGATGTTGGGCATTCAGAAGAGTACTTTTCTTCCCTAATAACTGAGTGGTAATACACTGCATTCTTATTTGGAAGATTCACATTTGATTTTCAATTCTTTCATCTCCAGAGAAAGGAGTGCTCTGGAGTCTGAGCACTCAGTCTCTGAAAGTACGCAAGCCAGTATTTCTGTCGATTAATGGACATTAAAGGAATGGAGAATGTCCACTCCAACATACACATTTAAAGCAAGGAGTGAAATAATAAGGAAAATTGCAAGCTAATTGTTCCCATCTGAACTATTTTTCCCAGTGACTTTTTCTTGTACTTCTATTACAGGTTGAATTCAACTGCTCTTTAAGCACATGTCCTATATAAAGGGCATAATGGCTGAGTTGAGAATAAACATAAAAAATGTGAATAATTTTAAAATAAGCAGCCAGCCATCATTAATTCACTTGGTACTCATTACAGTAATATTAATAATGACTAATGTATTGGATATTAATATAGTCTTCTACTGAAAAGCTGTTTTGCTTCTAATTTTATTTCAAGAAAAATAATTAATACTTAAAACTTCACCTATTCTGCCTTGTTTCCAAATCTTCTGAAAATTAAGATCAGGAAAATAAACAATCTGTAAGGTGAGAAGTGAGCTACGAAGCTTTTTACTCTCCAGGTCACACCCTAAATGTAAACCAGGGTAAAATTGATGAGGATCTAGTGGCAATTCCATAGTTTACCCAAAAGGAACTGGTGACCTTCTCTAGTAGCTGGGGAGCAGGTGTCTCTGGTGGCTTCTGCAGGCAGTTTTCTTGCAGAAGGGCTGGTAGAACTGTGGGCACGTGTTAGGAACAGTGGGAGCCAGCCTATGTAGGGGACAACCCACATAGTTACTGCCCAGTGCGTGTGTTTAGTTTATAATCCATGGTGGGAACAAGAGTTTCATTTCCATGGCTGTCAATGTAGAGCATTTCATGAGCAATATCACTTTCTAGATGTAAGGGTCAGGCTTGGTGATACTGGCGTTTGCAGCAAAAGCCATAATAAAGGGAAAATCCATTGCCTTCCATTGTTCTGAGTGTTTTTTCAGGTACTACTTTCCATCATCAGAGAAATCAGAAATGTTGCCATTGCTTTGCCAATAAGTTGAAATGGCAATCTCTCTGCTAATGTGCTCACAACTTGTGCAAACTCTCAGTTACTGGAAAAGCTGTGATCAAAAAGTTTTTGTTTTCTTACTTTTTTGAAGTAAGGAAACTTTTCTGCATATGTTCCACATCTCAAAAATTGGCTTTCATCTGGTAGTTTTATATGGAAATTTATCTGTCTCCCGGTGCTATATGAAATGTAATGTATTCAGAACACTTTTATTCAATGTGAATTCTTTGGGGAGTAAACATGTTTAACAATGAGTACTATCATCTGTAAATTGCTGAAGTTCTTAATTGGCATTCAATTAAGCCTAAGATTATTGAGGATGCTTTAATTGATCTCACTTTCAGATGCAATAAAATATTAAAAGCCAAAAGCAAAACCAGAATTCTGCTTCTGGACATGATATAAAAACAATTGAAAATTGCTTGAAAGAGAATGGTCTGCTTAGTCTTCACTCTTTGTCTAGTCTAACTAGCCCTCCAGGAAGTCTCTGTGGTTTTATAAAATTGGTTTACATACTCATTAGTGTTTAATAGTGATCATTTTTCAGCAATAGTTTTATTTTACTGTTGAGATCAGTAATATGTTAACTCCTTAAAATTCAGCCATGGAGCAGGCACAAGTGAAACCTGCTGTTGCAAAAAGGCTCATTGGACTGAAAGAACAGCAGCAATTCCTCTTGGAAAAAGAGAATATGAAATAGCTGGGGTATGGTCTTGCTCCTTTTGACCCAAAAGAAGTATCTTCATTTCTGTCCCAGATTTCACTTGACCTGAGATGGGCTGGGAATCCACTTTGGTGATCACAGCCTACTCCTGAAGGGTGTGACTTGGGGCACTTCCCATCACTAAGCAGTGCCCTGCCCTCCTTTTGGGTAAACATGTGCTCTCAGTCTGTTCCTCCATCTCTCTGGTTGGACTTTTAGGGATTTTGGCAGCATGCACCCCTTGCCTGTACCACCTTCATCCTGTTGTGCCAGACGCCATGCTGAGGTAGTACGGGTGCCACCAGTGTCCTCCCACCCACCACCCTTGCGGTGGGGCATAAACTGCAGCTCAGGAAGAGGGACAAGGTTGCGGCTGGTAACCCCTTCCTTTGCCCTAGAAAGTTGTGGTCAGACATGTCTGCCAGTTCCCTACCCTCGTTATTTGTTTCTCCTCGTTTTCTTATATTTTTTTTTCACATGCACATTCTCCAGACATTGCCCTCTAGTGCGTAATCATTCTCCGTGATTGCACTCCTGGGGCCCAGTGTCAGACATGAGCCAGGGATAAAAAATAACTTATTTTTCCTATTGTTATTGACAAGTGGGGGACACACACACCTTTATTTGGTCCCCAAATGACAATAAGAAAAACCTAAAAGAGTAGCTGCCACTGCTCAGATTAAATCCAAACTGTCTGTTAAACCTCTAATTATCAGGTTGCCTTGTGGGTAAAATGGTACCATTCAATTATTGGTTTTTGTTCGCTTGTCAGCTGCAAAACACATATTATCACTGCTTTTCAAACCAGCAAAAAGAGCAGAAATTCTGCAAATTGCTTTCTAAATGTAGTTACTTTAAACCTAATACCTCTCTGCAGCATGTCAGCAATTCTATAACGCGATGTTGCATGCAAATTGTATTTAATGTAGGTATTCCAATTATTTGTTTTACATTATGTAATTTTAGTGAAATGATTTCCTTTGTTGCCACGTTACGTGTGGTTGTTTGACACATCCAACTTAGCATGTTAAAAATAAACAGATACACACACACTTTCCTGCACACATTTTATCTGTAAATATCTCTTAACTGTAAATACAAGCAAAAATTGTCAAATGATAGTTAGTTCTCTGCAACCATGGTGAGGTGAGAAATAAAACCATCTTTTCAAGAGTAATTTCAGGACTGAATGTATTTGACAGTCTTTATGTATTTACTTACTTACTTAATCTTGGAGAATACATATGTCTAGGATAGCCTTGATCAATTCATTTCCCATTTGCTTGTGAGTACCACAGCCCACACCCTCCCAGCCACTGCAGGTAACACCATGGTTCTGTTATACAACTGGACTGAAGCTCCACTACTCCTGTGACAAAATACACATCACATTTACATCTGACTTGGCTGGTGGATTTTGGATGTTACACTTCCTTAGCTTTCCATTTTTCCATTCACATCATGTGAAATCTATTTTACTAAAGCAGAGGGAGATCAGAAAAGATTTCTGATGGAGATTGTTAAAACCCCTCCTTCCCCTCCCTGACTTCTCCCTCTGCACAGCCCTATAAGTGATCTCTGCCATAAGCAGGGATCTGTAACACCATCACTGGTGACAAATAAATAAAGTTTTTGTTGAGCTCCTAATTTGTGAGCAATACATTTTACCAAGGCAGGCTGAGAGACAGCTCTAGTTCAGCCTTTTTGTATCATATATTGCTTCTGCCACTCTATAGAACCCTGAAGGCAAGGATTCCTGGGGATTGCTTTCTTTGACCAAAACATTTTCAAAATGTTCCAGCACTTGTTAAGGTAGGGGTCAGGTTTTTGTAAAGTCCAGTATCCTCCTGCTCCCAGTGGGAAACTTCTGGACATTTATTTGCAAAAATAAAGCTACGTGTATCTTTACACTGCTTGAACCAGGTCTTACTCTCCCTTTCTAATGTTGTTAGAAAAAGCAGTATATTTATTTATTTTGGGATGAAGCTGGAATTCTCCTGCAATTCTGCTTTAAAAGGCCACCAGAAAAATTTATCTGTTTAAGAACATAATCAATTATTCATCTTTTGCTATTGGAGGAAATACTTTGCTGAGAATAAGCTCAGTGCTTGACTTGCCAATTAAAAAATCTACTTGCCTTAGGCCAGCAGTGAGGAGAATATTGCAAGGCTGGTTTAACCCCCGGATGGGCTTTCATTTAGCTCTCATGATGCTGGCACGGGATGTTTTTTTCCCAGACGAAGTACGGCAGAGCAGAAGAATATGTGGAGTGAGTCTCCCCAAAGTTTCCACTGCTGATCGTTGCCTGTCCTTACTCAAAGACAAATGACGGTTTGAATTCTATTGACTAAGAAGAGACCACGAGGGGTCAGAGGCAAGGAGATTCAGCGAGGCCAGGCAGCCAGGAGAGGCGAGTCACACCTCATTAGTAGGCATGCAGGTAGGAGAGCTTTAGATTTGTTTCAGGCCCCTTGCAAAGGTGCTTTGACAGCTTGAGTTATGCTGACAGCCTCCCCTCAAAGGGAAAGAGAGTGTCAGGCAAGAGAGATGAAACATGTTTCACTGTCACCCTCCACACAGCGTAAATGGATGGCCCAGCATCTTGCCATCAGCGACGTTCCCATCTGGGGAAAAAATGGGAGAGTTGAGTTTGATGTTATAAATCACCATAATTTGTTACAATTTCCAAAGACAAATATGACAGGGTGGAATTACTTTGCAGTGCTGAGACAGTCATTTGCAGAAACCATAAAGTGCCAGTATAAATCTGAGGATGAGATATATTTAATCTGAAGAAACAGAGCACAGTATCACCTCTGTATATTGTGTTTACCAAGAACTTAGCTGCAGTGATGCTGTGGTATTTCAGGTTGCTCATTTCAATTTACCCTTTGAAATCAAAATTACTATTTTATAAAAATTCTAATGAGGTAGAAAGATTCTTTTGTATATTTTGTATTTGCTCCATTGAAAGGTGAAAATATTTATTATGTCCTATGATGCAATGCTGAGTTTTGACAACAGAAATAGTTTGGGGGTTTACAAGTGAGATTCCAGAGAGGGAGACAATGCACTGTTATGCACTCAGGGCTGCCTCTTCACAGCCATTCCTGTTTAGCAGCTCTTAAAATAACACACCCACGGACATACTATTCCTTTTGGAATTCTCCAGGTCACAAGCATTACTGCCAAATACTGTATCTGGAAACTTTTTTTCCCCCTTCATTGATGGTGGCATAGTCCAAGAAGACATTTTGAAGACAAGTTGTTGGAAAAAATCAGAGATGAATTGAAGGTGTTACCCTGTGACATTTACGTGGTCACAGTCTAGATCATCGATTTTGTCTCTTCTATAGCAGACACCATTTGAGGTGGCACACAGAAAGGAATGTGAGTGTTCAAACTGTAGAAGCTGAAGACAAAATTGCTAATCATTGCCGGTATGCTCCTGAGTAGGTTGCTTAGCCTGTCTGTACCTTGAGTTACCCACACATAACAGGAGGACGTTGCTAGCCTTCCTCACCTTTCCTGTAAAATTATTTGAGTGGCCTGTAGGTAAAAAGATCTCCAAAGAAAAGTGTGAAGTCCTTTTTAATAGTATCCACTTTAATAGCAATCTTTTTTTGCCAGGTGAGAGAATGGTGGCATATTATGCATCTTCTTTTTAAAGGCCAGAAAAAAGAGAGAAATAGGTCTAAATGCTGATTTGGCTCTTACTTAGATAAGCCTTCCCCAAGCCCCGTCTTTTTACTTCCATAAATCCCAGCATTTTTATGTCAGTGAGTAGATGATGATATGTTCACCCATTTAACATTTGGGTGTTATCAGGAGAGAGATGAAACACATTTCAGTGTTGCAGTCGCTACTGAATAAATCAAACCATGGTGATGCAGTGCGATGGTATGAAAATCTCACAGCCTGTGAAGTCAGTCACTCATACGTGATGAAACTGGATCACTCTCCTTAAAACACGCTCTTAGCCGGAGCTCTCAATATGTCAGTTCGCTGCTCTGGAAGAAACTGGCAGGTGTTTTGAGATTGTTTAAATGACAGCAACTTTAGTGTATGTTAAGAAGAAAGGGTTTACTGCTGCCTTTCCCTCTTCCTACTGCCCTACAGATGGAGTTCAGCTTGTTTCAGCCCTTCGAGATGTCATTCATGAAATCTAACAACTGCATGCAGGCAGCCTGCAATAATTGCCTTCACAATTTGTGCCTTTGTTGCTTTCTAATTTCCTGCGCTCTGCACTTGCGGGTGTATGCAGTACATGGCAATAATAATAGGACACTTTTTTCATGCTTGCATTATCATTGTGTTTTCATTTTGTTTCTTAAAAGAGGAGCTAATGTGAGTGGCTACTACCCATGAAAAGTGAGGTGTGTTTCCAAAAGGCTTTGTCTTTCAGGAATGCGCCAACTGGCATGTCTTTGCCAATGCTAGGGGACCTGCGGTGGGTTTGTAATCCTGCTTTAGACAGAATTAAAATCACATGAGCAGAAGGGACGAGCTTCCTTTTCCCTGCTGCAATGTTGTATAAATAGTATGCAAAAGCTCCTTTCGTCTGACTGCACAGGTAGCTTATGGTCTACTTCCAAAAATGCTCTTGCATGTTTTCCACACCTCTTCTAAAAGACTTGCTGTCTCTGTTTAGAGGGGAAAAAAAAAGGTTGGAAAATTACTGTACAAAAACAAACACCTGACTTCTATCATGAGGCAGGGGTTAACATAGGAGAGGTTGAAATCTTTCTCATGTTACATATTCAATATAGAAGGAAAGAAGCAGTTCAGCATCTTGCAGCTCAGCACCAATTTACTGCTTCAATTGAGTTATTACTGAAAGGAAAATTAGGAAGGCACTCACTCATACACACAACACACACTGTGAGCACGGAAACATCTGCTAAACTAAACACTGAAGAACCAGGTGGGCAGAAGTTACACCTTGTTTCCTACAGCCTGGCCTAGACTGCCTGAGTGATGGTCAGAACCACTTTACCCCAAGAGCAGTGTGGTGTGGGGTGGAGGGAGGAGGGAATGGTCTGTAAGTGCCCTGTCAGCACCTGCAGACTCCCTTAGCAGAGGGGATGCAACAGGAGAAGTGGGCTGCTGAAGAGCAGCTTGGGTTTGCACAGCAGGATATTTCCTTTCAGACAAAAACTGAGTTTAGCAGAGGAGATGGTACAGCTGGAGCTTGTCTGTGCCTGGGCCAATAGAGATGGGCAGGGTGGGACGGAGGTTTGCAGTTCATGCTGGCATGGAAAAGGAGTGAGACAGACACAGAGAGAAAGACTGAGGAAAACATGAAGAGTTTTGTGCATTTGTTTGTCTAAATTTCCTCACTTTTTTGCCTCCACACTGACCTTCAAGTTGTACTGAAACAATCCTGAAAACGTTTCAATCCATTTTGCTGTGAGTGCTCCCCTAGGAAAGTGGCTGAAAGTTTCTCCGCACGATGGGAGGGAGACGTAAACACCCGGCTGGGGCACCCCGAGGTGCTGCACAGCCATTAATGGAAGGTGATAAGGGCAGCGATGCCTTTCTCCAGCAGAAAGTGCAGCTTTTCTGAGTGCCACTGGCCCGGCACCGCTGAGCGAAATGTTCCCCCGCCATTCCCACCTCTCTGCCCCCTCAGGGCTCAGACAACCTTTAACTCCCGAGTCCTTTTTCTTGATGTCTTCAGTATTTTAACAACAACAACAAAGTCCTTGCAGTTGTATCACTTTGTGCAAGCTGTTGCCAGACCTGGTAAAGCTGCTTGCAGCGTGAAAATGGTTTGAGGGCAATATCAACCAGAGGAAGAGGGAGGTGTAATAGAGACCAGGGCAAAGCACTTGAGCTGCTGCCAAGGCTTTCCAGAGCAGCCGGGGTGAGAAAGAGTTGTGAAGTGTTGTGAAGAGTTGTGAAGGTGACTGCTTCACCAGCTGGGGCTGGCCCTGATGGCAGGGGCATCGATTCAGTTTCTCAGTCACCTGCTTAGGAGCCTCCTGACCTTTCTGGATTTGTGTGTCCCTTTGTTGTTATATGTTCTCCTCTTACTGATTCTCACAGCAGCAAGCTGTAAGATATCCCAAGTTTGACTGAACCAGAGGCAGTGCACAATATAGTTTCCTAGGCCTTATTAATCTTATAGCATTTGTATTGTTTTTGGAATAGGTATGATCTCCAGGATTAAGCAACAGCCTAGAACCCCATCTAGATTTTTTTCTCCTTTTTTTTTGATGTCTCACTGCATGCACATGGAGTGTTTAACCACTCTGGTGGTGTTCAGATCTCTTATGGTAAAACGTTGTGACTATGCCTTCATTGTCATTCTCTGGCAGCTCTGGATAGTAGACAATCCCAATTATTTTTTCATCCCCTTGACCTTAAAAACAACACTAATCATGATTTCACAGTTTGGCACATACAGTTGACAACGTGCATGTAGCCCAGAGAGGATCTGGAGTTGTTCAAGTTTGCACAGTGACTTGTTGCACTTTCCCAGTGTCTGGGATTGGACTAGTAGTAATGCTTATCCACCACCTCTCGGTTTGTGCAGACTGATAGAAACATGTCTCAGCACAACAGAAGACAAGACATTAAGCAACCAGAGGGCACCTGGGGAGCACTGTGTGCATGCAGACTTCTTGCAGGGATCCTACTAGATAGGTGAGATACATCCCAGGTATCTCTAAGTGTCCTGCTTAGGATAGGAATGCATCATGCCTGTTACAGTGGACTGAGAGGTGGGATCATTGGTGCATCTTCTCTACTAATAGACTGGGAATCATATTCCCAAAGTGATCAAAGGTTTACCCTATTGAGGTGAAGAAGAGAGATAGTTAGGGAATTGATTACAGCCCCTTTACCTAGAACAACTCACCTCACTGAAAATTAGAGCCAGTGATAGATATTTGCAGCATGCAACAGATGAAAAATAAGTTGTCTTGTGTTTATATATCTACTGCAACTCTTTTTCTCATCATCTGCTCCAGAACTGAGGGTTGTCCTCTCTCCTCTTACATGCTTCTGTCAACAGCACTACTTCACAAAAAATTAGTTCTCTGTAAGCAATTTTTGAGCTACTTCCAGCCTTCACTTGACTTTTCTTGGTTCAAATACAAAACTTGGAGAGCCTGTCATCTGGGAGGACACTGTCATCAGCAGAAAGCCCTTGTGCTCCAGGAGAAGGACGGCTGCCCAGTCTTTGAAGAGAGAGGAGAAGCAGAGGCACTGTGTCTCAGTTCTCAGATCTGGTGGTGGGCATCCCATTGCTCCTCCATGCACACCTATTTCTATCAGTCCGGGCTGGGGAGAAAGCAAAGGGTGAAACGGTGTCCTGCAGAGCTTTCCTATGCTCTAGGGCCAAACTCAGTTTCACAGTAATTTAATTTAATGCTAATTCAGTACCTAGCAATTGTACAGCCATTCTGAATGTGCCCTCTCATTGGTCTGATAATAAAGAGCATATTCTGCTCTGAAAATTACTGGAAATATGAACTTCATTAGTGTTCATTTTCTCTGGGGAATCCTGTGTTTCTCTCTCTCTCTGAAGTCTGGCCACAGGAGTTCTGTAAAAGAGCAGTTTATTAGAGCAGAATAACCGTGTCTGAACTACAAGAAGTGTGTTTGGGTTCTCAGAAATCTGATTACAGAAACACAATCACAATTTCAGAGGAGGACTCTTCTAGTGTACCCTTGGTTTTTCAGTTTGTTTTACTGGTGCAACACATATCATAAAAATGTATACCATATAAGTGAATAAGCTCTTGCAGATTAGTGTGTCTGTTTCTCCTCCAGTGCTTACTGGTTTGTGTTGTGCTTTCAGTGTCCCTAAAGGTCAGACTTAAAAACTTCCTCTGGCAGATCCTTCTGCAATCCAGCAGATCTTCCTGTTAACAAAATGTTCGTTATATGCACCTAATACAGTATGGATTTACTCATTCACTTTCACTGCTGCTTCTTGGGACCCTCTGAATAAGATATTCCATATCAGAATAATTTATAGACTCTTTGCCTGAATACTGTATCTTTCAATAATCAATCTAAATTGCAAAATACCTTAAGCAGCAGCATTGTTTGCCTGGCACTATTTAAAAATCATGAAAGCAGTGGAGTGAAGGACAAGGGTGCAGGTCCATTCTCTACTCGATATAGTATCATCCTTGAGAAGGGGACATTGCAAAGACATTGATATATAAATGGATGATAAAAAAATGGACTTTTATGTATTTGGGAGGTGAGGCTGAGGTGTATATCATGAACAGTGATACAACTCTGTAACAAGTAAGAGTATATATTCTAGAGGAGCATGTAAGGAAAAGGGATATAATCTATATTTCTAAAGTTAATTTAGTGTCCTTAAAGGTGCCATACTGAATGTAACCTGTGCATCCATAGACTCAGGGTATGGGCAGCTGCCAGGTGAACTACACTTACTGCTATGAAGAGATGGGCTGGACAAAAGAATAAGTGTTACCCGTCTCCGATTTTTCTGTCTTTATGGTGTCTGGAACCTTTCTAGGGGTGTGTGAGGTTCTGTAGAAACACAGATTAAAAGTGGGAGGGCCTAATTGGAGAGGTGGTCTCAACCCCACTGAAATGGGGTTGTGTCCCCCCAAGACAGATGGGAGCAAATTAAAAGGAAGGCAGCCTCAGCATGGTGAGGAGCAGTCTCAACATGCTGCTGACCATGCTGTTTCTGCCAAGTGTCACAGCAAAGGAGAATCATCATTTTTTTCTGTGCTTTGTTCTGGTTTCTGTTATACCTAAAATCTTGTTTGTGGGCAGAGAGAAAACACACCTTATATGTAAAGCCAAGAATTTATTGTTAGTATAACTGAATATTACTACTCTAATACAAGACTCGTTATTGGTCCAGATCTCATTATTACAGAAAGCATGCATCTATTCAGAAAAAGTTTCAATAATAATAATATAGTTAAAATTGTTATACACACACTTCATAGTTTCTACCCCTTTGCTGGCAATATGCACGCCCTTCCCAAGGTCCTCTGGATCATTCTGGTGGTGGGGTGGGCACTATGGTGGGTGATCAGCATCTGGACTCCTTCACTGGGATGAGTATGATCATGTTGGTGATTTCATCTTTCTTACTCCAGGTTCCACTCTGGGTCATTTTTACATAGTTGATAACAGGCTTTTGCATCTTACACTCTCCTCATTTGTCTGTAACTCCAAATTACATCCAAATGTTTATAGATCCTGTGGTTTGCATATGTTAGGAATGATTTCTTTGCCATCTTTGCTATGCCTAAAAGCAGTTTTGTCCAACTGCCAGTGTGCATCAGGGACTATAGGTGAGTTGTTTATAGCCATGGGGTCCCCAGTGCTAGCCTGTGCTCTGTCTCTTATCATCCCATGCCTGCACTCTTATATGCCCTGCTCTCTGTTCCCACCTCTCAAGACCTCTGCTGTTGCACCAAGTCTGTACTTTTCTTGACGTCATTGTATGAGAATCATAAAAATCCCATTCTGCACAGAATAATTGCTTATTTCTGTTATCTACATAAAACTATGGCTGTAGAACACAGACATAAAACATAAGTGAAACATATTAGCCATAGGCACCTGGTCAATTAGAGGAATCGCTGTTACAGCTAAAGGAGGGGAAACAAAGCTGCAGGCAGGTCAGGAGTTCAGACAGAACAAACCTGACAAGCCTCAGTCTTGAGTCGTTGCAAACTCAGTACAGAGCCTATGGCCTGTTACTAGCAATGGCAATACCTGTTACAGAGCTTGGAGCAGTGTTACAGCCACTGGTGGTGGTGTTAAATGCATGTTTGGGGTAGAGCAGCCTCTGAATTCCTACAGCTGGCAGCAGAATGAGCTGGAAAGGTATTAACTTTCTGCTCTGCTACAAATAGCTGCTGCAAGTCATTCTGGGAAGCATATAAACTCCAAAAATTGTCTTAACCTTTATACTTGGGAATAAACATAACATATGAAATGTGGATTTTTCCTGTAGAAGTATAGTCTGGCCTGATCCACCTTGCTGCCTATCATCCTCCCAAAGTAATTATCTTAGTCCTAACAAACCAGGTGTTCCTAAGAATTTACAAGTGGTGGGATTTATTTCATCTAATATTAGAAATCTCTGCACCTACATTTCAGCTAGTCACCATAGACTCTCTTTCTAGTCTGCAGAAGAAACAGGCACTTTCACTGCTACTCATCTGATCTCTAGATTCCTTGGAAATGACGAAGGCAAATAGGAGAATTTGATTTTCTATACTGCCTACAAGAAGAGCTAACTTGCTCAGATGAAGACTGCAGATGTATAATTTTGAGTGAGGTAAATAATTACTGAAGTATCCACTTAAAATGTATTCTACAATTCCTGTTTTAAATTCATTCTTGGGAACTCTACATTGTTCTGAGCTTTGTACTGTGAAATAAAAGAAAAGACACTTGCATAAAATTAGTAGAGGAGAATAGAAAATTTCAGGAGTCACCGTTCTCCATTGCTGTCCTGTTTAGTCAAACAAAACTTATTATGTATATTTTCAGTCCTTCCCTCTGCAACAGAGAGGTGGATGTATTACCAAAGGTGTGTATGGGTTAAATTTACAATATCAACCTAAGCAAAAAAAGTCGTCAAATATAGAAGCACTGTTTCTCAAAGGGAATAATAGAGTACGATAAATAATTACACCCTGTATTTCAGAGTTCTGGAGGACTAAGCCTCCTCTAATAAAAAATGCATGGAGACAAAATGATTTAGCACAATTACGTACAGAGCCAACATCCCAAGAAAAATAATCAAAGCAAAGGGTACCTGGAAAGCCTAGAGGGTTCACAGCTGCAACTCAGCAAGTCCAGCAACTGGCTAAATCCAGACCTCATATATCAGTGAAAGAAGGCCAGTAGGACAATGTGTCCTGGCTGTGACAGCCCTTTGTGAGAAACTTATGCCAAAGCCTCACTTTCTATAGATTTATAAAGCTCAAGCCAGAAAAGATCATCTAGTCTGATATCATATATATATCATAGGACATTAAATTTCTTCCAGTTAGCTCTGAGTTGAGCCCAATAACTTAGGTCAGCCAAATGCATTTGAGTCTTCAGAATGTTAAATGATATCATGCCAAAGAAAGATACTCAGTAGCTTGCTGATACTTAGAATTATTTAATAATAAAGTGTGGATTAAACAACATTGCTGATGATTGTAACTGACGAACTCTGGAGAGTCTTGCTTTTATGGTGTAGACATAAATTCATCTGTATAGCTTTAAGGTTTAAATAGCTCAATTTCACCATACAGTTACCTCTGTCTCCTAGCAGTGTATCTCCCCACACTCCATCAAAATCAGAATGTCTGCTCCGGGATCCTTGGGATAGATTTGCCTTGGATGTCTGCCACTGTACAAAAGACCCATGTAGAACATAGAAGTTTCACAGAAGCTTTTTTTCTTGCTACTTCTTTTTCTTCTTTTTTTTCTTATGACAAGGTGGTTTGGTGCCTTTCTGTCCTCCGAAAGAAGGAACAAGTGGAAGACTGATTTGTGACTGTCCCCTTTGTTCTTGTAGTATTTCACATTTTGATCCAGTCAGGAATGAGACACTAATTTTACAGCCTTTGAGTCATTCATTCTTCCTCAGTCTGCAAACCATTCCTCGGTTATATTTGATTGAGCAAACTTTCATTCAAACTCCAGCTATTAACAAGGATATCAGGAGCTCCTACAGTCTTCTCCAGATGGAAAATGGACAGTACCACATCTGTAGTGTGTAGCTACCAATATAAACTCCTTATCATGTCATGGTGATCTCTTAGGATGGTACGTAAGTATTGGATTAGGTGGTACAAGAACTGATCTTTGTGGGATGCTGAATGTAGGAGCTCTTTGCAAGGAAAAAAAAAATGGTGACGTGTGATTCTTCATAATGTAGTGGAAAGGTGGTGTATAAAGCTGCTGTCCTTACATTCAGTGCCAATGTAATTGGGACAGCACATGAGGGCCAAATGCACTGGAGCTTGCTGGCAGAAAAAGTATCATTCACCCAAGCCTATCACCCCAACTTTTACTTTCCTTGGAAAAATGATGGATGGGACTCTGCCCACTGAATTTCTAGATCTGACTAACGCCCAACTTTCACCAGTTTAATGAAGCATCTAAATAAGTGCCCAAATTCCCCATATGTGCAATACAGATAATGAGGTGCCTCTGGAGGCCTCCAAAAGAAGTTCCCTTCAACAAATTTTAGGTAGCTAAACACAGGCAGACAGGGTGTACCCCTTACATCCTTCAGAAGGTAATCACAATAATCTGCTTCTCTCCATTGGCTATATTAGGAACTCACTCTACGTAAGCCTCTTCATTAGGTGCCTAAAATGTAATGAAGCCCGGATGTTTAAGTTAGGTCGATAGGCTCCTATAATCAGTATGTTCTTACCATATGCTAATTACCTCATGTGATCTAACTTCAGATAAAAGCATACTTTTAATTAGCCTGCACCTTGTCTACTGGTGCTTGGAAGGCAACTGTGAACAACTCTTTTTTCCCCAAAAATGGACTAGGTTGTGGTAGTCAAAGGCAAATCAGCAATTTGTCTTGGATCCATTACAGCTGTGTACTGACAGGCATTATAGCTTCATATCTTTCTTTTCTGAACCACACAGTTATGCTGGGATTTCAGAGCTTCTCTGAAGTAAAAGGGAGAAATGGCTCCTTTTAAATTTGACTCAGTATTGTTCACATAACCCAGCAGAGAAATGATAATTAGTAGGTAAATTAGATGCCTCTATCTGCATTTGTCCTTGGAGAGATGGTAGATATAATTTTCTAGCAACCTTGTTAACCTCTTCTTATTCAGTGGGCTGGATTAAAAACCAGTACAATAACCCAATGGGTGTATCATATAACAGAATATCTGTTATGAGTAAAACTCAGTTTAACAGCCAATCAGTGTAGACAGTGATGCTTTACCCTCTGTAATATAATCACACAGCTACCCTGTGCTGTGGCGTAACAGGATGAGGAGACACTGGAGACCATTCACAGGTTTCTCATTTCCTCATAGCCTCCTGACAGCTAAACAATATAATCTACTTTGCGGTATATTGCTTTATTGTGAGAAACACACCTCAGTATATTGCAATAAAAAAGAAACATTTGAATGTTCTACATCTCCATTGCACATACCTGTCAAGTTTCAGATGGCCATTTAGATGATGCTGTTGCAGTAGATGAGTTAATAGAGGACGCAGCTTACACCTTTGTTTTTCAATCCAGCCCTGCAACTGAGAACATTCAAAGGCTGAAAATAGCATCTTCAGACTCTCCGCAGAGTTTCTATTATAATACCATGAGGGTGGTTTAGTCTGACATGGTTTACTTCATGCTTGCAGTTGTCTTGGTGCATGCCCCAGTTGGTTATGACAGCTTAGTTTATTTGCAACAGCTCTCTGAACAGTGTTTACTTGATCCTATGCAGGCATCTGGGCATAACTACAGTAATAACTGTCTTCTAAAAGGCGACCCAGTCTGAGTAAGAAAAATACTCCCAAACCATGTCACTGTCACAGCTTTATGCCGTAACAGGACAGGCAAGTGCTCTGCCTTATCACTGTGCTACAGAGACTTCTCCATTTCTGGCAAATAAGAAATTTCTCTGGGAATCTGAATCCCAGTGGTTTGGTGACAAAGCAATGTTTTTTTAGGTCCAGAATCTGCAAAAAGTTTAACATGGTAAAAGCAGAGGAAAACCAAGTTATTTGTAATGGCAGGCTGAGAGTTTGTGATAGTGGTGTGAAAGGGATAGGCAGAACATCAGAAACAGGATTTTGTTTTGAAATGCAGAGGTGGCCTGACTAAAGCACAGGAAAGAGATTCATTTGAAAGGAAGTTACCATGCTGATGAGGAGATAGATGCTCATCAAGGAACTTCTGAGTGACCTTAGGCAAATCACTGTTTCTCAGTTCCTCATTTGTGAAACAAGTATAGTAATACTTCTCTGCATTACAGGAGAGCTTGTGTGAAAGATGCTTCTTAAAAGTGGGCTTGGTGCTTAGCTATATAAGTACCTAAAAGGCAAGAAAGAAATCTTAGAAGACATTTGATTCTACTGCTTTCTTAAGGTCAGAATCTCTTGAGAATCATGAATCTAATATTTTGCCCACTGGTGTAGATGGTACTACCTCACAGGATGCTGACACAGGATCAAGCCTAAACCTCCATCACTTGATAGCTAAATGCTTGCCTGAAGCAAGATCAGTTGGAATTGAGTTATTTCAATACATTTTATATGCTTATAAGTGAGTCTTTAGGAAGGAATAGGATTTCCTCCACTGAAGAAATTAGAAATATGGTTTACTAATCTATCCATGTAAATTCCTTATAACTGGCTAAAAGGAGTATTTTTAAGTGTTTTCGAAAAATAGTTTCAGGGTTACATTTGCAAGATATGTAACTTGTTTGCTGTATGGCTTGCATTTCTGAATCACTTAGGTGCTCATAAAATGCAGTTCTTTGGCTACTTTTCGTCACAATTTCTGTCCATCTAATCTCATAATAGAAAACCAAGGTATATTTCATAAGACAAAAAAAAGATTAGAAGTATTGCCTTCAAGCCATGACAGGATAGTCTGTAACACTCATTGTCATGGTATCTTTTTGGCAAAGAATATATCATGATTCAAAAACCATTTGGTATTTATACAGGCAACGCAAATATCCAGCAATATTAGGATTTTGGAAGATTTTAGAAGTAATACAAATCCCTGTGCTTCAGGGCACAAGCCAATCTCTAATTAATCAAGGTTAGAAAGAAATCTTTAGGAAAAACTGCTATATTGTAGAATTTCTACAGCAAGTTTTTAGCTTGTTACTCTCAAGTATTTGATGTTGAAACAAGCCTAGACTAGAAAGACGAGTAATCAGGTTCCATGTGGGATTTGTTCTTTCTGTTCCTCATTATGTATTTACCACACAGACATTTATAAGTCCCTCACACTGTATTTCTCGTTGTTCCCCGTTTTCTGGTGTCACAGTCTATACAAACTCTCATTGAACAGGATATTCTCTGTGCTCTCAGGAACACATCCGTGTTTCTTCCTAATGACATGACCCAGCTGTCTTCATTACATGTCTGATCAATAAATATCGAAAGAAATAAAGAGGACAAATGAAAAGCACTTACTAAACAAGGCTTTTCCCCAGGAAAGCCTTGATTTCAAATATTAATAAATATTTATATTGAATTCATTATTTCCATAGACTACAGAAGAATGGAGAATTTGCAATTACTTTGCATTGTGCTTTCAGCAACCCATGCAAATGACTTCCATGTTTCTAAAATCCTGTGGTCATTCTACACATGCTCCCTCCATGTGTGAGTGCCTGTCCTCTGTGCTGCCAGATGAGCAGGTTGAAGGGAAGAACTGTTGCTCCCAGGTCCCAAATCACAGGTCAAGAACAGGCAATGTGCAGCATGCAACCCCAAGCATTTCACAACTGCCCCTTTTTGTCTCCATTTCCCACACTGCAGTCTGACAGACAGAGTTCTTTTGAAGTATTTTCGACTATTTTCAAGGCAATTACTTCTGCTCTCTGGCCCTATTAGTATCTCATTAGTGAATCAAACAGAGCAGCATGCTGAACCAGGGTATCCCAGTCCCCTGTGTGTGCCAGGCTGTCTGATACTTGGTGGTCAGGATCTCTGGTTTCTCTGAAACACCTCCAGGACACCTTGGCTTCATCACACTGAGAGAAAGGAGAAGTTCTGAAATCTCAGGAAGTATGATGGGCTAAAGAAACTCTTTCTCACTCAACTCCAACCCTGAATTTCTCATAAGCTTACATCTACATATCAAAATCTGTGTAAATGTGACTAATGGATAGTCTATATCTCTGTTATCTTGTGTGCTGATTTTTGCAGAGCTGGAAGTAATGCTATTTCATCAATTTAAACTAATGGATGGGGATGCAAAGAGATGGGTGCTATGGGGTCTGTAACCACTACTGAGGCACTACAGTAACACGCCAGTCCCATATGAGAACAATCACCCAGGCTCACACAGCCAGAGGCAAGGTTTGCAAATTCAGATTTGCAAGTAGAAGACTTAGCATCCAACAAAATTGTTACCTACTTCAGCTTCCCAGTTGTGGCAGAAGAGAATGGCATGAGGTGAGTGACAAGGGTGCAGCTGGACATGTGCCGAGCTGTAGGCTTTCAGGGAAATGTGCATACATGTGTGCTGAGATGTCCTCTCTCCACAGAGAGAAGAGGGAAGAGGAAATAGAGAAGCATTTTTTTTAACCCTTCTGTGAGTTAAGTATACATATTAACTTTGTGGAATTGCTGAAGCAAGTTGTAAATGATGTATGAAATGGAAAATCCTTGCCCACTGCACAGAGTATATGGCGGGGCTGTGCATTCACCGCAGTACTGTGCTATTTGCTATGCTAATCAATTCAGACAGAGCCACAAAACCCCACCAAGCTCAGAAGTTTTGGATAAAAGAAACTAAAAAGGCAGAACACAAGTATTCTATTTTGTGGGATGATTTAGTGGTTTAAGCATCTGATCTGAAACACCTAGACTCCATGAAACCACAGGTTTAAATCCCAGCTGGGTTCATTTCATCCTTTTATCTCTCAGAAAGAGATAAATTGAGTACTCTGCAGTTTTACTCTGATGGGTTCCCACAGACAAAATCTTTTAAAAACAAACAAACTCAAATTCTTCATATTTTGGAATCTTTTGATTCCCTAAGTTTTAAAAAACACTGTGTTAATCTTGATGGCAAAAGGTACATCTTGTTTATCTCCTGAGTGTAATAAAGAGTCAGGGGAGTTTATGCTCATACTGCCCATGGTGAATACTTCTCTGGCAATTAACGTGGTTAAAATGCCCCAGGTTACATTTCACTATATTTCATGAAACCTCAGGGGAGATCAAGGATTGACAACCACTTGGGTAGCACTGAACAGCCTGAATGTTTCCAATGACCCCAACTGGGCTCTTCCAGAAATTGGGAGCAGTACTGAGTCAGTACATGCATTAGAACCTGATACTAAAATACCAAGAAAATTTCATCAAAGATGAAAAAATAAAGATAAAAAAGTGTGCATGAAAAATTCTGCCACCGCTTTTGAAGTTTGATTTTATCACAAATTGAAATTCTGGAAGATCAACCATCTCCAGGCACATCATCCCAGGAAAACTAAGACACAGTAAGGTTCAACATCACAAAGAACTGTATTACTTAATCCCCTCCTCAGCTAAATGCCATTCAGATGAGTGAATAAGCAGCATTTTACATTTAAGTTGTCATAACCACATTGTGAACTTCCCCCTTTGCTCCTCCTTCGCCCTGATCTCCCCTCTACACTTCCTTCATATTGAAACTCCTTGTTTTTCATGGTTGCCTCATGCTCATGTGCTTGCATGGGAGTAGCTTGGACTGGAGAGGTAAACTTGTACTTGTGGATCTCTATCTCCCTTTAGAAACACAGAAAAATGTAGGTTGGAAGGGACCTCCACAGCCCAGCCCCTGCTGAAAGTAGGGCTGCCTTCACAGGACATGTCCTGTTGAGGATAAAAACCTCCAAGGACAGAGATCCACATGCTCTCAGCAAGCTGAGAGTCCTGTACTTCCACCTCATTACAAGGAATTTTCTCCTTAGAGCCTGCCAGAATTTCCCCTGATGCAACTATTTTTTCCTGTTATTAATATATTCTCAATTATAACTTTCCCTATTGACATAAAAGGTCATTTTGTGTCTTTTTTGTCAACTTCTTCACCTGGCAGTTTTCCTCCTTGTTAAAAGGTGTGACTTTCAGTGCTGTCACCCATCTCTGCAGCAACTGGGGACTCTTCTGAACAATCAGGGCTCAATCTGTCAACACTGGGTTCCCCAGGATGCATGAGGAGTATGTCAGTGCAGTGCAAGTCAAACGTAGAGCACTGTGGCTGATTGTTCTGGGTTTATTACATAGATATTTCCCTTTCTTCAGTTTCTAGCCAGCACAAGCAGCTGGGTTTTTCTGGGATTTTGTTTTTGGGTTTTTTTTGAAAAGTCATTCCCTATTTGAACACAGTTTTCTCCTCTATTCATGCTGAGAGTGGTTCTTTGAAAATGGCATCAGTTGCTCTGTTACTTCATGTTAAGCCTAGGTCAGAGCTGAGTGTGAACCCTTAAGTCATGTCCTACTCAAATTACTGAACATAGCACAAGTCTCAGTGGTCCATTGCCAGGCTCTGCAAAGGGGTGCTGGGCACCCCTAGGTGGGAGGAAATAGTCTCCATCAGTTCAACATTAGTTGAAGCCCAGATGAGTTACCACCAGCCTCCCAGAAACAGGTCAAGAGGAGAGCCCAGCCTGGAGTGCCCACCTCAAGAGACCTCTTCCATTCCTCAGTTTCACCCTGGCCAGGATCAGCATTGATGCTCATCTGGGACTGGATCTTGCCATCTGCAAGGCCAACATGCCATCAGCTACCTAAAACCACAACTCCATTCCCGACTCGTCTCAAAGTTCTCTTTGCTCATGTTCAGGGCACATATTTTCCAGTTTCACCATTTTTGCTGTTACATCTTGAATCCTTTGCTAAATGGCTACCAAAACAAAGGGCCAAGGATGCTAATAACAAATGAAGCTGTACAGGCACAGACCTGGTAACACAGCAGCTGAGGCCTTCGTGCAGAAGAGCCTCCACCAAAGATAAAATGAAAAGTACATCCTTGTGTTTAGCACTTCAGAAGATTTCCTTGGGTGGAACAGCTTTTGTCTCGGCCAGAAGCAGTGTCATCCCCTAGGAAACAGTCATCCTCTTGGAAATAAAGACGTATTTAGATTACAGAGACTTCCAAAAAAAAAAAAAAAAAAAAAGGACAAAATCACAATACAAAGCATTAAGGTTAGAATGTGATGTCTGCTTTGAAAAAAAAAAAAAAAAGGATCAAATACTTACCAGGGCTGATAGTGTTCTGACTGAAAGAAATGCCTTTATGAGAGATATAAAAGTAATAAAAATAGCCAGTACTCACAAGAAATGGTAAAAAATTAGTCTTTTTCTGAGAGAAGATCTAGCTGTACATTAGGTTAAAAAAAAAACCCAAACTAGAGAAATCAAAGAGGATTTTTCACTCCAGTGTGTGTTTTCTTGGCAGTTGTGCTCACTTGTGGATGGTGTTAAAGCACTTTAGTTTTTATTGTAGAAAACAGAGAAAACAGAAGTGGAAGGGACTTCAAAAGGTCATCTAGTCCATCTCGTTGCCCAAGGGCACAGCCAGCTATGCCAACACCATCCAGACAGATGCTTTGCTTCTTAAATAGGCATTTCACACATTCATAAAGACTGGTTCAAAATTAAACTATATTAAACACCAACTATATTAGAGATAACAGGTAACTACACTGTTCTAGGAGCACTTGAGAGAAGGGAGTTGTTTCAGGCTTCTGCTTCTCCTCTAATTTCCTTCTGTGCTGTCTAGAAACAGATGCTAATTCACTGTTAGTAGGCAGGAGACACAGTGGCCAGGATGGGGTGAGCAGCGCTGTTCCTCCTGGCAGCAGAGATGGGCAGAGCAACCAAGGGGTCTCCACTGGGAAAGCCACCACTGTCTGCAACGACAACATGTTGATGGCCATGCAGCCATGGTTCCCAAATTTAGCATCATGGACCCAAGTTGTGAACCCACCAGGAATTCAGCCTGACAACAAGAAGTGACCTCAGGAGGATACTGCTGAAACAGAAATGAGGCTGCTGGGACATTTAGGGAGGAGACTTTCCAGATGTACTAAGAGTAAGCAAAAGGTCAAGCAAATGCACTGTCATAGTTGTTCACTCTGGGACAGTTACAATTTATTCGACTCTAGTTTCTGCTGACTTTAATTGAATTTTGCACCTTATGCAAATATGTACTTTATTTGTCCTTGTCCTTTAAATATTATACTTTCTGTTGCTCTTCACAGTGTTTGTGGAGAATTTTTTGAAATGAGATGTGAGCAAAGAAGACGCTTTGTAGGATGAAAACAATTAGATATGCAAGTGGCAGAAAAGTGATACGATTATTCTTTTCAGCCAAGTCAATTTTTCTAAGTTAAATTAGTTAATTTTGGTAACAATTCTGCTTTCTATTTTAAAAGTTATCCTTTTGCTTTCTTAATTTATTTGGTCAGCCTAAGCTGCTAGTGAGAGTATCTCGCACACACCCTTTTCAGCTGATTCAAACTCTTAAAGTTTGAAGACATAAAACCTCCCTTGACTGCTTATTTTATAACCATTTAAATTTAGTACTGACTGTGTAAAACCTTAGAAAATATTCTGAAGGACACCTGAAGAAGTATCTTAAAACAGTTTCTTGAAATATGGTATTTTGGCACTATATAATGAGATTTCAGTATAAACTGATGGGAACATGTAACTGTGGCTCATGTCATGCACACATACAGAGTGCTGCATGCATGGTTGTCAGAAGACTGTTGTAGAGTGTAATTCATTGCAGTATCCTGGAGTGTGCTCTTTCTGTTTCAGCGAATGTTTTCCAAGTAAATTCATGGCTTTTGTCACCTGAATGTCAGACTTCTTCAGAGCGTCTTGCCTAGGCTGTGAACGTTGTGAGCTGTGCAAGTACTGAGCAAGTGTGTAATGGCAATTTTCAGCTGGTCTCAAATCAGTCACCATGAACTGGCTTTCATCAAATTTTCATTTCTTCAGTGAGGACTTTTTTTCTAGAGCAAATTTCAACCATCGTAACTTTCTATGACAAAGGAAATATTTTTACCCTGTGTTTAGGCAGAAGGTCACAGCCACAGTGGAGAAAATTTCTCCTGGTGCTGCTATAAGCTGAAGATTTTATTCAGACCTTCTTTCAGCTCCAGGTCATGTGTCTGTGTCTTAATGTCTCCTCTGATGAGAAAGCAGCCCTCAGTAATGTTTCACATCTGTAACAAAGATAAAGCTCTCTCTTTGAGACACATTTGTTGCTGCTATTGTTTTTTGCTAAGACATAACCCAAATCCTTTTAAGTCATTGTGAGGACTTCAGTTCCTCCCTGGAGATCAGGATCCACCATGAGGAAAAATGCCATAAGATAATTTTGTTGTATTTCATTTTGGTGAGGCTCATCCTTTCTGGAGTTATCATCTTTGGGAGTATCTCCACACATCTTCCTTCTTTATTTTCAAGACCTTTAACCTGTCTGAACGATGATCTTTCTATTTCCTTTCAGCAGAAAAACCCATTCTAAATATGTTTCTCTACCAATATCAGCCTTTCAAGGACAAGTTTGAATGTTGATTTGCACAGCTAGAGCATTATGGTGCTTTTTGTAGCACCACAATGCTATGACTCACGTTTTCAAAACCTGTGATTAGTAAAGAAAGTATAAGGAGAGACACTTTCCAGTACATATTCCAGAGGTAGGAAGTTTGGAGTTGTCTCAAGAGATCGTCACTCCACAATATTGCTGTCAAGATGACTTAACTGAACCATGTTGTATACAGAAATTACTTTTCAGTTAATAGATATAAGGAAAAATAGACATAAGTGCCATATCATCAGTGAAAGATTTATTGCACTGCTGTAAAGACTAGAGTAGATTGAAGATAGGGTGCTTATATGCAGATCATAGCTTTCAGAGGTGCCCAGGCTCAGATATTTAACCCCTGTACTGAGATTACAGTTCTGTCATTACTGGGTATTAACGAATGATTTTAACATTTAGTCCATGGATTTTTCCAATACTTTGCACATTTGCTAGTGAGGAGAGAATCCCAAAAGATTAGGACACCCATTTCTTTCTGTCAAAAGCTTTTCAGTATCTTTTGTATCTACCAAGCTGCTGAGAAAAAAACACTTCAGGACAATTTCTAAAGTGCAATTTTTGATTGAGTTAGGAAAGCTGATGGACTAGCATTTGTTATAGTGTTTTATCTGTTTTTTAGTACTTCCTTCCAGGACATATGGATTCAAGAAAAAACAGTCTTGACCAAACCTGATCTAAAAATGTTTTGACTGAATTTTGCACACATCTTTCTGTCGGGTTTCACTTCATTCACACTGACCATCCACCTCTATAGTTGCACAGTAGAGACTCCAGATCCTGAATGCATTTTACTGAAATTGCATTTGTAAGTGCAAAGCAATCTCATGATCCTCACAAGGTCTATAAGCCACTTGCATCCTATATTAGCATCCTGTTAGTGCCTTTTGCACAGCAGTGAATTTAAGCATTGTCTATAGTCTTTTAGCCTGGAAGGATTTATGCACATGAACTATGAACAGGTCTATAAAAACCAGGATTGCCCACAATGCATGAAATTAAACATCTTGTAGGATCAAGGCTCAAGATATCTCCAAGCATCCATTTTCAGATTTTTTTTTTTTTTTTGAGGAAAAATATAAATATTAATTCCTCTCTCACTGCAGCACAATGCCACTTAATTGACTTTGATCTTCCTTCAGGCTATCAGAGATCTCTGCTGTCAGGGAACTTTCCAGGGCCAGAGTGAAGGAGCACGGTGGGATACAGGGAGGGAGATGAGGAGCAAAGCTGGGGAAGGCCATGCCAGGAGCTGATACACAGGGGAGGCCAGGTCTGAGCCCCAGCAAGCAGAGGAGGGAGAAAGAGAAGAAGGGGCCATTAATATTGACTCCAGTGCTCCCCAAAGGGGCAGTGGAGTCTGATAGAAAGTGTTTTAATGACTGATTGGAGAGTTGGTTGTGATTTACGAGGTGGGTCTACTAAATAAAACCAAACCATATAGCCCATATAACTATGTATAACCGTATTTCTAGGACAGCCCTGTCTTCTTGGATCGAATGAAAATAGAATCACAGATGTATTTTAACCACCTTGAAAAATATTTAACTTCCCAGAAAGTTTCATTAAAATAGTCTTTCAAGAAAGGAACTATATTTTTTCCTTTTTCTATGTTCTTCCTGAGATTTTACATGGGATTTGGGTCTCAGATGACCATATTTTCTACTGATGCAAACAGAGCCCCATTACAGCTGAACTGATTTACAACAGCTAAGAATCTGTCCATAAAGCCAAATCAACCTTTAAATTAGGCTCAAAAGAAATACTACCAATTAAATTTAGTCTGTGACCTCTAACATAGGTTTAACAAGCTCAACATATTATGGATTTCAGTGGGGGAAAAAATCAATTAAACTTAAAAAAAAAATCAAATCCCCAAAGTCTAAACCTTGACAAAAGTAGTTCAAAAATCCTGTAGCATCCAGCTGTTTCCATGGTTTCACATCCTGTGTTCCAGTTTTTAGGGTGCTATATAGGATGTGAAAGAAGCCTGGGATAAAAAAAAAAAAAAAAAAAAAAAAAGAAAACAACCAAACCAAAAAAACCTTCATGAGAAAAACCTTTATTTCATTTCCCCTGGTTTGGTTTGGTTTGGTTTGGTTTGGTTTTGGTTTTTGTTTTTTCCAGTGGCTAGAGCTAGGGTTTTCTGGTTTGATTGGATTTTTGGGGTTATTCTTCACTCTCTCTCTGAAAAAACCCTGTATTTTAATTTGGATTTGAACACTTCAAAGCCCTCAGAGATCACGGGACTGTTCCCACTGTAGGCAATAGCAAAACTCTCATTACCTTTGGTGGGGACTGGATTGGGTCCCAAGAAAGAAACTGAGGGAAAAAAACATAATATTTTCTCAAACTCCCTTTCCCCCCATAAATAAGCTAATGTAACCACCCTGATGCGATAAATTTATTAAAAGCAAATAGTCATCTTGTGCTACAAATCCTTCTGAATACAATGTTTTGACTAAATGACATTTAGCAGTGTTGTAGCTTTAATGGTAAAGAAAACACTAGCAGCTCAGTACTTAAACCTCTGTCCCACGGTGAATATCATTTTCAATATCCTGTAAAAATTCTTTGAAGTGTTTGTATCCAGACTGCCCCAATGGATTTACTCAGAATTAGTTAATAGTGAGAAAGCATTGAACTAAATTTATCGGTTACGGTCTCTCATGATCGCATAAAAAATAAAATTAAAAGGAACCCTCTATAGAATACTTTATCAGGCTTGGTAATGGCATCATCTCTGACAGTGAGGCAATAAAAGCATATTAGTGACCCCCTGATGAAACATGTTTACAGGCAAAGTCAAAGAGATTGATCATTCTATCTGGAAAGTGGCATTTTCCTTCTATGCACTGTTACTGCTAGTTGCAGAAGCATACTGATTGGCTAATGCATAACAAGAAGGAAATGTGTGAAAGGGGATGCAATTACCAAGTCCTGCTCAGCTTTTCAAGGAAACTTGGGAATCTTTTCTGCTCCCAGCCTGAACTCCCTTGTTATACCGGTAATGTTGCTAGTGCTATCAAAGAGAGCCAGAAGGTCATAGCCATGACTCCAGGTGTTGTTAGACTAGGCTTCATACAGATATCATTTCTCCCAGAAGTGTTTGCAGTATAAATAGGTAAGAGAGACAAGAAGAATGAGAAAAGAAAGGGGAACAGGTAAGGAAGAGACTTTCCCAAGATCATAGCAAGGCCAGGAAACAATCCCTGTTCTAGTGCCATGAGACCATGCTGGGCAGCGTCTCCTTAGCAGTCACTGTTGAGGTTTTCAAATGATATTGGGATATTTTCTACATGTTTATACTCACATATTCAAAATCCCAAGCTCTAGTGACACACTGATAGTTCCCTGCAGTTGCATTGTCTTGCAGAATCCTTCTGATCTGTTGCAGTTTTTCTCACTTTAAATCTTTTTTCATCTGTCACTCCATCTGCTATATTTTTTCTTCTTTCTCCAGTTGCTTCATTTATTATTTGGGCAAAAATGGCAATTTTTGTACTGTATACATGACAATTCAAATTGCATTCTTTCTATTTTAACAGCTCACCTCTCACACAATGGACCAGTGCTCTATTAGGAATGGATTGGTCTTGCTCAGAAACTGCCCTGCTTTCACTGACTCCCATTTATATTTTCTGTAAAATGAATCAAAACCAAGTTTATGTATTTCTAAACCACGTTCAGCCTTCAGCTCTTCTCCTATCTAAATATATGTCAAACATCACCTAGAGTGTTTCACAGTGCCTCTAAGCACAAACCAGAAGCTCATGCTTTCCCAGTCCCATTTCTCATCCTGTCCCTCATCACACAATCAGTGTGGCAGGCATGGCTGCAAAAGAGGATTCTTAATATAATTATATTTTTCTTGCTATAGTTTTCACAAATAATAATTGCTCAATGATTAGCCAAGTAGAGTGGAGCTATTACTGCTGTAAAGCTTTCTTCCTTGATTTCCTTGAGCCTTCCTCTTCCCCCATGGAAAAACCTTCAGCATCTGCTCAGCCCTTCCATGTGGACATGTGTTGTAGGGTGAGCAGGGGAGATGGGCAGCCCAGGCTGCATGCATGACAGGGAAAAGGATGGGCTCAGGGAGGCTGTGTTTGGAGCACACAGTATGTGGATTGGCAGTGGGAACAAGACAGGATAATGTGCAGAGCTTGGCAGGTCTGGGGAGGGGTCAGGAGTCAAGGTTCAAGGACAGTATCTTTGAGAATTGGTGTGTATGGAGGAAAAGCTTCAAAGCACTGAACATTTTTAAAGCCTTCTGTTTCCAATAGCTTACTGATTGTCTTAAAAGTCAAAGTGATCACAATTCTTGGTTAGTCGCTCACTTCTGTATTATCATCCCTATTTCTGTGTTAAGATCCAGCTGAATCATTGCCTGGCTGAAATATGACATTAAATATGAACCATGTAGGTGCAGGTGGGAAGAAGAAAAATATTTTTAAAACTGATTAAGACAATGGTTTTCATTGGTCTATGGGAACCGTTAAGGTTTTGCCATCTCAGATGGATCTCATATATTTTGTTGCTACTGAGTGCTCAAGACATGTCTAAGGTAGAAATGTTGCCTTCTAGCTAATCAAGAGGCTATATCTTTTCCTGCCGTGTGGCAGGAAGATCAACCAGCCTCATGTTTGTCACTTTTGCATTAAATTACTGAATATTACTGTACAAGGGGTTGATGGAGAACATGATGAAGAGGATCCAGATGGTCCAACACATGGTGACCTGTCACATCAGCAACACAGATTGATAAGAGCTGATCATTTCAGTTCATCACAGACCACCCTTGGCTCCTTGTTCAGTACTGTGTTTTGTTTTTAAGACCTTTATTTTCATGGCTTTCAACTGTCTGAATCTTGACTCTTTCCTTGACCCCATATCTCACTGTGCTGATCACCTATGGCAATAATCATCTATGACAAGAAGTTCTCTGGAACAACTGATAGATACCAGAACAAGACTTCAACAAAGATGACAGGACCTCCTAAATGGACCTTGAAACACAGTCAAGGCTAAACATCAAATCATCCATGCTCCTGGTAACATCTAGGTACAGATGAGGTACAGAACCATATAAAATACTTGTTTCAAGATGTGACTTCCAAGACTCACTGTCTGGAGGAAAATGAGAGAAGAAAAGAGAATACTAGTGAGAAGAACAGGTACAGAAAAACATGCAAAATTCAGGTTCTCCCCCAAAAAAGTTTTACAGAGGGGTATACAAGAATCTGCTACCTTCAGAAATTACCAGACTTAAAGCTCAAGTGGTGAAACAGTCACCCTTTGTAACAGTGGCTGAGTAAGGAAGAATTTGTTTCTTATATCTTAATAAAGAGGATTAGGAAATATAGAAAACATAAGACTTAACAGCCTTTTAAAATGGAAGTTTCCCAAAGACTGTCATGAGACTTTTGCTTTAACACTTTATTACCGCAGCACAGTATTGTACTGTGAAAAGCATTTCATCATTTACAAGGCAAGAGGTTGTTGGCTCAGACAAGTGTCATTATCAAAGACAATTTTCACAATGCATTCAAAAGCTTCATTAAGTGCCTGTCTGACAGTAATATTGGCCCTGCTATGTTCAGGTGCTAGAATACAGATCCATAGCTGACTACTGTTTCAGGCATAAGAGGTGAATATCCATCTTTGACCTGCAGATTTATCTGAATCCATCATGTTGCCTGCAAGACACAGGTCAATGTGAGTAGGCTTGTGTGCGAAGAACCTCCTAGTACTGAATGCTTTTTGGCTAAAAACAAAAACAAACACAAAATTACATCAGAACTGGAAAGTAAATTAATCATTTTGGTAGGACTTCTTCAATCAGAAGAGAGCAATGGGAAACAAGATAAGAGCAAAACTGTTTAAGGTTTAATGTAACTCAATAAAACAGATCTTAAATCCTTTCCTCACTCCACATCTCAGCAAAAGATGGCCAGAAATCACAGAAAGTTATCGCCTCTAACTGAAAGTGACTGTTACATTTAAGGTTTACAAGAAATTAGGAAAAACTAAACAAATATTAAGCGGGGATACTCAGAGAAACAAAGGGGCATTATGCATCCCAATTCAAAACCATTTCTGGGGGATTTGGATGCTGTGGAATCTGCGGCTGTAAAACAAAATAAACAAGTGTCTCTGAATATGCAGTTAGCTGGAACTGTGGGCACGTCACTTAATCTTGTGTCTCAGAGAGGCTAGACAGTGTAAAACCAGTTGGAGCCATGTGGGCAGGGCTCAGCAGGGAATTAAGACATCCAGGCTTGTCCTCTGGGGACTTTGAGCAGTAAAAGAAGAAATAAAGAAGTAGGAATAAGGGCACAGATTTGAGAGAAAAGGAGTAGAAGATTGCTTTTGAACGTTCATGAAAAAGAAGACTGATTGTCTTAAATGCTAAAAATTTAGTGGATTAAGCCAAACTGAGTGCCTGATTCACGTTGTGTGAGGTAGAAATGAACTTTACTGTCCTCAGTAAGATAGAGTGAATGTGATGATTAATGAAGAATTGGTATATAGTGCCAATAGGTTGAGTCCTGGTATGACAGCCCTGGTTGAAGCAAAGTGAGGAGTGCTTCTGCACCCATTCGAAATCCACCTCTCCCAAGCATTACAGGTTTCTGCTGGATTTTCCTGGAAACAAACGGTGCTGTTTGTTTCAGTGGTCTGGAAGCCAAGAATTCCCATGCTTCTGGCCTTGAGGCTGGGATGACAGAATCTATCCATTTATCTCAGTTTGTCCTGAAACAAGGTGGGACAAGTTACTGAGAAGTATAGGTTGTATCTAAATGAAGTCTTCATCAGAAGATATAGAAGTGTTCCAGGCAAGCTCCTGTCTCCATATCATAAAAGTTTACTAGGAAAATACTCATGTTGAGAGAGTTGTCCTTTCATCAAGTTTCCAAGCCCTATGTGAAACAAGATTTTCCCACCTTCAATCTGCAGCTAAAGTCTTGTTCTGATAACAGACTGCTCTCTATTCCAGATCACTGCAGTGCAAAGGCTTGGATTCAGTCTTCAAGGGGCATTTTCCTTCCAGCCCAAATAGCATTTCTAGTCCATTTAAGTTGTGGATTTTGTATTTTGCTCAAATGTGAACTCCAGATAATTTTGTTGTATTTTAAGACATCATAAATATGTGTAGGAATCATATCTCCTTCTTATATATAATTGCACTGCATTTTATCATGCTATAGAAATAATACTCACTTAATCCCTTGTACTCTGGGATCTTAAAAGATAGGTAAGAAAGACTCTTCTGTTGATACTAGGAGAGTCAAATCACATTTGGGGAATTTCAGTTGTATATTTAGTCCTTCTGAGCACCTGAAGCTCCTCTATGAGTCATTCACATCTTTTGACAACTGATGCATAAACAACATGCCCAAGGTTGCACAATGAGTCCCCTGATAGGATACAGGACCAAGCTTAGAAGATATTAGTCATATGTGCCATAGTAATTGGTTCATATTCTCCTAACTAGAAAGCATCAGACAGTTCATCACAGTCATCCTTCTTGTGGTTTCAAGAAAGCTAAATTAATATCATCTTATATTTTGAAATCAGATATACAGAATCCACTTTGTCTTGATGCAAATAAATATATTTTTTAAAAAAATGTTCTAACACTTAGTAGCGTTGATACCACCCAAAAAAATGAGTTTACCAGATCATCCCTCCTTTTTATAGTTCTAATACCAGCATTTCCCCCTTTATTTTTCCAGATCCATTCAGAACATGCCTTGCCTTTGACCCCACCTTTAACTGTAATGTCTGCAACTATTGCAATGTGATAAGGACAGAGAATGGCAGCAGCACAGTTGATGACATAAGCAGAAAGCTGCGGCAGCTGATGTGACAGTACTAATCCACTAAAATGACACCAATTTATTGCCCTGTTTTTTACAGAGTATTACCAGAAGAGCTTTTGCTACCATTTGTGAGTAAAAAAGCCCTGCTCAAAAAGTCTACAGGAACAGGATGTTCATGGCCTTTGCAAATCTTTATAAGCCTAGCTTTTGTTTTCTGGGGCTCAGGAATAAACCTACCAGAGCTTTAGTCAGCTAAAGGTCATCTGTCAGCTAAAGGTGCTGGGCCTTAACTTTGCTGTCACACTGTCAGAAGTTAGCACTAGGGAGACTTGCAGTTGCAGAGAGTACAGTATTTCAGCATTTTACCGCTCAGGCTAGCTGAGACACACTGTAATATTTCTTTCCAGCTTAGACTTTCTCATGGGATGCTTGAGCAAGTGTCACCTGTACTAAACCCAGCACTGTAAGTCCTGGGGGACATGTTTCAGAGATGCTTGTTCTGGTCCCAGTTAATGCAGGTAGGTCCCAGTGGTCACTCCCATCTGCCTCGAGATAACATTGGATGAAAATCACTTTGGGTAGCCAGAAGAAATCCAGGCTGGTGTCCATGTGCTATTGCATAGCATGAACACTCAGTGTTTCACCTAATTTTAGACATCCACACTGGGAATGTCCAGAGCTGAGCTAGTGTCCCCTTAGTGTCAGGTGACAGTTAGTCACCAGTGGTTCCCTCTGTGGCTAATGAAGAGAAATAAGCACTTTTCATGTGGGATTCATCTTACCTCTTTTAATTGACTTCTTTGAGAGGAGACAAATAATTCCCAACTCTGTTTTGAGTATATTGACTGTTCAGTGAGTTGAGCCAATTGAGCATCCCAGAGAGCTCAATTCATCTGCATGGGATTAAGCCGGAGATGAGTCAGGAAACACTGCAGTGCCCACAGCAACATTGGACACCTAAATTTAGGGCACTGCACCCCACCCAGTCTCACCTCTGTTACTTGCTGACTGCAGGATAGCATTGATCTTTGTCAGGATTTACCAGTGAGAACACCAGCACAGGTGTCAGCCTCCCATGAGCAGCTGAGTAGCAACCACACTGGTTCAGACCAGTCACTCATATTTTTCATATTCTTCAGTAAGTTGTCTCTGACAATGGCCCTATTGGATTTCCAGGGAAGAGTGTAAGAATAGGAAATGGATATAGCAATATTTTCCTGGTGTACATTCTCAGCTTCCTGTGATCTGCAGCTCAAGATCATGAGTATCTGTATGACTTCAGTCACTCCTGTTAGAGTTTTCTTCCAGTAATTCATTTAATTGGTTTTGGAAACCATTTACTATGCATAGCATTCTACTACAAGAATTTCCACAGCTTAACTATGAAACACGTAAAAAGTGTCACCTTACCTTGTATAATGTCTGTCCTTTGACAAACAAGTCATTAGCTGTAAGTAACTGTTTTTCCCAGAGACTGAACACTGGATACTAAGGGACCACGCCTGCTTCTGGGAGCTAGAAATATTCTCCTGGTCATTCAACTAAGCAGAGATCTGCCTTTATCCATGCAGTAATGAACAGGAGAATATGGGTGCTCCCTGGTGTTGCAATGGCCACTCTGATGTCCTTGACGATCACAGATTTCCAACAAATGACCTCTAGCATAGTAGTGCTACCAGGGCCTAATAATTGTGCCTCCATTCATTTTTGTGGAGACCTGGATTTGAAAATACCACCTGTAAAATTCTCCATTCAACTACACGTATTACAGAATATACAAAGAATAGGAACATATCTATCTGTACACAGAAATCTGTGTTTGTGCTTTTCTATCTCTGGTGAGCAAAGGTTTAAAGAAAAAAAAAAAAAAAAGGAAACATGGAGAGGTTTGGAAGGCAAGCAATGAATCGTGGATGCAAGGGAGCCCAGCATGCAGCGTTAGAGTGCTAGATTCAGGGAAACCAGCTTGCATCTCTCAAGCATATGCTGCTGTAACAACGGCTACAGTACAGAGAGCTCTGCTTGGAGGCACTTTGGAGTGGCAACCTATAGGGCTGCCATCTGTCCCATTTCAAGCAAGGAAAGCTTATTTTTTCACAGGAATGGAAGCTGCAAACTGATTGTAATCATGTGTGGCTGGGGTTTCCTTGCTGGTTTATGTTTTTAAGAATGAGTGGCTAAATAACCCACTGTTTTGGATCAAATTATAAATGTTCACAGTTTGACTACAATGTTCACATTCCAGCGATCAGCGTCACGCAGGTACCCAAGTCCTGTTAACAGTTATGATCTATGTGGCATTAGGAGAAAATGCTACACTGGCAATGTGCACTGGCTTTTTGAATGAATGTTTTTAAAATAATTTAAGAAAAAATAATTTCTTCTGGGAGAGTAAATGGCAGAGAAATGCACTAGGTGACCTCCCAAGGTCCATCTCTCCTGCTCTGTGGTTATACAATAGCTGGAGTTCAGGCTCAGGGCTCCTTCAGCTTTTTCCAGTAAATCTTTCTAAGGCTCTGAATCAAAAAATTATAGTGAATCAGAAAAGAAAAAATAATGCTCTGCTGATATAATATATATATATATATATATAACTGATATAATATATATATATTATATATATATATATATATATATATATAACTGATATGTCTTATGTTCCTGTACCAGTACCCAGGTCATTGCTTGTGATGATCTTTTGCATGTTTTTCCTGCCTCCTTTGCAGGAACCTTGGTGTGTTCAGCAATCATCAGTAACTTCCCAGCACCCTTGTGGTTATAAACCCAGGATGCTAGTATCACAAAGTATGGAAGAACCAGAGGAAGATTAAATACTGTAGCTTCAATTTACTGGCAAAGTAACAGGAATATACTTAAAATAGGATGAATTTTCATTGTTTAAACTGAAAACACTCACTCTAACCAGGTGATCTGAGTGTACAGAAACATGTTCTCTTCCTTATGAGATACAAGCAAATGGGTGAAATTAAGGCACAAAGATAACAGTGCACACTTCAGGGGAAGAGAACTAAGCTTTTGCTTCAAAAACATTTTTCACAGAAGGGTCTAGTGGGATTTGAAGTTTTCTTCTGAAAGTACGTAAAAGTTAGAGCTTTCATTTGAATTTCACTTTATGTTTCGTGTTCATTACAACCCACAGCTCAAAGTGAAACTCCAGGATTTGGGGAAATGAGCAAAAACGTGAAGATGTGTGTTAAAATGTCATGTGCGGAAATATTCCAGTTGGGGTCTTAAGACACCATCCCTTTTAAAACTACAATGGAGTTTCGATATTTGACCTGAAAAGACTTCTTTGAACTTCCAGCCTTAAGCATCCTGTCCAGTACCAGGCAGCTGTGATGGTGCAGCACCATCTCCTTCCTTTTCTATTGCAGATGTGTCTTATGCACATTGAAGTTGGAGCAGAAAATGCAATAAACGCTAAAATACCTGTCGTCTCAAAAAAGTGTTTTCCAGTAGCAGTACAGATATACAGATGTGAAGGCCTGAATTATTTTTTTTGGTGTATCATGATACTGGTTACACTAGAAGCATATTTGAGCATGACATCCAGTCACATGGTAAAAATGATATCACACTGAATATGGATGTGGAGAGAAAAGGAAGGGAAGACAAAGTCTATGGAGGAGTATCACAGAAAAGTATCACAGCAAAGAAAAATAGGAAGAGATTTGGGGAATAATGTTTTATGTGTGTTCTGTTAAAGAACATAAGGGCCTTGTTCCAAAAGCCAAAAGCTTCTTTTCCAGCTCAGGAGCCTGAGCAACCACCTCCAGGGACCACCTGGGGCTGAGGAACAATGGGGTGGGTTGTTACTAGGAGGACGGAGTGCCTTAAAGACTCTTGGACGCTGGTTCTCTTCCCATGTGTTGATCTTTTTAAGGCAGCAGAATTTTCCTGGATAAACAAGAATTTCTTAGTCTTGGGTGATTTCCTATCTTTTGAAATGTGTGGGTGTGTGAGATGTCTTTGTGCCTTTAGCAAGCTGAAGTTCAAGTAGAGGAGTATTATTTCTTACAGCGTAAAATTTCATAAGCTCTTATTGTCCCTTCAGTGAGAGGTTGATAGGACTTTATACATCAAAAAGAGGAAAGACTATTCCTTCTTAGGGTGGAAGTCAGATGACAATTTTCAATTTAAAAGTTTAAAAGAAATGTCTGTAAAGAAATGTCCATAAACACACACACATTTTTTATTTTTATTTCCAGCTGTTCAGACGGTGGTGAGATCTGGGATAATTTTTATTTATGTTGCCTTCTGTCAGCTGAATTCAGAAATTGTTGGGATTTTATCTACAGGCTTGTTTTCATTCAGAAACGATGAATGGGAGTTAAAGTTTGCAGTTCCAACCAAGCTTTCTTCAGGGAGAGTTTCTGAGCTCCAGGGGGAAGTTCTGGTCAAAACCAAAGGTGCTAAAATACTGCAGGAATCAGAAGACCCAAATCCTGTAGTGCTGTTCTCAACAAGATCTGTTTTGTCCCATGTCTGAATAGAAACAGTCTAGCCTGCGAAAACAGCTCTTTCCAGGATAGCAGTAGCAGTCTACCAGTGCCTTTACCCTTCTTCCTCCACTGGTACTAAAGCTTCCTTTTCCTGTTTTCCCCCAGACCTGTGTTTTCCCTGTCTTCCCCATCTGTTTCTTTCCAAAAAAAGCCCTCCTACAATATTAGAAGCTCTTTTCAGTTTACTGGTTCCTTTAATCCTTCTAGTTTTGAGGGTTTTTTCCTTTTCTTTTATTCTCCTGTTCAGATGGATAAAGTAGTCCCAAGTCAGCAGAGGTTCAGAAAAGCAGATTGGCACACCAAGAATGGCCCCAGGCTGCATCATTCCCACTGATGACCCGCCTCAGCACTTATCATGTTGGAAACTTCGTCAGAATTATCCAGTGAATAAATAAGAATTATTTCCCTGCTAATCTGAATCTAGTGTTGTAAAAGGGGGATGGATACAAAAGAGGGTGTTCAACACTGCCAGACAGAAATAGGAAACCAACAGTGTCCCCTTCTTTAGTTTAAAGTCACTAGACAAGAAGGAAAATCTACAGATTAGACCATTACAGCCTCTTCCAGAAGCCTTGGTGTCTTTGGTGGAGCTCAGTCCTCTTCACGTGTGAGAGCAGCACCACTCCATTTATAAACCTAAAACCTCTTGTTTGTGCAGTTACTTAATCACTGTAAAACTGCACATTACTGTTGTCACATGGCTATACTAAAAGGAATATTTAAAAGGAAAGAGAATTTAAGGGTAAGCTAGGGTTTGGTGATCTGCCAAGCTGAAAATAGCGTTTAACAGGCTTTTAATCTATTTCATAGGTTATTGTCCCCATGAGTGCTGTTATAGTCTACAGATAAGAAAAATGAGAACAAAGGGTTATTTTCACTTACAATTCAGCAGCTGCTGGTATTATTACTGTGTCATTGGTAATCAAACAGAGGTACACTAATAATTGTATCCTTTAAAATGCAGTATGCAGTAAATATTTGTTGATTTAAAAATAAGCAGGCTGTAGAATTAGACAGCTCTTTCTGTCAAAGTTAGTAGATTAAATGCTCACAGAGCCAAGCACCGCCAAGAGAGAAATGCCTGGCATTTGTGGAAGATTTTGTTGATCTCTGCAAGATTGCTCAGGTCTGTTTGCACAGGGGAGAAAAATAGATGTTTGAAGTAAAAATGCAATTAAAATCAAAATTAAACACATGTTTTTGCTTTTGAATCCTAATTTGTAGATAGTATGTAATATACTATTTTATACCATAGAGATAAGCAATTACCGAAATAACCCTCTACTTGCATCCATTTGACTCACTGTAATTACCAGAATACACAGGCATGAGAAGAAAAACTTTTACATCTTTCTGCTCTACAGTTCCGCTAGGATGGAGAATAAGGCTTTCTGCACATGCTGCAGAGGACAGGCAGATGGCCCAGCAGGATGGTTTTCTCCATGTTCAGCAGCACAAGGGAGCTGCTGGAGACTTTATTTTGCCTTGTAAGGGCAGGAGAAGGGAAAAGAGAATTTCTAGAGTCTGGCAGGTTCCTTTGCTTGCAATTGTGCCTCTCCTGTGGAAAAAGTGGTAGAGTGTAGGCTGGGATGGCAAAACATCTTGTCCTCCTCAGTGTCTGACAGTTGCCTTCTTAGGACTTGCTCATGCTGCTTTGAGTCTCACCTCCTGGAGAACTTGAAACAAGACTGAAGCACGCTCTGTTCATGGTGCAAACTTGTAGGGTTGGACAGGCCTTAGCAGAGAGAAGTGATGCTGAGGAGAGGGGATGTTCTGTTATCAGTTGCAAGGCAGGAGACAAGGTACATGAGTGCATTTAGCTCAATATTAGATGTGCAGACTTCCCCAGAGTCAATGAGGAGAATCTGGTATTTCTAGTGCCTGTGAAGTGTTGGTTCTTCCTCAAGCAGGAGAGGAAGCAAAGAAGGATCTCAGGGAAGGCAGATGAGTTGTGTTATACCCATGCCCTGTTTCTGTCCAGTGACTGTAAAGGAAACCCAGAGTAACTAGCGCAGATGAGTTCATTCATTCTGGAAGTGACAAAATTATTTAGGAGACTTTCTTTCATTTTCAGAAATTACTTAAGCACACACAAGCCTGTATGTTATTATTAGTCAGTAGGGTTTAGGCTCTGAAAATGGCATTTCAGCTTTGGAATCACTGCACACTTAAAAAATGTTACCTAAGGTGACTTGCCCTAGTCACATGGTAAAACAGGCACAGCCCTGAGCCACAGTGCACTGCTTTAACAGCCAGCCTGGCTTTGCTCTCTAAGGGGTACCACACTGTCTAAATGCTGTAATAGCAGAAAGTCTGGCTATTTTGATTTGATGAGGTTTCTTTTAAACACCCTGAAATATTTTGGGGTCTTTGAAATTTGATATGTGAGACATAATAGTAATAGTAACAACAACAATAGTAATACAGCATCAGGCTCCAGTGTTCCTGCTGTGCTCCAAGCTGCATGCAACACCTACTGCAACTTTCAGTAGGCAGGGATTTTCCCACTTAATCACCCTTTGGTTTTATAACTGAGGAAGGTTCAGACAGTAATAAACTGAATCTGAGCTACACATCTGCTTTTTCAAGTAGTGTTTGGTGTGGGGGCAACACTGACAGATTTCATTACAGCCACCTTTGCAGGCATTGATGTATTAACACTGTCATCTTGCATGCAGTTTGGATGAGGGAGCCCCTGAATGAAGCTGAGAGCTTCTGATACCGATGTGGCAAATGATTCAGTGCAGATCATTATACGCATTGGTCTGTTATCTCCTCGACGACGTGTGAGGCTGAGAGTGAGCTGTCTCTTTGGTTCATTATTTGTTTTTCCTTAGCTCAGGGTTCTGCTAGCCGAGCAGCCCGGAACAGAGCCCGAGAAGCCGTTTCAGGTATGGCATGCTGCATGGAAGAGGCAGTGTGAGATCATGGCACTTGCAGTGTCTCCATTCATGCTGGAGCACTGACCCTGTGCCTCTGCAGTGGCAGGAGGGCAGGGATGTCGCAGGACATCCCGCTGGGAAGCATAGATGACTTGCCATCTCTTTTTTCTGCCAAGACTTTTACTGGGTCTGTTAGCAGGCTTTGCGGTATGATGCTTCAGAGGGAAGGTCTGCTGTCATCATCCTGTGCATCTGTTGCATCTTGCATCTGAGCAAGTTTAAGCTCTTTGGCAAGCATTATGCCTTTCCCTGCTCTTCTCAGATAAGCAAAATTAGCTCTGTTTTGTAAGTCAGGAAAGTGTAATAGCGAGATGAGGTTATTTTCCTCAGGTCATGTTTGAAGAGCAGTAGCAGAACCGGGAATAGAAAGAGGAATTGTCCCAGCTGCTGCACTGTTCCAGCCCCCCCAGGCATGAATCCAGTCAGGCTGGAGTCTCTGGGACCTGCAGGTGAAAATTTATTTACAGAAAAATGCAATGGTTAGAACTACGAGCACAGGACTTTAGAAGCATTTCATGCAAACTGCTTGGATAGTTTCATGCAAACTGCTGGTACTCTGAGAGATGCCTGTGGCGCACTGTGTGGCACATAGAGGGCCACCCACAGGCTGGTGCCACCGATGCCACCGGTGCCCAGCATGTCCCTGTGAGAGGCTGGAGTGGGGCTTGGCCAGTCGAACAGCTCAGGCTCCTCTGCGCCTGCTGTGCCCTCACCTCCTGCGCTGCTGTGCTCCCTGAAAACACATTGTCCTCCTTGGTACAGCTAGTCCCTTGGCTCGTGTAAACTGATAGCACAGTCTTATTTCTGTGGAAATAGGCCGGGTGAGTCTAGCCAAGAGTCTGGTTTGTAGCTCTCACAATAGGCTTTAGCTTTAAAAAGCTGGGGTTTTTCTGCTTGTCAAAAAAAGCAGACAAAAGCTCCGTCTCTGACAAGAGCTCTCTATAAGCTCCTGCAGCTATTTCATTTCATCTTTGCCCATGAAGAAAGCTGTATTGTAGAGCAGGGTGGGGATAACTTGTGTCAAAAGCCTTTTAAAAGTTACTTTGAAAGCATATTTCATCTTCAAAATTTAAGTGGCTTATCCAACTTGTGGCAACTGAAATCGGCTTTTCTTATCTTGGTATATGGTGTCCCTCAGCCAGTCACCAAAAACTGTTCAGCTGAGGCAGCAGTTCTGGAGACATCAGAAGAGCCAGTCTGGAGTCAACGTCACTGAGAACCTGTGTGTCGTGACATGCCACAGCCCCATGGAGGGCACAGGGGTGTTGGTACTGCATGCCTTCTCCTGTTGTCTCTGGAGGTCAAATCTGAGCTTGAATCTGCAACGGGAGGTGAGGCTGGTGGCCTTATCTAAGCCCCTGTGTGACCACAGCACGAAACTGACAAGAGGTTTGGCGGTTTGTTTTGGGTGGAAGAAACAAGAAAAGTGTGTCTGGCATCATAAGGATGTTTCAGCTGAGAATTCATGGCAAAACAGCTTGGAGATACTTGTGCACATCCCACTAGCATCCTGCATGGCTGTAGGTGCTGTTACAAACTCCTTATTGTGAGTAGGGTTAATTTGCTTTCTAAGTGCTGTCTACAATCCCCTTCTTGCACAGCCAAACCTGCCCAGATGCCAGTGCGTGCTGGGTACAGGGATTATTGATGAAAGCTGAGCAAGACACCACATGTGGTGAGCTAATTAGGGGGATCCCAAAACAGTGAATATCCATAAGCGTGGTAAAATATGGATGAATAGAGCCCAGGGGAGTATATTCTCAAATTAGACGTGCAACTTGCATTGGAAGTGGAGGAGAAGCTGAGTAACTGAGCTCTGCATGTCAAGTTGAAATATCTTTCTCTACACGTTAAGGCTGATTGTTTGCTGTAAATACCTCACAACTCATTCAATAATAGCAGCAAATAATCATTGTTCGTGTAGACAAGATGGGGAAATGTACATTTAACACTCTCCCACAACTCCCCTAATGCTGTTAGGGCATTTGTCTATTTTTATACCAATTCAAAAATGCAGTCCCTGAAGGTCACTCTTTAGGAAAGGCCTTAATTAAGATTTCTGCCTGCAGCAAATCGTATGAAGTATAATACATCACGCTGTAGCAACCCAGATACAGATCATTGGCTACCTTGATCCAGTCATGTGGTATGAGCAAATATTACCATTTTCTTATCATCAAGGATCATTTTACAATGTGAATAAAAAAATAACAGCATCCAGGTTTTCTTAAAATGTCCATGAAAAGACAGAAAAATGTCTGCCATTCCAGCTAAATAAAGCATTCACTTAGAGAGTGAAGGTCAAATGGAGACATATACTTTACTGACAGAAAAATGCAAATCTTCTTTGTGTCATAAATATTAAAAACAATACTGTTTAAAAGGTCTAATTTATTTTTATTGAATTAATTTCCTTCCATCTGTTTTTCAGCTCTTTCCCTCTGGAGCTCCAAGGGCTATGCTTCCCAAACCAAGGACAAATCCTCTCTGCCTGCCAACCCTGAAAGTTCAGTTTGGATGCATTTCCAAATCAGAACTTTTAAGCCCTTTTTTCCAAAGCACCCAAAGCTCTAGTTATGGTCAAAGGCAAAAGCACCTATGCGGTACCACATTGCTGTGTCCATCTCTTTAACCCCTCCCACTCTCACTTCCAAGCCTTCCCCTACAGACCTTTATGGGAGAGCCCTTGTGCATTTGTGAGGTTGCATATACATGCAAAAGCCACTCTTTCAGAGAGAGCTGCAAGATCAGTGCCATAATAGCCACACCTTTCACATTTTCCAATTTCCATTTCTATTCAGCAGCAAATCTTCCATTTTTGCTTGGGATATTCCTGTCCATGCACCAGCAGCCAAATAAATAGTTTAGTTCCTGTCCTAGAGAAATTATTTCCATAGTGAAAAGGAGTTTATTTTAGATTACTCTTACTTCCCAAGAATAAAGTATTTTCTGTTCAGATATACTCAGGAATACTCATTAGTTGGAAAAACAAAAGCACTCACCTGTTGCTGATGGTGGTGCCTGTGAAACCATAATCTTATTTCAAGGAATGAAGAAGACAGAGGTGCTTATTAGTCGAATGGGTGAGTGGTTTAATTAAACATGAACTAAATCCAGCCATTGTTTTGAAGTGTCAAAGGCTGACTTATTAGGGACTCTTGAATTGGTGGCAGGGGACTAGAAAAATTCACACAACTACTCATCCTCTTTCCCCCACACAAATGATAAGGTAGTCAAACCAAGCCCCTGTGGCAGGTTGATTGTGGAGTTTGTTTTCAGCTGGAATTAGCTATCAGCAAGACAGAAGGATCTCTGTCTCCCCACTTTGAAACCAGGCAGCTTTCTAGAGGGAAAAGGAATGAAGTTGAAGCCTTGAGTAACTGTGATCTATTCCTTTCCACTCTCTCATGTTTGTTCTCAGCACTGGTGGTGCCCAGCTCTGTCCCAAAGCAGAAATGTCTAAGAACTAAATAAAAAAGCTTTTCTTGCAGATTTTCCTTCCTAGCCAAAAATTTCCCTGAAGAATCTTTTTCTTTGAAAGCTTCCCACCAAGTATTCCCATGTTATCCCAGTAACATTTTTACTCAAAGATCAGTATTTCCCAGCTATCTGTCCTTTTTCTTTCCTCTGCTGTGTGGCTGAAATGGTTTTGGCTCTCTCCTTCCACTATAACTGCTGCAATTACAGGGAGCTGGCTCTTGCAAGATTTACGGGACACTTCATCAGAATGCCTCTAGAAAATACATGGCAGATATCCACTGGCTATGGGGATATGCAGCCATCTCTCACAGATTCCACCTTTCCCTAGGAAGATCAGGGATCCCAGCCTGCTAGATTTGGCCTGGTATACACCAGGAACACAATGTTCTGGAAGGTCAACGTAATCTGAATTTGTTAAGGAGCTCACCAACAGGTCTTCTAAAACATCTAATATTGTTTAAATGCCTGAGAAAGGCAAGGAGGAATGTGCATTCATACAGAGTGACATTTGCATAGGGCTATATCCCAAGCCCAAGCTCCATCCCTTCTCTGAGTTGTAGAGAGATTACTACTTGCTCTACACAATGTGAGCACTTGAAAAGAAAGGAAAAGGAAAAGGGAAAAAAAACTGCTTAGTCTTTAAAACTAGAATTTGCTCTAAGATAGTTTTCCTTTTTTGATTTGTTTTGGAGGAAAGCATTTCTCATTACCAGCTGACAAGACAGTGAAGAACAGGTTAGTGTTTTAGCCTTGTGAGTCATAAGAGGCCAGTAATCAACCACCCCTAGAGTCATGGTAGCATTTAATACTGCATCTTTATAAGGCATGACAGCATAAGTGGCCTTGAAAATGTGAGGGTGAGTAACAGCAGTGGGTATTTAAAAGATGCCTGTCTTTAAATACAAAACAGACAGTATTCTTCCTTTCCTGATAGGCAAAACACTCTTGTGATATGAAGCAGTTAGAAACAGATGACAGTAGCATTTCAAAGCAAATAGTACAGCAGCCTAACTACCTTTGTGCTTTTCTTTCATTATTTAACTTCAATGTCATGTTCAGGGAGGGTTTTACAGAATGATGTGCTGCAAGAAATATGGATGATAGAAAAATAGATAAATAGATAGGAAAGTCTTCACATGAGCAAGAGGCAGTTTACCTATGACTTTCTTGCATGTCACTTTTCAAACAGATTTTCAAGGATTTTTTCTCCCCTTTGCAGCCGAATGAGAGAAATATAGCCTGCACATGAGAGATAATATTGTCCTGGGAAATATCCAGTGGATTAATGTATTTCTACTGAAGCTAGCAGGAAATTGTGTTTCAGTTTGTGCTTATGGGCTTATTGTGAATACGTCATATTGAGAACAATTTGTTAAACAAGAAACATAGGGTGTTAAAAAAATCAAAAGGGAAAATAAAACAGGAATGTCAGGTTCTATAATAGGCTTGATGTGTATCTGTTTTGTCAATAACCCTGATGCCAACTGACTCCCTTCATTCTTGTTTTATAATGAAACAAAGAAGACTGTAGTTTTGCAAGTTATTTATGGTCCATCTCTAATCTTTTCTATGTAAATTATTCCAGTGCTGTACTCTAGCAAACAGCCTTTTGATGACATCATTATAGACAATTAGTTCTATACCTTAATTAAGTAACAGAGCTTTATCTGTAATGCAGTTACTCTTGAGCAAGATTTACCTTTGGGATGGAAAAACTCTGAGCATGAACAGGAACCATGAGAGTCAGGTCTGAGTCAGGGACATTAGGGCACACTGGATGGATGGCCCTAGTGAGTCAGACCTCAGGGAGACAAGATCAATAAGAAGTTGAAGTAAATGATGTGCCCAGGGTCAGCCACCTATATGTGGCCAAGATTTGTTGGAAAATGACTCCTTTTTTATTTGTTTTCAGTGAAGCTATGACAGTGTTCATTGCCTACTTGTAGAACATACTATTGATGGGACTCCAGACTTAGTCACTTCTGCAGATGGGTGTGATGTTTCCATAGCCGCCTCCTGCCTCTGTGCAGCACCCTTCCTAGGATTTTGCCAACTTATTCAGCAGCAAGTGAGCTTTGCAGCATGTGATTAAAGCCCCTCCTATTTACAAAAACAGACCTTGACCTTTTGGTGTAAAATTTATATATATATATATGTATGTATATGATATGAAGCCAAGGTAACCCAAAGTAACTAATGATGCTGGACACCTATATTTTTTTTTTGCCTAGCAGGAACTATGTCTAAGAGGCTTGATTTATAGAAGGCAGAGGGTCTGATCCTCCTGTTCTTCCTTTGAAAATTTAATATTTTACTTCAAACCACTGACAGCAGATCTGCATTGGCACTTTGAGCTCTCAGAGCGTTCATGCTAGGGTGTGTATCTGTGTGTTGGGTACCAGTTCCTCTCTGTAGGTGACACCTTTAAGTGAGAGTTCTTCCTGCTACTGATGTGTCTGATCCTGTTTCCATGGAAACCAAGGTCAGATAACAGAAGAAAAGGTTAGGGGATATTTTTTCTTAATTATTTTAAAATCTTCACCTTGTTTTCCTTTTTCTGCTGTCCATTTTCATAAGAGAGAAAGCAAATATGTTCTATTTATTTTTTATGTAGCACCACCTATATGTGGGTGTAAACACACACACGCACACACACATATATATGTATATGATGAGATCACTCCAAAATTTACATGGCATTTAACAGGGAGAACTTTAACTCAACTTCCGATGATTTTTCTTTTTTACATATTGTGGTGGTTTAGGCCCTGCCAGGACTTGAGACCACGCTGCTGCTGCCCCTCCCCCACCTTCGTACTGGACAGGGCAGGGAGTGAAATACAAACCCCGGGGTTGAGATAAGGAGAGGTTTAATACAACAGTGTAACAGCAACAAACCGAACAACAACAATAACAATAACAATAACAGTAATAACAATGAACAGAGCAAGAGATATACCGCACGGATACAGCAGTGAGGGGACCAACCCGGACAAAAGCCATCCCTGCTTGGGCGCCCAGACCTGACATCAGCATGGTACCAAATAACCCAGCTAGAGCTCCCTCCCCACTGCTGGGGAAATTTAACCCTATCCTAGCTGAACGAGGACATATATCTATCTTCATTTTCAAAGGTGCAATAAGAAATATGATACAATGCAACATGAGTAACACCAACCACCCCAAGTTATAATAGTGCTTGTGTAGTTTTGACTGCTCAGCAGATGAGACAAATTCCTTTGGCATTGGAAGTAAATTAATTACTCCAGGCCAGGGTCATTGTACCGTGTGGGACAGTTATAAGGACCACGTTCTAGTTGCATCATCAGTTAGGTTCAATCTCTTGTTCTTCATTCTTCCTTCCTTTCATGGAAAAATGGCATATTTCTAAGGGGCTTGAGAAAAACAAATTCTACCTGCTACTCAACAATTTGAGGATATGGCATTGAGAAAGTGACCCATGTCACCACTGGAAAATAGACTGGAAAACGTGTCACCACCAGAAACAGATTACTAGAGCTGATAGTGTATGATATTTTATGTTTTTGATGGGCTCTGTCTCAGCTAACATTAGGCATGGGGTCTGAAGAACTTCTTTCTGCAGTAAAATGATAAGGGAGACAGACACTTCCAGAGGGAGTCTGCCCTGTCCTGAGCCAGAGGTATTCAAAGCAATTAGCTTAAACATAGACCTTTCAGGTGGGTAAGGCCAGATAAAATAGTAGGGTAGGATTTCAGGAATAGACACTGAACAGTACATAAAAGAAATGGATAGAGATGGCACGTACATTGGAAAAATCTTCCTTACAAATATCTCTAAATTGGAACCAATGTTAAATACCAGATCTTGTCTTCATAAATATAATGTCTCACATTAGCTGCATCTTCTATTTACCCTTCTCATATCCTTTTATGACAGAACAGAAGTATTTTTCTAGATCTGTCCATACAGAAGATTTCCCTTTCCTGAATAACACAGCAAAATGCCTTTTCCATCACAAAAATCAATTGATTTTTGAAAAAAAATTTAAAAAATAAAGATGAGGCTTTGTCTCTGCTTTCATGCTGGCTGGCAGGAATTTTTATACCTTGGCTTTTTATTTTATCCTGAAACTCATATTGCTATCAAGGGCACACTCTACACTGCAATCAGTATATAAAAAAGCAATTAAATTTCTCCTGGGTGTCAAAATGAAACCTGGCTGTCAGTACTGAACGTGCAGACAATGCCATGTCAGTTAGTAATATCAGAGATGTGACCAAATGAACAAGGTAAGAGAAATGAGTGTAAGGAGTTGACACTTAACCTATGTAGGTTCCTTAAGTTTGCGACCAGACAAGGGAATGGACTTTTTGGATGCAAGTTTTGAGAGGGAGGATAGTGACTGTGGGTGTTCTTATGTGCCAGGGATCTAGTTGGTGCAAAGCCAAAGAGACAAGTAGTCATGGGCCCATCTATTCTGCCACATAAATGGTTCACCTCCGCAGCACTGAACGTGTAAACTCACAAGAGGCTTCCCCTATGCCTCAGTCCTTTATAGGTCCAAGAATAGATGGAGGCGGTCACAGAAAACAGGTATGGGTGAGAGTCTGTAAGTAATCATTAGCTGACTGTGGACAAGGGTAAACCATCCTCAGTGTTTCTGGGTAAGTGTGACAGACTGCCAGGATGCATCGTCAGTCTGCCCCAGAGACCCTTCCCTGTGTTGCAGCTTTCTGCCTGAAAACACTCAGTTGAGTCAATCTTTGATACAAGAAACTAGTTAAGTTGAGTGTCGTCAGATCACTGAACTGGAACAGCGCAGAAAACGCTCTTGCCTGCTGAATGAGCATTAGGCTCAGCCGGAGCCAGAGCAAGGGAGCAGTGCAGAGAGCTTTTGTCAAAAGCTGTATCACTTGAATTTTGAGCTAGTGTATTAATTAATTGGGTATGCAAGTCAGGATTTTCCAGACATTGAATCAACTTCATAACAGGCTATTCATGAATAATTTCAACCTGTTTTTCCATTATTAATAATTATTTGTACAACAATATGACATCAAAAGCCCTAATAATTGTAAGGCTTCATTGTGCTGGACACTCTACAGACAACATAAGGGACAAACTGATAAGTCTTATTAATGGGCTGAAGGAATTGATCAGCATTACCTGGAAGGCTCTCTTACCATAAAAAGACTTAACTGTAGAAAAATGTTCCTTGTGTTTCCCGCAGAGCTGTCTGAGAGTGCAGAAGTGTCGTGACACTATTTCCAGAGGAACCACAGACATCTCTAAGATGCCCAGAAATATCAAAAAGAGGGGCAAGGACAGGATGACATGACACTGCAGTGAGGGGGAAAGGCAGCTTTTGGTAAATCTGGAGACATGGGATCCCTAAGCAGTCAGGCATGGGTTCAAGCCTCAATACAGACCAGGAAGGTCAAACTGCAACATAAGGGAGACCTTTTATAAGAGGAGCATTACTGTAACAAGTGATATCTTGCTTTTCTTCCGTAGGATTTTTTTTCTCTCTTTGGCAATAAACTCTGCACTGGACCCAAGAAAACTTTCCTGATAGAAAGTTTAGTGTTGTCTAAGCTGTTATATCCCCACAGAAAGCTTTGGTTTTATCCAGGTGATAGTTTTATCCAGGTAATGCTTTCTTGCAGACAAACTTTAAAAAAAAAGTATACATGGCTTTCTTTAGAGCTAATGGCATAACAAATGCCATTTGTAACACATATTTCAGATAGTGATAGGAAAGACTGGTGATCTGGGTAGCTTACAGATTATCAGATCAGAAAAAGCAACAAACCCATCCTTGAGAGTCATCATTATTAGATGGCTACTGTAAAACTGTAGCCGAAATATTATATTTGAAGAAGAGAGTTTAAACAGCAATTTTCATTGAGGTGACTGGACTCATGGAGCGGTATGAATTGCTTTGGCTTGGTAGACTGATCTCAAATCCAGACCTACTCTTTTAACCTTGTTACACATCATGGTGATTTGGGTTTTGTGTTGTTGGGGTTTTTTTTAATGTACAGATCTTATTCTGATGTTCCTTGTACCTTATTACAGAGGAAAGACCAAAACTAATCCTTTCTAATCCTGATAAATTTCACAGGATCTTTTCTTTCCTTTAAAAATACTATAATACCATAAGCTTTAAAAATAATTTGCATTTTTCAGCCATTTTAGAGAGCCTATTTAAAAAAAAAAAAAAAAAAAAAGAAAAAGGATTGTTTCTGACAACCATACCATCCTAACATATTGCCTGAGAAATGATGATTATAAATAGCTGGCATTGTAGCTCAATACATTAGTGTGCTAGTCTTTGATTCCTCTATAATTATAGAATGAAAGCTTCAATCCCTGCATTGGGTGAGCACTTAAAATTACAACTGAGGTAGTAAATTACTAGTCCTCAATGTCCTAGTCAGACAGATTGCTTTCGGTTCATAAAGAGAAATTCAGTGTTGTGTCAGAGGCAGATTCCCCAGCAAGCTTATTGTCTTCTATTTAAAACTAGTAGGTGAACTAAAGGAAATACTAGAATATTTTACAACGTACTGACATAAGTAACAATTCTTATTTTCAGAAACAAGCAGCACCAGTGTTGCCTCAAAATGTTCACATTGTTCATATTGATTTTCGTTTTACACATCCCCAGGAACAAAACGTACCAGCTAATAGATTGTTTTTATTAGTTTCACTGGATGCTGTATCAATAATGGGTTTAATTCTTGCATGAATGTAATGTGCTGGGCCTTTTGAACCTGTTGATGGGCATTTGATTCAAAGTGTCATTCTGTCAGTAGGAATCCTAATAAGCACAAAAAAACTCCAGAAACCACCACAGTGAATTCTTGTTGTAACAAGTTTAGTCTTCTGACAAATTATCTTCTAAGGATTGTTTCTGAAACATAAAATAAAAATAGGTATCAGTCCTAGAGGTTAATTTCACCCTTTTAAAGCACTGCAAAATACTCTTAATGAAACCCTTTTGCCATTGTCTAGGGCAATGTCTACAAGAATGGAACTACAGATTGAGAAAAGTCATATATTTTGTCCACTTAATCAAGACAGATTTGTGTGTTGATCCAAAAATGTATTCTCTTAAACTCATATTTAGGTGTGTAAGGAGCTACCTAATCCAAAACTGAGTGAATTCAATGGGCAACTTCTCACTGAATGTCCTGGCTCACTGTGTAAAATGGTCCTGATTTTCACATTGGCACTAGTTTGAGATCAGCAGCACTTCAAAAGCCAGAGAACATGGGTAGTTTGAGCCTGACTTCCATTGTCAAGGTTGGCTGTAGCTCTTGGAGAGTTGATCGCTGCGTTGCCAGCACAAGCCTGTGCTCTTCTGCCTTGAGGGCACACAACCTTGAAATGATCAAGAAGGCAAATGTGCTCTGGATATATTTGCTGAAAAAGTATTTCCACCTTGTTCTAATCATGATTGTCTCCACAGAAAGGTCAAGAATTAACTGGGCAATGAGATTAAATTACTTTCAGAAACAACTAAATTGGTGCTAAAATATATTTGTGCAGTGCTATGAGGAAACATGTTCAAAAAAAAAAAAGAATTCTTAAAGGACACAGGAAAACCTAAGTGCCAGTGGATCTTGCCTATGAAAGTTTGAAGTTGCTTGGGAATTTTTGGAAAATGTACCAGTACTTAAGCAGTCAGACATCTACCTTATGAAAAAATCTATCAGATTAGGTTAAATGAAAGCTCAGCTAAGGACACATACTTTTCAGAATGCCTGGTATTTTTTCACTGTCCTGTACTAATATGAAGCTTATGTGCAAGAAGTAGTAGTTACTGTCTCAGATCAGTTAATATCTTGAATCTTTCACCAGAATTATTAAAAAAATAATACATGTCTGTAGGGATAACACAGAACATAATCTTGAAAGATGAAAAACTCAGTTCTGAAACTGAAGAGATTTTAGATACAATATTAAATTCACAGGATGATTCCTCTTAACAGGAATGAGAAGGAGACTTTTTTGAATAGGAAAATTATAAGATCAAGGTGGGCAATCTGTCAGATCATTTCATCCATGAAGAAGCTAGGCATCAGTTCAGATCCTATAAAGAATAACTTTGTAGTGTATGCTGTACACTCTTCACTCCACAGCTGAGATCAGATAGGCAGCTGTATCAACATCCATGTAAATATACACAGAAACTTGCCTTTTTAGTCTTCATGTTCAGATGCTTGTGGACAAATGCCACACCAAGAGAGATGATAATCAGCCTATATATGACCGAGGTGCCTTTTTACGTAGAGTCACAGTGGTGAAAACAAGGCTTGGTGAGTTATTTTTTTGTAAATTGCTTTAACAGAGAAGTTTTCATATTTCACAAGAAGAAAGTACAGTAACAATAGTCACTGAAAGATTAATTCAGCTCTTATTTTGCTCTTAGTTCTCTTTATGCAAGCATTGGCTGCGATATGTAGAAATGAAAAAATATTGCTCATTGGGATGACTTTTCACATTAAAGGTCTTTCAATAGTTACCTGGTAAAGTTAAAGGATCAGAGTATTATTCTAGATGAAGGTGACTTCTTACAGTTTGAAACACCTCTTTTTAACTATAAAAGTTAAATGGGAAATAAAAAACCATAATCCTTTTAAAATAAATACTCATTGTTTTTCAACATGTAAAAATAGGCTTGGGAGGTTATCTCTTTTGCTGTTAGATTGACTCATTTTTTGCAGTATGCTCCTAACATCATTGTTCTCTTAATCTGGCCTTGTTGGAAGCCTAAACTTGAGTTTCTATTTACAACACATACCCCAAATTAATAGAATCTTAGCACAAAATAAATTAGGTTGGAAGGGACTTCTGAAGGTCATATTGTGCAACCCTCTGCTCATTTTGCTCAGAGCCTTGTCCTGTCAAGTTCTGAAAATCTTCAAAGACAGTGTTTCCATAGCCTCTTTGGGATGCCTGATCCAGAGCTTTCCACCCTCGTTGTGTTTTGTATTCTTCCTTGTAAGTAGTCAGAATTTCCCTTGCTGTAATTGGCAACCTTTGCTGTCCATGTTTCCACTCCAACCCTCGCAGAAGATTCTGGCTCTGCCTTCTCCAAAACTCCCCACTAGGGAACAGGGACAGCAAATTCCTTCCTCTTGTGTTGCCCACCCACACGAACCTCTTTGCATCCATCGTGTGTGCCAACTTAATGCATGAATACACCGGCTGCGTATTTCAGATGCGGTTTCACAAGTTTCTCAGAGATGGAATAATCACATCTCTTGATCTGCTACTTGTGGTCTTGCTAATGACAAGTCTTTCAGCAAATCCTTCTGCCTCAGTACTTTTCTGCTTGTGTGGGAAAAAGCCCTTTAATGGACATAATTCATGACCTCAAACAAAATTAAGAATGAAATGTCAGATAGTCTTGATATTGAGGATAGTGAGGCCCACTTTGGCTGTCTGGTCTGAGACTCTGGAAATGGATGACAAGTATTTCCTGCATAATTCTAGCTTTAGGTGCAACAATACTTATATTACAGCACATGTATGAATCTTGATTTGAAATCACCAGCAAATCCCCATTACCTCAATTAATTTGTTCCAGCTGACTGGTTTAAAAGTATGTTTTAGTTCTATTTTGAATTTAGTTTCAACTTCTAGGTTTGATTTTTTGATATATCTTTGTCTACAAGGTTGAAGAGCCATCTGAAGTCAAATTTCTGTCCCTCATTTGGGTTCTTAGAGACTGTACTAAAAATAATTCCATAATCTTCTCTTTACTTGACCAAATACTTTGCATGCCTTAAATAATGTATAATGTAGCATTCTCTCCAGTCTCAGAACTGTTTTCATTATTCTTCTCTGAACATGCTTAAGATATCATCTCGGTAGACACCAGAACTTACTGGAGCTCTCTGGCACTGGCTGTACCACATCAAATACCATGTACCGCAACTTTCTTATTCAGTGCTTATGTATCCTTAGTAATTCTTTAACCCTTACTAGTTAGAAGCTTATACTCATGGCGATGCAAAATGTTTTCTTGACTCACTGTTTCTTAGAACAGAATTCCCTATCCTGTTAGCAGAGTTGGCCTTCCTTGTTTCTCCATGTTGTATTTGAACAGCTCCATCAGAACAACTGTATATTATCCACAAATAACCTAAATTCCATTTGCAGTTGGTAGAGATAAATTAATAATTTTAGGGTGAAGTTCATCTCTTTATGAATTAGACATCTTAATTGGTTGAATGAATCACGCAGTAAAATCCTAGATCTCCCCATTGTCTCTTCAAATGGTTAATGTGTTCCTTTCCCTGAGGACAACAGGAATCTCTTCCATTAATTTCTGTAGAACTTTTATATCCCTTAAATATAAATGTGTATGCATTTGTGCACAGATACATAGGTGCACATACAGACAGCTTTCTAAGCATGTATGGGATTGAAAAGTGTTGCTATGTCACATTGCTGAATGTAAAGACAAATAGTTGTGCTGGAGAGCTTCTGTACAGCTTCCCTGTATGCACCAGCAGTACAAATCTGATGAGATAGTTAACAGTTTCATACCAACACTTATTGTCCTGTGAGCAGCTTGGACTGATAAGATGCTGAAACAACTGATCCGAAAATATACCATAATCTTTCTCTGCTCTCTTTTTTTTAAATTACCTTTAGCTAAGCAGCCAATTAGATCTTTTTCAACTTTAAGTAAAAAAATAGTAGGGGAAAAATAACATTACCTTTAATCCAGGTCTTCTAATTTTGGAGAAATTAAGTTAATCTTTCATTATCATTCTTCAGATCTGCCTATTTCTTTCAGTTTACTTAATTAGATCTCTGTAATTGTATGAATGAGCATTGGAACCGTTGAATGAGCAGATAGATAGAAAATACATTTTCCTATTTTAATTTTGTCAGAAGCCACCAAAGTTTCTCTTGCATTGTTTCAGTTCCAAATACTTGAAAGAAATACCTTCCAGTAATTAATTTACTATATAGTCAATCTCTTAGTCCCTATGAAGACCAGTCCTACCTTTCCTACTGATTTGTTCTTACTGGAGACTTCTTGCCCCTGTACTCGGCCCTGGTGAGGCCGCACCTTGATTACTGTGTTCAGTTTTGGGCCCCTCACTACAAAAAGGACATTGAATGACTCGAGCGTGTCCAGAGAAGGGCAACGAAGCTGGTGAAGGGTCTGGAGCACATGTCGTACGAGGAGCGGCTGAGGGAACTGGGGGTGTTTAGTCTGGAGAAGAGGAGGCTGAGGGGAGACCTCATCGCCCTCTACAACTACCTGAAAGGAGGTTGCAGAGAGCTGGGGATGAGTCTCTTTAACCAAGTAATAAGTGATAGGACAAGAGGTAATGGCCTCAAGTTGCGCCAGGGAAGGTTTAGACTGGATATTAGGAAGTATTTCTTTACAGAACGGGTTGTTAGGCATTGGAATGGGCTGCCCAGGGCAGTGGTGGAGTCCCCATCCCTGGAGGTGTTCAAGAGGCGGGTTGACATAGCGCTTAGGGATATGGTGTAGTTGGGATCTGTCAGTGCTAGGTTAACGGTTGGACTAGATGATCTTCAAGGTCCTTTCCAACCTAGATGATTCTCTGATTCTGTGATTCTGTGATTCAGTGGTAGCAGAGCTGACCCCTGTAAATACACAAAAGTGATGATTATACAAGGACATTTTTAATAAATATATATGTGAGAAAAAACCTAAATTGAAATAAAAGTGTAACTGTATGATCAGTTTTATGAGAACAACAGTAGTTATTCATTCCTTAATTGTATATGTTCGCCAATCTGAAATATATTGGTGCAGCTTAGAGAAAATACCTGAAAACTGAAGAAAACAACTATTTCTCTTGAAAAAGTATGAAATTAGGGAAAAGGAGACAGCTAAAACCATGTGAAGCCATATACTTCAGTGGAATTTTCACTTACATCCTTAACATTTTATTGCTGCTAGAGGTTTATGTCTAGCAGTGGGTTAGTACAAAGTGCTTACTTTGCACATGGGATTTATTTGCAGGAAATCTTGGGTGTAGGTGCACTCTGCTCTTGTTATGGAGAGTTGCAAAGAGTCACAGCTATCTATTAAGAACATAACAGGGAATCTCAAAAGGCAGTGATACTTTGCTATTTTTTTAACCCAAGGCCAGCTGAGGTGTTTTGTAATGGTAGCACATGAAAGAAAGAAAACACAAAAAGAAAGCTGACCTTAAAAAGTCTTCATTAAGCTAAGCATGTTCCTGGCTGCCACATTAGAAATGCTCTGGGTTCAGCTTTGCCTTTACAAGTATTTATGTCAGTAGTCCCCAAATGTACTGCCTCATGGAACCCAGTTTTGAGCAAAGTAAGCCATCCAGCAGCATGAGACTTGGTGCTTCTGTTTATCCTCAGCTTTAAATTCTAAATGCCTTCTGTCAACAACTGTCTTCAGACAGGCTCATAGGCAGCATCCCTCTGGCATAGGAACTGGGAATCACTGGCTCTCATATTTGCCACTTTAGCAAGTGCTAGCAGGCTGGAGAAGTGCAGAGACAAAGCAGCTCCTCCCCTCCACCCCGGTTGGCATTGGCCAGCCTCCATAGAGCCACATATTGCACAGTCACATCCTTCTCCCCAGACTGGATCTACACCCACCGTCTTTCTGGGTTTTACAGCCTCAGCTTTCATCAAGCAAAAGACCTGAATTTCATCAGAATCCTTAGCCTGACCACTTTTACTGTGGATGGAAGATATTAGTATTAGTATCAGAATACATCAGGACTATGAGAATTTTGAAAGGAAAAATCTAGTTGGTGAGACATGATTTGCAGGAAAACATCAGGCCTGGAAATCCAACACACATAATGCCTTCTACTGTGTCCCATGAAACGTGCAAGAGGTGGTGCCTTATCCTCTTTGTGGTGAAATTGAGAAAATTGTATTTTCCCTTTCATCAGGAAAGATTTAACAGGGGAAGGTTCAGTGTCTCTTGAAAACCTCAGGCAAACCTTCCCTTTTCACTGTCCCGCAAGCTTTTTCCCTTGACTTTGCATCATACCCAGGTGCTCACTTCTTTGACATGATACAAGGGCACTTCTAAAGCCACATCTCTCTAACTTCCAGGAGGTGTTGCTTCAGCTTCAGGGGTCAGATTAAAGAGGAAGGAGGAAGGACCATTATATTTAAAACTTCTCATGGGTTGAAGCCCTAAAGCTACACTGCTAGTGTAAATAAGAGATAGCAGAAAGTCTATGTGACTTTACCCACTTTTACAGAGCACATATGACTTGGTTAGAAAATAAATGGACATGAAAAGTATCTGTGGAGTATCAATTAGACAAAGAGAAGGTCAAACCAAAAAATACTTCCTCTTTTTTATAAAGCACTTTCATTTCATAAAATACTAAGTCAATAAATTAGATTGAAACTCTTTGGTCTTCTTGTAATTATATATGACAGATTATCCCTTCTATTAATTATCCAAGAAGAGATCCAGTAATATAATAATCAGAACTGAATTATGCTCTTTGGGAGCTGAATCCCAGTCTTATAAATGAACTCTTTTCCTGGAAATTCTATTTTTTCTCTGTTGCTGATATATGGATTCAGATCAGTCCCGTGGGAGAGAGGATTGTTATATTTTTAAGAGGCAAAGGAAAAGAAAACTTACACCATTAATGAAGCATGTTCATTTATTCCACCTCGAATACCTTATACATGATATATTTCACTTAAACCCAAATTTTCTATTTTGGACAATTCCCCATGTTTTCACTTAAACCCAAGTTTTCTATTCTGGATAATTCTCCGTGTTTTATAACTTGGATGAAATTTACTTATGCTTAGAGATTTGCATTCACTCCTACAATACCTTTTTTTTTTACTTATAATAAACTGAGGAAAGGACAAGTAGCCTCATTAAAAATACAACCCCAGGAAAGTAAAATGAAGGCATTGTGAACAATTCCCCTAAGAGATCTTCAGATTGTCACATTATGGTGAGATAAAATGTTAATATAAAGAATACAGGCGCTTTCTCCAGCTATTAACAGGAGCTTAACTTTCCATCAAGAGCCTAAGTTCAGCTGAATCTCTGTGACCTAGAATCCACCATGTCCTTTATTTAGTAATAAATATGAGAAGGGATTGTTGCTATTTTATTGTTTCAGAATTGCAATGGCTGTTTCATTTGCAAACCTAGAAAAGTAATCAGATATTATAGCCACTAGCAATACCAGTCACAGCAAATTAGCATTGTATTTCCTCATCAATTACCTAGTCTTTAACACATTCCAAATTAACATTTTAAATTCATCACATTGCTGTTTTTTAAAGTAATATCTAATGAATAAATTCCTGCCAGGTGGTGTCTGATATGCAGCTGGCAAAAAAATGTTGAAGCAGCTGCACTTTAACAAGTAGCCTTCTTTTCACCTGCTAACAAGCATCTGTCAGCTGGCTGTATGGATAAGCAGGACGTGGATTTTGCTTGTAAATAAACTGTACCTGTGAAAATCATGTGGTACAGCTCTTCCTTCTACAGGATAAAAAAGAAGGGGAAGGACCCCTTCAGGAAACTCTTTCAAGCAGTATTTCAACTTTGATGTAAACTAAAGTCCTGCTAACCTACATCTTCTACAGCCCCTCTAATAAATGGACACGTTTCATGTCAAAGCCTTTAAAGGACAGAGGGCGTTGGAGAACTTAGAAAAAGGGAAAAGGGGAAAACACAGATACCAGAGTTTTTTGAGGGGAGTAAAGGCAGAAGTTGTAGATATAAAAAGGGGAGTGCTTTTGTCATTGTAAAAGCAAAGACCTTACGTAGAAGAAAATGGATTTGATCCTTCATGGAGACCATCTCAAAACATCTGCCAGCCTGCGCATTTTAAGAGCTTTTTGTTGGCTTTTAAGTGGATTTGAAATTTCCCAGAAAAGATTTGGGACTCCATGTTTAAACACTAGTTCCTGTCATAGGGTCCCTGTGGCCCAAACTCAGATCATCAGCTGCCAGTACCAGTATAGTCACCAAGCTTCTCCTCTCCCATCATGGCAGCTTCTGATAAGAGGCAGCCCACAGTGCTCTTCGCCTTCTGAAGTTGGCTGCTAGATTAGTTGGGGAGATAAGTGTACTCCTAGAAACTGGTTCAGATGCTGCCTTGAGTCCCCAGACTTCTATACATTTTGAAGGGACAGAAGGAATTTACTGGAGCAAGGACTGTGCTCACTGTCTCCAAAGGCTTTATTTGTATTTAGGAAGACCTAAATTCTGGAGGGAAACCAGAAACTGAGATAATGTCCACAGGAGGAAATTTTCAAGTCCTTCCCGCTATTCTTCACCCAACCAAAATCTGGAGAACATCAACTGCAAATGTGTGTACGTCTTGGAAGTATGTGAGATAAAATATGGGGCTAGGTGATAGTGATTGCCTGCAACAGCATCCACCTCACGTAAATCCTCCTTCTCCACCTTTCACCCCAAAGTGCCAACATGCAGTCAGTCACCATCAGCATCAACCTGCTTGGGGAAATCCTCCTCAAACACTGCAGGGAGCAGGCCTTGCTCTGGCTGCAGAGCACTCAGGTCACCCCACTGGTTCCCCAGGGACAAACATCACATTTTTTCAAAGATGCCAGCAGCCTCAGGGCTTCCACACCTCTTACAGCATCCTCTTGGGCAGAGGAGATAGCATAAAGCTGTTGAACTAACAAAACATGTGTCATGGAGAAGCAGTTTTGAACGTGTATAAAACAAGAACAAAATAGAAGAGAAAAAGTAATTGGACCTCTGAGCAGATTCTCAAGTAATTTCCGAGTGTGATAAAGAAGGACTGGAAAAATCTGGCTGTGCTAACTCTATGGCTGGCGCCTCTACTTCCATCCTTGTCACCCTCACCCTCCACCTCCTTCAGCCCGTCTCATTTTCAGATGAGAATCTTCAGTCCATCTCATTTCGTCACTCCAGAGACCCTATAAACAAAATCATGATTAAAAACCAGGACAAAAGGTTTCCAGCACCTGGTGGTGGTCTGATGGAAAGCTTTCTGCCTAAGCATGGAACACTTCCATTGCAACTTAGGAAAATATGAACCCATCACAAATATCCAAGCAATCCCTGTGAGTCACTGCCGCATGGTATCATTAATTGAAAGGATCGCTGCAACAGCTCGTAGTTGTCCAAGGGAAAAATGGTTATATTCAGTTGTTATTTTATGTAAGGAGCTTTTCTTTCAGCAGATAGTGTTCAGCTTCACAAAGATAAAATGCTGTCAGTGTTATTGACAAAAGACAGATTTGAGGTCAGAAATCCAGTGTAAGCTTTCTTGTCTTTTTGCATAATAAAATACTCTGTGGCTTCTTCTTTCATGGCAAGCTGCTAGCCAACAAAACAGATGATAATAAAAATATTTACACTAATAAATAGGAAAAATAGCTAAATGTCCATGTATTCTCACTAACCATGCAACTTTCTTTCTCATGATAAATTATATTCAAGCAAAAGTAAATATCAGGTCTTGAAGGTTACTTTAAATAAATAGGTAATTTAAATGCAACAGTAACTTCCTCACCGCTTGGTGTTTATTTTTAAAAAGACCGCTTATCAGGAGTATGAACTCTCTCCTCTTTTACAGCATCTAAAGGCACATATCAAGGTCGCTAACTTTTAACAATGTGATTCAAAGTCTGTCCAGCCTTTTCTAAATCTAACCTGAACCAATGATTCCCTAAAAATCATTTCCCTTTTAGAGGGGAAATCAACTGAGTTTGAGAAGCTGGAAAGTATAGATATTTGTTTGCAAAATAAATACTTTTTTAGTCTGCATCCATGAATGCATGGTTGAATATTCAAAATTCAGGTAAAGAATGGTGGAGAATTAGAAGAGGTTTTGTTAGACTGATGACCCTGAAAAATAGACATTCTCACTTTCCAGCTGTTCTCTACTAAAAGTGGGAAGGGCAGTCCTCAACAAGTCATATAATTTCTCTTGGACTTACACGGGGTATAAGTACTATGGGTTTAATCCTACTTACCTTCCCAGGGCATAACAAGATTTAATTCACTTATATTCAAAAATATTATATATAGATATAGATCAATACGTAAACACACACGCACACACACAGAGCATCATGTATGTAACTCCATACATGGGAACCCAGGCAGTTTTGCCATGGGTTCAGCAGGGTAAGGTTTTCACCCATCATGTTTCAAAACCCCTTATTAAAACTATTGTGGAAATGAAGTAGCAAAAGTGTTTGTAGATGTGAGGTTTGCTGTCTTGTAGAGGCACCAGTTTGGGCTAACTCTCCATTCTCCAGCTAGGGGAAGTCTGTTTGCTTTAGCTGAGCCCTCTTTTAGCTTTGTTTTTCATTAGAAACAGATCTGTGTTCTGAAGTACAGTATATTTTCTATTCAGATTTTCATTCATAACCACATATCAGCTCAAGAAGCTCAGCAAGCTATAGGCATATTTTACCTGAAGCTTAATAGTAAAACATAAGCACAGGGCTAATAGCCAGGTAAGAATTCCACAGGATTTTTTTTAGCTCTCCCAGGTGTATTTGTCTCAATCATCAGAGCCGTACAGGAGGGAGGAGAGGAGAGCAGTGTCAACTGGGAGTGATGCAGGAAAAGTGCGGTCCCTCACTTTGGCAGTTTGCAGTTTGCAGTGTCCCTTGGGACAGGTGGGAACATCAGTTCAAAGTTGCATGAGTTAAAGGTGGCATTACCAGCCTCAGTCTTGCACTGCCAGGGTTTTCCCACAGGTATTTCAATATTAGGGAACAGGTCAGGTGATGGATTACCCTCTCAGGTGTAGCAGGAACCCTCAGACGCCAGCTGATATTTGCAGCCCATGCTCTTTTGACCCAGCAATGTTAGCTGACAGCATTGCATTGCTCAGGTCGTGCTTGGCCTTTTCTCACGGTTAGGGCTTCAAAAGTACCAATTAAATTTCCATCAAACCACTCTGAGGAGGTGCCATTTTTACCTTAGCAAGTGTGAATTAACATATGCATGACAGGTCAGATTCTTTGGGGTCACATGCAAAGGGAAATAGAAGCTTGTTTTCAAATGCAAGTTCACTTTGGGTTTTGTTTTACCAGATATTCCAGGATTCGGAGGCTTCCCTAGGTTGATTTGTTTAGAGATGGTATTATCAATGGCTCATGGCTTGCATCACTTGCCTGTTAACTTATAATTCAGTTGTAGGGGTCTCTGCCATTCCCCATGCAGCCCTTGGATGATAACAGCTGCTTTATCTGAGGCCGTGCCCTCTCCACTTTGTCTTTCCTCTTTTTAAGTTCTTGTTCAGTAAAAACTGAGTTTAAACTCTACAGTTTAAACATTACTTATGTTGCCAACAGAAGCTTCATTATTATTTATGAATTTATAACTCTATAACTTCACCTCAGATAATAATTCAACATCTTAGATAGGTTTTCTAATGCTGTTTTTGTATAATTTATTGTAGTCTTGATATTATTTTACCATTAAAATATAATATTACTCCCTACTTTGGTTATAATGATTTATATTTCTGTTTTTAAAGCTGCCTGTCTGAGTAAGACTTGGAAAGATATGAGAGGAGGAACAAAATGTTTTATAACTCCTTATGATTATCAGGAGTGTATCCCAAGGAAATTCAGTAGAGTTTCCTTTAAGGTGATTGTCCTGTTTATGATTTACGGGAGTGCTGTTGATGTAGTCAATTTTTATTCCTGCAGTGTTCCAGAAGATGATATAAGAATCAGTACATGTCATTTCAACTCTTTTGAAGGGATTCATGACCCCTTCAAGCTCTTGTCTGCTATAGATTACTTCTCTGCCCATTTGGGAGATTATCAGCTACCCAGCTTCATGCCGTGATAATTTTCTTGCTGTAGGTAGCAAATGTAACTACTCTTGCTCTTCGTCCCCAGGCCTGGGCCAAAATTTGGGCAAATCCTAGTAAGGATACATGCCTCATACCCTACATGGTCTTACTGTGACCTCTGAGTGTTTGCATAATAAAACCTGTTCACAGAGGCTGATGAGTTCATGGTACCTATGTTTTGCAGCTTCATACATGTCAAAAGCTGAGCAGTGGTCCATCCATGGGTTATTGTTTTACCCAGTCTTTTAGTCTGAGTCTTCAGACTGCTACCAACCCTCATCTGTGCCCTGTATGATTGTACTTGGTATTATGTTCTTTCCTCTGTCTGCAGTTAAGATTTTATAGCAGTTGCTGGAAAGCCAGGGTTTCAGCATGAGCATTTTTTTACAACCTGTACAGCAGTGCATCCCTAGTCTATCAGGAAATGTGTGTTTATGGTCAGAAAAGTGCATCCAACATTCCTAGCTCTTTTCAACAAGAGTAGTTGTGCTAAAACATTTTGGAAGGATATTCTCATCTGCTGTGTCAATGGAGTTGCTTCTCTTTCTGCCAAGGTTCTGGCAATGATACAGTAAATATCAAGGCCCAGATGGGAAAGAAAGCTGTGGATGGAAGACGCCTGTGAAATCACCAGGACCATGTCTTTGTCTGAGCACAGGTCATGTCAGTGCCATGTCCAGAGGAGTAGCTGCTCCCCATCAGAAGAACATGGTCCAGTATTTCCTCTGGAAGCAAACAGAGAGAATGATGTCTTGCATAAAAAGAACTGCTCTGATATTAAGTCAAGCCACTGAGCCATTTCAACATTTCTTGTGGTTTTCTCTCAGTATGAGAGGAAATGGCCACAGAAATTGAATGAAACAGAATGCACTTGAGGGACATAGTGTGCAGGGCTCTGAGGGGTTTCTGTCACTGCTCCATATGATGATATCATATAAAATCTGGTTAGACTTGAGTATCCAGTTAATTAATAGCCTGTCCAGCTTCTTAATCATACAAATAACAGCAGCTATCTCTGCTGCACATGGAAGGCAAATTAAATTTTCACTGTCTGCCTCTCTGTAGTCCAAGTCCTCTACAATTTGTAATGCATGTTTCTTTTCTGAATTATATAGTGTTTTTTTGAAAACAAGCCCAATCACTGTTTGCAATCTAGGGCACCCAGAAGCCTTCCTACTAGAGTTTCTGCTCCATAGGTTTTGCCAGAGTGCAACAAAATGTCCTGCTAGTGACCCAGCTGACTCCTGACCCGTAACACAATGAACACCTCCTGCCAATTACCCTACTTAGAGATGGGACAGAAGGCAAGGCATTTTCCTCAGCAATGGCCAAATGACACTGATCAGAACTTGAGGACAAGTGAATGTAACATAGAGGTCTGAGATAAGACACTCATCATCATCTCAACTTCTGTTGAAATTAGGAGGCTTCAAATCCAGAGACAGAGGATATGAATGTAAATGAGGATTTATTATCTGAGATGTCTTCTAAAAATAAGAATTGTATAATAATAAAAAATTACAAGCAGCAGCCTCTTCTAGAATTACCCATCTCATTTTACAAAAGCACTAACTTGCTTTGCATGTGCTCTTTAAATAACTGGGAAGAAACCTACCCATTAAAATAGTTTATTGTAAGGGATATAATAGGATCCATACTATGAAAAGCAAATAACATAAGCTGTGTACAAAAGGGGAGGAATGTCATTTCACATTCTTCTGAATTTCTATAACCACAGGGATTCCCTCCCCTACGCATTTGGAAAAAGTGGTGTATGGGACTGATATTATTAACTAGTCTATAACAAATGAAACCAGGTAACAACTATTCAGAGTTTTATGCTTGTCTGCTAGACTTGACAGCTCGTACTTATCAGTGATTCAACTGACACCACAAAGTAAGCTTGAAAACTAGGCTGTCACACTAGGTAGGGAGAAGTTTTATTCATTAAAGCTGTGTATAGAAAGAGCATTTGTAACCAGTCTGCCCTATTCAACATGTTTGACTGGCAGCATTTGGCTTGTGTTCACAACAATAAAAAACCTTTCTATTTCAGTGCATCATATTTTATTAACACTATGTATAAAATATTTCCAAATATTTATCCTAAAATACCATAATACAATATATACTGGGCTAGAATACATTTTGTTACAGAAATATCCAATTAGAGACACATTTTGTTTGGAATCTGTATCTCATTTATATTTTTTAAATTAATTTTTTTCTTTTTTGTTTTTTTCCTGTTCAGGCAATAAAAGGAGAAAATTACATTTTAGCACACTTACATTTTATCTTAGAAATGTCCTGACCATATTCTAACAACACAGTTTTGTAGGGCGATTTTATGATTTTAAATTCAGGTCTCCAGGTGAAAGTACTGAAAAGACTGATTTAGTGAGATTGTTAATTTAAAATGGCTGCTTAAAGTGTCATTTAAGAGCAGCTAGGAAACTAAGGGGTGTTCAAATTTTGCTGCTTTCCCACCATTCAGCATCTTTTAGACCAAAATAGACATTGCTGTGAGCAGGGAATGATTTCTTTTTTAATACTGATCCTGCAGTAACAATTAGTACATCCCAGACCATTATACAGTATAGACATAGGCACAGTGCAAGTGAGTCCTAGCAACTATACAGTACTGAAAAAGTCTTGCTATTTATTTAAAGTATGGCTCTTCTCTAAGGTCGCTGTTGGAAGTAGACCACATTGTGCTCATGTGCACACGAAAGGATGGTTCTCTGATTTTACTTAGCTGATGATATTATTAATAGCCTGTATCCCATTTCACCTTTTCTTATTATATATGAGCAAAAATTTCATGAATTTCAAACTGCCCTGTTAGAGAAAGACCTCGGGTCATTTAACTGCATGAATTCTCCTCCCAGTGGAAAAATGGGATCCAGCAATGAATCACGTGCTCTCCCAATGTGACAAATCACACTCAGTCATCAGCCATCCTTCCCCATTTCTTCTGCACAAAGTGTTTCATTCAAAACCAGAGACAAGGAAATAAATGGTGTCCAAGAAGGGCAAGTGGATTTTCCTTCTAATTTGGACTCTTTCTCTGGGCGCTCAGCAGTACTAGGAGTCACAATGGCAGTGTCCTGCACAAACTAGCAATCAGATGGTTAGTACTGCAACCCATACCTCGATTTTGGGTAGTACAATCTGTTGAGGAACATTATTAGGCATTAGAGGATATTAACATTGTTCAGCTTCTGGTATTTTTTTAGGTGCCTGTTGGTCCTAACAATCCATATCTAACTCATACTTGAGATCCTGTGGTTCATGGTCCTTCCCCTGATGGCCAAACCATGTAGAAGTTTATGGGTCTGTGCAGCTTTTCCTTCACATAGCTGGATCTTTCTGAGCAAAATACATTTACGATCTGAAATAAAAAAGCATCAACCTTGTTTCCATCATAGCAACATTGATTGTGTAAGTATGTAGTCTTAGAAAGCGCCCTAGTTCTTTATTCTCTTCAGAGAGCCACACTCTACCACCACCATCCATTTCTGATTTACTATTAGAGCTTAGTTCAGTAAGATTTTGACTGCACATTAATAATACTGGAGCTGTTAGGACAGACACTTCCTTAAAAATTAATGTGAGCTACAGATATGGCACTTACACTCGTTCCAATACAAAGGCAGGTTTTCCTGTGTGTGCGAGTGCTCGCTGGAATTTACAAAGTGCAGCTTGTGCGTGAACGAAACCAGTGTTAAATTTGGTGAAAAGTTATGCTAACCAACCTCCGGAGAGTTCATCTAGTTTTACTGCATAATAATCCTTTTTAAGCCATGATCATACAAAGGTATATAGCATTATAGCTTTCATTTTTAAATCTAATAAAAAAGTGCAGCTGGAAGGTTTTTTTATCACTTAAAAAGCAAATGTAAAGACTCTCGGCAAAAAGAGGTGTTTTTCCCTTCAGAATTATGTTCTCTTTTTTTTTTTTTTTTTTTTTTTTTGAGGTACATTCTAAGCCTAGTTTTACTGACAGATACAGTTTCAGAAAAGTAGAAGTGGAAACCTGAAAATCTTTAATTTCTCAATTTATGCAGAAAAGATGCTTTTCACATAGATAACTTTTCTCTTAACATCTCTAATAGCAGACAGCAGAGTAGCTTATTCATGTGAACACAAAGCATTAAATCCTGCAAATGTATTTATCCAAATATGTAATTACCTTATTTTCCATTTTTTCCTCCCAAATTTCATGGATGCAGATATGGTGAGATTAATATAAAGTGCTATGTAGCAAGAAATATGGAGCTGGATGTAGAATGTCTTCTTAAGGAATCTTCTCCTTGAAGGAGTATATAGTCAGTAATAAATCAACACGCTGCAGGGTTACTTGAAGCAGCTGCATTTCCATCCCAGAATACAGAACCTTTTTATTTAAATGAAATAGCTGATTTAAAGGAAGAACGTAAAACATGAAATGACAGTTAAGTCACACCATCCCCAGGGAAAATTTAGATGTACCTGGATGCATTAAGAGTTCCAGCACTGATTTTTTACCCCCTCAAAGCCATTGCAATTTAAGATACGCTCTTGGAAGTCCCAAATGAAGTGTTACGTCCTACCAGCATATTTGTCTTGAGAGATGGTACAAGCCTGTCCTCACTGTTGTCAATAACAAATTTCCTGTCAGCTCCAGTATGGCCAACGTTCCCTTGTGGCTGCTCCCATACAGACCCTAAGTCTTAATGATTTAATCATTTCCATAAAGATCACAGCAAAATTGCAGGGGCAGAGATGTGGCAATCCTGAAGAAGTACATGGCAGCCACAGGAGCAGAGGAAGTAGTTTTAAGTGCATATGTATTACATTCCACATAAGGAATCACAAGATCAGTCCTCAGGTTTAAAGATATCACTTAGTAAATGTGATACCACTATGTACCTTCCACTGAAGACTGGCTTCCATGTTACACTGGTTAATAGAAGCAGCCAAGTGTTACCTCTTGTTGCTTATTTTTCTTCTGCCTTTACCAAATGGCAAATGGGATTTCAAATACCAGCACTAGGTAACTCGTAGGTGGTCTTTGAAGCAGGAATAAAAATCTTAAACTATAGAAAGTCATAAAACATCTTCCAAAATAGGTCTCATGCTTGTCTCAAAAATAGTGATCACTGCTGTGAAAACTGCTAGTGGCTTATTGTTGTGTCCTGGTGCTGCCAACCTTCAGGAAATTTATGGACATTTCATAAACGTAAGTGACTTCAGAAGAACAGCTCATATTTGCATAAAGGTATTCATTCTGTTTATAAAAGATGCTGAGAGTTTTTAAAGATCTGTATCTGCCATGAACTGATGTTACATTAAAAGAGATTCTGGTTGGTGCAGTGAACCTAGAATATCTTCCTGCTGATTCATGGTGAATAAATTGTTTCAGCCAATTCAGTTAGCATTTACTTGGTCAACAGGACACATGCACCCAAACAAGAAAGGAGACTCAGCAGCAGAGTGAAAACCTGCTAACCACTGCCGAGAGCCTTTTTGAATGGCCATGCTAGCACAGGCAGGCACAGCCAACCTCTCCATCCCTCCTCATTGATATGTATGGTTGCCTCTTGCAACATGCATTCAAATGCCACTTTGGGGTACAGCTGGGAGTGACATTCAGGGACATAATCCCTTCATAGTTCAGACTCAAGAGTTACAGATAAATTTTGTTATTGTACACTTTCCATTCATCTCCCAGGTCTCCTATTTCTTTCTTGACCTAAAAAAATGAAGGTGGTAGAGATGCAGGAAACTGTAGAAATGTGGGTTTTCTTAAAGAAAAAAAAAAAACAAAAACAAAAAACTTGAGTTCTCCCATCATGTACCAGTTTCAAATTATGGTACTTTTGTCCTTCTATATTCACTGAAAACTGATAGGAAGTACAGAAGCAAATGGCATGATGGTTTCCATAGGTGCTATAGTCCTTTTTCACAGCTAGTAGAGATTATAAAAAACCCTAACACACAGAGTCCCACTAGAATTAATCCCTGCAGGAAGAAAGGGTTTTCAGAAATCTCTGTCACATCAATTTTGCACTGAGGCAAACAGAAGTAGACAAGTAAGGAATTTTCAAATAAAGTTTTATTTGTTTGACCCTGATGGCGTCAGTGTACGACACTGGGAAAAAAATATGCCCAGACTTGCAATGTCCTGTGAAGTTTAAATCAAATGATGCTAAAATTGGGTTGCCTCTCAGGTCCCTGGCTTGTGCTGTCTAGCTTTGGCTTTGACTGTAAGAAGTATCAATCAAATTCTCTCTAAATTGACCCTGATTTTCTGTTCCACTGAATGTGAAATATACAGAAAGTCTCCTGGTAAAAGCTCTTCTCATCAGATTTCCTCCAAGGCTTTTCAGTTCTACAAGAAATGGGATGTGTAACAGAAAGACCTGCAGGGTACGGAGAGAAGGAGGGAAGTGAAGTCTCTGAGTTCCTGGAGTCCCAGCTATTCCACTGGGATTCTCAGATGAGATAAGAATTTATTTCTGGTGTATGTATAACCACCTGATGAAAAACTGGGAAAGTATTATCTTGCAATGTGAAGGCCTCTCTTAAACTAATGGGTAGGAATCAGAGAGCCAAGGCAAAATACGTTGGCACAGACGTTACTGGCCTTATGCATTCTTCCTCCATTAGCTGCCTGCTAACACCTCTGCCTCAGACCTACCATGTTTTTCCTTCAGCTGCCACTGCTCAGACCAGCTTTAGTTGTGGAGTCTCTATCCATGGACAGATTCAAAACATGACTGGACATGGTCCTGGAAAACCTGCTCTGGCTGCTCCTGCTTGAGCAGGGTGAGTGGACTAGATGATCTCCAAAAGTCCCTGCCAACCTCAACCATTCTGTAATGAATCCTGCAACCACAAAGCTGATTTTCAAGCAAAGACTAAGTGTGAGACTCAATGTTAGTCTTATGGTGAAAGAGGAAATAGTAAAAGCAGTTGTTTTGAGTGTTACAAGGATATAATTTTGATATAAATGCAGGGTCCAGCATCGTGCTGCTACTCTCCACAACAGCTACGTGTTCACTACAACCATTTTTTAGAACATAATCTCATTTAGCACACACCACGTCTCTGTGTTTAGCAGCCATCTGAAAAGCCTAAATTGTGTGAGAACACTTCATTATCAAATTAGACTTTCTGTGAAACCAGCTACATTATGGGCTGTTTAATCCTCAAATTATTCAGCTCAAAATGTGCTTTATAGTCATGGAAGGTTGTCTTAATTTTTAAGGATTCCCTCAGCATATATACCCTGGTTTACTAGACTGCTTGATTTATTATTTTTTTTTCCAAAGCAAACTAGAAGTCTGTCATACACAACTTTAGCAAGGTTTACCCCACTGGAGACATGAAATGGAATTAAGAAAACAAGACACACTGGCAGCATTCTCATACACTGTAATTTAGGTATTGGCAGGAGTGAGAAACATGCTCTTCCATCACATCCGATTGCCAATTCTGAGCCCGATTCTTGCAGTGTTCACTCACAGAGGGGGGCCTTCTTGTAAATAATCGTAGTCAGGATCATGGTGCATCTTGGGTTTTGTTGACTGTTGCTTAATACCACCCTGAGACATCTGTCTGAGGGTGAGTATCTGACACTGACCCAAATCCAGTTTTGCTTTTTCTTCTTATGCTTGCTTATATTGCATCAGTTAGACTGAGGTGAATTTTGCTTTTAACAAAATTAGTTGCTATTTTTCTTATCTCTGCAAACTGGATATACACAAACCAGAGGCAACCTAAAAAATCCAAGTCTTAAATAACCACAGCTTCTGAATATTGTAAATTTATACCACCTAGACAGCATGTTTGTTAAAAGGAGTGTTGTCATCTAATGGTTAGGGGACAACTCACCTGAAGCAATAGGAAGTAAGGAAGCCAGTTTTTTAGATGATGCTAACTGGCTTATGTTGGCTCAGACCATCTGAAAAATCTGGCCCAAAATGGTAGTAAACATTGCAGGTTCCCAGAAAATAGGGAAGGTCTGCTCATGTTTTTGTCGGAGCCCTAAACTGTTCAATAGCTGCATATATCAGAGTATAACACTTGTTTGAAAATGTTCAAATTACTAGGTTGGTTTTGGTTTAAATCTTTCATATGTAATTCAGTTATTAACAGAGAGAAAGTGTGAACGCTTTTCTTTCTCTTCACACTCTGGATCACAACACCATTAATTTTAGGCAGAACTCATGTGGGACTTGTGTTCAAAGCTTAGAAGCTCAACTTGGACACTTGGAGTAATCTTGTAAAAAGCTGGTAAACATACATTATGTCATTATTGTTCCCTTACAGATAAGGTGCTGTTTCTTCCATCAATAATATTAGAGAATCAAGGTATGGCCTGTTACTCACACCAGTAGTTTCAAAGGATTATATGCCATTAAGTAGAAAAATCTTTTCATTATTTTGAAGTGGCTTGCATTAAGTGCAAGTTAGGCTGGTGTATTGCTGACCATTCAGATTAATTATAAAAATGTATGGGTGCTTAATTAACTATAGACCATTCAGTTCAGTTTTTTTGGAAGTTACATGCCCATTGCATGGGCATGGGAATGCTTCCACTGTGTTTCATAGCCTTTCTCGTATTTCTAAAAGCTATATATGTATATATTGCCCAACCATTAACAGAACCTGAAATTCACACCTTCAATCAGACCTACACTCTCGCGCCCGAATAGCTCTTGACTGAAGAGAAATGGCTTAAATTAGTCACACAATCAGAATTTAATGCAATAAAGCATTTATAATAATAAAATTTAAAAATCAGGCTGAAAAAGAAATGACATCCAACACTTTGATTCATTGGTAAGGAGATGAGGTAAAATAAACATAACAAATCATAAATCAGAGGGCTGTCTTTCAAGATGAACAGTGTGAAGAATTATGGGAAAAAACATTCTCAGCCTGTATTGATCAACCCATATAAACACTGAGGTTCCTTTATGAACTTTACTTTTCCCTGACAAACCAATCTATTTATGGTTAGGTTCCTGACATAAAAGACCTAGCATACAAAGGTGAGTGTTAAAATCACCACATGCACGCCACCAGCAAGTGCATTTTCTGCCCCCTGCATCACTCCTGTACAGTCAAAGAAAACTCACCCAGCTGTAGAAACAGATGGAAATGTGCACACGGACAGTGAGGACAAACAAACTGTCTCTTGCTCAAGTGATTTGGTTTCTTCTTGCAAATACAAAATGTCTGAGGACAGATTACACTGAAATTTCCGCTTATGAAAAAATACAAAAAAGGAGCAAATCCACCACTGATGATCCTTGGAACAGCTGGTGGTTTCTACCAGTTAGTCCCAAGTGGCCAGCAGTTGCAATTTGTGACTAGTCTTGTCTTCAGACATCTCAGGGCAACCAAAATGCGACAGGATGACAGATAGTCCTTTCAATAGATACTGACAAACAAATTAGTGCAAAGATGCTTTTCACAGCATACCAGATGTGTTGAGTTCTATCATATGGAACAAGGAATGAAAAACTGTCTACATCCCATCTGTGCTTTTTCAGTAATCACTGATGCACTCGTTGTGGAGTATAAGGTACAGTAAACATTTGGACTGTGTTTTACGTGCGAAATAAATGGAAAACCCCAGGTCTTGGCCTCATCATCAGTGTCTAAAGCTTTTATATTAGCAACAATACCTTAAATTCCTGGGAGAGAGATGTTCAGGAGTTAGAGTATTGTTCTGGTGATTAATTGAAAAATTATGCAAATATCAAAATAAAGGTTTATGCAAATCAGAATAGACTGCAAAAATGCACTTTGCTTCCGATTGCATGCAGGGCTTCCATCCTGTCATAAAAAAGCAATAGGTTAAAGAATTGCTGTTTGGATTTACATCATTTCCTCTCTTGGGGCTTATCTGTCCTCAGACTGTTAACCCAGATTTAATTCAAAGAGGCTGCAATTGCAGCTGCAAGAACAACATTAAAATGGAAACAATGAAAAGTGAGTGCTCTCGGGGGCGGGGGGGGGGGGGTGTGATTGAAAGGCCCAGGGCAGTGCAGCACATGCATTTCTAACCCACTGTAAATGAAACCAATATCTCTCAGGAAAAAGGCCTTTTGTGAGGGTTGTCCTTCCATTCAGAACAAAAAGCAGCTGGACCAGAGCAGGAGCAGGAGGTAGGGGCAAGAGATACAATAACCTATGTCAAATATCCTTAATGAGGGAGTGCAAATAAAAGGAGCAGGAGGTTTGGTCCAGACCCTCTGTGTAGGGGTGAGCTTTACTTGCTTTTAGCTGTTTTACCTTAGATTGAAATGTTTGTTTTCCCTTAGTTTCCTCCCAGAAAATAATTTCCTAACAGCTTACAACTAGGGGACCTGCTTCTGGCTCCCAATGTCATCATCCTCTGTGCCCTGACCAGTCCTGGTCCCTGGTCCACAAGCACTGGACCTCACATGGGGATGTGAGAGGACATAGCCACCCCAGCCCACATCCCAGGGTCAGATGAGCCCCTGGCAGCAGGATCTCCTCTCAGCATTGAGGGTTGCATTGGAGCAGCCACTTTTCCTGACTCTCCTCTGTCCATGTCCAGGGCACCCCAGGAGGCAGCTGTGCCAAGGAGACATGCAACCAAGTCCTGTGGCTCATTGGCATCCTCTTTGCAGTAAGTCCAGAGCACGAGAGGACCTCTTTTTTCTCACTGGCTACGTTGCCTGTGACTCACCCTTTTCTCTGCAGCCACTCTCAGCCCTGCAGACGTCCCAGCTCTCGCCTGTCTCTCACCATGAGACTCGGTGTCCCTTTCTTGTCACTGCCCTCTCTTCCTCCTGCTGCTCTATTGTACAAGCCCCTTATTATTGCATGAGAAATAATCTGTTTCTCTGAAAAATCCATTTTGCTTTCTCTTTCATTTTTGCTTGGTTAGACAATTATTAATCCACCTCCTTTTCATGAAATAGCCACAGCCATAATAATAAAGTCAAAATATGATTTCCCCATAATATAGTATAATCTCTCCCTTTTCTTTATTCCTTGCAGATGGTACACCTCTTAGCATAAACAGCATGTTAGTGTATTGATTCCAGATGCATAAAATATGTACAAATCTTCACATTTTCTCTCTCTCTCTCTCCTCCTGAACAAGTGTGTATATATATATTATCCTTGCCATTTAATTTTCCCAGCTTTTCATTTTGATTTCTCTTTTAGGACGACACGGACTTGTCATAATCCATCTGGGATTTTATTCTTCATCATACAAAAATGTTGCTTGAAGGCCAGTTTTTACTTGGCATTAAGAGACTGAAGATCAGCCTAAATCAGAGTTTTATAAACCTCTTCTAACAAAATCCCTTCAGTTGTAAATGTGTTGTCTCAATAATCAGATAAATATACCAGGCCACTTGTTACCAGACTAGCACAGGAACTAATTACATTATTTCCTGTTACTGCACTTGATGCACCAATTCACCATCAAATAAGATGCTCCAGTATCTGTCGATCTTCCTTTGAAGTTGTTGTAAATAACTCTAGTTCTAAAAAGGGGTTACAGCAAAGGCTCTGTTAGAAGTAAAAGGCATTTAAACAAAGAAATCTAGGAATATGCTGTGTGGACTAAAGGATAAACTGGATGTGTTTTTTATTGGTAGGTGAGGGTGTTTAAAATTCTCATTTGATCATTTACAGAAAGCTTCTGACTTGATTGTGAAATGTTTTCTCTTGTGCTTAAATTTCATACCACAGATTATTAAAAATTGACTTTGCAGTATTTATTTTACTTATCTACCCCAGCCAGGCTGTGCTTAACCATAGATTTGGTGAATTATTAAATTTTAAAAGCAAATTGTATTGGATTTTATACTGCAGTTCCATCTGGAGGGATGTGCACCTCCAGTCCTATCCCTGAAGCTGAAGTGCTTTGGTTCATCTTTAATCTGAACAGTTTTAAAAGTACATGTTCCAAGGTGTAAAACATGATGATGGTCTCCAGTGTAAATCTCAACTAACTGCTTGTTAGTTTTAACATTTAACATATGATGAAAAATAACTAGTTTCAATAGGTTATCTGGGGCCATAACAATGCTCAACATTATTCATTCAGTCAGATAACAAGAACTATTTTCAAACATAATGAGAAGCTAATAAAGGTCACTGTGCCTACAAACACATATACATCACTATTAATTTAACAGTACCAATGCTGAATGCATGCGTTTCAAGTACAAATCTCTTTAACTGAAACCACTTGATGTTAGAAGAAGGAAGGCAACTGAATAAATCTTCAGTATTTAAATTAAAACTAGGCCCAAGTTACAAAACTTAAATCTAAGTCAAGAATCAGACTGGTACTAGAATCAGGCTAGATTTTCACTAAACCTGAATTACCCAATTAAGATGTGTAAGGTCTAAAGTTTAAAATAAGATATGCATTTTCCTAAAGTTTGAAGTTGAGATCCATTTTCCCCGTCTGAGTTAATGGCAAAGCTGAGGGTTTTGTGTGTAAGTTTTGGTGCCTCCTTTTTGCTTTATGTAGATAGATTTCCAGAAAAATATCAACACTTTTTCAGGATATTCTTAGACTTCTCCTGTAAACTAAGCCCCTATGCAAAGGTGGGAAATTTAAATGCTAGTGTTGAAAATTGAGAACTGTTTTAAAAATTTTGTCCTATCACTGCCTAGAGGACAAAGCAGCAGATCTCTTCAATGCTGTATGCATTAAATGCAAATACAGATTTGGGATTTTCTTGGGCAGTAAGTTGGTCTCAATGACTTTTTGAAGAATTTTGCTGGCAAGTGAGATGCATTGTGACGTTTCCCAAGTCATACAGGTGTGGCAACAGAAAGAAGCGACCGCTAACATGCATCAAATAGATTGTGTAAAATAATTGCTAAATGGTTCATAAACAAAAAGATGAGAAAATGCTCCACATATAAACCTCTGTTCTAGCTAGGTCCATAAAAACAAACTAAAATGCTAAAGCCCGGAGGTGCTCCATATTATAATTAATGCCAGATTTCAAGGTGAAATTATTTTAATTATACAGAGCACCGGCAAGATTAGTACATTCAGTGTTGAACTCATTGATTTTTGTTTGTTTTCTGGTTCATTGCAAAATTGATGTCATTTTTTACATGAGGACTTTTTATTTTAATGTCTTTTTTGTGTGCCACAGAGCAAACAGTAAATCCCCATCATCCCGCTGAGCATCCTGTCAGAGCAGGGCATCATGTAAGAAAGAGGAAAGAATGAAAGGAAGTCTTCCCTTTTCTGGCTCTAGATTGTTTGGGGAGAAGCTATGATATTTTTTGCTCTTTCAATAATACTTTAGAGCAGACCTTCAAAAAGAAAATCATACTTGTGAGACAGGAAATCCTATTCTTCTGATGAGCTTATAGGCAATATCTGGGTTAGTTGTGCATCCTAAATCAAAATGGGATACCTTTCTAAACATATATTCTATGCTGCTCCTTATAAAGCCACCATTCATCCAGATCTACCTCTCTCCAGATCTCTGTATGGCTCTAGTTTCTCTTCTACAAGCCTAGTCATAACGCCTTTAAAAACCTGTGAGATTGCCAAGCCTTACTCTTTAAAACAAATACAAAGATTTTCTCTTGGACATGGGGAACCGTGTTTCAAACATGAGTATCTTAGCTGGATGCCAAAAGGTCTGAGGTGTAGGTGTCTCCTGTATATGTTTAGGTATTTGAAAGCTATGATTTACAAACTCGGTGTCTGTGTTTGGAAAACCACAAAGGTTCCTGTAAATATATGTGTGTATGCATGCAAAGGTGATGTGTATGTATGCTCTCTCATAGACATCATCCATAATAGATCTCCAAGGTTGTCCGCAAGAATTGATAATCATTGTCATCACATGCTAAAATCCTTTTGGATGACCTTGGCTCTTTGTTGTAGATGGGAGGCAGCTTATGGCAGAGATTTTCCAAACTGTAGAGTATTACATGCATAACCACTAAAACTGAAGATATGCAGCATGGCTTTGAAAATTTCAGAGCGTCTTTTTGCCAGCTTTTTCTGAGTCACACCTTGAAACCAGCTTACAGTATCTTTTCATTGACAACAGTGCACATTGAAAGGACAAATCTACACAAAGGGCTATAGATAGTAGCATTGAAATTAGAATGTTACAGAAAAGACTCTGTCAGCAAAGTCCTCAAAATAACAGTACCAAATGACCTTTCTCTATGCTTAAAAATACATGCTGCCTATTTTAGGTCAGATATCTTTATTTTTTTTTAATTATGCCACATGTAATGATGTTACTCCAAGGAGTCATAACAAGGTATTTTGGGCTCTGTGCACTCTGAGTCAGAGGTTGTCATTTACAAGAGTCTGGAAGCCTCTGGGTGCGACCCCAGTCTGGACATTAAAAAATGCAAAATATTCTGATCCATAACATATGTTTCTAACTAGGTTGTCAGAAATAAACATGGCCCCAGGAGGTGCCTGGGACTTCACTGAGATAATACATGGAGCTATGCTGAATGATGCACATTTGGGAGCCCTGTTTTGTTGCACTCCAAAAGCTGTTGCACCTTTGCCTGCAGATGTGTCATTGGCAGTCAGTTTTCTTCTGCAGCTCATTCCTAAAACCCATGCTAACCATAAAAACAACACATTTGTTCCATAGGGCTCTCTGCACATGAATGCAGTGTTAATTCTGTACTAGTCCACCAGTCTTTTAACAACATGGCACTGGAAGTTGTTACAAGTCAAAGACAGTCTGAGTGCGGATCATCTCATCTAACTTTAGCCATTACTGTGCTAAGCATCAAGCTGACCAGACGAAAGAGTCTGGGGCAGTCAAGGGATTTGTTGTGGTTTAGTCTTGAGAGGCTCTCTGGTTTTATTCACTAGGAAAGGAGATCTGCTGCCATTCATCAGGAGCAGAAATCACATCACTTTTTACATGGGAAAACCCAGAGGGTATTGCCATAATTTACTCAATGGATTTAAACTGGGGATGTAGTCATGCGGTCCAGACCTCCAGATCTCTTCATCAGCAGCCTGATTAGAGATAGGCCAAGCAAAGACTTAATATGCATCTATATTAGTATAGAAACTTTATTGTACTTATTTTTAATGAAGAATTGTGCAGGCTGATCATCTATTATTGGTTTATAAAGAGATTTGGAAGTGAGTTTTACATTTTAAATGTGTTTGGGTTAAAAAGAATCATGAAAATGTTCTTTTTCCAACTTATTTTGTGTGTGTGCAAATCACTCCATCATTGTTTTCATTTCTGTCAGGACACTAAGCGTATCTGTTAAGAGTCAACAGATAGTGACCCTTGTTATGTCACTGAGAAATAGCTTTTGGTAACCTTATTGGGTGACTGGAGACAGTTTACAGTAGAGATTTGCAAAACAGTTCAGGGGACTTGAGGGATCAGTCATCTGCAAAAGTGCTGGAAAACTGCAGTTTGCCTTAGGTAGCTGGTTACACAGCATGAGTAGTGAACAGTCAAAACAAATAGTTTGCATAGACTGAAATGTGTTTACAAAGTGCATTTGAGCAAATTCTACTGACAAGTATATCTGGAAAAATCAAAGTCTGATACAAACAGAAGAAAAAGCTTAAAACCACTGAGAAAATTAGGTACAAATCACTCAGCAGTAGACACGAGCTAGACAGATCCTTAGCTCTACACATATCAATGACACAGACTTCAATCTGCAGCCTGAACCACCTTACAGTATCAGGGCCATATGGAGTGTGACTTTATGTTTTTCTTGTCCCTTTGGGGGGAAGCTATGGCTTTGTTTTTCTCCATTTCTTTTTGAATTGAACAAGTTCATTTTTTTGCTTGTAAGTCATTTGTGGAAGTGGCAGAGGTCACATTACAACTCTGAAGTTTTGTCACTCAGGGCTGAGTAAATGAACGATGGGATTGTTTGCATTTAAACCATCAGCATTAGACAATTGCATTTATCCTGAGAACCATCTATAAAGTCTGGAAGCAGAATAGTGAAAACGGACTTTTTCCCATAAAACTGTGTTCACTGGAGATTTACTGTGTGTCTACTCCTGGAGACAGATTACCACCTTTTCTTTCTCCCTCTCTCTCTCTTGCTCTCTTTTGTTAACAAATATGAAGCAAATCCCTCCGCTGAAGCTCAGCCAAGGCCAAAGTGCTTCAATTTTCTTAGCACGGATGCTCCTGGACACTCTGAATGGTCCTGGACAAACAAATGCCTTGGAAAAGTTAATAAATATGGTTGTGATGTCTTGGTCTTTAGCCATGGCACTACAGATGTGACCCCCATAACTCCAAATACATTACACTATCCTGGATTCAGAATTTGAACAAAAATACTACAAAACTGAACAAATCAGAGCACAGCCCATTTCTAATACTGAAGAACTGAGGTTATAAGTATTGGTTTGCTATACTGACCTCGCATTTATGTATGGTAGCGTAAGAAAGAAACCATCCACCCTGCAGCTGCCAGCTGGCCCCATCAGGGAGTTTCTCAGATGAGCCCGGTGGCAGTGCCAGCTCGTCCCTGTCCTGGCGCTTACTGCCCACAGACGCGCACTGGCTCCTCCAGTGCCCGTTCGCTGTCACCCGTCAGCAAAGGGTCTGTGCTCAGGATGGTGACCTGGCACTCATGGGGGGGTAGGCATGTTCCTGCACTGCAGGGTCTGCTGCAAGGTGGTCAGGAGAGAAGTCACACGGTGACAGTTCACAGTGTCTTTGCTGAGTATCAGAACCCAGTATATTTTAATCAATAGGCTTGGAAGTCAAGTGAGGACTCATTGAGCACTGTCATTAAGTGTGTGATTACTGCAAGGACTGGTATTTTGGGTGGATTAATGCCTGTTGAAATTGACAGTGGGGAAAAGCAGGATTACTGTTAAATGTTCATTATTATTTTTCCTATATTAAAAACTCACTGGACTAATTTAAAGGTTAAAATATATATAGAAAAGAATTAAAATATACATACAACAGAAACTGTATGTGCAGATAGCCAGTCTGTATTAAAAGTCTGCTGATTGTCAGGTCCTTGAGGGCATTGACAGACATTCCCTTCCCTGCCCAGTCCCCCAGGGTTCCCCCCACCCTGCCCACAGCCCAGAACCCCGTTTCAGCCTTCCCTGGGACTGTCAGTCCCAGCCCCAGGAGTGTCAGTCTATCTCCAGCCCTGGCACAGCCCTGCTCTGGATAAATGCAATAACTCTGTCACCCTGTGTGAAAGGGTCTTCCTTCACTGCCACCCCCCAGCTACCCCACCTCTTAAAAGACATGATCCCTGCTCCTGTTTCTTCCCAGTTTGAAAGACAGGGTCTGGACATCAGTCCTCAGGAAGAAGTCCCAAACAGAAGGGGTCCCTCCCAGTGACCCTAAGCAAGCTCCCAAGCCCTGAAAAGGGATGGGATTTAGGGCACACTTTAATCTTCAGTGCTTATTACTGACTACTTTGATCAAAACATCACTAAGGCAGCTGTCACCTGTGTGCCGCTTTTCAAGATATCTGATGCTCTCCAAACCTAAGTCTCTTGGGCTCTGATGCAGGGTTACAGGTTCCACTTTGGATGCCACAACCTTCTGCCTCTATCTATATTTCTATAGCAACCAGCTACAGGTATGAGCCTCAGACACCTTCTGACACCATGTTGTGCCTAGACTGTAGTGCCATTATTTTCCCTTCTTCTGTCACCTTGTGCCTGAGTTTCTGCAGGATGAAAACCTAGATGCAAGTCAAGGAGGACATTTCAAGGAAGCAAGTGTGAATAAATCTGTGGATGAGCAGACATATGACATTGGTTTCATCTGACCAAATGTTTACCTCTATATCTTAGCCAGTCACACAAAATTCCCTTTGTAATCAATGGAGTTTAAAGCTCAATTCATCTTATCCTAAAATTCAATTTATGGTCATTAGAATTTGCCACTAGTTGCAGAAAAAATTGTATAAAGAGTAAGGTCTTGCTGACAGTGAGTAAACCCCACTTCTGCAGTAGTTTAATTCCTGTACAGAGGTAGCTTTTATTTTCTGGTGATTTAGGAGAGGACTGTAGTCATGTTCCCCTATCAGCTCATCCTTAGTTTGTTAGGAGCTCATTAGCTATGGCAGATACTGTGGTCTTTTGAATCAGTGCAGTTCAAATAACTCCCGCTTTACCAGAAAAGAGGATTTTCTTTGTTGTTGTGGAAAGAGGAAAGATGGCTTGTAAGAGGGAATAAAAGATACTGAATTCACACATCTAATGGAGTTAGATACATTTGAAGAGTGTGAGCTATACATTTTCTAGTAAAGGGGCCTTCTCCTCACCAGGATTTCCTGTGCCAGAGGGAAAAAAGTTTCAGATTGCTTTTGCATTTTAAAATGAAAGAACAGAGCATGGGAGATGTCTTATAATCTCTTGCTGAGATCAAAGGAGAGGGGAGGTAAATGCATATGTACTTCTTTCTCTGGTGCTGCACCAGCTATTTAGAAGAACTAATGGAGCCTCCAGTGTAGAAGAGGCAGAGATTAGCCTCTTCATCTCTGCTAACTGTAAAGAGTCGAAAAGGATTAATATTGTTAAGAGTGAATTTCAGCTAGACGGTAGGAAGGAAATTCTCTCTTCCCTCTTTATCTTTTCATCTTTGTTTCCAGAAATAGCTCTGAACCATGGTTTCCAGCCTCCCACCCATTCCTATTTTTTTCTTCTTATTTCTCAGTAAAAACAGACTTGGAAATTTCTAACACCCCTGAGAAGCTTTGACTTTGTGGAATTTTTGAGCAGTTTGCATGAGAACTGTGAAGGACTAACAAGACTGAATAGTCATGATAACTTTATGGGATCAGATCCTTAACTGGTCTGAAACAGCGCTGTTCCACTGACCTCAGCTGGTATGAATCCGTGTATGCTCATGGACTTCAATAAAGCCACACAGACTCACTCCAGCTGAGGATCTGACCCGTAAAATTATGGAGTCTTATCCAAAGCAAACTGAACTTCTGTCATGAATTGGTCTTCAAGGAAAAATAATTGCTAATTCAATGACTCCCACTGTTTTTACTGCAGCTGCTAGTCATTCTGTGCTGCAGAAAATCTTTACTTTTAACTGGTGAATCAAGAGTTTCCCCAGCAGCTTCAATACACAGAAGATCAGAGGTGCAGAAGTGTATACACTCCAAATGTTATGTATTAGAAGGCAAGCCCTAGGGTCAATCTATGAAGCAAGAGTGACATAGGAGAAATCTTTCCGGCTAGACATTGTGCCTTAATGTCCTATTAGCTTTTCCGGTAAATGATGAAAAAAAACCCCTAAAATCCTGGCTTAGATGGGACTTGGGTTGTCTTGTCAGGGTTAATTTTGTGTAGAAACAGCCTGAAAGAGCTCACTGGGACCTGTTTAAAGCGTATCAAAGCAGTAACCCTGGCATGTGTATTGATGCTGCAGCACCATCCAGACAAATTAGTCCTCAGAATTGCAGAATTTGGAGCTGAAGAAAGTAAGCAACCTGCTCAGGAGGTTACAGTTCTGCTGTTCCTCTTGGCAGCCACCTAAGGGAGATGAGCAGAAAAGAAACGCGATAAAAAGTAAATGGCACTTTCCTGCTAAGCTAATCAGTTCTGTTTGAGAACAGAGGGCTGTGCCAACTGCAAATCAATGCACTAAATCACTTTCTTTCTTGTGCAAGTCCTGCTGCCATGGCAGCTGCTAACAAGGGAATAAAGAAAACTGTTATTGGATATTTAGTAGACTTTTTAAGTGCTTGTGTAAAATTACATATTTTATTTAATGCAAAGTTATAAATGTAATTGGGGTTTATGGACATTATAGCAGAGAAGATTCCTCTTCTTTCTGCAGAAAGAGCTGGTTTATGTTCCCAGACCATCCTTATCAAACTCTTGTCTGCAGTATTAAAGAGCAGCTTTCCTATTGAGTTTTACCACTTCATCAGTTTATTAAGGAGCAAACACTGAGAAAATAATATGCCTGATATTTCACATGGCTTTTAACATGTTGAAGTTACAGAACAGAACTAACATATACTTACTTTAGGATTAATGTACTCTTATGCCATAGGCTATATTGACTAAGTCTTCACCAACTATAAAAATAGCCTACAGTGACTGCTCCAGATGTGGATACTTACAAAAGCATGTGTAGATTTAATTGGGTAATACCACTTAAGACAACAACAACTGCACCTAGTGGATTTATTCAATGATGTAATATTATATACCTTTTTTTTTTCTATTCCTTTCCAAATAATTCCCAAATAATAATCTTTCTCATCCCTAGCTGTGACTGGGGCTAGCCCCTTCCTGTGACTAGTCTCTGGGAGTTTTCAGTGATGTTATTAAATGCCTCATGAGAAGGTTGTAGTATTCCTAGAAAGCTCCATTTCTGCAACATTCTCAGAATTCTTAGACTGAAACACAGGGCTTAAATCCCTGAAGTCCCTGTTCAAATCACTGTTGCACATACAGAAGAGCCTAACTTTGTCATCATTTAAATCATCAGTCGTAGCTGTGCAGTGAAATGCTTGATATAAAATACCCTCAGGCAAGCAGTAGACTGCCTTCTCTTTAATTACATCAATCCTCAATCACCCCAAAGCAATGCCATCCTTGGAAGTACTAACTGACAGGTAGTACTTCTGGGAATGCCATAAAAATGCCAGCAAAGCAGCAATGGCAGAGAAAATAAGCTGCCTCATCTTTGGAGAATTATTGGAGTGTACTACCATTCAAGGGTACAATGTCAGCACAATGCAGAAAAAGTTAGATGCATAGCCCCCATTATTATTGTTGATGGGAGTCAGGTGTCAAGTTTCCTTTGCATCACTCTGAAAACTTAACCTTCTTTGTAAAGCTTTAGCCAACTTTTCCTTTGTCACTGCTCTTAATTGAGGGATAGATTTGAAGCCATTTGTGCTGTGATTGAATAAAGACTGAAAAGATAAAAAGAAAATACTAACAAAGTAACAGTGATGAACCTGAAGCTTTCAGACTCTGTGCAAGCTGTGATAGAAAGCTTAATAAATATTAAAGGCTCATGCCTTAACAGGTGAAACTGGAACAGTTGCTTTGTAGTAAATGGCACTGTTGGTGTCCCCAACACCTGGGACAGCCCCAGGACAGCCTCTAACTCCTTTTAGCTGTCTCAGCTCCCACAGGGTCAAATGAGAATTTAAGTGCCTAAATACTTAAATAACTGGCTCAATTAGCAGACCTGACTTCTGTCAGTGGTATCTTGTCTGAGAAAACCCTGTAAATCTCAGCCCTCTTATATCACCTGGAGTTAATTGTTTGCTCTCAATAAGCACACATATCTCAGTAAGAGCATTCCTAAATTATAACAGTAGTGCCTTTAACTTTCTGCCTACAGACAGATTGGTTAATACAAGACTACCTCATGTTATAAAGGATAAATCAGGGCAGGATTCAGGTTAAATATGCATTATTATGGAAGTACAAGAGAGAGGTCATACTTGGCTGGCTTACTGTAGATGAACAGAGAGCAGATTTAAAAAAGCCTTTCATCACTAATTGCTGTCTGGACCTTTGTGATGCAGGCCATTCATTTCCTAATGTTTAAGCAGGTATTCAGTTTGGGAAGGAGGGGGTTACAGCTCAAAGGGGAGTGCTGACAGGCAATGTCTGCCCTCCACTGGGGCCCTCTCATGTTAATCCCTTCATCAGTTATGGAGGGAACAGCTATATCTCTATGTGCATTTGTATACATTATTGCAGGTTGGAGAATGAAATCTTAGAACTAAAAGAACAGTTTGTGTTGAGGTGAAGCATATCATGCCCATGTTAGATGATCCACACATTATATAGAGTGAAACTACCATCTTGTAAAGTATGAAATACTTAGCTGTTCATCTACACTGCACCTAAACAAACATCTTCTTATAGTTTCCCCATTTAATAACTCCTAATGTTTGCAATTCTTTGAGTGCCCTCAGCATGAGCTCTGAGCATAAAGGAGTCCTGATCCCTCCTTCAGTAACGCACTATTCAGTTTGTTACCCAAACCTATGTGAAGATCAAGTACTGAAACAGTATCAAGAAAAATCTGTCAACAGCAGAGCCTTCTTGCTAGGGCTGCATTGCTCAGGGAAGAAGGACATCTCCCTCTGCACCAGGTGATCCAGCCACAGGCAGTGATAACACCCACCAGAACACAGGTAAAGACTTCCTAGCAAGATAGGGTAGAAATTATATCTGCCAACTTTGGACAAGTTAGTCTTTTAGTCTCAATCAACAGTCCAGGTCCCAAATAAAATCAATAGGCACCTTCTGTGAGGGATTTATTGTACTTATCTCAGCAGGCATTTATCTATACGTGTTCATACTGATGTCTCCTCTCTGAAGGTAAAGTGAGAGCAGTCCATCCTAGGGTTGTTCAGCTCTTCTTACAGCAGATGATGGCTGAACTTGGAGACTCAGAGTTTGGAGAACTGGAGTTTGGCTTTAACAGCTCAGCTGCACTTTAGACTTTATGTACCCAAGTGGGCTGCTGGTTTCGGAAAGTGGCAGAACCTTTCAAAATCAGCACAGAGCTTTGCATCTTCCGTGTCCTTCTGCATGCACAGTCCTGAGAGTCTGTAGCACTGCCTGCATAGGCAGCTGCTTTTCTTCCCCAGACCTCACCTCTACTGGTTCCAGGCATCCTTTTAAATACCTTTGCTAACTTTGACACTCTTACTTTGGCATAGACCACTTATGTTTTGCATTGCCATAATTTAGTTAACAGGTTTAAATTAGTGATGGACAAACCTCTCTTAAACCAAATTGAGCATTTTCATATAGTTTTCTGTCCAAGTTTAGCTAAGTCTCCTCAAGTAGTGCAGACTTCTGTATAGACATAGACACTGCCTAGTGAAAATTTAGCCTGTTCACTTTAATACTGACCAAACTAGTTTCCTATGTGAGTGAAGAAACCCTACAGTTTGCATAAATGTGTAGACAGATGCTCTTTGATAATACTGTTTGATATGCAGTTGGCATGCAGTCATAGTCATAGGTGGCATTAATCATGCAGATTTATTATATGCTTAATAAATCCACTGGCCATTTTTATAGTCTCTATTGCAAGACTTCAGCACACAGAGCTGAGTGCTGATTGTTTTTATGCAATTATTCTCTCTTGTGCTTCTCCTGTTTTCTAAAGTGATGACATCCCCAAAAAGGGAGGGGAAAAAAGAGGAAAAAAAAGCCTGTCACAGTTTATAGAATGCAAAATAAAAATATTTCCAAAATGAATGTTCGAATAGCATAAGAAGCTTGCAAAGACATGATTTTTAAACTGCCACCTTCAAGCCACAGCCAGATCACTTACTTAGAAAATACATAATATAGTACACTCCACAGACAGACGAAGATGCACATAAACTGATAATAACTCAACAGTTTTTATCTCTATATGTCCTCAAGCGAAGTATCAGGAGAGAAAAACACTCTTGCAACAAAATTAAATAGTTTTAGATCTAATTTTACTAGGCTGAACTAGATTTCAGATTGATTTCTGTGGAATCTAATAGAGAACAACACACATACAGATTGCCTTTCTTATAAAAAAATCCATCAACCACCTTGTGTTTTTACTTACTTTGCTCTTTACTAGAAGTAATAAGAAACTAATATTTCACAATACAATGTGTTTCATTCTGTAAATGGTCTTTCATGATAAAGGAGCTTGGAGTGGGCTATTACGGAGCGCTGAAGTACAGTCCTTGAGATCTGTCTACTCAAACACCTATTTACATTCATATGGTGCAACTGCAACTAAAACTCACTATCTCCATTCTGGAAAAGGAGGAGAAGAGAGCTGCAGAACATGCCACTGTGGAAAGAAATAATGTCCCAGATGCTGCATACATTGGCTAAGGCCCATGATGTGGTCAGTTCAACATAGCCCAGAGTATATATCCTGTATCTCAAATGATATTGGATGGATCTGTACAAATCACATGCATGGCTTTATTGGTGGCCCTTTCTGCTTCTAAGTGATAAACTAGAAGTTACTTTGACCTTAGAGTAAAGGAGCGTGGCCATGTGTGGAGGCCCTGGTGGGACACAGGGCTGCAGAGTGGCCAGAGCACAGGACACGAACCTGCCACTGCCTGTTAGGGGTTGGATCGTCACCAGCAGAACATTTCACATATCTTTCCCAAAAGCTTTCCAAGGGTAGCAGTTCTGGGTCAGTAAACAGCCAGAACAGGATGCTCAGAGGTAGAAGGACTAGTCTAGTTGCCAGCCCCCTGAGCTAACTGACATTTCACATTCAATGTTCATAATACCATAAACTGTTATTGCTATTTCATATAATGGAATTTCAGAGCTCTCGTCTTGGACAAGGATCCCATTTTGCTAACCACCGAACAACAGTAGAGCAGAAAGACATTCTCTGCCTGAAGAACTAGATAAATAAATGATAATAGCAGCAAGTACATCTATTTACAGCAGACCCCTGCACTTGGCAAGCCATGATTGACTTCCAGGCAAGGCACAGGGACAGGTGCTTTGGTGTGCGGGTGCTGCATCTTACTGAGCAGCTTGTTACCCTGTTTCAGAGGAAGACTTCATGGCTCTGGGTTCATACCTCTGACTTCTAACTCAAAGGACAACCTGCCTCATGCAGCTGAAAGCCTTCACCTGAAACACTGACCATCCAAATGTCCCCTGGTTTTGTCTTCCCTTTGGTTATCAGACAAGAAAAAATGTGTTCTGGTATTTCACATCTTCATTTCAGGTCCCTGCTGTAGCAGAGAACAAAAAAAGTAATGTTGAATACTTTTTTTTTTTCTTTTAAAAACCTAAATTCCTTAATCTGAATATTCCCTTGTCTCCCTGCTTTTAAGAAAAATGTTCCAGGCAAAAAATGTTCTTCATCCAGAAGTGTTTTCTCTCAGCCTATTACTCTGCTATCTCCAAAAAAATCTTACCTTACTGTTCCCACGTGGGCCAGGGTGGGATATCTCTGCAAAAGCCTTGGATTGAAAACCAATTATAAAAAGCAGATCTTTAGTAACTGTCCACCTCAGAGGCCACACTCCTGGGGATGCCAAGCAGCATATCTGCAGACAGAAACAGTCCCACATATTTTAACCCTTTCATATCCTCCAGTACACAGGCTCTTTTTTCCCACCTTGGGCTGCTCAGTTAGATGTGCTGTTCCAAACAGCATTGCCCAATGGCTCTCATGATGCCAGCAAGGCTTCAACTTCAGATCTCCCAGTGTAGGAGCAAGAGACCAAAATGCAAACCAAGGAGCAATGGACATGTGTTAATAGCTTCCTGCAAATATATGCAGGCTTGAATTTATCCTGTGCAATACAAGGCACCAAGCTGGAACTCCTGCATCAGGCACACAGCTGTGCCAAAGTTGCTGCTGTGTCTGTACAGCAACACAAGCCATCTGAAGGTGTTTAGAGCAGCCACACTTCGAACTTAAACGCTACAGTTAAGAGGTGATGGACAGATATGGTCCTCCCAGACCCACTGGTACCATGGTGCTCATTCACAGGCACCCCCACATAGCTTTGTCAGAGTGGGCACAGAGCTTTCCCCCTTGCTTGTGAAGCCAAAAGCACTTGAGCAATGCTGCTGCAGCCCTACACACTCGGTAACTCGTGACTCAACGGCTGGTTCTCAAATTCAGCTGTAAAGGCTGATTCTGACACCAAGCAAGTAAATCCCTATCTAGAAACTGTCCGCTTAAACTAAATGATGCACCATGGTGGCTGTACAAGTCATAATTTAGAAGGCTGTGAGCCCTTCTCCATAAGTGCTGTGCTTTAAAGACATTGCTATTTTCCCTGCAAATTTGCTGTATTTTTCTTTTGTGTAAAGAATCCCCTCATCCTGTCAATCACTGTCAGTCCAAGCCTGAACCGACTAAGATATGAGAAAGAAGATAGAGAATCATTTCCTGATGTGCAGGCTCTCTTCCCTCCCTGCATCTCCCCCTTTCAAAATAAATCAAGGCTAACACAACTGTAAAAATGTAACTATTTGAGTAGCTGCAAACACTGCTTTAGAGAAATAAAAATAAGGGATTTTTCAAGAGGTTTTACAGCTAAGTTTACATTATTACATCAGAACTGACCCTTCCTGAGTAATTCATATTCCATGCAAATGAAACAAATTATTTAGGACTGGTTTATAGTGTCCACATTGAGTTTCTAAAGGAATACTATTGAAGAAACCTCTGACAAGTAAAGTAGCTTATGGTAATCAATTTGAATATGAGAATTAAACTAATTCAGTAAAACATTGCTAACACTGATCTGGCAAACCACTGGTAGCCATCTGTCTAATCCTTCTTGTGTTCAAAAGTTGCATTTTAAAAAACAATTATTAATAGTGCTCATTAGCTGCCAAGCAAAAGAGCATGCCACAAGCTTCTGCTCAGAAATTAGCTAATGTTAGCAAATACTACTCACTTTTCCAAGTTTGAGCTAGAACCTGCTGCATGATCTCAAGGCCAGGCTGAGTTTTTCTACTGGGGTCTACAGAGATAGGAGAGACTATAAGGGATGGACCCAAGGGTAGGTGCAACACCCTGCTGATGCCAACCATCTTCCTACAGCCCTTCAGCACCAACGGCTCCTCAACCTCCCTGATAAGCAATCTATTCCAGTACTGCACTGTCCTTACTGTTAGGAAGGTTTTTTTAATGTTTAAAGTGAATTTTCCTTGGTGCAATTTAAGTCCATTACTCCTAGTTGTGTTAATGCACATGGAATACAGTTTGCTCCTTTCTTCTATGCAGCAGCTTTTCATGTATTTGAAGACTGTTGTTATGACCCCACTCAGTCTGCTCTTCTTAAAGCTAAACAATTTGTCCAACATGTATAAGGTCTGATTTTTTAAAGTGTTGAGCTCCTGCTGTTCCCATTGCTTTTATTCAGGTGATTGAGAGTGAAAGAACTTCAGTACAGTTGATGATCAAGCTGTATTGTCTGGTGCCCTTTAAATACTGATAGGTATGAAGGGCACAAATGCTGTTTATAGCTGTGTATGTGTATTCTTGTCTTCACAATAAAAGTGTATTTACAGGACCTGTGACCAGTCTTCTGACTGCATCCACAGAGCAAGAACAACATCACAAAAAGAGCAGATTTCAGTGGAAACTTGGCTGCCTTACACACCAGGCTTTGCTGAATCATTTGGACTAAATAATTTTCAGTTTTTCATGCAAAACGTATCTTGGCCAGTGGTTTTTTGATTTGTTTAAATGATTTATATGGCTACCGTCAAAACAGTGTTCATGATTATTTTTTAACTATTTGCTGTTGTTAGAAAATATATACTTAAGAAGCGTAAACTGAAATCATTTTTCATTCCAAAACAGAGGAGGGTGAGGTTTCTTCCTGTAATGAGCTTCACATCAGGAGAAATGGTGATTTTTGTGTTTAGGGTACTGGAGCGGAGTTCCACTTGGCATCACCTGGGAGGATGTTTTTATAGTGAATACACCACAAAATATGATACTACCATCTTGCGTTAGCATTCCAGGGTAGCTAGAGATAAATCCCACTATACCTGCTTTTTGTCTCTCAATTTTCATTGTAACTACCGCTTTCTTTGTATCCATGTAGGCCTTCATGAAATAGCTCCTTCATGTCATTGGAGGCTTTTGGTACATTTGTAATGCAAGCAGTAATAGCTTCCTGTATTGGTTCTCATAAACGTAGGGCTATGTATTCTGCCTTTCTGAAGAAAAGAGATTTTGAAATGTCTTGTTTTCTTCTCTTAGACCCTCTATCCAAGCCTTGAAAAATAATTTCTTCAGACAAATACAGAGAACATCTACAATTATAAAGTAAAAGTATCCGCTCTAATTTTGGGCTACCTGTCATTGCTTCTTTTTGAAAAAAAAAAAAAAAATCATAGGAGAAGAGTGAGAGAAAAAAGGAGGCTATAAAGGTGTTTCTCTGTATGGCTTTTTTTTACCCAGCCATGTCCTTTATTCTTATTCATAAGATTTCATCAAACTGCTGCAAATAAGACTGTGATGGTCATTATAATACACAGGGACCATAAAGTGTGAATACACAACTCTTCTAATCTTGTTCTGAAATGGTAAACAAAAATAACAGAATTTCAACATTGACAATAAAGCTGAAGTAGTGTCCTATAGTATATATATGGTAATAGGCAATAACATGCAATAGATGGAAGTGCACAACCATATCAGTAGTTTTATACCTAGCCAGATTATTTCCCTGTAAACACCTACATTTAATTATCCTATCATCTATCTTTCCCTCCTCCATAGGCTCGATAATTCATCTGTGTTACGTGCATACTATGGCTCTTCTCTTCTTACATTGCTCACTCAAAAACCCTGCCCTCCTTCTCCTTCCAGACACACACTAAACCTTCCATTGCTCAACCAATGGATTGAAATATTAAATTATAATCTTTATTGTCTCTATTGATTGAAGGATATCCTGTTATTAGGGCCTGCCTGAGTTTGGTTGACACAAACTCCTCCATTGCTGCTCTAAGAGTGCAGTAAATTTTACAGGCCATCCTGTTTCTCTGCCACACAAGGCAAAGGCACCAGCAAGGTCTTTGTGGACAGGTGGGAAACAGTAACAACAAAAGCTTAAAATGGCTAAAGGGTCCCTTAAGTCAAATGAGAAAATAATTCAATACATTTTAAATCCACATCGTAAATCTCACCCTATCAATAGCACAAAATTGGTTGGGGTGAAACATAAATCATAGAATATTCCTTTACCTAATAATAGTATAGTATAAAAAAAATTACATGGTTTTGCTCTTTGATTGGTGGCAGGAGTAGGCATAAGCAACCTCAGCAAAAAAGCACGTGTCTTCATTGCTTGGTTAATGGATTAACTCTTTATGAGAAGTGAGAATATTTTCTAAGTAAAGAAGCTTTAAGTTTGTGTATGACATCCAGTGTCTTGAGGGTTAGTTCTGAAGGTCTGACAGCTGTCAGCAGTCAGGCACAGGCGGACTACACTTCAGCTCACTGCATCTCAGTAGCCAGACACAACAGTCATTGCTGGTGCTGATGCCAAGGACTGCCCTGATCCTATGTCTATCATCTGAAGCATTCCCCTTACCAAATGTAGACTTTGGATTAGGTCCCAAAAGCCTACTCTCTTTTCACTTCAATCAAAGAAACCAGTTGAGAAAGTTGGGAGAGAGTAACAGTCTTTATCCTGATCACAGCCCAACAGTCTCACATGCACTGAGATAGTGTCATACAGAGATACCACATTTCTCAGTAAGCAACGCCTCAGCAAAAAGTGTCAAAGTATTCACTTAGGAAAATCTTTTGGCTAAAGCATTCATAAATAGCTTCATTCTTTTGGTTCATGACATCACTACAATCCCTTAATGAAAGTGCAATTCAAGGAGGCTAATCTGTGCTCTAATTATATATTAGTCTGGGCTGAAAGGTTTCTGGATGGAAAAAGGTTTTCTTCAGGCAATCTTTTATTACACTTATTGTATTTACTTAACAAAGAGCAGTCAGCTTTTACTGTGCTTTTTCATAATAGAGTTGAGCTGTAGTGTTACCTAGCTAAGGGCAAACATCTGCAGTCATTTTTGATGGATTCTGATAACAGTCTTTAACATGAGCAAGAATTATTTGCAAATGTAGGAAGAACCAGGCCAAAAAGCTAACAGATGTGTTGCTGAAAAAGTTTGAGCTCTTCATCTGGGCTGCCTTCAGACCAGTGGTAGGTTAGCAGCCAGGTAGTTTAAGGAAATTCAGAGAAATACTTCCTCACCAATAAAGGAAGTCCCCATGAAAATTTTTCCTGTGTCACTTAAAAGAAGATATTCTTGGTTTGGTTTCTGATGCTTCTGCCACATGATGAAAGCCCAGCATTATTCACAATGTGCAGGATTTAGAGTATTTCCACCTAACTGAGGCTTTCTAAGCAGAGAGTTTAGGAAAGCAACTAAGTCCTTCAAAGCTATGAAACAGCTTCTGCTACCTAAGGTAGACACCCTGTTGATGTAGGTACTCAGCAAAGTACCCATAGTTTGTCAGAAGGAATTCAGCCTAAACAAATGAAATAAACTAGTTAACAAACTAAATAAACCACATATCTTCAATATATCCCTGTTTCTAGTGTTTGTCTTAACATCAACTTTTCCCTATAAATCCTGAGCCAAATTTGAGCCAGTATAAATCAGTATCAGTTCTCATTTTGCTGAATCTGTCCTGTCACCTAACACAGAGGCTGATCATGGCACTGGAAGTAAATTTCTGTGCCATCTACTATCTGTAGGATAAACAGAAACTGCAGGTGGAAGGAGCTACATTTAATACAAATATAAATAAGAAGGATTTCAAATAGGATACTTATTGTTTGGATAATAGCTTACTGTGCACACCATAAAGGTTTTCCAAAATTCAAATCAATGATTTCTAGAAGAATTAAAAGCAGTTATAGTCTCTTGTGTCATCAACGCTTGAGCTTTCTCTGAGACTTCTGGTTCAGGCTCTGTCAGGGAGAGGAAAGAAGAAGAGAGGAGCTGATCATCTCATCCATTAGAGCAGTTCTCAAGTTCCTTCGCACAGGACTGACTGCCTCCAGCTATCATCCTCCTCCCCCATTCCCAGCTGGACCCACTCAAGCCTCCCACATTCCCACATCTGCAGTGCTTGGGCACCATTGCTGGGAAGCATGGCCAAGGAGCTCAACACAGGGGCAGAAACCAGGAAGGCACATGCATTTGGTATTGCACGTGCCAGCTATAATAAATGTATTGCAGTTCTGTGAATTTTAGTAGGGGTGTAGAGTCAGGAAAAACAATAAAGAAACAGACTTGGTGAGATGTTTTCACCTGAGAAAAAGTGTGGAGTAGGTCAGAATGCACTGACAAAATACTCATTTTATGTGTTGCTCTTCTTCTGTTTTCTTCTAGAAAAAGTAAGCATACTGTCAACCTTCATAGCACCCTTCAAGTATCTGAGTCCTGGTGCAACCACAATGGAGGATGAAGACAATTTAAGTAAGCAGTCTCTTTTCATTATAGACAGATGAATAATAATGTTTAAAGCTCTACAGTGTAGGGTCAGTTGTGGAAAGGATGTGGATTTGCAAATATCAGCAGGCCATAAGCCCAGTCCTCCTGTAAAATGCAAAATTCCCTGATGCTGAGTGCAAACATGTTCCCCAATCTCCAGCAAAGGAAGGGTTAATCACAGGTCACCTTCCCACTTTTCTCTGTGCAGACCCTGGCATGACAGGGCTGTAAGTGATGTGTCATAAATACAAAGGAAAAACTTCTTACAAAAATAAGATGTTTACACTCAGGTTTACAGGACTGTGGAGCTCCTTTTCCTTTCCTGTTTATGTTACCTTGTTTTGCTCACTTGCTTTTCTCACAGTCCCTAAAAACCAGGACATTTTGGTGCTGCATCTTCCCCCCATTTATGTTTCCTAGATTACGAAAGGACTTTTGCAAAGTAAAGACTGCAGGAACGAGCCCTCTGCTTGAAAAACTGTTTTCTCTTTTACTTCTGTGATATGACCTGGAAAACAAAAATAAAAGAAAAAAAAAAAGAAACCTCATCCAGCTAAGAAGAGATGATTAACCAGGCTTAAATAAACTAGGTGTAACCCCAGAGTTATCCACCAGATTCTCTTGGGCCCTTACACCTGAACAAAGTCACTGACACTCCCTGAACCCGTGACTGCAGAGCTGGAGGCAAGTCCTGCTGGGTTTGAAGGAGTTATGAAGTCTTCAAAACACCAAGAAGTCTGGGAGTGTGCAGTTAGGACTGTATAACCCTCAGTAAGCCCTCCCATTTATCACCTAGAAGAAATTATTGTGTGTTATCCAGCCCTGCTTATTGTAACACATCTTGAATCATTAAAAAAAGGGAGGGAAGCTTTCTGAATCAAATGAGCAACTCTCTGAGTTTTAGTATCACCTACCAGATGGGTTTCTTTTCCAGTCAGACACACACTGACATGTTGCCCTATTAGAGCCATTGGGTGGGAGGAATGGGCTTTTTTTCCCTGTTGTTGCTAATCTGCCGTGGTTTGATCATGGTGCAACACCAAGGGGAATAGCTGTTGAAGGAGTAGAGAAGCACAGCCCTCTGTTTTCTGCTGCTGAGTATCACATGGACATCACACCGTTCAGCTGCACAGGGACTGACAGGTTTTTACATATCTTAGCAAAGGCAAAAAAAATCCTGAAAAACCTTCAAAATTGGTCCCAGGGAGGCTACATTTTCAGGAAGATATATGAGAAGTACACACAGGAAACATATTATGCACATGATGAGCTTGTGCAGGCACCTCCTGCGTAATGTTTCCCAAATGTGCTACTTAGTTATTTTTAGGTAATGTAGGAAGTTTGTGCAAGCCAAACACTGTAACACCATTTTCTTATTGCTGCTGTAATGCCAAGACTGCTTCGTGCCTGCACAGGCTTTAAAATAGCTCACATGGACAGGGTAGGCTATGTTTTCTGAAAGGGAAATAGCAGATTTCAGTTTTCAGGGTCATCATGCCTAGTCCTCTCTTGGGTCAAACATACACTCCAGTGATAAGGCAGCAATTTGTTTCTTGGCAGATACAACGCATTTTAGGTGTTACTATTAGAACCTATTTAAAAAAAAAAAAAAAAAAAAAAAAAAAGGTGAATTACTTATTTCAGTGTTCACTTCTATTATAGCAGTATAAATCCCACTAATGTCTATAGCACACATGTGTCTGTGTAGTAATTCAGCATTTTAAAGAGCTTCAGTGATTTGCTCTGAACAAGCAGAGGAACCTTCTTCTGTGTTAACAATTTAACAAGGACCTAGGAGAATGCTGACAAGAGAAGTGGTCTGCTTATCCCTGTAGTTTTCTGCTCACTGAGCATCCCATGAGAGTGCCCCTTCCCAGAATGTGCTGTATTGGTAGGCAGAATCCCAGTAGTTGAAACAGATACAAATCCTGTTTCACATTCCTTTAGGCTTTGTTTACAAAGGGAGCCATGCCAAGTTAACTACATTTTCAACTGGTGATTATTAGCATATAGACACTATTATTGTGGGTCTTGATTCATGAGCTAATACTAGAAAAATGGATCGAAGGCACTATGTACCTTTGGAATGGAATTTTGTGTAAAGTAATTGTCAATCTCTACGAAGACCTTATCTTGAATATGCGAGAAAAGGACCACCCTATTCATTCCCAGAAGTCAGTTGTAGCTAAGAATGTAAGACATGTCACACAGGATTAGCAGTAGGAGGTTTAGCTCTGTACACTGTCTTCAACATTTGCTGTTAGCGATGCATTGAGAAAAAGGACATTTAAATGGTGATCTTCCCCTCTTTCTATACACCCAGTATATCTTTCTAACACCCAGCAAGAAATTTACTCATCTAGATTTTGTACCTGAATCATCATATTTCTTAGACATCAACAGACCTGTCTAGTCCTCTCTGGAGCCCACTGATACTTCTGATCTCAACAACAGGAAGGAATAGGGAGCTCAGTGTTTTCAAAAAGTGCACCCTTTTATTGCTTCAAGCCTGCTGTCTCTAGTGTTTGGATTGCATGAAACAGTAAATAATCATTCCCTGCTCACTGCCTGCCTGTCTGCCTTTCATGATGTTACAGACTTCTGCCTGTCCCTGATCTTTAATCGTTCCATCCACACTATGCCACAGCGTCCAGGCAGACTATCATCAGACACAGATACTTGCAAATCTAGGGTGTACCTCTAGCAGGAGCATATGACTCCTGGGGATCTCATTGTGCAATGCTGCCATATGCAAAGACTCAGTGCAGCACCCTTCTGCAGGCATATACTTTTCCCAGTGTCTGCAGAGGGACCTGGTGGTGATGATCCCCAATAATGGTGGTGATGGTCCCCAACATAGGGATTTCAGCCTCTGCAATAGTCTTGCAAGATGAATCCCAGCCTGACATTCAGTGCACTGAAGCATGTTCAGTTATGATCATGTTGGTCAAAGTCCCCTTCAGGCAGCATGAGGTCCCAGAGCTTTTGATTGCACAGTGTGAGATACAGCAGGAACCCTGCCTCGAAGAGGACAGTGAATATCCCCTTCCAGCAGTCAGAGCCCCAGGCAATCCCCCACAGAATTAAACCCCCTGGTTTTGTTTTGAAAACTGTGTCTTTTGCCATTGTTTGGATTTCTCCCATGCCTAAAGTCAAGAATATGGACCTAAAAATCCCAGCAGAAGAGTTCCCAATCCTCCATTTTGGATTCAATAAGTGTAAGAAAATGCCATATTGCTTGCAAGAAGAGACTGCCCTACATGGCATCTGATATAGTAGCTGACCTTGGACAAAGGTACTGTGGCTCTGGCTCCTGGGTTCATACTTATTACTTCTGATTTTAATCACTTTCAAGTATGCCAGGAGTTATGGAGGTCAATCTTTCTAACCTCTGCAGTCAATGTGATGTAGATGGACAGCAAAAATGTACTCTGCATAAGCAGGTCAAACAGGGGTTAGATATTAAAACACAGAAAAATAAAAATTACGTCCTACCTGTATTGTTGCAAATCTGGTGATTACTAAACATTTCTAAAAACAGTAAGTTCCTGTGTCAGAGCTATCAGTTGAATCAGAAGTTTGCTATACTACAAAGACTTCAAATTCTTTCTTTCAATATCATAGCTTTTCAATAATGTAATTCAACAGTAATTCAACAGTAAAGATACTAGCCAAAATGAAGATGCCACCTACCACCTCTCCTTTCCCATCCTCCCTGGAAGTTGGCTTGGCAGCAGAATAACCTTCAACAGGAACAATATTATCTCTTCAAATGTAGCGTGGAGTATCGGATGGCTAGTTCTGCAGAGCCCTTATGACCCAGAGACATAGGCAGTGTCATTATTAGTGATGCATTATAGTTCTGAAAAGCTCTTGATGATGCAGACTCTCTAGGTTAACTCTACTGTGCATAATGACCAAAAGGAGAAAAACATGAAAGAGCAGGCAGAAGATTGAGGAATAGTGCATAAATAAATATATTTCACTAACTGCTTTCCTCTCTCCCATGCAATTACTGAAGCAAATACAAGATTGCAATGTCTCCTCTTGCTTGTGAAACTGCAAAAATCAATGAATAAAGTTACATGAGGAGATATTACACTACAGAGTTGTGGGGCTCTTCTGGAAATCTTACACAAGAAATTAGAAACTATTCCCCAAAATTGTAATATTTTTCTTTCTCCTTTTTTTTAACTCCCTTCCATTACAATTTTATTATTCTCCAACCTTTCATTATAGGAAAACCTTTTTTTTTTTTTTTCTTTTTTTTCCAAATGTAGAGAATGTGTTTTGGGAACTCAAGAGCAAAGACATTATAAGAGATAACAGGACTGAAAATGATCCAGTTTTGCATTTTCCCTGTGTGCATCCTCTGACTTACCCCTTTCCTTTTAGTGCTCTTCATTTCTAAAATTGCTTGTGATTGTTCTATTACAGCTGCTTACAGTATTTATCTTACGTAGTTTGGTGTCATTTGCCTGCTTTGTCTGATTTTCACAATAGAAGTACATGTGCCACCATTAGAGAGGTAATCTTATGTCTGCTACACAGAGGTCTCATAAAAGACACATTTCAAAGACCTCCTATTTCAAAGATACCTGAAAGTATAAAGTAATTTCACATTGTGAAGCGGCTGCCAGGTATCACACAAGTCCATCAGGCTCACAGACTTTCTGAGGCACTCACTGAATTTAGGCTGCCTCTGATTTACATGTCATAATGACTTTTGGCCTGCTGCTGCAACTCTCGCTGAGGTCTGTGAAGAACTGAATTATTTCCCGGTATTTCAGGATCAGGTCCTCTAGAAATCTGGTTGACTATAAGTATACTTACATGGATTTCCTTCGCTGTGACAAGGCCGAAACATACCACAAATACAGCACGTCACTGTCACACACACCCAACATTGTCCACATGTCCTTTGTGCCTGATCTCTGGAAGTTTTACACTTGCATCTCTGCATTCTTTTCACTACATCAATACAAACTCCCTGTTGGCCAAAACCTGGACTAGACAATTTCATAGGCAGAATTTAAGACAAACAAGTAATGTTTATTTTATATTTCCATGGGTTTAGTTAACCACTGTTTTAGTGAGGGTGATTAAGGCAAAATGTTAAGGTCACAGATTCATGTTCACAGATCTGTGGTTCTCTGACTATGAAAGAAAACACAGATGGAATAAGACAATATGAATTATAAATACAAATAACTCCTTGAATTTTCCTATTCGGTGGTGCATAATCAATAAAAATTCTTTTCAAACCTGAATATTGTGTGAAGCAAGAGCTCTCTTTCTTTTCATGCTTCCTGACTACAATGTCATTATGTACCATAATTGGCTCTGTAAAAACCTATTAGGTAAGATGAGAGAGGAGGTGTGAAATACAGAACCAAACCTGCTTCCTGCTAAAAAGTATGTCTGAGTCAAAATATTTCACCTTTATTTAAAAAAATGCATGCAACCAAAGAGGCATATTCTGAGTGGGATGGAAACATGAGAAAGGGTCATGGTGGAAAATGGCTGGCCAAAGCCACTGCCAGGCTAGACAGAGGAAAGCAAAAGTTGGTATCTCCTTCCCCCTCACATCAGAGTTTCCATAAATAGAGTTGTGAACTCAGTGAGAAAAGACCACATTATTCCTGTGTCTTAGTTAACCTAACTTTTTAAATGTCTTATTTCCAGAGAGGATGGTTTAAAGATGTCATACAACTGAATGCCATATGCTGAAACTTTTTCTTTTTTTATTATGTATTTCTTTTTCTTTCCTTCCTCACCTGTCTTTACTCTCTCCCCTTAGCTTCAGAAACTAAAAATTAACTAGTCATTAAGACCTTAATTTGTCAGTTCATGTTCTGCCTCAGCAAAGCACTGCAGCACATAGCTCTGCGAGTAACTTTGGTGAAACATAGGCACAGGCTGGAAGCTCAGTGTGTGCTGAAAGGTTTTCAGGAAAGGGAGCCTAAAGACTCAGTCCTGCAAATGGACCCCCACACATGCAATTGAGCCATGATTTTTACTCATGTCTAATCATTGAGCTGCTTTCTGTGGAACTTGCATGAGTGCAGACTTATTGCTATGATGGGAAAAGTCTTTTGATATTTAATACAAGTGCAACCCATCAGGATAAAAAGGTGGTTTTCAATCATGATGGTTAGTTCCACATAATTCTCTGCAGGCTCCTGTGCATCTGTCAGCCCAGCCTAATACTGGGCTACAGTAAAGACACACCACTCCAACAGAGGCTTCTCCAGGCATAGCCAGCAGTTCACCCCTTACATCCTTGCAGCCAGCTTGTACATCAGGGTAGAGAGGAAGCCAAATATGGCTGTAGCCCCGCAGAAAGTGGGAGGACCATTCTCTGTCCTCTAAGGACCACAGGGACCTTCTCTGTGCTTGGGACTCACGCAGCCTGCACAGGTGGCATGCTCGTGTCTGACAGTAACAAACCATGGGAAAGGTTCCACACTCAATGCTGTTTGGAATACGGCAGGCAGGAGGCAGTGGTCTGCTCAGAAAAGGATCAGGTGCATCACTCCAGAGATGGGTTGCTTTACAGGTTGGTTACACTCATGTTTACTTCGTCAACTTGTCTCTGCCCCTAGGAACACACAGGAGGACTGTAGGATGTATCAGAGAGGCAATACACTTAAACAAACTCATCAAAAATGACAGAAATGTTATAGGATGCTTATTTAGACAGCAGCACATTTTCTGTCTCATTCAGAACATCACTGAGATGAATCTCTGTTCTCAGTCATACATCTGCTGTAGCAAAGAGCACTGCCTCACAGCATGGGTGTTGCACAAGCATAGTTCAGAGCAATGTGTGATTCATTGGCTCAACAACAATGGAGCGCTCCCTCCATAGCTCCCCACTGTCATTTCATTCCCTTCCTGGCGCTCCTGGCAGTCACTCTCTCCCATTGCTTTTCTTTGACATAGATCATTCTTCACATCAGTAATTACTCCCATCATGATAGTCTCACTTAGATTTATCTAGAAGTTTTGCATTAGTTGTTGCTGATGCAGGAGCTAAGAGTATCTGCAATTGAATTTGACAGAAAGACGCTCACTTATTAAACTGGAATCTGAGTCCAGAGCAAATTATTGTTTCAAACGTTAGGAAGGTCTGTCAGATCATTCCTTAAGGCTGGATTCATGATGTTAGCAACACAAGAGCCTACGGTGTGTGTAGCGCCGGTCAATGTATTCATCGCAAATAGATTATTCGATGTATTTGCCCATTTTTCTGTTTGTGAATCACTTGTGAATCATTTCTGATTTCTCATAATGTGTTCATAAGCATTCACCCACATGGATTATAGAATAAATCTCAGCCTAAGGGAACTTTGCGAACTATTCACTTTTTACTAGTAATTATCCAGCGTGAATGCAGTAGTTCATTTAAGTCACGTGGCATCATTTATGCTTCATCTTTGAATGATTTTTAAAACAGGAGGCTAGTGACTAATACAAGTAGAACATTAGGGACAAGTAAACATTCAGGACATGCAGGAAATCTGTACTATAAATTATAAACCAACTGTTATACAGTTATTTGAGGAAAAAACCCCAAAAAGGGCTGAGCAAGGATATCTATGATTAACTTCATTTCTTTTTTTGGCTATTCTGCCAGCCCTAGGCATAATGTCAGCTACTATGATGACAACTGTAATGTGAGGTTTTTTCTTTCTTTACTGACAGGTACCAGCAGTGCAGAAGTAAAGGAAAATCGAAACATTGGCAACCTGGAGGATCATCCAATATCCTCTAATGAGAGGGCAAGAGGGGGAACACCTAGCAGTAAGAGAAAAAGACCCTTAGAGGAAGGCAATAATGGCCATTTCTGCAAACTCCAACTCATCTGGAAGAAAGTCTCATGGTCAGTGACGCCAAAGAATGCTCTGGTTCAGCTGCATGAACTTAAACCAGGTTTACAATATAAAATGGTTTCCCAGACAGGTCCAGTGCATGCTCCAGTCTTTGCTGTTGCTGTGGAAGTAAATGGACTTACATTTGAAGGCACAGGGCCCACAAAAAAGAAAGCCAAAATGCGTGCTGCGGAGCTAGCTCTGAAGTCATTCGTTCAGTTCCCCAATGCCTGCCAAGCTCACTTTGCCATGGGGAACTGTATCAACCCATCCACAGACTTTACTTCTGATCAAGCAGACTTTCCAGATACTCTGTTCAAGGAGTTCGAACCATCTACACACAGTGAGGACTTTTCAGTCTATAACCCAGTTAATAACGAATTGCTTTCCACTGCTTATCGACATGGGCGCCTACTCTGCCATACGCTGGACTTAATGGGCCACGGTAAGCAAAACAAGCACAAGATGGCATCCAAAGCAGAGAGCGAGAAGAACCCAGTGGTGCTGCTAAATGAGCTGCGGTCAGGCCTGCGGTACGTTTGCCTATCAGAGACGGTGGAGAAACAGCACATCAAGAGTTTTGTGATGGCAGTGCGAGTGGATGGGAGAACATTTGAAGGCTCAGGACGTAGCAAGAAGCTGGCCAAGGGGCAAGCAGCGCAGGCAGCCCTGCAGGCCCTCTTTAACATTCGGCTGCCCAGCCACATTCCCAGCAGGAGTAAATGTCACCATTTGCCACAGGTGAGAGCTCCTGGGTAGCCACTACCACGTTGGAGAAACTCTTTTGATGAATGGGATCAGTATTGCTGTAGCTGTTGTTATTCTACCAGATTGTTCCTCTAATGTTATAGCAAGTGCCATGCCACCAAATAGCTCTTTTCTCATAGAAAGATCAGGATGCTGAAGGCAAAAGCTTGAAAATAGTATCATGAAATCATTGGCTATAATTTGCAGCCTTTTCCATAGGAGGCATAGATGAGAAGGCAAAATGTAGGGGGAAATACCAACGTTTCAATTTGCTAGAGGGAATGATAACATTGACATGGGCAGAAAAATCAGGTCATTCTGTGGTACTGCATCTTACTTGACAGAAAGTAACCCATAAACAAAGAGATGCCCCATACCCTCCTTTTAGAGTTAGTATTTGATGAGGACAGTGCCATTCAGAGGAGACAGCAATGACAAGGAACGTGCCTGTGTCAGCGCAAACCCTCCAGACCATTCTGCCACTAGAAAAGTTACGGATTTTTGTTTATTATAGGCTTACTTTTTGGGTTGCTTTTTTTTTTGTTTTCAAATATGCCTCCAACAGCACAAGGGATAGTGAAAGCTCTGAAGTTTTCCTGGAAAAAATGTAGAAATTACCGCTGTATTAATACAGAAAATATAGAGCTGAGGTACATACTTGGCACATCAAAATTTCATAGTTGATCATGCCAAAGGCTATCTTAGCATTACCCAGACTTGTGTCAATCTTCTAAGTTCAAAAGAAACTAAGATTTGCAGACATTGGGAAGTATTACATGGGTTCAAGTAATTTCTTGCTTTGTTTGCACTATCATAAAAGGTTTGATCCACCAGCACCAGGAGGTGATCTACTGCTACAAAGCTCCCTTTATGAAGGGAGCTGTTAATGTCCAGGATTTAATGCAAAGCACTGTGAGCACTAAGAGTCATTCTGCTGTTGGCTTGCTGTGAGACCCTAGGCAAGTCATTGAAATCCAATATGCCTGTAATAAAAACGAGCATATTATATGAAAGAACACTTCAGGATCCTTAAATAGTGTGTAAATGCAAATTATTAGTAGCAATTCTCATTAACATTAGTAAAGATGTTCATTAGATGTTCAAGGAGTTTGATAGGAGATGAATACTTTAGGTGACATGATTGCCTGTAGGACCCAGGAATTATATTTGGTGACCCAGAAGTTTTCTTCCTGTGTTTCCAAAAAGGAAACGTAAGAAATGTAAGAAATTCTAAAATACATCATAATCCTCCACCTCTTCCTTTTAATTCTGGGTTTGTAAACTCTGTGAACCAGTGGGATAATAACATAATTTAATAATAGCAGTGATCTTCACAGAGTGCTTCGCAGGCATTATGGAAGCCTTAATCAACCTGGTAGTTCCATCCTCCCGGTACTTCTCCAAAGTACAGATAGTTTTAAATGAGAAATCTATGCTGTTTCCTGCCCGAATTAAATCTGGTAAAAAGTAGTTTGTTTTGATGAACATGCCTATCTTTCCCTATAGAAACCTAGCACTTGGATATAAAGAGGAATCTCTAGTCCTGTCCTGCTGGGTGCTTTGTTGTCCCCTGTGAACTTTGCTGGGTTGGTTGGCAGGTAAATACCACGCATTCATCAACTGATGGTTTGTTATGTTCTGAAACTGCACCACAAGTATAATTGCCTCAGTGACTGAGCTCTCTGAAATATTCCCTGGTTGCTGGACTTCATGATCATCTTCTACTTGAATATCACATCTTACCTGGGTCCCCAGTTGTTCACTAGGCAACACATTCTTCAGTGTATATTCCCTTTTTTATGGCCTTTTCTCCTTTCTGTAGACTTCTGCCCTCCTTATCTTCTTCTCCTCACTGTTCTGGAAGTATAAATGTCAGTGAAATGGTGTCACTGAACTTTCTCTGCCAGTATTTTTTGAGTGGTTATGTATTGTCCAACTAAAAGATTACTCAGGCACTTTTAATGCCAGCATTCAGCACATTAATGGAGAGATAAGCCTTAACATCAATTTCTGCTGACCCCCTTACTAGCTGCTCTCATCAACAGACATAGCAGCTATGACAAAAAACCCGAGTTTGTGTTACTCACTTAAGTCATAACACAACTTCTGAAAACAACAGACATATTTCCACTGACTTCAGCTTGGCTACAGCTTAAGCATTAAATCCAAAGCATCTTTGCTTGTTCTCACTGTGTTATGCAGTATCTCATCAAATGGCTGTCTTTACTCACTGCCTCAGTCAGCCCATCTGGCTGTTTGGTCAGTCGAAGAGGTGGTAACTGTATTGGGCAGAGTGTAGTTCTCATTGTGCTGTGGTCAGAGGCAGCTGCTCCAAAAGTTTCTTCAGCTCCTTCTATCTCCCTGATCTGCAAACCACCTTTTCAAGGACACATTTCAAGCGAAGTTTTCAAAGCTATTCCTACTTAGTAGGCTCAGCTTGGTCTGTGTCCAAAAGCGTTTAAAAGTAGGAGAGCACACTGAAACCCAAACAGCTTAGGGATAGAATCTGAAATATTATGGGGGGTTTGATTTCTTCACAGAGTAAGGAATAACTATTGTACCATCCAACCATTCACTCTTTTCATGTGCTTCATCATATATGTTAGGATATCAGATAGCTGACTCATTGATAGTAGGGCCAGGCAAACAAGATCAGTTGTAACAGTTTCACCTATATTTTGAGTATTTTGTAGAATCCAGGAGTATGTTTATCTCTGTGGTTGCCTTTTACAAAGAGTATTCCAACTTTGCATGTCTCTGTTCCTGTTCACTTTGCTGTTACCAGTGGTGTTAGGAGGCCGGAATTTGGCTTTTCCTGATTATAGCTTGACTGGAAAAAGGAAAAGCCAAAAATCTTGTAATACTGGTAGTCCAGTTGCACTGAACTTACAGATTTCACAGAGTCCAAGAAAGTGTCAAAAAAGTTCAGATGTCCTTATGATCTGGGCCTCCTGTCCACTGACTTTTCTGCCTTGCCCATCAGGGCCCCTAGGGGACCTGGCGTCCCTCAGCCTGGGCCTCAGGCATGCCCTCGGACTGACAGCCACTTTTCCCACTGACCAAGGGAGATTCAATGTAAAATGTCAAAAGAGGCACGATACCCTCCAGTCTGTCCTGAGAGGTGCTGCCTACACAGGAGGCTTCCTGAACCGACAGGAGATGCAGAGCATAGATGTAAAATCCTGCCACCTTGATCTCTTCTGATTCAGGCAAAACAAAGAAATGCAAGAATAGCAAAGCCAGAAATAGATTAATTCCCTGGGGCAGCTGCAGTCCAACTTCTTTCTTTAGTTGCCTCTCCTGCCCCTCACCTGCCAATGCTGAAAACTCACCATGAAATTGTGAGCACTTTACGGTACCAGTAGTTTCTTAAAAGAACATCACTGTGCCTCTGATTTTCTTCCCTGGGATTGTTCTACAATGTGTTTGGGCTGACTGCAACATTATAACCAAAAAATAAATAAAAGCATATCACACTTTACACCAGGAAAAATTTTTAATCTTGTCATTTAAAGCCAAAATAGTTGAGATTGTGGCTTCTTTACCACCATCAACAGTGCTTTGATCCACTTCTGTGATTCTCATACAGGTACAATGATGGCTAGAGGACCTGAGCTCTTGCCTGTGTGTAGGGTAAAGAGAAGGTAGCTGAGATAATCCATGAACGAGATGAAATGGTCACAAGATTTGCCCATCAATCTGCCAGCTACTGTTCTTCCTCAAACCAGAAGTCTTATCTATGCTATGCCATGCCACTCCAGTGCAAGATAAATACCATTGATGGTCTGAGCCTGGGCACACTATCTTGATCAGAGTAACCAAGATAGGAGCCTGGAGATCTGCTAAACTAATGGCAGAGATAAAGTGAGTCAGAAGAATGGAAATTACAACACATAACTGTGCACCTCACTAAGTCACTAAATATTGTTCCTTGTTTCATGGCATACTTGGTCTGAACTCATGTTGTCCATCAAATAATATACAATTCTTCAACATCAGCTTTTATGGAAGTCTGACAATCGTTTCTCCCCACCTTGGGAGATAAAGTTCGTACATTCCAAAAAAGCAGACAACATCAAAAAGGTGCTGACCTAACCAGCCCTAATGAGTCTGCACCGGTAGAAATACATCCACACACTCCCAGGCTTTCCAAGTGCACTGTGCTCATTTTAGGATATCAAGTGACCCCCAACTGCATCTGACCAGTTTACAGATTGCTTTTCTAGTCTTGTAGTCCTTTTAAACTATCTCACGCAGTCTAAACAGCATTCTTATTGCTGTAGAGCAAAACCATTAATTAATATTGCCATAACAAATTAGTAATAGAGGGCTGTTTGGATTTCAAATGGACCTAAATTAAAAAAGAATAGGTGTGAAAATTGCATTCACACCAATTTAAAATGGCTTAACGCTGCTGTTGCTGGTTCACATCCAGAGCCTCCAGAGCAGTAGTTGTCAATTTATTTATTTAAAGGAAATCTCATTGTGTTTTGTGTGTGTATCATCAAAAGCAAACAGGGTTTTTTTCCTTTGGCAAATAAAGCTAAACATTCGAATCCATTAAATCCCCTATTTGCCAAAAGCTTCATTTGCAGACCAAAGCAACCTCGGTATCCCTGTTGCAATGATTCTTTATCCTGAGCAGGTCATCGATTCCTGCCACCTAACTTCAGTGTCACCTTGGTGAGCAGTGTCATGGGAAGAACAACCACTGTGTTGGGGAAAGCCCCGTACCCCACATCTCTCATCCACTTCCCTCCAGAAAGCTGTTTCTGTGTTGCAAAACTGGTTCATTTTCATTCAGTATCAATTGTTCCTGCCTCCTTCACTTTATTTCTCTCACTGTCCTCATTTGCCAACTTTCTTGCAATGATGCCCTCTCTCCTGTGTTGCAATTAAGCTGAGGCTGAGGTTGGCAGTGATAGATTTGACTCTGGTGAGAAAAGGGACAGCACACAGAGCTGGCACTAAGCTTTGAGAAGCTGTTCCAGCATATTTCTGTGAAGAGCTTTGTCTGGTCAAATAACCAAGTACATTTTTTTATAACCTTCTCTCTTTTCACCTTCTCTGTTTTCTCCTGCACAAAGAGAAACAGCTGATAGGTGTGTACATAGCTCCTGACAGTGAGATGCAAGAAAGGGTGGGGACCAGAGGGATGCCTCTGCAATACAAATAATGTTTGATATTCAACCATCTATTTATGACTCTGTAGGAGGGGAAAGTTGCTTTTTATAATCAAAGCAACAGGCAGTGGAGACATCTATAAGATTACATTTCTTAAGCAAAGCAATGGCAAAAGAACAAATTTAGAGGCACAGTATCAGTGCACTGGATACTGTTATTATTATGCTGGCTGCTAATAAGATTGCAGTCCCTTCTAGACTCACAGTTGAGGAACCAGGACCACCCCATCACTCCTCATACAAGTCCAACATCAAAAATTATTATTGTCCCAGAGAGATTACAGCTTGAGTCTTAGATGAAGAAATTACTGTGTTTTAGTATATATAATCCATGCAAGATCAAAGGGAGATGCAGAAGGGCTACTTACATGAAATCATGGGAAACAAATTAACAGGGTAGAAAGGACTTGATCACTCGCTCTCATATCATCAGCACGTACGTGTAGACACATTAAGGGGTTTGCACATGAAAAGCAGTCATCACTACAAAATAACACATTACTTTGCATCAGATGAACTACATTAATGCTCCAGCTATCTGCTGCAGGAAGTGTCTGCTGAGTTGGTGTATTGATCTCCACCCTCCATTCCTCTCTCTTTGCTCCTCAGTGGCTGTACCCTGTAATTCCCTGCTGCCTCATGGCCATAGAGAACTCCAACAGGATCCCCAAAAGATTCCCCTGTACTTGTCTTTAAGTCCTGCATGATATAGAACATGCTCAAGGCTTTCAGAGCATTAGGTATGCTAAACAAAACTCTTCTAACAGAGATGTTAAAGTCTAAATATACCACTCACCTAATTAATAATACTTAGGAGAGCTGTAATAATTGTGATAATTAATTAATGAATGGCTGATCTTTATTTACAAAAGTGAAAAAATAATTTTAATATCTTCAAAGAAAAAATCTTTAAGGCTGAAAGGCATTTTTTTCAAGAGTAAATATGTAATTTAAGTTTATAAGTAACCCAAACCCCTTCTTCCTCTGAAAAAAGGAAAAATAAAATTATCTATTTTTCCTTTATAAAGACTCTGAAGAGTCCACTGTGATTACAGTGCATTTAGAGTGGGGTGAATCTCATTTATCTGACTAGGCTTCTGGCTGCTCTTTTAGCGTAGTTGCAAATACCTCATACTATCCATACATTCACACAACCATTGTTTGATTTCTTTCCTTCAGAGTCTAGATTGCTTATTAAACATGGCTAGTGAGACACAGCATGGACTCTGCTGGCTTCTGCTATTTACCACAATGAACCAGCCTTGCCTATCCGGGAAGCTGATGGTGTGGATCTGATTTGTAAAGAATTATTATTTGTGCGACCCGTTATGGTGAGACAGTTTATGCAGAATGATTAGGGCTCTAGCGATGAGCAGAGCTAGTTAGTACATGAAAGCTGAATCCCAGTCTGGTGTCATCCACACATAAAACTTCCTTCTAAACCAGACACTCTCGCAGCTGTCAGAATCGCCTTTGTTGCTTTCTGGCTTTGTAAGTGAGCTAGGGACACTTCAAAAGCTCCCTGCAAGCTGGACCTCGTTAAAACTCCCGCTTCGTCCTGGACTTGCATCCTGACATTGTTTATGACGCTTCATTATTACCTTCTTAATACAAGCCATGATTGTTCTGCTCTGCTAAATGGAGCTGTAATACAAGCGCCTGGAGTGAATTTTTCTTTGGTCAAGTTCCATGCAAAGCCTTCTCTGTTTGAGCTGGAGTGTTACAGTCATGCCCAAACCACGTTCTTTATCTATTTTTATCTGTAGTCACATCTAGGAAGCTTTAATTATTCAAACAGATTTTTCTTTCTGTGCACAGAGTAGCAGAAGCAAGCTCCTACCATTTATTTTACGATGACTACCTCCCTCTTGTGGTCCTTGTGCCAACCGTGTGGCAGGCAGATCATCACGGTGCGAGGGGAAGACTAATAACACAAAATTCCAGTGCATCTTGGAAAGGCAGCCTGCACTTTCCCCAGTAATGCTCCTGAGAAGCCCAGTGTCACAGGCAGCCGAGGGACCGCTCCCTTCCTGCTGAATAACAGGGAACATATTTGTCCATTTTATTTTATTGTAAACGCTAGCCTTTAAATAGTGCATTTGTATAGTAGTTTTAGAAAAAATACATTTCTCCTGCCCCTTTATGTCAGCTAAACTGCTCATGCATACTGCAATGTGAAAGAATTATATACATACACATACACATACACCCACAAAATAGTGCACATGCCGTAAAATTCAGTAAGTGGAATATATTTAGGGCTTAATCTTAGGATTGTTGAGAATTAATGGACAGAGCAGACTTTAAACTTCTTATAATGGATGTAAAATGTGATTTATGTGTTTAGACATTTATACAACCAAACAAAACTAGAGAATTGGCTCATGTTGTTAGAGAGAGTAAAATCCTTTGTTGTTCACTTAGTGTTTTCTTTATATGAACAACTTACAAGTGAGTTTAGATCTCTAATGGGAGAAGAATTTATCAGAGTAAGGGTTTGGGTTTTTTTCACGTGCATGATGCATGATGTGAACTTTTGTTAAGATAAAATATTTTTACAAACCCCTGAGAAATAGAAATGGGAGATAAATATTCATATTCAATGGGAAAGGGAGTAAATTATCCATCTCTTTTCATCACAAAATTTTATTCAATTAAAACAATCAATATCTATGTTTCATGATACCCATCAGCTTCTTAGACTGATTTCTAAGACACATAATATATTAATGCATCCATAAACTTTTCCTCCTTTACCTTAAATACATCAGTATTGTCTTTAGACAAATCCATGTTGCTTTTTCATCCATTCTGCTTTTCTAATTGATAAGTCAGAGTTTACTTCCAAGCAAGCTAACCATTTTTTCCTATTTGTCTTTCAAACTGGAGTAGACATTTGATATGAAAGCATCTAAGCATGATTGCTCTTAACCTACTTGTCATCACATCTGCTGCAGACACCAGCCATGTAATCAGACCTACATTCAGACAATGGTACCTTAAAATCAATGCTACACTGAGATGTCACCCAAATGAGCCCATGCTACTGAAGCCATACTGATTTGCTGTATAAATTCCTTGTGTGCCATTCCTTCTCACTCTCTTTATCCAGTTCACCTTTAAATACTAAAGGTGGAAAGAGAACATTCCCTGAGCAAACATAGTCAAATGAGCAAAATGAACATGTTTTGATTTGTTCAGAGAAATAGCCTAAGTGTCCCATGATTTCTAGATTCTTCTGGTCACGTCATTTAATTGTTGAGTCCCTATTTTTAGGCCATCTTCTATGAACTGGGCACTATTACTCATAGAAATAATTACAATCAACTCGTTTCCCTCCTATGTGGGTCATTGCTTTATTAGGTTAAACACTAGGAATAATGTGAGTCTCCAAGGTTCTTGTAGAGAGAGTGAAGACAGCAACACTGGCTTCATTTCTTGTTTCATAAGTAGTTTTTATCCAAATCATCTCTGCCCTATACTTTTAAGGAATAATCCTCTCAGGGATATTGGGGAATAAACCCATTTCTCCTGAACCAGCCCCCTCTTTTCTTCTACTCTCCTTGATACACACACAAGTCATTCTAACCCTCAGTGCCTAATCACCCTTCTACACTCATCATATGGACAACCAACCATTCATAACAGCACCACAAATATGCTGTAAGGGCTTCGTTGTCTTGGTCATTGCAGAGAAACAGCGTCCAAGAGAAGTGCAGAAACTGAACATGCTTTTTTAAACCTGATCCAGCTACACAGAAACCCCCTGCAAACCAAGGCAGTGGCCATCTATGTGCAGCAGGGAAAAGAGCTGAGTTAGAAAATAATAAGGAGCAGTGGCTGATAACACAACAGGCATAAAGTCAAGTTCCTTGGAGGCTCATGGTTATGGCAGCAATGAGGGGCAGATGAGCTAACTGATGCACACCAGAAGCTATCAATCAGAGCCGCACTGAAGCTTTTGTGTCTGAGTATCAGCAGTTCAAATGAAAATGGAAACAGATCACATAGCTGTTAAATCTGTTCTCTGAGCCAAAAGTTAGCAGTTGCACCACTTGGAAAGCAGCATGATTCACCCAAAATAGTGTCCTATAATAATGCTTATAGCAGCTTATAACATGATAATATGGAGAGAAGAGGAATGGCCCATGAGGTCACCATTCTGGAAAACACCTTCACAGGTGCTGACTGTAGTTATTGGCTCCTACCAAAGAAAAACGAAAAAGCCCTAGCACATATGTTCCTATGGATCATATGGATCAATGAGCTTGCAGCTCAGCCCAAGGGTTTTGCTATTCCCAGCCAGGACTGACAGCACATTAAAACACTGTCGCATTTTGCTGTCTTTTGTGGTGTTGCATGTTCTCCTTTCAGCGCTCAGCTAAAGGCCACTCAGAACTTTCTTCCTATATAGAGTGACATGGACATTACCGGAACAGCAGATATCAGTTCTTGACACAAAGATATCTTTGCCCACTTTGTGTCTTGTCTTCTTCAAAAATCCACCTTCTTCAGTGCTGTAGCACATTTCTGCTGATCATAATTCATACATATCTGTCTGGTTCTCTGATGGCATGGCCTAAACCATCATTTACTCTGGCAAGTATCTCAGCACGGCTGGAGGAGTCTGTGGGTTGTATTTGCCCTTCCACTAGGTGCTGGCTATTACTTAGAGAAGACAACAAGACATCTTAAAAATTATTTATTCCCTAAATAAGCAGATTATTTTACTCAAATTCACAAAAAGTTCTGAAAAACAAAACCACAAAACATTGCCATATGAACCCTCAAATACAAGTTATTTTTCCCTTACCTTTTTTTTTTTTTTTTTTTTAGTGTAGGATATTTTTGGTCACAATCGTAATAATCCTGCTGATAGGAGATGCCCTCTGCTTTTCCAGGGCAAGAACCTTCAGCTGCATGTTTTACATTTTGACTTTGAGGGAAATCAAAGTACAAGAAGGATGAGGCTGCTGCTGTCACCACGTTCTGGAGAACACTGACGGGAAGAAATGAATAGCATTTCCCAAAACACTGACAATCTACAGTGCATAAATTTTCCTTTGAAATCCTGTATTCATAAAAAAGGAAAGTAACATGACTTTCAGATCTACTAGTCTTTGATGTAGGTATTTTGAATTTTTTTCCCTCTCTGAATAGGCAGGAGTCTAAAATAAATGTAAATTTTGAGAAAATTACATCTTTACCTGCATCTTTTCTTGGACATTTGTGAACTTAGAGAGACCTTAAGCCCTCACCCTCACAAAAAGAAAAAAAAAAAAAAGTACACTCTCCTTTATTTATAAAAACCAAGCCAAAATAGAAAGTCCTTACAGGCAGGATAACATCCTTGCCATGTAAATGAGCTGAAATCAGAAAAATATCTGAGCAAAGCTTCCCCATGGCAGAGCAGGAGCAACTTGTGCAAATCCAAGGGATCTGTTGGGGAGCCCTTGATAACAACAGGTCACCAGATAAACGCCAATGAGGCTGAACTGAGCAGCAGGAGAGAAAGAAACATTGCAAAGACAAGCTGGAAAAAAAAAAGGCTTCCAGGCTGCCTTTGACAGAAATTGATCTGAGCAAATTAAACACTCGTACTGTAGTGGTTAGCAGCCTTTTTTTTTCCTTCTCCCTTTCAAAATGTGAGATGCCGGCGGGGAGATCAGTGCGGGCAGTTTGCCTTTCCTAGGCATGCAGGAACAGGGCTGCTCCCAGCTGCAGACATAAGGATGACTTGCTGGGATCAGGAATAGAAGCTTAAAATATAGAAATTACTCCACTGGGGACCCAGGAACAGTTTTTTGGGACGAGAAGAAGAATTGACACCGTTGCTGTAAATCAGGCAAAAATCCCAAGTATGGGAAGGAGACTGTTGAACTTGTAACATTGTCCTGAGGTGAAATCCTTGCAAAGGTACGTATAGGGAAATGCTTTGATGGTGCCTGGGAGCTGTGTTTTGCTACCCATGCCACATACTGTATTCTGGGAGCTTCTTTCTTTGCACATATACTTGCTAGCATTACAAATATTAAAAGTCCTTTCTGTGGTTCAGAAATTAAGGTGAATAACTGAACCAACATAAACCAAATTTGCTCTGATATACGTGGGCATGAAGCCACAAAACAATGTGGTAAGCTAATACATTTATTCCATATTCCCACAGGCATAAACCAGAGCAGAATTTCAACCTGTGGATTTATAGTGAATAAAATATCAAACTTACCCTGAAATATGTTGCAGCTGTTTCTCATTCCATCATGCAGCTGATAAATAGCTAATCTCCAGTTCAGGGCTCTCTATTTAAATAAGCACAGTAAAAAGTTTAGCTATCTCTGACTGAACTACTTCAGCTGAATTTCCTTAGTTCACTGCTTCTGGCCCCTATTAAATGCAATCCAGATAAAGTCTGTTTTCTACTAGTATTTGTTTCTCTCTTGACACAGTTGGTATCTGCTCCTGCTAAAAGCTTTCAGACTGGAAGAAAAATTTACTTAAAAATACATTATTTAATAAGCATAACTAAGCATCGTTAATACTAGGAGGACAGAGGATTTCTTTTGTGTTAACTGTTAACAAATACATTGCTCTCTACAGGCAGTCTCACCCCCACCATTAAAATTGATGATTTTGCAGAGCTGGGACTGAAAAAGAAAAAGAGGACTACACATTTCCCCATAGCACAGCAGACAAGCAAGAGCTGTGAGACACCCTCAATTTGCTTCATATTCTGCTTACTCGCTCATCTGCTTTACGAGCTGCCTTTTGCCCTGACAGTGTCAGGCAGCTGCCGGCTTCGCACGCCCAGCTGCAGGCAGTGAGTGGGCAGCTCTGCCGTGCCCCACGCGTGGCCAGTCCCCACTCCGGCGGCACAGCATCCCATGGCACAGGGTTACACGCGGCTTCCAAAGTCCTCAGCCTTAATTCCCCTTCCTGGCTCTGTTTGTCCTTTTGATGGATTCCATTTTCTCTTCTGACACTCCCGTTATTAGGAACGGTCTCCTGTCTCCCGGCGTGCCTCATACAGGCAGGAGCAGGCTGGAGGTCGAAGTAAGAAAGCAGCTGTGAGAACAATTCAGTAAAATTTTAGGTCAAATGTTAGGTGCCCCATCCTTGTCATAATCATTTACATTAGAGAACATCAACACAATTGCACTTGCAGCGAATTAACAGTGATCTGTGCAGAGGCACAAAATCAAGTGCAATAATAATACACATGTATGAAAAACAATGTGATCACTACTTAATTAATTAATAACCAGTTACTGATTAAAAGGGGAACATTTGGAGTTAAATGTGTCCTTGACAACACTAACAGGATTTGTTTAGCACTGATTGTATTTTACAATAAGACATATAAGTGCAAATAATTGCTTCTACTACATCATGGAATTAGTTCCATGACAGTTCAGCTGATTACTTCAGGGTTTTTATCTGTGTTTTGTAGCTGCAAGATCCACTGCCATTTTGCACCTTGCTAGCTGGTAGCAAAACACTCTTGTCTGTTTACATGTATTGCATGTAATGTAGCAGGAGAAGCAGAATCAATACTGTAGATATATACAGTACCTGCATCACAAAGGTTACCGTGCTCGGAAAATAGCTGATGAAGACTTGAGGTAATGAGCTGAAACATCCTGAAAGTAATTCCTAGCAGCACTAAAGACAATAATATAACTTTGCCTGACATGGGTAATCCTCCCCAGACTGAGGGAAACATAATTTTTTCTGCAAGGGAGTTTTGTGGTCCACTGAAAGTTTGAGTGAGATATGGGATATACCTTATGAATGAGGAACGGCTCATAACTCAGGAGAGGTGGAACCTAAATGAAGTCACAGAGGTCGTTCTTATTTTATCACTGGAGGAAATACGCCCTGTATATCACTCAGTCTTTTCATACATTTAGTTACTGGGATAATTCTGGGTGCAACAAACTGTTCATGCTTTTTTCATCTTGTATGTCATGAACAGAAAGATTTTAAAACAATTAGAAGCAATTGCAGAGGGACCTGTGAGTCCAAATCTAGGCTTCTTTACAGATAAATTTAATGAAATACGTGGGAAGTCTGTGGTTCATGTAGGGTATGGAGATATCAGCTAAACATTTTTGTTTTCTTTTAGTACTTTTTTGCTGCTGCTGCAGTGCAGAAGCTAGAAGGGCCAATGAAGCAGTCAGAGAAGTTTGCCCATTCTTTTATCTCCCTTCGTGGTTGCAGCCATTTGTGATTTCCATGCATGTTTTCAGACTGCTTTCCTAACAAAATTAGCTTTCTGTGATCAGCTTTCTGCTGCTCCTAGTAATCCTTGAGACTGTTCAACTGTATTTGACAGCAGCAGATATCTCAAGAGACTCAGTCTCTATCTATACAATATAAAAAAGGGAACTTTGTAGAAGCAAGAGCAATCCAAACTAGCCCTGCACAGAGGACAATGCAGTTACCCCCAAGGCAGCAGCCAGAGGGCCAGGCAGCATGTTGGCAAAACATACCAAGACATACTGGTGTCTCCATTTGGTCCTTTTTATTTCTCTTCTTAACACTGGGGGCATGTACATTCTCTTTTTTAGAGGTATGAGTCTATTTGAGCCTGCAGAGTCACAGACAGTGTAAGAGGAGTCTTGGGCTTAGTAAATGCTTCCCTATAGCTGCATGTTATCAAGCTATTTCTTAATTAAAGCCTGCACAATGAATCAAATTGGTGTAATCATGATATTGCTGTGGCTGTAACCTGAAACAAGTTTTGATATGATGCATCTCAATTTGTTCCCTTCAGGGGACAGTTGGACTTTTTCACTTAAAATGGAATTCTTCAGGGTGGTGTGGGAGTTGTGTAAAAATGTGGGCATCTGGCAGCCTTGTGAAGCACCCGGTTCTGACCTCAGTATCAGACAGGAATTCTTTTGCTGTCAGTACAGCATTAACCCAGGCTTCAAGGGTAACACAGGTTCAGCACCACCAAGCACAGGAGCCCACAGCAGCACAGGCCTAGCTCCAGCACATATACACCCAGAGCTTGTGCAAAAGCTCCTCCTGCCACATCTTGGCAGCTCCCTCCTTCCACGCCAGCCCTGAGAAGGCTGGAAGACGAGAACCAGCATTTGCTGCAAACATGGTGTTAATGGGATAATACCTCTTCAGAGGCATAAAGTCCCTGTGTTTTCTTTTGGAGTAGCCTGTCTGCCATGGACATCTCATACCTTCTATAGAGTGGTACATTGCATCCAGAAGTCTTATTTCTATAACACATATGTAGGCACTCTAGCATCAATTAGCTGTCAACGTAGGAATACACAATACAAGAAGGAGGCAGATTTCTGTTGTGTATGTTCGGACTTCACTGTACTAATTAATTATTTTCATATAGAAAATTTTCACTTTTAGTGGGATCTGTGGGCTTCTTTATACAGTACAGAGCAAAGAAGGGGGTGACATTGCGATAACCACTGGGGCACAGTCCTGTTGAGCCAGGGAAAGTGCACGCTAACAGGTTCCCAGTGGGTGGAGAGGCTGAGCTTGTGAGTTGGTCTGGGACAAAACAGAAAAGGGTGAATATGGGGGCAGTTGTCTCAGTGCTTGATTGGTGGGGCCAAGGGAACAGGTGAGAAAAAAGCATTGTTTTATTTGTGCCTATGTTGGTAACCCAGAATTAACCATCTGAGTTTAAGTACATTCTAGTCACAGCTGTGAGCAATTTCACTGTTTTTCAATGCAGTTTGTTGCCAGCTCAAAGGACTGTTAGTAGTCCTAATAAAGCTATTTCTCCTTCTATCAAATCATAAGATAAACTCAGACAGAGATTTGTTAAATTCTCCTTTTTTTCTAACATACCTGGTTCTGATATCTGAGGGTCTTAATTAGCAAAAAACAGAAGGTTCAGAAATGGTTGATTAGATGTTCAGCTGTAATCTGGAAATACAGTAAATCAGTTGTCTGTTGATGAGTCTACTGTGGTACATTTGTTATAGGATAGATGGGGCAGGTGTTAAAATCCTTACTTAGCAAAATTGAAGCCAATCAGTATTGACACTGGATTAAACAGGAGCATTTGTTGTATTTGGCAGCTGTGAAGGGGTTTGCAGTTTGTTAGAGAAAGGGGGCAGTCTACAATGCATCTGAGGGGTTTGTGTGCAATATATCAAGAGATGAATGGGTGACCAAAACAGTGTTGATAACAGACCGATGTTTTAGCTATTGCTGAGCAGTGCTTACACAGCATCAAGGCCTTCTCTGCTTCTCACGCTGCCTACCAGCGAGTAGGCTGGGGGTGGGCAAGAAGCTGGGAGGGGACACAGCCAGGACAGCTGACCCCAACTGACCAAAGGGATATCCCATACCGTATGGTGTCATGCTCAGCAATAACAGCTGGGGGAAGAAGGAAGGGAGGATGTTCAGAGTTAAGAAATTAATAACAGACCTTTATCTCAACTCGCGAGTTTTCTCACTTTTACCTTTCTGATTCTCCCCCATCCAACTGGATGGGAGGGAGTGAGCAGCTGCATGGGGCTGAGCTGCCTGCCAGGGTAAACCTGTAACAGTGAGTAACACTAGGACACAACTGTGGGAAGTATATAAAGTCACTGTTTATGATTCTACATTGACATACTGGTTTCCATTGACACCAGTGTCAAAATTTTGTTGGGTACAGGTTCCATGTTAGAGGATGACATTTAGGGAATATTTGGAAAGAAAAAGCCTGAGATACTACAATTTAAAAACCACATCGTTGGCTTTTGTCAAATAACTGCCTGGTTTCCATTCATACCTTGAGGGGCTAATCAATAAAGCATAATTATCTCCTCTGTTTATAGGGTGATGTTTGTTCTCAGTTTGAATTGAGAACTATTGAAAGGCCATATGAGGAAGACCTGAATGTATGTGTCAGGATCAATTCAGAGTTTAAATTGCTTATAATGGCTTTTTAATGTCAATGCAGATATCTCCAAGTGGCCTAAAGAGAGGGTGACAAAAAAGTAACTGACTGTGTCACCAGCTAGTTTTGCTTTTGTAGTTTAAAGGGATATCGTCAACTGGAAACCTAGGCAAGGAACTAAGTGTAGTACTAAATACAGCACTTTGCATCCTGCTGCCACAGCTTGTGATTATTTTATTTATTTTAGCTTTCTTTTCTCCCTGATTACTGTTGAAAGATTCAAATTTAAAAAAAAAAAAAAAAAAGGAAAGATGATCACTAGTTATGGAATTTGTTAAAAATGTGAAGCTGATCATAAAGGGTTTTCATAAATTAAATTACAGAACAGCTAAGGTTGGAAGGAATCTCTGGAGGTCATCTAGTCTAGCCCCTGCTCAAACAGGATCAGCTACAGCAGATTGCCCAGACCCGTGTTCAGTTGTGTTTTGAGTATGACCACAGATGGAGACGCCACAACCTTTCTGGGCAGCTTGTACCAGTGTTTGACCATCCTCACCAAAAAAAAAAATAGAAGTGTTTTCTTGTATTCAGATTGAATTTCAGGGGTTTTAATTTGTGCCCATTGCCTCTTGTACTGTCACTGGACACTACTTAGAAGAGTCTGGCTTCCTTGCCTTCATTCACTCCCATCAGGTACACACATTGATGAGATCCCTCTGAGCCTTCTCTTCTCCAGGCTGGACAACCCCAGCTCTTGCAGTGTCTCCTTGTATGAGAGATGTTCCAGTCTCTTATTCATCTTAGTGTCCCTTTGTTGGACTCAGTCCACTATTTCCATATCTCTCTTGTACTGGGGAGCCCAGCACTAGACCCAGCACTCCAGACGTTCTTCACCAGTGCAGAGCAGAGGGAATGCATCACCTCCTTCAACCTGCTGGCAACACTCTCTCTAATGCAGCCCAGGAGGCTGTTTGCTTTCTTTGCCATGAAGTCACATTGCTGACCCACAGTCAGCTTGTTGTCCATCAGGACCCCAAGGTCCTTCTCAGCAAATGTGCTTTCCATCTGGTCAGCCCCCAACCTGTCTGGGTGCCTGGGGCTGTTGCTCCCCAGGTGCAGGACCTGACAGTTCTCCTTGTCAAACTTCATGAGGTTCCTGTCAGCCCATTTCTCCAGTCTGTTGATATCCCTCTGGATAGCAGCATGACTCTGGTGTATCAGCCACTCCTCCCAGGTGTTGTATCACCAGCAAACTTACTGAGGGTACACTCTGTCCCATCATCCAGATCATTTATGAAGATGTTGATAGTACTAGACCCACTGTTGAGCCCTGGGGTACACCACTAGTGACATGCCTACAACTGGACTTTGTGCCACTGTTCACAACCCTCTGGTCCCAGTCTTTCAGCCAGTTTTCAGTCCACCTCGCTATCCACTTATCTAACCCGTACATTGTCAGCTTGCCTATGATGTTGCTATGGAAGATGGTGTCAAAGGCTTTGCTAAAGCCAAGGTAAACAATATTCATTGCTCTCCCCTCATCCACCAAGCCAGTCACCTCATTATAGAAGGCTATCCGGTTGCTCAAGCACAATTTCCCCTTCATAAACCAATGCAGACTGCTCCCCAGTCTCCTTATTGTCTCTCATGTGTTTGTAAATGCTTTCCAGTAGGATTTTGTCCACCACCTTCCCAGGGATGGAGGTGAGGCTGTCAGGCTTGTAGTTCCCAGGATCATCCTTCTTGCTCTTCTTGAAGATAGGAGTGACATTTGCTCTCTTCCAGTCTTCAGGAAACTCTATCTGTTACCATAGCAGAAGCAGGATAGAGCAGGATATTCTCCATTTGGTTTTCCTCTGATCTGCAAGTTACTGAGCTAATTTCAGGAAAAGCTGTTTCAATGCTTTCATGGTTAGTGCTGTGCTGCAAGTTGGATGAGGAGATCAAAACAGTCCCTTCTGGCTTTAAAATCTTTGGTTTTGAAATTACTCATGATTCTGTCAAGTCAAATACAACTGATACAAATACAATACCTTTTTTGTAAGTTGATCATGTCCCTTTAGCATAATTATTTAATAGTCATAAACACTCTTGTTAATGTGCGACAGGCAACTGTGGTGGGAATGCTTCATGATTGCTCCTTATGCAACATCATGCTGGGATTGCAGACCCATGTTCTGCTGTTTATGTTATCTGTACTTCACTTCAAACATGTTTTATGATAGTACTTTAAAAAGGAGAATGGAACATTTTATCATATTTTCCTGCCAAACCCCTTGTGTCTATTTTTTTTCTTAAAGAATTGTTTTTATCATCTATCTTTTACTGTGTATCACAGCATTATCTTCACCTGTTAAGGGAAAAAATTAATGGACTTACAGTGTACAACAGACTGACAGCAAATCATAGCACGGATGTTCCCTTCAGAATGACAGTTATACCCTAGATGGCATAGTGACTAAATAACTCATTATGAGAAACTTCTTTTCACAGACAGTTGTTAAATTGAAGGTATTACCAAAACAGAACGTAAGAATTATTGCTTGCTCTATGGTCATTTTTCTTTAGGTAAGGATATCCGCCTCTTTTTTTTTTTTTTTTTTTTTTTTTTGCCTTCTATAAGCAACAAACTGAAAGAACCAGTCCAGTCTTCAGCATCATTACAGCACCATTATGGTTTATGCTGACCTAGCATTTTCACTACAAATCCTGCTTTCCACACGAGTGTTGAGATCAGGGTTCATTTGCAGTCCAGGTTTGTTTGGGGGAAAATATCTTTTCATGCACTTTGAGGACTGAGCCTAACCCTTTTAAAATTTACAGGAAAGTAACATAAAAATAAAAATGAATTATTTCAGATGTTTTCCAGTATTGCTCTTTCATTCCTGTAGCAAAGAAGCTCAATTTGAAGTTGAGATTTTGCTAACATTTAATGGGAAATTACTATAGCTCTGCATAGATTAGAATCAACACATTAAGATGAATGGCTTAATTTATTTAGAAAAGTGCCTAATTTTTCATAGTGAATAAATATTCCAAAACTTTCCTGTATAAATACAATACAAAAACTCAGGTATCTCTGGTACTCTGAAGACTGCAAGGTGTTTTGTTTTATTAGAAGATCAACAACAGATCAATAAGGCAAATGAGGAGATCTACCTATTTAAAGCTGAGTACTGACATAATAGATTTAACAAAACAGTGTTCACTCAAAAAAAAAAAAAAAAGGCAGCTTGTTCCTGCTGAGACACACTGCAATAGTGCACTGAAATACCCTGGAGATGAAGGGTTAACCTAACACCCACAGTAAAGGTGATCTGAAGCCTTTGCTTTGGAACAAGGACTGGAACCCTCCTGCCAGCAGAGCTGGGCATTTCTGGGAAGCTGCTGGGGATGGCAGTGTCTCCAGCCAGCATGGCTGGGTCTGGGAGAGGAGGCCTGACCACAGCTCCAGCTCCCATTAAGGTCCACGCAGGGTAGCTCAAGGGAGGAAAAATGCACTTTTAAGCATATTTCCAACACAGAGTCCAGCATGTGCTCAGGCAGTTCTTTGACATCGCGCACAGCTGACTGAAGACTCTGCAATACCCTGTGGCTCCCCACACCCAGGAGGTCCTCACGGTGTGACACCATGGTGGGCTTCACGTAAGGGCCCTGGCTGCAGACACAGTAGCTGTCAGCTCCTCAGCAGAAAAGGGGTCCTACGTGCAGCATCCACAAACACCAGATAAATCAGACTCTAGTCCAGTCCACTACCTGGCAGGACAGTGCTACATATTGCACAGGGTCTACCAGGTCCCTAATTAAAGTCTAGCCCTGTTTATTACTAAATGGAAGGCCCTAGTTAAGGCCTTGATGCATGGTATAAGTCATCTAGATTTAGTCAGGGTCTGTTCCTGTTGCCCATAATGTGTTGGTTCAGCAACATCAGTATGCAGGGACAGGAACAGGGTAGGAAGCAATTCTCCACCATCTGAGCTCCTATGCTTGCAGGGTGTCCTCTCCCCGGGTGCTAGGACAGCTCACACTGGCTAGTGGACTTTGCTTCACCCATCAAGTTAGTATTCGAGCACACAAAAAACAGTCCAGCAGGATAACTGGAGTCATCCTCTGGGGTAACCAAGCCTTGACAGTCCAGTCAGGCTCTGCTTTCCAGAGCCTGAAGGTGAAATCAGGATTGACTCTTGCTGAAAAATGAAATAGGGAGAGAGAAAGAAGCTTTCATTCCTGTATCCCTGCCAGGGAGTACTTACATCTTTTAAGTACATGACAATAACATGGCAGTACACAGGTTTGTACTGGTTTAGCTTCATACAGAGTTTAACGGCTGATATAAATTCAGCAGGTGCAAGTTTTCTGTGTAGACAAAACTGAAGTCTATAGGAAATCAATGGGCTCAGGCATTTCTGAAATCTTCCCCTGCACCAGGCAGTATGAGATTCTCTAGCACTGGGGTAAGTGCTTACACAAGGTGCAGGTCAATCTGAGTCAGGCCAGACAACTGATTCTGATAAAATCTGTTTTCTGCCTCCCATTTCACATCCCCCCTCATTTTTTTTTTTTTTTTTCAAATACTGGTGTTAAAATGACATCAGGATCCTAGTTTCATCTGGCAAAGATTAGGGACAGAGAGAGATTGAGAGGGCTGTTTGCAAAACTGTCAAGAACACAGAGCAGTCCAAGTGTAAAATCTATTCACCTTCACTTTATGCTGCTGATGGGTATAATAAGAAAATATTTTGCATTCATCCATCAAAAAAGTTAGAGCTATTTACACATATATATGCAGAATGCATGATGTGATTTGGCATAAATGCTTTAGTCGCATACATTTCAGATGTAACCTACTTGTAGCTCCACAACTGGGAGTGTAAGACATCTGTCTCAAGTGCAGGCTGATAATAAGCATCATGAATCTTCCCTCCAGATCCTGCAGCACTTCCCAGACGAGGGGCTTGATTTGGCCTCAGCTTTCATGCAAGGCTTTCACTGAAGGCAAAAGCAATTCCGTGTGCAGAAGAGCCCACTGTACCACACAAAGACAGCCACTTCTGGGGGTGAAGCACTGCAACTTGAGCCAGAGTCTTCCTGTCAGGAGAATTGTCTTTTTTCTCCCCAAAAATACTTGAGTCAAAGAATGATAAATGAGCACAGAAAATGTCATGATATCATTAACATTCAAACAAGGACAGAGGACATGTTCTGTGAGACTCCTCTGTAAAATCTGTGTGGCTTTATTATGCTTTTAATAAAAAAACGATGCTCCAGAACACTGCAAAACATAACTCGTGGAGTATGTCAGAAATGAACACAATACTTATACATACATATACTTGTAATTGCAGAGGGATACAACAGGTAAATTTGCAAAGTAAACTCATTTTCTAAGATGAATCTTTAAAAATAGCTTTTTGTCATAAAAACTCAAACAGGAAAAATAGATATTAAAGGTGTCTAGAAATAAAATTTTGAATCTTAAATACTTTCCAGAAATATTTGAAAAATTATCAGAAATGCTCCATGAGTCTGGTCAGATACTGATTAGTGGGAATTTTTTCATTGCTGCCACTGGAATTTGATCTGGCCATATTTACATAGATGGATCACATTTGAAGAGGGAGGCAAATACATCTTGTTTTCAAGATTTTCAGGTTTTGGTCTTTTTTGTCTTAGCTTTACAGATATTTACACTTTTTGGATGAAGTCGGGTTTAAATAAGTGCTACAAAGTAAAGTTCATATACAGTGAAAACCTCTAGCATTAATTACTCCGGAATGTTTGTGAGTACCCAAAATCCTGACATAAAAGCTGTAATTTCTATGTAAAGTAGATAGGATGATTGAGTTATAATTAAAATGGTAATTATACCCTTAATGCTCTGTATTTGACTTTTCAAAAAATGTTATGCTCCAAGAAAAGCTATTTAAAGATCAGAGAAAAATGTTTGAAAAATGAATGTATTCAAGACATTCTAGATCTTTTAAAATCCAGTTATTGATTTTTACATGCTTTCATGTGTAGTCTGAAACATTTTCTTCATTTATTTTGGTCGATGGAAATAATAAAAAATCATTGGAACGTGAAAAGCTTAAACGAACGCAATATTCTCCAAGTTGATATTTAACACGATAAATATTTGAAATGGAGGGCAGGCAGCAGTATTCACTTGCTGACTAAAAGCCTGGCCTTCGTCCTCATAACTGGGTGACGCCAAGGAAGGAGCCGGTGGGAATTCAGCAGCCATGTAGTTCCTCCCTTGCTGGTTTGAGATGTGTCACACTGCACCCCGCACGGGATAAATACGACATTTCCTTTGATCCCTCATTGACTCCTTAGAATTAAACGGAGAACACCTAAAGCTATGCATCAAATGTCAGGAGTGGCAGCCTACTGGAACCGTATCAATATTTGATGATGTATGGCTTGCTGGGAGGCACAGGAAATGCTGGCCGTGGCAGCAGTGACACCCAGGATGCTTTGCACTCCCCCAGCTGTGGTGCGTGCCCAGAGCTGCGGAAAGAGGTACAAGAGCCATGACTACATGATGGGCTGTGCCTACAGATCTGAGAGGGGACCGTGCAGCAAAGCAGGTCTGTTTCCCAACCACTGCCAAGTTTGTTTTATTCAGCGCATGTGCACTCGTTTCCTTGTGCAATTAATATGTCCGAACGGGGATTATGAGCATCTTTATTCACTTTGGAGTTGGTACACTAGTCCCTTCTGCTGCTTGAGTAAGCACTCCTCTGAGCAAGGCAAAAGGAGGGCCTTAGTAAGCCAAAAGCATTTACAATAAAATCAGTAAAGCTGTGCAGTCTTAGATGATTGGGTTTTTTGTAGCATTACTCACCAAATAAAGCCTTTGCCTGCATCCATCTGTTTACCCCATGTGCCCATCATGTACCTTGGACTTCATGACTTTTCATTCTTATTAATCTGCAGATATGGTTGGAAATTTTTCCTCATGTCCCACAAAAAGCATGATAGGGAGGTTTTAGGTCAGAGTGCTGAAATTTTGTAATTTCTGTAAAATACACAGCAGCAATTTCCTAGTTTCTAGCTAGCTTTCTCTAGCATGAAAAGAGAAAAGAGTCAGGGACTTCACTGCTACTAATCTACTTTCTGCTCTCTTCTTCCACCCATGGATGGTGGTGAGGAGCTCTGGGCAGAGTCTGAAATTGGGGTAAAACTGAAGAGTCGCTGAAGGAAATAAGCTTAATATCAATTAGTGTGGTCCCTCCTCACCCAGTACCTGATCTAAAGCCAGAACTTGCATTCCTCTTGCTAGCGGGTAGTCCTCCTACTAATCCATGATAGTCATCTGTTTGCAAAATGTCTCCTGGCAGATTGCAGGGATGATCACACTTTCCAGTGTATGCACTGAGTAATATCCTTGGATCAATGCGTGGCAGGCCGTGTCTCTGCCCAATGCCAGGTCGTACTGCCCAAATCCAGCATCATAGATCTTCCCTCCTCATGCCCTTATGCCATGTACCTGTAATGCTCAGGATTCCCCTCTTCTCTGAGCAGACTAGGAATGGTAGCAGGAGAAAAAGGGAAAAAAAAAAAAAAAGCACATCTGAAGGGTACAAGGTAAAGGAGTTAGCATGTGATAGCAAGATAAACCTTCTTAAAGAGTATTTGAGAGTTATTCAGAAGAAACAGTGAAAAGCTGAAGGAGAAAAAAGTGGTTAACAAACAAGTAATGTGTGAGAAAGAATGGAGAAATCTGGAAGGAAAGACAGGGCACAAGGAGTATTGGCTGTCATCTTCTCTTGCTTTTTTAAAAGAAACATTTGTAAAGTTTTTTTCCTATTGAATGAGTCTGTTTCAATATCCCACCCCTTGTTTCATACCGTGGTTTATAGTTTGTCTGCATTCCGTAACTGAGAGCTGCTATTTGCGATCCCCTGCAGTAAGTTCTGAGTGACTGATTTTTGTTCATTGAGATTTTTAGAAATAGTACTAGTTAGCAAAAGACATGCTATGGGTATACATCAATGCCAGTTGGCCAGAAAAAATGTGTTGGTAGGCATCACTGATAGCCATTAGCAATTCCAAGTTTCTACAGATGTAGACTGAAATCAAATGCACAAGCAAATTTTTTAAAAGCTTTGCATAAAAAGTTGAACTCATGAAATAGCAGAAATGTTCCACTTTTAAAGACACAGGAAGTCCAAACCAAAGCATGCTTAAGCAAAGATAAACGTTTCTATGGATTTCTCTAAGGTTTGGCTCAGATTCTGAATTCTTTCCATATGTAACACAACTACAGTCTGGCAGGGAAGGTTTGGGGGGAGAAGAGGAAAAGCAAAAACTTTTCTAAAATTATCAGTGATGGTGGATTTAGAAGGAGTTTTTTTAAGTACTTTACCACTAAAAAGAAAGCATGTTGGATGATAGTCTTAGCCATGTCCAGTTGGACTTGCCACATGGAAATGAATGTAGCTCACCCTATTCTTACTAACTGAGGACCTCAGCAGTTGCGGTTCCTGTGCCAGTCACTAATAATTGTTTCTTTCTTCTTCTTCATTTTGCACTAGTCCATGCCTTTTGAGATGGTTTTTACATTTGAGACTTTCTAAACTAAAATTCTCAAAGTAGATTGCGTTGTGCTCCCTTTAAGGGACTTTGCTAATCTTCTAAGAGATTTTTGGAAAGGTTTGTGGTATGACTGCTCCTGAATCCTCAACCTTCCTGGGTCAGAACAAGACCACCAGCTAAGGGGGCTCCTTCTCCTTTATTCTGAATTATGTAGAATACCTGCGAAGCTGGTGTAAGCTGCAAAAGCATTTCACTATTGCCAGGTACTGAACAAGAACCAGAATCAGCCCTTGGTCTCCTTAAGCCCAAGTAGGCCATTTTTCCTTAAAACTAATCCTTAATGGCACTGGTGTTGGTGGCTGTGATGGAGTCTTATGCCCAAACACTGTTTCCCAGGAGCTGCCTCTGCCCAGTGATGTAGAAGCCGATGTCTGCTGGATCCTTCTGGTGGGACAGCTGTGTACCCCCCTGGAGAGCTCGTGGTTGTTGGTTTGCTACCAGCCAGTACACAAAGCGAGCTGCTGCTGCTGAAGCCACATGGTGAAAAGAGGTTGTCCTCCCTCTTGCAAGGGGCGACAGTCCGTGCACCCCTCTGCCTTCCCAGCAGGGCAATTGAGAAGGCAAAATTAGCACCCTAGCCCATTTTTTTTATATTCAGGAGAACACAGATGGAAGGATGGTTTTTCAGTGTCCACGTCCCATTGATGTTGTACATGTTGAATGACTGGTTTTACAGCTGAGTTTCAACTGCAAAGAAAATAAGTGTTCATTTTGTTTCTTTAATGTGGATGAGCCGTCTCGTGTTGCTGATGTGGTGTTGGGGGATATGGTGTAGGGGAGAACTTTGTAGAGTAGGGCTGATGGTTGGACTTGATGATCCCAAGTGTCTTTCCCAACCTGAATGATTCTGTGATTCTGTGATATGCCTTGCCACAGAGATTTACATACTGAGGCCATGAGAGAGATGGTCCCTGGGGTACTGCAGGCAGATAAATGCAGGTAGGGAAACTGAGGCACAGGGATTCAATAGCTGCTTCAACAAAATGGTTACAACTTCTGGCCAGGTCTGTCATGTCTATACCAAAAAGCATTAGAAACTTACATCCTTGGCATCATGTAACATAAAAGAACAACCTTACATCTAGTTTGAGCCTGCAATGAGACTGAGCTCTTCAGAGGCCTCCAACTATCTACCTATGCAAGTCTGATACTTCAAAACCCAAGGAAAGGTCAGGTTTTGTCCTTTTCTGTGGTATGACAATGGATTCTGCAATGACAATAAGTTCCCTCAAGTGTCTCCCAGTTTTGTACCCTGAGAGATTTCCCATCATCCTTGCCTTGAAAGACATCTATCTTTGTACCTCCTTAATGAGAGTTTGTTCTGTGTTTTTTTAGTTCTATCTGCACAAAAATATTAAGGACAAAATAATAGTAAAGCCTGAGATGTAAAAGTTTGGATAGAGAAAAAAAGGGTAACACTACTACATTCCTGTTAGCAGACGGTGAGTGTTAGTCTTCCAACAGTTAAACCCTGTATGTGCTAAAGAAACCATAAAATACATGATACATGGCATAGATTCTAGCAAAACTGTTGTTGAGATGTGTTGGAAATGTCAGCTAAAAAAAGCCTCCTTAACCGCCTTAATATATATAAAAAGGCAATCTACAATTTGGCATGACATATGCATATATATATATAAAATACGTGACAAAATACAGCTGTCCCACATCATTTTATCCAGTAAGGGTAAGACTTTTTTTATTCTGTCTGTTTTCCAGGTCGCAGGGTCTGTGATAATTTCATTAGCTGCTGAAACATATTTTTACTGTGTTCCAAGGACAATATTAAGTGCACAGGACTCCTGTTATTGGCAGTGAAAATTAATATCTAGGACATTTCTATAGGATCTGAACATTTCACTACAAAAGCATGGCAACGTAATGAATGTAGAGCTAAATGGGATTTAGGAGAGGGGATTTTATTCCATTTTCTGGTATAAGAAAATCACTTTATTCTGATCACTTACTACTGGTACCTATTCACTATTACTACAGCACTGAAATTGAACGAATAGACAACTGATTTAATCTGGTGCTGTGAGCCAGTATATCTGGGCTCTCTGTATGGTCAGGGGAGAGAAATAGTCCCTTATGGGAAGAGATGGCCAGAATATGGCCATCACTGAGGGGTCTTGCATGACTCCATGAGCTGACCACTGAAAATGAGCTACTGAAATGTTCACCTAGAAATAACAACCCCGAACATTCCAGAAAAAGTGAAGAGTTCTCAGTTTCCTAAATCCACTTCTCCTAGGGACTAAAGCTTGTTATCCTTGACAGAGAGATGTTACAGCTCACCTCACTCTTTGGCTCAAAGTACTTTTTAGTATTGCTAATCAAGGAGATAAAAATGTATGACATAACATTGCATTCTTTCACAGCACAATCTGAACTGAACCATCTCTTGATTGCCCATGGAAACAGAAGGGTGGGGTACCCCAGGACACACATAAAACAGACTAATATGCAGATTAGGTTTTAAGAATGTACTGGATTATAAGAAAGAAGAAGAAATATAAAGAAGAAAGAATATAAGGAAGAAGAAATAAAGCCTGTGTTGGCTGTGGAAGACAGAGACACTGAGGTACAGTTGTGCTGCCCAGCCATGTATTACCCAGACATTTGTCAAGATAGATATCTTGGGGCGCAATGTGGAAGTGGTGAGAAACCATCAAACAGAAGAAAGTGGCTCTGTGGAGCTCAAGGATGGCTTGAAGGCGTACAGCCTCAGTGAAAGGATATTTTGGCATTTTGACACAAGAACCATAGAATCACGTTTCTCAGCTCACTGACCTTGCAGAGCACTGCCTGCATCACAAAAAAGAAAATGTGCTCATTTTAGCTGTCACCACTGTATGGGCAAAATATTATTATTATTACTGCATTACTTCACAACTAATCAAATGTTAAAATGCAGTAGATCACCCCCCATTTCCCTGCCAAGAAATATGATGGCTTTTCTTCCTCTCTCTCTCCATTTCTTTTTCTTTTTTAGAAATCAGTTTCATTTCTAAGCAGACACAGAAGTTGTTGTGTGAGTCAGACCAGTGGTGCTCAACCTTGGCAAGGGAACTTGGGGGTTTTAATGTTTTGTCAGTTGTAATCAATGAGAGCAAGTCTGATGCTTTTAAATTCCTGTCTGACATTTCCTTCCATCCACCTGCAAGTGTATAACTCTACAGCGAGGAAGGAACAAATGGCTGGCCAGGTCCAAGAGTGTGCCCATGTTCAGACACACATGGGCATGCTTTCATACACATGCTGCTCTGAAAAGAAAAAAACAAACCCACAAACCACTACTAGAGGAGACTGTGCCAACCTGCTACTCACCTGTGAAAATGAACTACCCAGATTAATTACCTGACAAAGGCTGGACCACAGCTGTCAGCTCAAAACGAGCGTAGTGTGTCAACAAGAAATAAAATTGGAGACATGCTGGAAGGGCTTTGTGTGCACCAGGATTCTTTTTTTCTTCCTTTTCTTATTTTTTTTTCTTTTCTCCTTCCTTTCTTTTTTTTTTCTCCTCTCTTCTGAGAATTTCCCCACTGTTGCTATCACTCACTATTTGCCTTGTAGTCGTACTGAGGCTCTCTGGTCCTGGAGCACCCCCATGCTGGGATAAACTCTGCACAGATGTGGAGCAAGAGTACTGCCAACTGCAAGGCTACACAATTATAACAGAATCAGGAATACTCACGAGATGGCTGCAGTATTAGCCACTGCCCCCAGTATCACATGGGTGGTGGTTAAAATGACAATAGCTGCATGACCTTCATACTGGTTGGAGCTTTTTACTCTTCCTGATTCCATTGGAAGGCTCAGACATGGTACCAAAATCAGACAGTTTTCCTCCTGGTGTAGACCAGGCAGACAACCTTCCTGCTCATGTTACTGAGTGCAGGATCTGGCTTCTATCAGGGCTCAGCCCTGCCGCAAGGCCAGTGCTGGCCATAGCAGATGTCCCATACTGCTCATCCTCCCATAATGCCTAGGTGCTATGCAGAGTGGAGCAATGGACAAGACAGTGCTAATCCCATGGTAAACTTGGCCATAAATTAAGAAAAACTTTGACCTCCACCTATATAAAAGAAGTCACATGCATGGCTTCACCAAAATGTTCCTGTTTTACAGATTGAAAACTGAGGCAGGGGCTGACGGTATGCCTGACATCAGGCTGCAGGGGATCCAGACACAGGAGCAGAAACTCAATCCAAATCCCTGAGCCTTCACCCACCCCCTTCCCTGCCTGTCTGTCAGACTTATAGATGCTTCTTTGTGCTAATTTGATCATAGTGAAAACAACACTACAAGATGCTGCAGTTTGAAGCCTATATACAGACTCAGGAAGGGTCCTGATCCTGTAGTTGAAATATTTGCAATGCAGGCAAGGGCGACCTAGAGTCAGCAGTGAGTGTGTAAATCACTGCTCACCGTGGAGCTGCCTGAAGCACTACCCCATCCGTTACACCTCTAGTTGTTTGCAAAGCCTTTCTCCACCCAGGGGGAATTTTCAGTCAGATGCATGTAGAAATTCCCAGATTAATTTGATTTTTGGGGGGAGGCAGGGGGATTTAAGTGAAGGGTTTTTTTGTTTGTGTTTATTTCTCCCCTCCGAGCTGCCTTTCATTGCGCATTTACTAGTTCTGGAAGACAACACCCTGCTGACACTTAGAGAAGCATCAGTGAATAAAGTCTGTTGTACAGGCTGCAAAGCCATCTGGACTTTCTACTGAAAAGGTTGGACATGGTTTTAGGCAAGATTTTATCACGTCTGAAAAAAAAACTTCTGCACTCAGTACCTCTTCCAAGGTTGATGTCAGATATTTTTTTTCTTTTGTTGGTTGCAAAACAAAAAAATTGACAAACAGTTGGAAGGCAGTAAGAATGGAGATATAAATCTCTAGAGGAAGCTTTGTCAAAGGTAGTGGAGTATAAACAAAAACTAAATTAGTTTTGGTGTTATCAGAAACTGGACAGACTTCGAATTGTATAATAGTTTGTCTGGGTTTCCAGACCACCTAGACAATACTTCTGTGAGGCTAAGCACAGATTCACTCGACAGAAGAGGTGGGAGAAATGGTTAAACACATAATCACAGGAGGAGAAGGGATGAAGAAGGATGAGAAGACAAAGGTGCAATGGCAGACAGCCTTAAAATCCTTCACTTTTTTGCTTTTATCATTTCAGCATGTTTACCTTGCTGTCCATATTAGTGAGCTCTTGAGTCCAAGAATTTTGTGTAGCCCTTGTGTGCTACACCCCCGCCAGGTTTTGGCAGGATAGTTTTGTAGACTGAAAAGGGTAGTGAAAGGCTTGTGTGCCAGCTCCCCCCCTTGCTGAGGAGGCTCTGTGAGCAGAGCAGGAGAGAGAAACATGTTGAAAATAATTTATTGAAGTGCCCTTTAGGTTGTGTGCATCTTAGCAAGTGAGCTAACTTCCAGCAATTACCTTAAAAACACAGATTGGTGACACAGTTTTATATATTCTGAGAGCTGGGTATGAAGCTGATTATTCCTCTTTTCTTTCTGGATTTGCTGTCTGAATTTTGGGAGATTTTTTCTTACCCCATGGCTGTACACAGAGGCCCAGATATGTAATGCCAGACACCATACAGATCCTTTGAGGTATCCTTCCAGAAGTACAGTGTGCTGATAAAAGAAATATATTCATAATTGTATTATGCCTTTTTTTTTTCTGTAAAGGAATAATTGCACATTATATTTCTTGTCTTTGACACTGACTTACCCGAGCAAAATATTAAAGCTGGTTATCTCTCAATTTAATTATCAATTATATAGGAATAAATATATTTACCTGTCTGACATGAATTTTGGTCAATTTGTAGGCAAACTGCTTTGAGATTTTTGTGTAAGTACTTAAATAAATAGAAATAATAGTTTTTAATTTAATTACTGGATTTATCCATTTATGCTTTGTCTCTTTCTTCCCAAGAAGCCCTTTTTTCACTGCCCCCAGTGAATAAATCATGTAAAGCAACTTTTTTATGATGAGGAAGTTTTCCTAGAGATTTTATTTCCCATAAGGAATCTGAGCTGTAAATGAAAGCTATAACATCACACTTACCTGTGGGCAGATCCTTTCCACCCCTCTCACAGGTGTGGTCCTCAGGGAAGATGATGCTAGTGCCACTACACAGTCTCCTGGCCTCATGTTCAGTCCTTCTCTGGGTTCTCACTTAAAGACAAGTCTGCTGAGGCAATGGGTTTTGCCCAAGAGTATTGTCACAGAGTTTAAAAGGCCATTCCGAGATTCTAGGTTTCTTGGCTGGAGATGGAGGGTAGGGTGATGGGGAAGTGATTTGGTTGTTAGAGCATGAGATAAAGTAATGCTGAATTTTTAGCTTCAGATGCAGGTTCTCAGCAGATACAAAACAGTACAACTCTTTCTTAATTTCAGCAATGTTATGTTAATTACTTGTGTTTGTCAAGTAAGGGACAATAAGTCAGGGAGGCCCCAGGCACAGACCGGTCCCAAACGTGACTGAGTGGCAGTCGAGATTCAGTTGAACACGGTTCTCCCTCTGATGAGAACTGTCCTGGCTAATTACACATTTGAGGAGAAGCCCAGAGAATGGTGAGGTAACATGAAATGTAGATTGCCTTACCACCCCTCGCAGACAAAGGAAAGGTTGTTAGCAAGGTTACAGCCAGATTTCAAGAATCATTACAGCAAATGACAGCAAGATCTTTAACAACAAGAAAGGAAAAATTCCAGTGTCTGTATAGTAATTGCCACATAGTGTATTATATGCCTTGCTCTGCAGTGATTTGGAAAGTTGAATCGTGCAGTGCCTTGCTGGGATCAGCAGTTCAGAATAGATTAAATTTGTTTTGGACACTGCCTGCACCCTGCTTTATCTAACAAAGCATATGTGTGATGGGGAAGGCTCTTAATAGCGCAGCCCCTTAATGAGAACCATAAACACACAGGCGTAGATTTTCAAAGTGATGCTCAAGGGATTTGAGCAAGCACTGTTCTCTCCCTGCTTTGAGCATTTACCCAAGAGCTGCTAACTGGTTAGGCTTTAGGAAGAGAGTGGATCTCGAACAGCTAAGAGTATTGTATGTGACGAGGGCTTTGCCACAGTTAGTTTCCAAAAGATATTCATTTTAATGCACCTAAGAAAGATAAAGCGAGGAAACAGAAAACTGAAAGGACATTTCTCAGATAAAGCATTGATTTTATTAAAGAGAGACAGCTCATAATATGAATCTAAACTCCAGTTTTTTATAGAGAGCATAAAAGCCTTTTTACAGAGTTAGCCATTTCTAGGCACTGGTGGCTTTATAGAGCTTTTATCTAGTTAAAGAAAACCCATTCATGCTAATTTAATATCTGTAATGTACAACAGCTTGACACCTGAGGCTTGTCCTAAAGCAGGCACAAGGCTGCAAAGCAACACTACTTCATTGTTTTGAATTATTCAGAACTTGCAGCCAACCTTATGTGTGCCTCTGTAGGAAGAAGGCGTTTGGGTTAAGGATCAGTAAAAGAAAAGAAAAAAGGCAAACAAACAACCCCTCCTTTCTGGTGTTTGTTAGCAGGTGCAGTATCGATTTCAAGAATGATTCTGCAAAATTGGTATGGACATTCTTCATTACTGGAGCGATAAATGCAGAGTTGTACTCAGAAGAAGCAAAGCTGGAAACTTAGCATGGCCTCCTTTAGGGAACAACTGTTCATGTCAGTGGAAAAGCTTGTTTCCTTTAAATTCATTGAAATGGTACTTATTGGTAGCATCTTTTTAGAGCAAGATGAATGCAGACAGCAATGAATCAACCTCAAATAGAGGGGCTCATCTGTTAGCATCCTAACATTAACACACTAATGTGAATTTAAAGATTCTAATTAAACCTACATACAAAATGTTTTCTTACTAAATAGAAAACCGTACTTTTTGGAGGAGCAGGGGTATTTGGATTTGACAGCATTTCCTTTTTCAATAGTATGCTTATTTTATGTGTTCTATTTTCTCTCAGTCACTCCAGGGGTTTCTGAAACAAATAAAAAGATACATTATATTAAGTGTGATTGATTCCCTGTAGTCAAGGGATATATTGAGAAAACAGAACAATTTTTTTCACTGAGCTTGTAGAATAAATTCCTGTTTGATCTTTGTACTTCCTACTGTTGCTACAAATTTATTTCGAGATACTTAACATTGATTAACCTCATTTACAGGATCACACAGTAGTATTCATGTACAAATTCAGTACTTTTTCATTATCACAAAACTCACATCATAGCTATCAGTTTCTGAATTTGTCCCTCCCTCCCCAAATGCCGCAATAAGCTTGGTTACCCCCACTTCAAACTTTATATTTGTGTGAAAAACTTCGACATTTTAAGAAAAATTTCTGCGAACATTTGCACAGTACCTCTTTGCCAGTCATGACTGAAAATATCACTGAAGAGATTTAAAACAAAGTTTACTGGAAGGCTTTTGTGTTCCCTAGTAAAAGTTTTGGATGTAGTGAAAGACTTTCAGCTTGCATTTAGACACTCAAGAAACATCACAAGTGTAGAAACCTACTTCAGCCTTTAATCATTGCTGGACCATATGCTGGATATATGAACAATTCATCAAAATCTGATAAAATGTTTTTTTAGCAGACCTCACATCCATTAGAACAGGGTTGAATCTAAAACCTAAAGAAGTCATTGGGAAGCCTCCCAGGCATAAAGGTGCTGAGAATCACCAGACCCTCCCATTCCACCTTTGTCTCATCTTAATTTCTCCGTGCATGCTGAATCCTCCCAACCCCAGCACAGGTGGTGGCTATCATTTTCATAAAGCCCTAAGTTTACTGGGAAACCCAAAGAACAAATGGGTGGGAGAAGGAATTTTCTATTCTGACTCCCATTCTGAGGTCTTTTGGGGCATTTTGTCACTCTTCCATCTGCCACCCAGGGACTATCTTCAAAGTCTGCCTCATACAGCAGCCAGCACAGTGCTATTTAGTAAATGATTGCTAATGATATAATCAACGGCATGGAGGCAAATATGCTTTGTGGGGCCTGGGAAATTAGCAGAGCAATCAGCCTCCAGCCAGGGTAAGGGGAGGAGAGGGAAGTAGCCAGCAAATAATCACTCTGAGCCCAGGAGCCCATCACACAGTCCAGACAAGTTGGCCAAGTCAGTCGAGGTCAGCCGAGCCACTGAGGAGCCTTCATGAATGCAGAGCAAATTTGGGACATTTGATGATTACAGAAATAAGGAATTAATTGTGGTTGCTCAGCATCATATGTAGCTAAAACATTTGTAATAGGACTATGAACAGATGGGGGGGTTGGCAAAAGCAATTCTTTTGACTGAATCAATAGGAGCAGTTGATCTTCCCCATCAATCTTGATAAGAAAACCGTGAGGATATTCAGTGTCAGAAGTGTGTTATTGGAGTTTTCATTAGAAGCTCAGTGTGGGAACGTTTACCCAGCTGCTGCCTTTGCAGCATGCACCCAATACCCTCTGAGAAGCATGAATGAGAAGACCTCTCTGAATCAGGATGTAGACAGGATATACCAACGCAGTCAGCTGAAATGAAAACATATAGCCAGACAAAATAAAACCACGTCCATCTAAGATAAAACAAAGCCCATATACACTGGCCCTGAGGGATAAGCCAAAACCAGACATAATGATCAATACTGTAGGAGTTATGATCAGAGAGAAATAATTACTGCACATCTCAAGGAAAGAACCACAATGAATTCCCTAGCAGTGCCTTGTTCTTTGAGTAATACTCTGTAATGCCTGTGCATGCTGAAGGAAGGCTGAGTTATGAGGGGCTGTGGACTGCAGCCTCCAGTCTGGCTGCTAAAGTCCTTGCATGACCCTGCTTGGAGAGTCTCACCACCATCAGTGCCATTTGCCTCACAGTTACCTTGAGAGGTGGGTAAAAATCATCCCCTTTTAGCTCTGGAAAAGTGGGACTCATGGCAAAGCAAGTGGTTTGCACCAAGGCTGCCGGGAAGCATGGCAAAGAATTAACTCAGCCTGCAACCTGCTGCCTGTGACCCACTGCCCTCCTTCCTTCCACAGGTCACTCCTGCCCATCCACTCCTCTAGGTCCTCATTCAGCCCTTTCCACTGTGCTGGAGGAGGTCCTGGCATTAAATTGATGCTAGAAGACTGATGGTGGAGGGCAGCCCATGACCCTCAGCTATTTCTCTTCTCGGGGCTGCATCTTGAAGATGATGTAGTACCTGGGAAGAGCCTGACTAATTCATTGGCTTAAGGGTACAATCACTTAGCGATGAATCTCCAACTAGTTACAGCAAACTTATTTACAAGCCTGCAAAAAAGTGTGTTGTGTAGCAATTCGCTACACACCCTGACCAGGAGCAGCACTTCAGGATTGATATTCTCTGTGCTGTGTTTTCCTCCCCTCCTGTTTAGACAGTGAGAGTTCTCCACAGGAAAAAATAAAACTCCTGCTGTCAACGAGTGCGTGTTTCCCCCTCAGTAAAAAGAACTAGGTGTGTATCTCCTTTTATCTGTGAAGAGAGTTGTGAACTTAATACAACCTGATCCCCATTCATCGTGTTCAACATTTACCCCCCAAATGTCAGTGATTTTCTGGAAAATAAAGTACTTGAGAGACAGGAGAAACAGAGCCCTTGGTGATATCTGTATAGCAGAATATTTCTTCCCATCCATATGCAAATCTAACCTTTTTGATATTTCAACCCTATAAACCCTAAGACAGGATTTCAATAGAAAATGTTTACTAAAGGCTTTTTCCTTTATAATCTATTGATTTTAATATCCTTACTACTCCTGTTGAATGTCAGTTTTACCCTGAAGACTCCCATTGCAAACTTGAACACATTTAATTATTTATACCATTTGAAATATTAGTGCTGAGAAATTACTAAAAGTTTTTGGTTCTGTAATGGTATGATCTAAAGTTGATTTTCCTTTGTGAATAACACAAGTAATTTGATATGGTAATCAAGGACAGATGAATACTTCAGACAACACAGCACAGTTTTAATAGTAATGACATCTATTTTTCATTTTTCCAGCCTCCTCATATATGTTAAAATATAGCTCATTAAGTACTGCAGGATCTCACATTCTTTTATCACAGTGAACAGTTTAGCATTATGTTTTCTTTCTTGTGCCAGGCTCATGAATAGGTAACTGTTGCTTCCACTAGTGACAGCAGGCATTTAGACAACATGCATGGTTTGAGTGTAACCAAGAGCAGATTTGCCCCTTGGTGTGGGTCTAACAGTCTTGTTTGTCTTACTTATGTCACTCACTGTATTAGCAAGACCGAGCAAAGTTTTGATCTCAAATAAATTGTCTCTGAGACAAATATTGTTTGTACAGAACAATCTATGTGAGGACCTATGAAAGGTAAGATTTTGATAGCAGGCAAACCAAAGCAGGGGATTTGAAAGTAACTCAGCACCTGGAAGGTCAGTTCCTCCCCAGATTCATGATTCTTTCTCCCAACACACACTCAAAGCTGTCATGGCAGTGCTCACCCTGCCTGGCCAGGGCATGGGCATGCTTAAATTCCCATTCTTGCAACTTGAGTCTTATCTGTAACATCTTAGAGTCAGGCATACTTCCACTGGCTTCAGTGGCATTTTGTATCATACCCCAGTTTTCCAAGGGGATTAAACCCCTAAGCATAAATCCCTCCTAGGTCCAGCACTCAAGTGTCATTTGAACATTTATTCTCCCATATGGCTTGGTAAAAATTATCAGAGTTCTAATTCTCTGTACCTTTTTATTTTCTTCTGCCCTGTCCCCCTGCCCCAAGCTGCCATTTCTCTGCCATTACAAGATCAGTGCAATTGCATGCACCTCTGTTAACTGCACTGAATTTCTCTTTCACAAGGAAAGTTTCTACTCTTCTTTTTCCCCCATCTTCTGAAATTTTCCCTTTCTCTACTACCAACTTGATAGTTGTTAAGAAGATGCCAAGATGTATTTGGCTCTTGTATTTACTCCAGATGGAGACATTTATTTTCATTCATATCTGGCAATAGGAACTGTGGTATCACCAAACACAACTTTTCTCCAAGACTAATTGTTTTGATAGTAGAGAATAACAAAAGAATGGTTCCTTTTGTGTGTGGTTTTTAAGTTATTTCTGATAGCAGATAACATAGTCTAGCCTGTATCCTAAAAGTTCAACCAGGCTCATGATAGCCATCAATAGTTGGATTTTTCTGGTTTATATCCCATCAGGAATGATCATTTGGATATGTATCTTTTAGTAGTCTAGGTTTATTGTTTAAAAATAAATCAAGAAAATCTCTGGAATGAAATCTCTGGTTCTAAACTGATCAGGGGTAGATATACCAAATCTTTATCTCCACCATATCTGTCCTGTATGCATTAGGTATGTTTGTAGCCAGTTTTGATTTCATAGAAACATTGAGAACCAGTCTAAAGGCTCTAAATAGGCAGAAATGCTGTCACTGATTTCATCGCACATGACTGGGTCAAGCCAGATAGCTGCTCTGGTCTGTGTTAGAGGGGAAGGCAGTGTGCTGCACTTCTTGTAACGTATGGGTAGAGGTCAGGAATCTAATGCTATACCCAGCTCTGCCACCGGGCCAGCTTTCAGGACCAGAGTATTCAAGGCCCTGAAATTAATGTGCATTACATGGACCAATCCTCACGGTATCAAATCTCTTACAGGGCTGAGCTGGGCATCTCTTCTTATTTTTCTCCATCTGCAAAAATAGACTGCTCCTCTTCCTCCTTTCCATTTTACTTTGGAATATCCATTTGGAAACTTAAGGCAATATGATAGCCTGTAAATGACCTCTCAGATTAGACACAGTTGCTGGTTGTTTTTCCTGCATCCTACATGTATTTATGTATGTCACTCCTTTGTTTTTATTAATTTCACTGGCATCCTTTTAGGCAACAGATTCAAGACAAAAAAATATTTGCCTGACTTATTTTAGCTAAGAGGCTTCACATTTAATGGATTTGCTGTTCTTTAATGTCCCAGGTCACTCCTTGAGATCAGCAAATGCCGAATTCCTTATCATCCCTAAATGTTATCTGAAGTCATGTCGTTATTTTGCCTTTAGTGAGTCTCTTTGCTCTCTGGCTTTGGAACCTACTGCCAAATGAAGTAAAGAAAGCTCAGACTGTGGGGATTTCTAAATCCAAAGTTAAAAGTTATTTGTTCTATTTAGCATTTTTTAAATTATTCTTTTAGGAATTGTATGTGCCTCTAAGCTAATTAACTCTTAATGAACGCAAAATGCCCTGGGATGCAGATTTGGAGGGTATGCTAGAAATTCAGGCATGGGTTGGACTGCAGTACTGCAGAAGATGAAATTTATGATTTGATTCTTTTTTTAAATGATGGTGCAGATAGTTTTATTGAGATACTTCTTTCTTTCTTTCTAGTCTAAATAAAGCTGATCAGATTTTCAGTCCACCATATGGGGCCCAGTTATATCAGTCCTGCAAACATACTTCAGTTTTCCGTTATGGATGAAGTCACTCTTCAGTAGGGAAAACAAGTTTAGAAACAAACTTTCATATTATGAAAGACAGGCAGTGTTCCAGTGCTGAGCACTTAACCAGAGCATCAGGAAATCAGAACACCTGGCTGTGCCCAGCTCCATGCTATTCCCCTGGACCAGTCCTTCACCTTTTTAGTGCCTTCACTCATTCATCTGTAAAGTGACTATAATTGCATTTATATCACAAGGGTGCCTTGATGCTTGACAAATGAGAATTGACCCAAAATTCATCCTTCAGAAGCACTGTATGAGCAATACCTTGCTCACATGGTGGTTGTGGACAATTAGATTAGAAGAGGTATGAATGCAGTCAAAGTGAAATTCCATTTAGGAACTGTCAAACTGTTCTTGATAGTTTTTCTTAGTTTTCATCTAATTCTAGTGTAGAATTTTGCATGCATCTCCCAGGAAGGGTTTATGTGTCTCTGTCCTTCTTTTGCAACAATCCAGCATATTTTATTCCATGCTATATTAAACTGTCTTTTTGGGTAAATGGTTTGTTCCCAGAGCAATACCTTGGAAAGCTGCATTTAGCAAAACAAAGAAAAATTATTGTGTCAAAGAAATCCTATCCTCAATGTATTTGAGAAAATTGATATCACTTACAAGGATTTACACGGAAAAGATATTCCAGGTTCTATGAAAAGAGGGTTGCCTAATTGTTGTTATGTTTTATATAGTTAGATTTTTTTATATTTGCTATAATAATGTTTAAAAATTAAGCTGACTTTCTGAAAAAAAACTGTAGAAACATATGGTGTACAGCCTGCAGAGGCTCTCAGTGGCAGTAGCATTACTGATAATATTTGTGAATTAGAATCTGCTTTCCTCTGAAAAATAGCTGTGTGTTCTCCCAATTTAAAATAATGTGTTTTCGCCAACATGTTTTCATCACCATTTAGAATTTTTGGAGAAAAAGAATGGATATGATCTTCTTAAATACATTTCCTTACTTCTGCATGGCTGTGGATCTTTCAGGGTGAGGGAGTCTGAATGTCAGCATATTCTTCCATGTGTGCATGAACCTACTTAAAGAAACCAGTTGAATTCAAGCGGGCCTGTTTTACCAGGACCTCACCCCAGGTAGCTTAGCCCAGCAACAGGAGAAAAACTGGAATTGTTGCTTGATCGAGCCACTTTTCCTAACAAAGGCATGATACTCAGGGCTAACCTAATCTGGTTAGGATGTCTCCTGTCAGCACCCCAGCGTAAACTCTAGCCCCCAGGAACTGCTCCCAGAAGGATTTGTAGGTACAGCTTGGTTTCCCACAAGAAATCATATGGCTCAAAAAAAGTATATCCTTTGAATCTTTCTTTTTTATGTTCAGATGTGCAAAGCACTTTAAGAAAAACTCATGCTCACTTATCTCTAATGTATGCTCGAAAGGCTGTATGCCAAACAAGGTGCAGAGGTTAAGTAAATGAAAAGACACTAAACATTGCAGAAAGAAAATGATCCAAGTAGTGGTGTTCTCAGGATCACCAGAACTGGTTTAGGTTCACATTCATCCCTATGCAGTCTGCAGAATTCACTTTTTAGAACTTTTATCCTGCTTGTCTTCAGTAACTGGCATCCCGAGGCTCTCCCTTGTGACTGGACTCGCTCAGACCTGAGGGTTCAGACCACATTGTCTCTAGAACCCAGCCCATGGGAAAATTTGACCTTTCAACAAAGCTGCCATGTTCAGGAGGAGACCTGGCAGACCAGTCCCTCAGCAGTATTGCACACCAGTGAACTTGTGCAAGCAACATCTTTGGTAGAACGTACCAGCAGAGGTTCCCCTTCTCTTCCTCCCAATGGCTGCCGAGGTGGAAGCAAGACAGACCATGGTACTCCTCTGACAGCATTAAACATAGCCCAGATTCCTGAGCTGATCGTTTTACCTCAGTAGCTGTGAGTCATTAAAAACTCACCTTGAATGCAGAAATAGGTGGTCCTTACCTATAACCCAGGCCTCAGATCAGCTCTCAGACTTCAGTGGGCTAATGGAAATTTTCAGTGGATTCACGGAAATAAGTGGTTTGGGTGGGACACATATTCACCTCTTCAGCTCACTACAATAAAATGCTTTAAGGACCAACAAATTTCCTGTGAACTGATCCTGGACTAACATCTAGGAGGCTGTAAAAAAGTCAACCTTGAAATCTTTTAGCTTTACCACTAATCCTATTCAAAACAGGTCTCCAGCTTTAATTCAGTTAATTTGGCCAATTCTGAGGGTGATGTGGGTAGTCAAAAGAGAGATACTCCTTTTATCTTTTCTCAGGTAGGTGGTGTCTAATTCTAAAAGGGACCTCTCAGCAGTTGACAGCAGGTGACTAATCTGCAGAAACGCCCAGGTTCCTCAATCAAAGAAGTGAAAAAGTTCTTTCTGACTGTGTCTTTCAGGATTTTGCCGACTCCGTATACCAAATGGTTGCACAGAAGTTCCAGGAGCTGACAGATAATTTCACTTCCATGCATGCACGCCACAAAACTCTTGCAGGCATTGTGATGACCAAAGGTAAGATATCTTCTCATTTATTTTCCTCTGGCATTTTTCATGACTAAGTAATACATTATTTACCCGGTCCACAGTATTGAAGGATGCCTTTACTCCCACGCAGAAAAATAAATAGTAATGCAGAGGAAAGAAGCATTAAATATTTACACCTCAAGTAAGTTTACACAAAAAATATTGGCAACAGAGGTAAAGATTTGTTCATAAATATGTCCCTACATTGCTTTTTTTTCCAGGACAATATGCAGACCTGTCTGATTTTGCATTTCCTAATAGATGGGGGGGGGGGTTAGTTATCAATAAAAAGTTGTACTATTTATTAATTGCTTTTTTAGATCTGGAAACACCAAGTTCTTGTTGTACAAGGCTACCATAAACCTTGTTTTAGACTGACAACAAAAGCAAATCTCAGCCCATTTCCTTTCCAATCGAAAGAAACAAACCCAGAGTATACATAATTTTAATTCTGCTCTGCTCTAACCATGGGAAATACTTAGCAGCAGGGCCAAAATTTGACATTCACTCCTGTTAAGGCTTAACTGATGGACACATACTATACAGAAATCTTCAGCACTTTGATGAAAATGTTGCATAGACAGTCTTTCTTTCATTGTGAGCATACCTCAGTTGGGGCACCTCAGTATTTATGAGGATGTCAGTGGTGGAGATGCTGCCATAAACTCCATTCTCACTCAGACATGTGGAGTAGTGGATTGAGTTTAGAAATGAGAGGATAAACTCAGAGGGGAAAGGTGTGTATAAATCATCCAGGCTTGTCTTACTCCTTCCTTTCAACAGTTACATTATCTAGATTCAGTAGGAACAGTTGTGAATATTGCAAGGCATCAGGATGGAGCCAGGATTATCTGCTGAATCTTTTCCAACCACAGAACCTAAATACAGCTAAGAGCTCTGTGCAGAGTAACTTATTCTCTTCCTTTCTGATGTGAAAAGAGAAAGCAATCCTGTCCTGAAATTAGTAGAGAAGTTGACCTAAAAGTCTTTTAGACCTCTGGTTGAAACCAAACTGCTCTTAAGCTAAATTTGTTATCATTTTGTTTAATCTGTTTTGGTTACTTATTTTTTATATTACTTTAGTATCTGGAATAATGCATGAGTCTTCCATTTTCTAAGTGCTGCACAGACACAGTGTTGTAGAAACACCAAACATGGTTTATAAGTCCTATAGCCCACAGGAGACATATTCAGTATGGAGTGATTGACTTTGGGATGTGAAAGATGCCCACTAGACCCAGCATACCAGCTGCCCTGTCATAGTCAGGTTTCTTGACTGTGGCACTCATCAGATTTAAACAAAGTGCTGTAATTTATTTAGAGGAGCTCTTTCTAAGCAGAATCACAGGAAGAATGTTTAAATATGCCTTCTATAAGAAGCTAAGTTACAGGAGCTGAGAATTGTAACTTTAACCACTTTTTGAGGGGAGGTTGTACCCAGCTCAGTGTCCGTGTTCAGTTTTCTTACACTCATTGTGTATTTTGCCTGTAAGAATTTCATCTCATTCTACCTTGCCAATGTACTACTCCTGCATTCTTTAGCCCAGGTGTAGGTCTGCTTTAAAAAGCAAGATGGAGACAATGCAGCCTCACTGCTATATGACCAAAGAAGCTGTTTAAAACTGCACACCATATGGGAAGAGAAGTCATGTAAAGGAGTCATAACTTTCAAAATTGTGTCTGCTGAGTGCATGCAGTGCTAGGAGAGGGAAGGGGCACATCCACACCCCTGCTAGCTTTGTTGGGCAGTTGGGACTGTCTGTGTCTCTTCTCTAGGGAAGGGGTGAAAGTGTCCTCCTGCTGGTTTTTTTTTTATGAGTCCCATGCCCTTAGTGGGATTTTACACATTTGTATTTCATAATTCATCTTAGTCAGCATTAAGACAAAGTATAATTTTACTTGTGTTCACAAACCATTTCCCTCAAGGCTTCTTTTTTAATTCTGAATTCCCTTTTATGAATTCCTTCAATCTGTCAGCCATCCAATTTGTCAATATCTTACTGGTTTTGTGGAGCTTAGAAAAGAATCTCACTTATATGAAGTGAATCACAGAAGATGCAAAGCTAGAAACAGCCTTATCTTGCTGCATTTTCCAGGAAGATTTGAGTTCTTTCCAGCACAAGAATGTCTGCCAACCATGGCAAGATGAATCATTTTCCATTTGTGTCGTTATTTCTTTACTAAAGTTGTAGATTTGTGGTCTGTTCCCCACCATCATTCCCAGAGGTAGCAAGGATCTCTACACACCCTGTTCAAAGATGGCACAGACAGGTTTTCCACACCAATTTCCTGTAGTTTTAACATAGAATTTAGCAGAAGAACCCTTAGATCTCTGCAAACAAAACCAAATCTGCTAATGTCTTGATGCATTTGGTACCATACACACCCATAACAGACAAATATTAATTTGTTTTTACCTTCATTTCAATTTAATGTCAACCTGACTAGAAACAGATTTATCTGTGCTTGTACAATTTTCAGACAAAGCTGGTAAAAAGTACAATGTGATTTTGTGATAACTGCTGTTAAGATAATACAAAATCTCTGCAGACGAAACAGAAGTGTGCTAGATTGGTTTTCTTATCCTGAACTCTGACATTTTTTCCTGCCATTTCAGTTTCCCAGGGAAACCAAACAGAGTTACATTTGGGCACTGTAATTGACTTATGCTGTAGCACCCAGGGCAAATTCCAAAGTATGAGAAAGGAAAAAAATGTAGAAAATGATGTTATTGACTGACTGTGAATGTTCTGCAGTAATAAATTGCTAGTCAGAAAAACAGGCAGTCCAATGTATTCAGATACGCTTTGCTCTGAATTGTGATGAAAAGTTAAAATCTCAATGCATTTTTGTGAAAGTAAGTTTTCAAAAGATAACCTTGAAAAAATCTGCCTAGGTAGGAGCAAATTACCACAGTAGGTACCAGCTGATGTTATATTATCTGATATAATATAATAATTGAATATAATAATAATTAACAAACTAACATAACAGATCTTGAACTAAACATTTCAAAAGATGGAATAGTTGAAGTAAATTATTTAACACTTCTCCAGTTATAATATATTTGAAATCTGCCAGTCCTCTAACACATTCTAATTTTGTTGAAACACATTCAGAGAAGATTGTTCTATCAAAAGTTGTTTGACTGAATCTAGAAAAAATTGTTTAACAAGTAAGACTTTACATTCAAATCTTCCATGTACAGCAAGCCATATTTCCACAGAAGATCTCCAAGTAGAACAAGTATACTTGTTACTGTAGCATAATACGAGGACATAAGTTATATTGTATACTGACTATCTACAGGAGTTCTCCTGACTTCTCTGAAGATATGATGGGTTCACATATGGTAAATTAAGAACATCAGTTCACCTGTGGAAAAGACAGTCTGGGTACCATCATGTCAAACACAAACCATCACCTCAGAACACACATATCCATGGAATTAACTTTCCTCTGTGTTTTGCATTTGTGGCTAAAACACAGTTGATAACAGCAATGTTTTGGCTATTGCTAGACAGTGTTTACAAAGTGTCAAGACTTTCTCTCTACCATCCCCAGCAAGTACGCAAGGTGTGGGCAAGAGGCTGGGAGGGGATATAGCCAGGACAGCTGTTCCCAGATGATGAAGGGGATATTCCATGCCTTATGACATTGCGCTCAGCAGTAGAATTTTGGGGAAAGGAGAAGAGGAAAAAATTTGGGTTTATGGCATTTGCCTTGCCAAGCAACCATGAAATATCATTATGTCACTCCATGAGCCTTCTTGCCTTCCTTCTATTTTCTCCCAGTCCCGCAGGAGAGGGGAGGGAGCAAGAGGCTGGGTGAGTGTTTGGCTGTTGGCCAGGATCAACCAGTATTTCATTTCAGTGTATGCAGACAAAAATAGCTGGACATACTGTTTCTTGCTGTCACAGATTAAGGTAACCTACCAGCTCCCCCGCTTCCTATGTGACTCTCTCTCTCAGGCACAGTTTGGACATCTTATCTTGACCCACTGGTCTGCTGTACCCTTTTACTGAAAAGTTTGCAGGGAGAAATAATTTTTAAAATTATTATTAGGCCAGTTGATGCAGTTGGAAAAAAACAAGGGCAAGCAAGCTAGAATTTTCTGTCACAGGGCAACAAATGTGAAACCGCAGCACTCTCACGTACCTCCATCCCTGATGCATGGAGTCACAGATTATTGGATAAAACAGGAGGCTGAGGAGCTGCTGGCAAGAAAGCAGCTCTTGCAAGGCTCTGTGAAGAGCAAGGTCCCACCACGGGTCACCAGTCAGGGCAGCCGGCTTTACCAGCGTGCAAGTCATCGAGGAGAGAGCAGAGACAGTGCTGCCCATCACCCAGAGCTGGGAGGTAGGAAGGCCGAGCCCCGGGCAGTGCAGGGTGGGAGGTGGAGGTGTGAGCTCCACACCCAGTGCTGTGATCGAAAGGCTGGCAGCATTTGTACTGTTTATTTACACCACGGACAGTGTTTGACTTTGCCAGCTCTGAACAGATACGGGCACACATTTGTGCTCTACCTGAAATCACTGGATGCAGTAAAGAATTCCTGTCACTCAGTGCAGAGATGATCTATTATTGCTGAGGTCCTCTTTGCAAGAAAAACCTCCCATAATCATTACGGACAAAATGAGACTGCTATTTAAACACTATTTTCCCATTTGTGTTTGACAAATCTTAGCAGTTTAAATACTGATAGGAACTTTTTGTCATGCTTTCTGTTAAAAATGAAGCATTAAGAAAGTTCAGTCCTTTTCACAGGAGCATGGCATTCATAGAAAAAGGTTATGAGTTGATTTCTCACTTCAATTTTCTCTCTTCTTCTACTTTTTTTTTTTCTAGGCTGACAATCATTTTAATGTTAAAAGCAAACTAGGAGGTCTTCTCAGTTATCTTGTATGAAATAAAGATGAACTGGACAAAAGAGCCCTAAATAGCAATTTCATGCTGCAGTAAAAGATGGGAAATTATCATCTCTATCTCATGGAACAGATCTTAATCACTGCTAAGTGGAATAAGAGAAAAAAGTAAAGTTGACAATATGTCTCCATGGATCTTTACAGTCATATTAAGAATCATAAAGCCTGACATCTAAGTACAATCAGGTATATTGATGGCCAATTGATTTCTGATCCTTAGTTTAAATAGAAAGTTGTAAAGTAGCAAAATACAGTAGAAAATTCAGGCCCTATGTAGAGTATGAATCTGCTCCATCCCAGGTTGGATTCAAGTAGCCAAACCAGTTAGAGGAACTATGAATAATTTACGGATTAGTGCCTAGGGCAGATCCCTTCAAGAGTCACAGGAGTAATTTAGGCTCTCCTCTCGGGCCCCATTTGCATAGTTAGATGGATGCTAAAAGTCTGGTCCCAGTAAGACTCAGTGTTTCAGAGAGACTTAAATTACTGAAATAGAAATTGGGTGCTCAAACTGCTGACATGCTTTTGGAAATCTCATGAGGTCTCTTCACCTTCTGTTGCCTGATGCTCTTAAGGACATGGCACAAAGTCATTTGACATTCTTGGAAACATTATCCACTTCTTACATGTGCCCAGGTTGACACATCACCACCAGATGACAGGTTTTTTCAAAATATTTTAGAACAGGTAAATAGATGTGTAGTTAGAAACCATATATGTCACTCTTTCTCAGAAATCTGATTTCCTCTGGTTATAAACCTTAAACCAATAATCTTCAGATTCACCCTAAATAATTTTGAACTCCATTAGGGCATCCCTTTCCCACTGCTGCAAATGTACTGGATTTTGTAATGTGGACCTATAATGGGCAGACTAGGATTCCTATAGCCCAACAGATTTAGATTTCCAAATTCCAGCCCAAAGGATGTCTGAGGTTTTACAGTTGAAACTGTGCCTTCACCAGGCTCATCAATTCTTTTAAAATATGGGTTTAGGCATGCCACTGCAAGTACTCCCCCTACAAGAGCAACAATGAGTGTTTCTTCATATTTTCTGTTGAATCAGTGCTAAGGAACAGAAAATAGTTGAAGATACATCACTTAGAAAATAGGAGAAGGGACACAGCCCTGTAGCCTTGCATAGGGTGGGGAAAACCAGGTTCAAGGTCATCTCTCCAGGCCAGTTTATATATTTTACAATAAACAAGATAAAATGCATGCACCAGCTGGGACTAAGTAAAGAACCAGGTAAAGGCTTCACTTTTGGAGGTGGGTACCCCAACCAGCACATCACACAGCCCCTCCTTGCTCTTATTGTCTAACCTAACTCTGTCCTCTTAGCTGCTTGGTATCACAGGTTCAGCAAGAAGAGTGGAACACACCCCTCTCATATCAGCAGTTTTAGGCACTCCCATAGGAGAATGACCCAATCTGGGAAGAGAATTGAGCCCCCGTTTTCCACCTGCTGTACAAGCTGTAGGTGTCTCCAGCACATCTTAGTGGTGTCTTTTGGGCAGCTCTAGCAGCAAAAATCTTTTTCCTTTCTGTATCCACTGGTTGTTCTGGCTTTCATTTCAGAGCAGCTACCTCTTTTCAGATGCTGAGCCTTTATCCCAAACCATTTACTGTCTCTGGACTTAGCTTTTGGTTCTTGCTGTTTAAAAAGTATTTCTGATTGACATAGTAACTGTCACCTCTCAAAACCTGGATGCAGGCAAGGCCCTGGCTCTGTGTTACATATAATTGCACTGGCCACAAGATGGGTATAATAATTAACATAAAACATGTAAATGAAAAATAGGCACTTCTGTTTTCATCCCTAAGTCTGTGAAGCAAGGAGCTGGAAAGTTCAGACTTTCATTTTGCTTTGTGATAAGCCAAACTGGAAATTGTCCCAATCTTAATACAAAGAGAGCATCTCATCCTACAAACAGGTTTCTTGGGTGAAAAAAGTCATAGTGACATCAACCATTGCTTTTACTTTACTGAGCTAGTAAAATGCATAGGAAGACTTTTTAAATGAAAGTACACTTAAGAAAAAAAAAGAAATTAAGAATAAGTTACTCCTGTACTTCTCTGCCAAAATCCACATTCAGGATTTCATCCTTTCTCACTGAAATTAAAGATCTCACTAGCATATCAGACTGTCAATTTACTTAGTGCTCAGATAACAGTGGCACAGCATTTGTTAGAGAAACACATATATCTGCACTGAGGACCTGGCAGGAAAAGTGCAGTTCAGTCCTGTTTTAAAATTAAGAATTATCTGTAAACCCCTACACAATCCTGTTCCTGAGGAAAAAAACAGTGTTCAAAATCACATGAAAGGAAGGGACTCTCAGATAGCATTGATTCTGCCGCTATCAATTTAAGTTAAAAAAAAAATCCTCATGGATTTGGTATGGGGATGAAGTGTGTAGGGGCCTGGGCTGACTGTCCCTCCTTCCCCTCCAGATTTCCAAAGCCCACATTGAGGAAAGGAAGGGAAGGCAAAGGTCACTGGTGCTTGCAAGAACAGCGCTGTCTCGTTCAACACTCCTCAGAAGCAAAGCTGATGGGATTTCATCCTTTCCATCCGCTAAGGGGAGGAGAGAAATGGACCATAGAAATTAGAACTGGGAAAGACCACTAAGTCATCCAGTCCATTTCCCTGCAAGCACAAGATTGTTCCCCATGGCGCATTCTTGAGTGCTTTTTCCGGTGTAGATTTAAATTAATCAATTAGCAATGGGGCTTTCAACACTACCTTGGGAGACCATTCTAGTCTAATGGATTTCATTGTTAATAATTCTCACCAGTTATTTAGCCTGACTTTTATTTTCTGTGATGTCATCCCAGGTCCTCAGTTGTACTGCTCTAAATTTAGTACCCATCTCTCTCCTTGGGGTTTGCACCCAAGAAGGTACTTAGAAGCACCTATACCACCTTCATAGGTGTCACTTACCAAAGGTTCACATATTAATTTTGTACTTTTTCCTGCTGGGTCACTCTCCTCAGCAGTTTTGCCCCTGTTTTCTGATTCACCTCCACTTTGGCAAACTCCTCTCCATTTTTTTCTGGGCTGAGAAATCTTCCTTGTGAATGCGGCTTACTCCTGTATAGGAACATCTTGCAAAATGGATTAGTGCAAGAGTCCTTTTTCAGGCATTCGATGATGTGATCAAGTTCAAAACTAGCTTGTGTCAGAAAGGGATTTTTCTTCTGGAGGAACTGAATTTGGAATTTGTTCACAAAGAAATACCCCATGCTATTGGGGGAAGTTTACTGTGCCTGGCTGTGAAAGGAGAGCCACAGCCACTCTCAGACAATACCCTGGCTCTTGCTTCCAGCACAGAGGGCTCAGAGATCAGGGTAGAGAGAACTGCACCTCTGTCCCTGCTCGTTCACTGACGAAGATGAAGAGCACTGCAGAGAATAGACTTCCCTAGGCAGCGCAGTCAGAGGCAAGATTATCCAACACATTAATAAAGGAAGAAAATACAAGGCTCTCAGAGGCTCCCTCTACACCCTCTCTTTCCACAGAAATACAATATATTCACTTTCACATAACCCACAGTTTGATGTCAGGAAAAGAAATACCTGCACAACTCCATCATTTCAAAGACTACATTCCATTTATACCCCCAAATATCTTTATCCTCACTGCAAGCAAGTTCTTTATTCCTAATATTTTCTAGCTATGTATTTGCCTTTTGTTCAAACTTCTGCTATTATGTTTCATAAGCCCTTAGCCTGCTTCTTCCTCTCCAGTATTTTGGTCAGCCACTTCTTCACATCAGCCGCTCCCATCCACCTCAGGGCTGCTCCTCGGGACACCCATTGTGAGCTATGGAATACAACGAAGGTTCTCACTGAAGTCCCAGGCTCCCATTTGACACTGAAATGATCACAATCACCACCACTGTACAAAATGGAGAATAAAAACTGAGCTACAGTAGAGTCTTTATGGCTGGCACATACATGCGTGCCGTTAACAGCTATATGCATACTGTTAATCATGCCTGTTGTACACAATTTTTCTCTTATGGCTACATATTCTTTTTTTTTTGGAGTTGCAAGTGTGGTTTTGTTCTCCATGCAGAGCTGGGGACAGCAGAGGTCCCTGTGTCATGTGCGCCTATTCTACATTGAAACTGAAGGGCAGGGTACACCATGCCTCACACACCAGTTCCTTGATCCTCAGCTCCCTCCTCACACATGCATCTTGATTTTACTCCCCTTGAAACCTCAGAAAAAAGGGTGTTGTAGATGCATCACTGTCCTGGTTTAACCAGGATAGGGTTAAGTTTCCCCAGCAGTGGGGGAAGAAGCTCTAGCCGGGTTATTCATATGCCATGCTGACATCACGTCCAGGCGCCAGAGCGCGGGAAGAATCCGTGATCGCGTGGGGTTCGCGCCGCCGGGTTTTCTCTCACTGCTATATTGGTAGATATTTTGCCCTGTTCATTGTTATTACTATTATTCTTAGTGTTATTGTTATTGTTTGTTGTGTTGCTGTTGCACTGTTGTATTAAACCTTTCCTTATCTCAGCCCGGGGCTTTGTATTTCACTCCCTTTGTGGGGGAGGGGCAGCGGCCGTGTGGTCTCAGACCCCGGCAGGGGCTAAACCATTACGATCACCAAGTTATGGGGCAAATGGACTGATGGACCTGGGTTAACACATCCCTCACTTCTAACCATAGACCTACCCCTATGCAAGCATTAACAAACATGGACAATAGTTTCAACTCCTTTTCAGAGAAACTTTTCATTTTCCTGCTTTTTCTCAGTAAGAAGATGGGGAAAATAGCTTTTCGCCTCTTTTGCAGAAGTGTTTAGTGTGGGATATTGCCCATTCCCAGGGTGGCAAGCACAGGGCTCTGCACTGGCTCAGGGACCTGCCTTGGGACAATGGGGTGGGTGCAGGATTGTGCCCATGGCATGTCCCCACAGGCAGCTTTTCCAGCATCACTGCCCTTTCAGGTCTTGACTATCTCTTATTACAAAATTAAAGCCATTCTAAGGATGTGGTAGAGCTGCCAGGGAAAAAGATAACAGAAAATAATGCAGGACTTGACAGTGCTATGTAGCATCAAGAAATTTTCCTTCCCTAAACAAACCTGAAATGGAAACCTGAACTTATTCAGCTACAAGTAAAACGTATTAAAAAAAAAAAAATCCTCCTCTGTGATCAGAGCTCTATTAAGCTGCCTTGAAAATTATTCCAAATACACTTTTTTGCAGATAACAATAGACAATCCTTTTGACTGATTTGTTAAAAAAGGTAAAGAAAGAGCATAAAATTATTGCTTATCAGAGAGAGAAGCAGCACCATTTAAAATAACATGAAATTGTACCCCATGAATTATTCACAAGGGCTGATGTTAGTTACACTATCATTATTTCTGGCTTTCCTTTTTACCGCATAGGATTTTGTGTCAGTTGTCTCCAACCCAATAAAAGAGGTGTAGGGTTTTTTTTTAATTAATCAAACCTGATTTTTCTGATTATTTTTCCCAATTTAAAATAAATATATTTCAAGCAGTGAGTTGTCTTCATGGTGTCACGTTGAAAAAGAAGATAGATTTCATTACTGCTAGCAGGGTCTAAAACATGCAGCGAAATAGACGCTTACACACTGACTGGTGTTTATCTACGTGTTGCGCCAGCTGCTGAGAAGCCAAAGTGTGATCCCAGTTGGAGGCTGGCGTTAGCAGTTGCAAACTCCATCCTGTTCAATGTGAATTAAGCTCCCAGAATTTCACAGAACTTTTCCAATATACAACCGGTGTGATTCACTTTTCTGATTGCACATAACAGACAACACCTGTTGCAATTACCTAGTGATTTTTGATTATCCTTCTCCAACACATAAATACGCAGGGCTACAAATTCTGTCTTATAGAAGGTCTTAATGATCATAGCACACTGGAAGTGAGAGTAACTCTATTAAAGTTAGTAAAAATATCGATTAGACTAGATAAAACTCTCTGGTTTTATTGGTAGAGCTGTGTCTCGAAGCAGATGGGTGTAGACAGTTTGCGTTTATGGCCATGACTGACTTAAAAGCACAGCTCACAACTGTAGCACATAAGATGTCAGCCAGTTCTCCATATCCACCTTATCTGCTGAGCAAAACTTCATATTTTTTCTTGCTTACTGTCTCTTCTGTCAGCATCTTTCTAAATCATTTCTATTGCAAGATCTGTTGCTGTAAGACTGATGTTTTGGGAGATCATGTAGGGAAGACAGCATTGTTTGCTTTATGTGTGTAATAGCCCAGCTCAAGGCAATATGACCATCCATGAATATATTAACATTAATACGAACAATTATCCTTAATTGTTGTGGGGAAAAAATTGAAAAAAATATTTCAAAAGCTTTAGACATCAGGAAAAAAATTTAAAGGGCACTACATTTGCTCTGCTTTCCATCTTACGATTTGGGGAGTTTTGATTCACACATGGTATTTGGTTATTTGTAATAAGAGAAATCTTACTACAAGCATCAGTCTACAGTGTAGAAAGCTATACTTCTGCTGGCTGTCTACAGGTCTTCAGAGTTCATGAAGAGAAGCTGGCAATACTGAGGTGTAATGCAGACTATCCAAAAGCAAATATCTAAAATCAGCCAGCTGAATCACCTCCCAGGAAAGTTCCTCTCCTTTGACTATAGTCTACAGCAATTAGCTCAGCAACAGACATCTAAAGTCTAGTTATCCAGAATAGTTGAAATGAATTCCACCGCTGGTGTCAACAAAGTGAAAATGGCTTATAACAAAACCCATTTTCTTTTCAATGGCTCAGCTATGACATGAAAGTCTGGATTATCATTGATACACAAAAAAATGAACGTTAGCAGGGTCGAGATCTGCCCTGCCTGGCTGTGAGAGGAGACCCTGACTACTAGACCCCAGGGTGAGGCTCAAGCTTTCAGCAGAGCACCAGAAAGACTCATTACTTCACCAGATCATTAGACTGAATCTGTGATCAAAGACACTGTGTCATTTATGGGTACATTTTTGTTCTATAACACAACTAATTAATTGGCAGAATGTTTTAAAATAAAATGTGGCAAATTCCCTTCCAGCTCTCCCATCTGTCCCATCATCATATGATTCTATGATTCTATGATCATCACAGCATTAGCCAGGACCCAGCCAGTATGCTGACACAGCTCCCCAGTTTCCTTTCCCCTGCTCCATTTCCTTTTCAAATTGAAAACTATTAGGAGTCTTTAGGCAAATAATAGAAACCTAACGCAGGTGCCTGTTATAAATCGTTCACTAGTTACTTTTAACCTAATGTCTCCTCAAACATTACTTTGCAGAGGGCAGCAAGGGAAAGAAATGCCTCATGAACTCTGACAATCAGTAGGTCAGGAGTTAAGGTCATAATAATGTAGCTCATTTCTTCTTGTTTGTCAAATGACCTGAACACAGTTAGATCCCTGGGTCTTTCATCTGAGACTGGCTCCCCTCAGTAAGAACATGGGTCTTGCCAAGAGCCATGCTTGTCTGGGATCATACCCTGCTGTACACCCCGAAGCAGGGAACGTGCATATGGCTGGTGGTGACAGGTTAGTGCTAGTTTAGGATTTTGCCACGCCCAGCCTAAGCACAACTTGATGATGTGCTCGGTCTAGATCTGCCACATGTCTGAGGTTAAATTAATCAATGTTTAGTAGGTAGCTTGACATTTGTAAATAGAAATCACTTGAGAAATTTGAAGTATTCTGCAGGCAAAATAAAATAGGAAGTAAACATTAATAACAAGAGTTAGTAATGACTGGTTTTTATGCAAAAGAGACAAATGTACAGAAGTGCTTATTAATTCTGAATCACTGAAGCAAGTATTTAGGCTCAAGAGTTGGAAATGCTGCCTAAAATGCCAATGTGATCAGTCAATGTTAAAATTTGCCTTCATCAACTAGGCATCATGTGTCTTATTCTCAGAGAGAAATTCCTCCTATATTCACTGGAAATAATACAAGCATTTCATAGAGGATCAACTCCAACTCTACGTATGTACAAAACAAGGCATGCAAGAGGACAATCTGTTAGCATATATCCTCCTGAACACATTGGACAACTTTCAGGTTGTTGGAAGTATTTCTCATCATGGTGGGTGCCCTCACATGCAGCATTGAACAGTGCTGCATTGGTCACAGATCACTTTCCCCATTTGGCTCCCCAGTGAGGTGTAAATATTTCAGAGCTAATGCATAAATCATGTACACCTGTGGTTCTGAGTGCCATAGTAGTGAGACATAACTCTTGGGTATTTCTGAGCATGGAGGAACATGGATTATTTTCTGTCATTGCAAAAATACATGGAGATTTTTAAGGTTTAACACTCAGACTGGTTCTGCAAATTCTTGGAAACCATTGCCTCCAGCCCCAGGCGACATCTAAGTGATGTTCTGCAAACACATACACCTTGCCAGGACTGGCAGACACCCCAGGCTGTGTCCACACGTGACTACCTAGTGGGGCCCCATATCACTGAAAGCCAACATATGGAGTTAATTCACCCAAAAATGAGCACCCCAAGCACACTTGCTATTACTGTGCAGGTGGACATTGTGACAGCAAACAACATCAGAGGGATTCATATTATTACTGCATCAATAGATGTTGGGTGCCTTTGTGTTTCATTTGTGAATAAATCCAGACCTCACAGAAAATCCTGAGTGTGTTCATCATCTTACACTGATACTCAAAGAAAGATTTAAGCTTATTTATGGATAAAATGTTTGAAAAAATAAAAGGAATCACACCATGCATTGTACTGATTGGGAGGGCTGAGTAAGGTATACTTCCTGGAGAGAAGGAGAGCAGGATGGCTTCCCCAGATGGTTTGCTCTGTGTTTGCAGAGGGTGGTGCTTTGACTGTGAGGTGAAGGGGGAGATGGGGAGGCACATTAGGGGTATGCTAATGTCAGGAGAAGGAAGCAGTCGATCTCACTGACCTGAGGAGGAGTATTGATGGAGGTCCTCAGGTGCAGGCAGAGAGGCTTATGGGTTTCTGAACAAGGGTATTGCCTCCTGGTGTACTTCTGCTGTGCTGAGGAAAATAAGATTCTGTCCACATTTGTAAATAAACAAAATAGAACCAAAAACTAGCTGATTTTTGTCATGGACCTTCCAACCAAGGAAAATACTATAATCTGTTCAGGAAAGTATACAATACTTTTTGAGATGCTGAATTGGACTCAGACTTCTCTGTTGCAGGCAGTGCCTCAGGAAATGTTTGGTGTCAGTCCATGTGAAAGACACAGTTAACTAGACGGACATGTGTCTGATCTAAGATACCTATTATTTTTCTTATGAAAGCAGTGACCCTAAAGCAAAATGACACCAAAGCAATTCTAATGTACAGAGTATAAATGCCTTTCTTTGTAGGGAAGCAGCCATTTGTCCACCCCAACTTTTTATCTAGTAATAAAACTGGAATAAACATAAACGCTTTGTAATTCCATTTCTCCACTCATTCTCCCATGTGCTCCCATCTTCACTTCTTGGGTTTTCTAGATTCCAGCTCTCTTTGTTTTGTTTTTTTAATAAATACTCCTAAAAAACACTTTTTGGGGCCTCATTTATAGTAACAAATAGAGATTAAACTTCCAACACAGGCATACAGTGATGTGTACTTTGTCACTAGTACCTATAACAACTTCTGTATGAGACTGTCACAACCAGGGGGTCAGGTGTGATTAACTGAATTTTTTACAATATTTATACATCTCCTACAAATGTCTGAATGCTGCAATGACACAATACTACTAAACCTTTTGTACTGCAGATATAGTTATTTTTGATATAGGCATGACATAATTTATGTATCATTTACTATTATATACATTAAGCATGTCAACAGTGCTATAGCATGGCATCCACCACTAGTCCCAGTGCTGTGTGGAGATTATGAAGTATTACTGATCCTATTTACTAACTGAGACATCACTGGCAACACTAGCCCTTTATGTTTAAAATACAGTTTCCTTCTCCATCCAGCTGTTTTCTTATATCCCACCAATGGATCTTATGCAAGAACATAGCCCCAAGCATGGTGCTTCCAACCCAAAAAATCTCTGCAATTTTTTGTTTTTTCTGGAACTCAATAGGCTTCATCATAAGAAAAAAAAAATAATATTCCTGACTCTATAAAGTAATTCCTAAAGCTTTTATACAGCTAAAGTAACATCATAGAAACAGCATCACCATGACCCATGGTGAGATTGTTTCCATTCCCCCTATGGGTACTTGCAGCCTCAGACCTGTCTTTGCCACTGACTCATCAGACTTTGAGGACTTGATTCAGTTTCTTAAACATGGGCATGCATTTCCATTGAGTCACTTTATGGATTTCCATGTGAGATGCATGGGGAGGGTGTAGAGCCTCCTGGACAGAGGTTAGGCAGGACACTGAGGGCATCTCAAGTGACACTACATGGGCACAACCATGCCAACCCCAGCAGTCTGACTTGCTATACTGTACACATGTTTGCCTACACACAGTCGCGTACAGCTGTCAAACGCAGTCCAACGCTCGGAGGCTACTTTGTCACATCTAGAGGAAGCATCCATCAGCCAGAAAAGTCTCTTTTCTCAAGAGCTGCTCCTTTGTTCTTTGATATTCAGAGAGATGTATCCTGAAATGTGCTGTTCAATAGATGATTCCGTTTGGGCTCTTCTTTGAAATTATCCACACAGCTGAATGAGCTACATTTGAGAGTGAAACTTAGGTCCTGTTGAAGTCTGTAAAAATTGTGTCACTGACTCTGGAGAAAGCAGGATTTAATCCTAGGAAGTGTCTATCTGGATCAAGAAAGACTTGTCTGTCAATTGCCATCACTGTTATCTGGAGAGGCAACAGAGGAACAAAGCTGGTCTTGGTAATGAATGCTCCATTCCTGAGATCGCAGTGGAAAAGGCACCGATGTAGTTGCTCTTGGAGAAATGAAAAGGAAACTGGACTGAAAGTCAGATCTGTTTTTTCTCTGAGATTTTTAAAAACAGCTCCAGAAGTGTTACTTGCATTTTATTTAGTACTTATAGTGTAACAGCAATGAAATCTAACATTACAAGGAGTGTGTGTTCCCACCAGAAAATGTCTTCAACAGCTCATAAAAAGCTGGCCATTTATCAGCACTGCAGGACATCTTTATTACCTCCCTACAGCATATGCTCTCCTATGATGTAGTTATTGATTTAACAAGTAAACTTCGTGGCAAGCTTTTATCTTGGAATTAACAGCAAGACTGAAATAGAGCCCTTATTATTCTAATAACACAGTGATGTGAGATTCCTGCATATTCCAAAGGCCATATCATCACCTTAACGAGCATCCCATTAGGGCTGTCTGAGCTGCCACATCAAAGCGTGGGCTGTAAGGACTTTAACAGTCATGATATCATACTCATCCCCAGCAATTTCACAACCCTTCTGTTTTTCTTCCTACAGGTTTGGACATCAGGCAAGCTCAGGTTATTGTGCTGTCATCGGGTACCAAATGTATAAATGGGGAGTACATTAATGACCAAGGACTTGCAGTCAATGATTGCCATGCAGAAATTGTGGCAAGAAGGGCATTTGTTCACTTCCTCTACTCACAGCTGGAGCTACACTTAAGGTAACTGAATTCTGTTGATGCTTGGTGGAACAGATCCATCCTCCAGACATCTGAACTGTTTGCTTCTTTATGTTGTTTTTTCTGAGTCTTTAGCTGATGAAAGACCAATACACTGCACAGAAAAAAAAGGAGACAGTTAGATTGTCTAGAGTGTTGGGTCATGAGCTCCTTTACTTCAGCTGATTTTCTTTCAGTAGCTATTAGATATGACTCATAAAGTTGGGTTTTATGAAGCCTGATGATTCTGTACAAATCTTTACGTGCGGGCTTATTAGCATCATTCACTGGCCAGAGACTGGAAGGGGGTCATTTTGCTCACCGCAGACATTTTCCTGTCTTCCTTGCTGCTGCTGAAATAATCTCAAAGAAGTGATTTATTGATCATTAACACCTTCATTGACTCACTAGAGAACCAATGAGTGTTAACAGTACGGTAAACTTTGTGCCAAAGTTCAAGATGCTATCACTCACTTCTTCTTTACGATGTTTTAAAATGTTATAGCATGTAGAATCATTACAAAGGAATTATTGTTCCTGTCTTCAGCCAAACCCACCTTGTTACCATTTAAATGGTTAATGAGTCGTATACTGCCTGGAAGCTGGTAATAAGTGGGGTACTGCAGAGGTCTATCCTGGGACCTCGCTAATCAGGTCTATCAACAATCTGGAAAATGCTATGTAGTGCTTGGTTATAAGCTTTGCAAAGGACACCAAACTGTGGGGAGGACCAGTCAATATGCTTGAGGGCTGGGTTGTCATCCAGGCAGGCTGACAGGAAACTCAACAAGGACAAATGGGAAGTCCTGCACTGAGGAGGAAAGAATAACCTGCAACAATACAGGCTGGAGCCTTACTGGCTGGGGAGCAGCTCTGCTGAAAAGGGACAGGGTTTGGAGGCAGACAGCAAGCTGAACATGAGATAGTAGTGTGCCTGGTAGCAAACAGGGTCAATGGGATCCCAGGCTGTACAAAGAGGCAGTCAAGGGATGTGATCACCCCCCACTACTCAGCACTCATTAGACCACATCTACAATACCATGTGCAATTTTGGCTCACCCAATACAGGAAAGACATCAACCATCTGAAGCAGGTTCAGCAAAGGCCACCCAGATGCTCAGGGGCCAGAGCACTTGGCCTGTGTGGAGGGGCTGAGGGAGCTGGGTCTGGTCAGACTGGAGATGGAATGGCAAACCCAGCAGAACATATGTCAACAATACAATGGAGCTGGCATCTTTACCAAGATGCACAGTGGGAAGATGACAGACAACAGGCACACACTGAAACAAGAGAAGCTTAGTCTGAGTATTAGGGCAAACTGTCCCCAAGGGAATAGGCAAGCAGTGGAACACGTCACCCAGCAGGGTTGTGCAGTCTCCCTCCTCTCTTGGAGGTTTTCAAAACCTGAGTGGATAAAGCCCTGAGCAACCTGGCAAACTGCTTTGAACAGGAGGTTGGGCTGGAGACTTGAGGTCCTTTCTAGCCTGAATTATCCTATGATCCTATGAAAACTGAGCAGAAGTGAAGCTGAGGTGGCATTTGTTGTCCAAGGAATGAAGGAAGCAAGGAAAGAAAACAAACAAAAACCCCTTTATCTATAGGTCATTCTTCTGCCCTCTATTCTTGCTTGTATTTTCATGTGACTATCTGAATGCCATTAACCTCAGTGCAAAAACTCCCTTTGACTTCAGAAGGTTTTGCATCAGGTCACAGACACAAGAATTATTCTGAGCAGGATTGTGTGTTCTTGTGAGCACCTATGATACTGTTGCACGGAAGCAACGATAATAGAAATAATGGTTATTTTCACTTCAGTCTGGAATTGAAGAAAAGAGAGTATATTGAGTAGATGAGCTTGGCTAACAAAGGGGGACAAGAGCCTTGAAGGGTTTAATCAAAACCAATATTCTCTCTATTTCAATCTAAATTGCTTTCAAGTTTACATTAAATTATGTTTTCAGCAGTGTAGAAGCCCTAGTACTTGCATCATGCTATAGTCTCTTGGGAAACAAGTGCTACCACTGTGTCTTAAGCTATTGTATTGATCCACCTCCCTAACACGTTCAGTCATATTATTATTTTATTTGGATCAATGTTAACAGTCTTTTAAGAGAATCCTCAGTGCAGTACAAGTTCTGTTCACAATAACTTCAAATCACTCTCTGTTCAGCCCAGAGCAGGCACCACTGCTTCCCTGACCAGCACACATGATAAAAATCTCAACCAAAATTGTCAAGTCTAAGCACCTTTGAAAGACAGAGCTGGAGATATTGTCAAATCAGATTTTGCTTCCTTAAAGTCCATGGGGAAGCAAAACTGTGTGTTATAATACATTCCTTAATTCTAGTATTTATTGCTACACTCAGTTTTATGCCATCATCGGGAGCTTTGTCATATGGTGAGCAAATGGGGGTGTTCAAAATGAAATGAAAAATGCGTTTCTTGCATGTTGAAGTCACATTTACCCCTTTTTCTCTAGAAAAGGAGAGCAAACTCTCACTGGCAGAGAAATGACATGGTGCTACCGCATAGCTAAAAGGACAGGTTTAGGACAGACATGTTAACTCAGCTCCACTGCGACTCCCTGCACACCAGCTCCTCAGGCCTGGGGGAAACACAAATGTGGCTTCTGCACTGTTATGCATTTGCATTAACCTAGCCCAAATTAAAGTCCTCTCCCAGGTCAGGAACCTGTTGTACAAAATCACCTGTGAACTGAGACCAAAAAGATTGTTCCGTAACCCAAAAAAAGAATTAAAGCATACTTCTTGCCTCACAGAGCTAAAATTTTCCATCCCTCCCTATGGAACCGGCAAGTTTGTTCTGTCAAGAGTATTCCCTATTTTCCACACATCTTAATCCCACTAAGCCTACCCACTCAAAGCAATCTCTGCAGCAGGATTTCAAACTTCAGGAACTTCCAGTGCAATGATTATTTTTCTATATGATGCTGTCCTTGAAAAGGAATGAGTTTTCCAGAATTTACAAATATTACCTTGACAGCAAAACACGTCCCTGCCTAAGTGTAGCATGAAGGCTTCAAAGAGCAGGGAAAAGAAGGCTGGAGAAGCTAGGACCAGGACAGAGAATTAATGGCCAGGAGAGATGGATTCACTAAGTTGAATTTACTTCTTGACACCTGACACCTCACCTGAGATGTCTAAAAGTTAGTCAGTTGAGTGTGAACTAGATCCCCAAGGCTCCTTTTATCACCAGTGGAGAGAGATGGACATCTCTGGAGTGGGACTCAGCAGACCTATTCAAGTATCTATTGTGGGTGAGATTAATTGCCACGTACTTGGGAAAATTTTTTTCCATTTCTATAAAGAGTGCATAGGGTGACTGCTTCGGATATTTAAACTGTAGAACAATACCATCCACAAGCCAAAGTTGCAGCAATATGTAAATTACTTTTTTTTCGCCTTCTCTTCATATTCCTAAATATTAGAGGTGTGACTTTCCTGACTTTTCTTGGGATAGAGAATTCCAGAATGGGAACTTTATCCTCTCTAAGAAGTGAGAGTGACAAATACTTCAAAAGGGAACTTTCTTTCAACAATTCATTGTCTAGAGCTTGAGTTAAATAAAAGCTAAAAGCACAACTAAAAACCTGACAGCTTCTAACCAGTCTGATTAAAACCTTAGCCCTCCCAGATTTCATTTTTATGACAACCATAATCCTCCAGTCCTCAAGACTTTCACGGAAAAGATGAAAAGTAAGACGTAAATTTTCTGATGTACAAAAGGACAAGAAAGACCTTTTGAGAAGCTTTTGCTAAAAATCACCATCAAAAAGTACATAAATACCTTAGTCTGATTCTCTTGCAATGACAGCAGTAAAATTCACATTGATTTCAGTGGGATTATTTATACCAACTGGCCAGTAGGGAGGAAAAGAAAATCCAACTCTTCTTTTTTAAAGAAAAATAAAACTAATAGCCTATTCTTAAAATAAATCAGCACCATAGCAATCTTGCTGCTGTAGTGGCCCTGCAGGTGCCAGAGGGATGATTTTACCGGAAGCTAAGTTCTTCCAGTGAGTCAGATGCAAACCACTGTTTATTTTATACATAAAAAGCAAGGAATAGTCTTCACCCAATGCAGTTAAGTTTTTTTTTCTGGAAAAAACAGCTGCTTGTTATACACATACTATTTCGTATTTTTGTCCTACTGGACACAGCTCCTTCCCTTTTAAGCCTTTTAAGCCTTTTAAGCCTGCTGTTAGTTCCTCTAGGATACCGTGCTGTAGGATGTAATACTAGAAACATCCCGTACATAGGTTTACATGCTAAAAACAGCTCCTCTGCTTCTCTTTTAGAGAGCAAGGCCTTGTTTCAGAAAAACGCTTCACATACATTAAACTATAAGTATGTGTTTAAGTATCTTCTTGAAGTCAGCTCAAATTATATGCATGTGTTATGCTAAATAATGAACCTAAGAACAAGATTAGAATTTAGCACATTCTTAAATGTTCCTCTTGAATTAGCCTCAAATCCTAACTCTCCCACAGAAATTCATAACAGGCAAATCTTTAGAGGCAAATTCTGCTCTTCTAGCCACTCCCAGCATGTGGAAATGACACTTTAATGCCACCCCCTGAATGAATGACATTTGTGGGCTCACTGTGGGCTTCTCTCTTCATTGCTTTGTGCAGTTGTGTACGGCTGTGCAAAGTGGCATTGCTAAGGGCTGCTACTGCGAGCTCCTTCTCCCCCGTCACAGCTCAAAATAACTATCCCAGAGGGACAGCAGAAGTGTACTGGTGCCGGGGGAGAAGTGGCTTTGGTGAACTGCATCTCGTGCTCCACCTGGACCATTTTCACAAGGTTCCTGGGTCCCCCTGGGCTTTGAAATCCCCCAAGCATCCCACACACAAGGATGTCTGCTAAGCCACAGCAGCTGGTATTGCATCCCAAACTCTTTTATAACAATACTCTCAGAGTTTCTTTATTAAACCTGTTCAGCCACTGTGTCGGGATGAATCTCATGTTTGAGTTCAGCCCCCAGAAAACCATCCCAAAGGCAGGTCAGGACCATATGGGATACAAAGGATCTCAGCCTACCGGAGGAAGAGTCAAGCTGCCTTGCCCTCCAGCCCTGCCATCTATTTTTAGAACAGCTGTCTATCACCCAACCCATCAGCCACACTGGCTGCAGACCCTTCTTGGTACTGAGGGAGAGGGAAAAGCACAAGGTTAATCAGTGAAAAATAATGAGTAAAAACAGGATGGGTGCTGATTACTGTGGACTCCTCAAATCCAGCCCAAAGAATGACTACTCCAACCCTACATAGCAACTGTTTCTAAGTACTGCAGGCTGTCCCCCACTCTGGTGAGGTTTAACATAATAATAGCAGGCATTAGGACTGCACAGCTTTGTATTCTCTCAGCTGATTTTGCAGTGAATTATTTAAAACTAACTGCAATTGCTCTGAAGTCCAAGCAGCAGAACTTACAGGTATTTTATTATTTCAGAGGCTTGTATCAGGGTGATAATATAATTAGTGCAGTTAGGAAATTCCAGCACAGCCAGCAGAAAATGAAGGAGCTGCATGTGGCAGCCCCAGTTCAGCAGCCAGTGTGGCTCCCTGTCCCTGATAGGTGAGCTAATGTGCCTGTAAATTCCTCCTGACAGCAAACGCATCCCGGCATCAAAAAATGACAAAACACCCAAACCATGGAAGGGTGACAGCCAAACAGCTTCAATAGCACAGAGGCTGCACCAGGAGAAAACAGGCAGAGGCAGCTTGGATTAAAGCCAAGGACTTGCTCCGAGGCTGAGTAGAAAGCACCCCTGTTTACACTAACAGGAGGCAGAGAAAACAGCAGAAATCGCTTTGGTTAATGGGCTGTCTTATAGTGAATTAAATAGGTAGGATCCTGCCTTATTAAGAGCCTCCTAGGAAAATCATCACTTGCAGGTGCCGTTCTGTTCAGAAATATTCCTCAAAAAAGACCCTTGAGTTTTTGAGGGAAGGACCAGGGCATGAGAGGGAAAGGAGTCTTATCATAATTTCACTAATCATATTTTCACCTTCAAAATTTTAATTACAAGCATCACCCAAATGTACATATTAGAGGCAGCTGTCTGTCAGAGAAACCACCCATGTCTTCCCAAATGTAAATCATCGGAGGAACCGCACGACAGCATAGCCTTCATGCGAGCTATTGCTGCAAACTGCAGGACTGGGAGGGTTTGGCCTCCTGGGCAGCTGCTGCTAATGGAATATGTGCACTGTGTCCCCATCTAGCTGCTGAACCACTGCAAAGATAAAAGCTTCATCTCAGTAAGTATCTTTTTCAACTCAGCTGAGAAAAGCCCGCACAAGTTTTGTCCTCACTTCTCGGGATGGCTTCTGATTTCCAAAAATGCCAAGTGACCAAGATGGCACTGCTGGCTTAGATGGAGCACCCATAGGTGGCTCTGGTTGAATGGGGAAGAAAAGCAATGCCTGGGGAGCAGGCAGGGTTAGCAGGGGCTGTAAAATCTGGGTGCTTTATTAGAGGCCCTTTTCAGTGGAGCATATAAACACACATCTCAGTTGCTGTGATGTTAATGGGATTTAAACACGTGCCCAGGCATTGTGATGAGCAGAACTGATTTGTTCACATGAGAGCCTAAAAGAACTTTTCCTTCTTTCATGCACCAGAACCTCTTTAAAATCAATGGGTTTATGCATCCATGCATGTGAGGAAGGAGAGTTACCCTTCAAAAATCCACGTTTAATCATTAGAATATATTCTAGGTAAGCAAGCCAAAAGCACTTTGACAGTTTTGACCCCCATTCACACATTTCTTCACTTGGAGAAGCTTATTGTTTTTCACTTGTTGTCACTAGGCAAAATATACGATGCCAGGTGCTAATAAAAACAAACAACAGAGGGAGAAAAACAGAGAGAGAGAGAGAGTTTCTGATTTGGCATGTAACAAATGACCTGGAACCTCTTTTGTGATCATAGCAAACGGCGAGAAGACTGGGAGCGATCAATCTTCGTGCGATTAAAAGAGGGAGGCTACAGGCTGAGGGAGAACATCCTGTTCCATCTGTACGTGAGCACTTCACCCTGCGGAGACGCGCGCCTCAACTCCCCCTACGAAATCACAACCGACTGTAAGAAAAAAAATTTTCCCTCTCATTTTTCCCCTTTGTGTGGCTTTTTTCTTTATTATTTTTAAGATCAGTCCTTCTTTCTTTCTTTCTTTCTTTGCTTGCAGAAAATGTTTCACTTGAGAGCAGAAACACTACAGGCTTTGTGGCATGTATGTGTCTGTGCAACTGGTCCCATGTACTGGTAGAAGGTGTGCAGGGAAAGTCAGAGCTGGGTAAGGCAGGGGGAGGCTGCCTTGTGTTCCTGAGGCTCAGTGGCTCTGCTAGGGAATATGTCCCTAATAGTCTCATCTCCTGCTAGGAAATGCACCTCCAGCAGTAAATAAATGCCTTGGGAAGGTTCCCCATGGTGAAAGAGATACTTGAAGCTATGGCCATGGGCTGGACCAGAGGACCAGGACTCTAGCTGGTGATGCATACTTTTCTCAGGGTTCAGGCAGCATGTACGACTTGAAGGGCTGCATTTAGGCTAAACCTGAGCTGTCCAGGATGCAGCAACTGTAGTATGAAGTAGAGCAATGGTATGATATGATATGATACGATATGATATGATATGATATGATATGTCACATCTGTAGTGTTGGTTGAAGGTCAGACTCTCCAAATACCACCTGCCCTTGCAGTGGATAATGTCAAGACCCTTCTGGAAAGGATCCTTCCCAGGCCCTCCTGCCTATGTCAGATCAACTGCATGGTCACTGCATGGCAGATGGGCTAGATGGAGACCACCAGACCAGCCTTGGAGTCCCTGGCATTTAAGCAGAAACATGGTTTCCCAGGGATTTGTCCTCTAGAGATTATGCTGCAAGTGAGGTAAACAAATCAGATCTTGAGACAGTGTGTGTCACCAACAGGCCTGTGTAGCCCATGAAGAGACGTCCTGTCTCCACCACATGACCCAGCACTCTCATCGCATCACCCCCTCAAATATGCATGTCCCTGTCATCGCCCTGCCATGGCAGAGGCACATCCTTGTTGCATTCCCACTGCATGAGCTTTGCCCCTACCTAGCCACAGGGAATGCCCCCAGCAAGGGGCAGGGGACTGTGGCTTGTTATCACAGGTGTCTGTCACCCTGTGATCCAATGCGATGTGCAAGGTGCATTCTTATCTCTGCCCCAAGGTATTGCTTCTCGTACATGCATTTTACAGTGCTGTAATACCCATAGTGCTGGCTACTAAATGTACATATAATGAGAAATAGTCCTTGCCCCGACTACCTTGAGTCTGAAGCAGGCAAGACAGAAGAATGGATGGAGGAGGAAACACAGACACAGGAATGTAAAATTAATCATCCAAGGTCACACAATGACCTAACTTCCTCACAGGCAAATCCATCAAACAGTAGATTTGCTCCTGGTTCTTATTTGTACAAGTTATTTATTAACGATTAGGTATTATTCTTCCCAGACTGAAATCTTTTTGTCATGTGTGAAACAGCAGCTTGCTGGGACGAGAAAGCAGAATGCACCTATTCAGGAAGGAAATACACTTCCTTACCTGACATGATTTCTACATTCTGTCAGCAGGGTTTATAACATGAAGAAAAGCAAATAAACGTTTAAAAGGTAAACAGCAAATTGACAAATTCCTGATGAGACAACAAAATGAAGAGACAGCATCATCTTAAAAACAAAATTAAAAATAAAAAAAGTGCCTATCAATATCAAAAATGAATAGTGATTTTTGGCCTTCCACTTTATGTGTGTATCAAGAGATATCTAAAAAGCCTTTATATTTGGTTAAAGGCCCTCATGTTTTCCAGAAGGCAGGCTTCCTGGGGCACCCCTTACTTGACCTCAGAACTGGAAGCACCAAAATCTGTAATTATTTTTAAAATGTGGTCCATTCTTGAGAACAACCAAAGGCTGTCCAGGATGACAGTCCTCTTTCATGCATGAGGAAGCGGGTGCTTTGGGCAGCTGACAGTCAGCTGCCTATTGATATGCAGCTGAACCCAGCCCTGGAGGTGAACTGTACTTGGCTGATGGATTGCTTCAAAAAGCACATAAATCTACCAGCTAATGAGGGAATGCTTCTTTAGATTACATACAGGAATCTGTGATTAAAAATATATAAACACACAACACTTGACACATACTGTAAACCTTTAAGTAGTCACAAAAATACTTTTCATGTTGGTTATTACACCAATTATTGTCCCCATGCAGAAGCCGAGGCAGAAAGGGCTGTGTGGCTTACCCAAGGTTACACAGTGATTCAGTAGCGGGACTTGAAGAGGCACTACATCTGGTTTGTATTTCACTCTTTTAAGCAGATCCCTCTACCTTTGTCCTGTGCTCTTAAAATAATTTAGCACTGTGTAAAAAGCACTGTTGCCAAAAGCTGTCCTTCAGTGAGATAAGCATTTCCTTTTAGCTCACATTATCCCAGAGACATCTGGGAAGATAAGTATTTTATAATGTTTATCGTTCAGATCTTCTCTTTTCTTTTTTTTTTTTTTTTGCTAAAGAAATAACCTTTCTTTCATCCAGTAATGACAAGAAACTCCAGATGAATGCCGTTTCATTTCTTAAACAACAAAGGAGCCTCTCCTAGAGCTAGCGCAAGCCATCAAACATTACTGATTATTCTCTAAAGATGCATTAACATTTAAAAACGGTGTCTCGCCATGTGGTTTCTGGTTTTGCAAAGGAATATGATAAGCCTTTATCAATATAGGGAGTGAGTAAAATCCACTTCTCAAATCCCCTTCCAAAAATTTCCTGTTATCCACCGTGTCTTCCCAGCACCCTCAGGGAGGCCTCACATTTCCTTATGAGCTTTGTTCTGGTAAAGGAGGAGATAAGCTAGCATGCACTTGAAGCCCAGTTTACTTCTTACAGGGTAATGCAGGATACCAAGTTATTGGCATGTGTAAAAATCTGACCTTACTGTGGTTCATGTGAACAGCTGCAATGCAGAGGAGAGGTCCAGGGAGCCCACCCCCATGCCAGGTTCATGCAGGAAAGTAAGAGATTAGGGACAAAAAGATAAAATCTCACTTTGATATGCAATGATGCCCTTTGTGGATCAGAGGTGAGCTGACTTGTTTGTTGATACATCCTTAGGCAGCTCTAAAAGAAAGGCAAAATCCAGCTGGACCAGGGCTGCTCTGAGCATGGACCATTTTCTAACTCTTTTTTGGTGTCTGTAGGTCAGGAGGCTGGAAGAGATTTTGGAGGGATTCAGGTGAAGATGAATCTTTGGGAGAGGCTGCTACGATCCAAAAGAGTACAGGATGATGCTGAGGGGAAAGGTGCAGGAGCAGGTGGGGACACTAGCCAGGGTTGGTGGTGTTGCAGGAATAGGAGGCTGGGAAATGCCAGAGGTGTTTCAGACAGTTGTGGGAGTTGTTACAAGTTTGTCCTTGCTCATTCTCTATAGTCAGTCTCCTTCCCAACACTCTTTTTCATTCATCATTTTCCAAGGTCACCCACAAGGTTGTAGCACAGCTATATGATGAAGAGGCAGCATGTTCCCAGTGTCCTCACCTCTAATTGCTCCTTCACACACTCAGCTTCTGCCTGCTTCAGTTCAGTGATTTAGGTCAGGGAGCCTAAGACAACATCTCCTTTTCTGGTACCTTCTCCCTTTGTGTACATCCAAGAAAGGTATGCCTGGACTTCTGATCTCTCCTGAGGGCAGTATTGCAGCACCAAGGCAAAGTAGGTTTCCTGGAGGTTTCAAGTGATCTGATGCTCTATTCCACTCTGGTGAGAGCCCACTTGGAGTACTGCATTCAGCTCTGGACCCCTCAGTACAGGAAAGTCATGGACCTGTTGGAGCATGTCCAGAGGAGGGCTACAAAAATGATCAGAGGGATGGTACACCCCTTCTGTGAGGAAAGACCGAGAGAGTTGGGGTTGTTCTGCCTGAATAAGAGAAGGGTCCAGGCAGACCTTTTTGTGGTCTTTCAAACCTTAGAGGGGGCTTATAAGAAAGATGGGGGTAGACATTTTATCAGGGACTGTTGCTGTAGGACAGGGGGTAATGGTTTTAAACTAAAAGAGAGTAGATTCAGACTAGATGTCAGGAAGAAATTTTTTACAGTGAGGGTGGTGAATCACTGGAACAGGTTGCCCAGAGAGGTGGTAGATGCTCCATCCCTGTAAACATTTAAGGTCAGGTTGGACGGGGCTCTGAGTAACCTGATCTACTTTAAAATGTCCCTGCTTATTGGGGGGGTGGGGGGGGTGGGGGGGGCGGGGGGGGAGCGGGGATGTGGACTAGATGACCTGTAATGGTCGCTTCCAAACCAAACTATTCTATGATTCTACGATTCTACATTTTCCACTACAGCACACACAGTCCAGCTCATGAGGTGGAGCTGCATCCATGGGGGAAGCTAGCCCTGTAATATTTGTTGCATATTTTATACCTTCTCCTGAATCTAGGGCAAACTACAGAATAATCAAGCCCTTCATTTGCTAAAGTGCCTTCCTAGCTAATTTAGGGCTTCTTGACTCATTGGCTTTTTTCTTTTAACAGCCTCTTGAAAAGCAAAATGAATTGCTTAAAAAATTGAGCTAATAAATCCTCCACTTCCCTACTCCTCCTTCTCTGGAAGAATTTTACTTCATTCTACATCTTTCTGCTAGAGATGCACTCTCTCTTTTTTACTATATGGATTGCCAAAGAGACAAACAGAATCTGCCTCAGGGCTTGTCTCCATTCTTCTCCCCTGGGCTGCTTTTCTATCTCTTGCTAACATGCTGTATTGCCTTGTACCATTGACTCCTTGATAGCCCAGCTCCTGTTTTATCCCACACTCCCTTTAGGTCTGAAACACACCATTGCATCTGCTCCACATGGGGTCTTCCTCCTGCTTGTCTATTAACCTACAGCTGTGCTGAAGCTCTCATGCACACACATTTGACAGAGCTCTCATCTAAACAGGATCCACTTGCAACCACGTGAGCTGGATCATTGCCTTGGTAGGTGATGTGATGGGGAGAAGATGTGCACTGCAGTTTTCAGAGAAGTTGGGGAACTGAAGAGTACCCAGAAAGACAAGTTTTCGCTCTTTACTTCAAGCGTGCTTTCAGTCTGTGCTTTCCCTGCCTGTGACTCTGGCTGCTGGATTTTACATCCCATTCTCAGACAAAATGGTTTCTGTTAACCCCCAAATCTGGGGCTGCCTTGAAGAGTTGCCCTTCTCAACACCACAACTCAGCAGCCTGTGTTCAGATGTGGCTGACCCAGAGAGCATCAGCATATGATCCACAAATCAGAGTTCCTGAAAGACCTATCCTGAGCAGAGGCTGAATCTGGAGAGGGTCAGATTCAAACAGAGGCCATCTAAGAGCCTGTCCATCTCCAAGAGATGGTCACAGATGATCCCTTGTGACTGTCAGGAGACGCAACCCCAGAGCTCTGCATTCAGGCTCCTGCAGACAGGTATCAGGATGCAAATACAATGAGAATGCTTATGGCACCAGCTGAGATAAAATCCCTCCCAAAAGCACTGGTTTTGGTGAACATTGTTGGATGTGCAAGGGGAAGTAATCTCTGCCTTCCTTCTGCCAATCCCATGTTTTGTTTAAATGGACAAATTCTGTTCTTGTGAGTAGATGATAAGGGGGGAAAATCATTTCAAGAACCATCTAAATAACTCAGCAGTCTGAAAATAAATAAGATATCTTCTGTAACTACAAGGAAATGCAGGTCCTAACAGATTGATATACTGCCTCTGTTTCAAAAATTGAGGGTAACCATAGGTCATCCCTTGGGCTTGGACACTATCATTTGTTTCCATTATACAAGTGCTCCCAGATATCATATTGCTCCATTGTGGCTGCTGGCCTGCTGTAGCTTGGGAGACCATATTGGAAATTCGTAGCTAGTCAGTGCATGGAGCAGCTTCCTCCTAGGTTGTAAAGTTGGTTTTATGCTGATGAATGGCCCGTCTGTGGAACTGCGATGAAGGTGCATTATTTTCCTATTTTTCATATGACTGAGTAGAACAATACCTTGGGGGACCTCAGAATAAAATTATCATAAAGAACCATCCCCAGAAGTAACATGAAAGAAAAAAAATGCACGCAACACTGTAGTCTGAGGCGCTGAACACTGCCTCGGGAGAAATAATCCTAGCACTGGATGAATTATTGTGGTCAGCCCAGATTGCTTTGTCATGTAAAGGATGCTGCAGAAATTGCAGACACAGCATGAGGCTCTTGGATTACTTCAGGGGCTAGGGAACTGGTTATTAAAGAAGGTGAGGGGAAATTGTCCTTTCGCTTCATTAAGATTGGACTGGGATGGATCCAAAAGGTTCGGGTTCGGGTGTGAGCACAGCACCATTTGTCAACTTCCTTTGAGATCGAGTCCTGTTGAAATGATGGCCCTTTCCTTCTTGTGCCACTGACAGAGCCTCAATTACAGAGGAAATGCAAAGTCTTTCCACAGCTAAGTAGAAGCTGGTCTGTCAAGGAGCTTACATCCCTGCTCAGACTGTTAGCAGTCACTGGTTTTATATGTAATTGCCTTGTTTTCTAACTCAATCCTCCCAGGCTGCTGAAATGCTGTTTCAGAGTGTGGCTGCTTTCACTCAAGTTAACTTTGTAGAGAAAGGACTGTCACAGGACTGTCCCCTCTGGTTAATTCTCTGCATCACTTACACACATCACCCATGGCTGGGAGCAGAAGTGAAGTGTGCTCCTGGCCAGGATGGGCAAAGATGACAGCAGACCTCAGCCCAGGTGTAGCAGTTCTCTGTCCCTGTGAGCACGGCAGGTCTGAGCAGTGGTCTGATTTAGCTCAGAGCTTCCCAGGTCTGGAGGTGGTACTGCATGGAACCATTTCAAAGATTTCTCCCCAACATCCAACACAGCTGGGACTGTAGGGAAGCCTTCTTCTTCTGGGGAAGGTGGGCAAAGGGTCTTCAGAAGAAGGAAGTGCAGCTGAGAGGGATCAGTGAGACCCCGGAACAGGAGGGCCATGGTGACGATGGGAAAGTTTGGCAGGGGAGGGGGTCTGTGATATTCAGCTTTGACAGGAGGAGTGGGCAAAGAGACAGCAACGTAAGGCCGGTGAGGGGTTGGGGAACTCTGGAAAGCTTTGGGATGAGTGGAGCTCCTCTACTTCTTTCAATGCACAGCACCCACCAGGACCTGCAGGCACTGGTTTGACCCATCTCCAGTGCTGCAAGAAGCTTTTCCTCCCACAGCATTTCCTACTCACCCTCTGCTCCTCCAGAGCTACAGGGGAGGGAGAGAATGGAGGAGAGAGGAGAGGAGAGGAAAGACTCATGTTGGGGGGACCAGAAGGAGCAGAGGGGACTAGGGACCAGCTCAAGTCCTTTGCTGTGAATCCTGCAGCCCTTCTGATGCTGCATGAGGGAAAAGCTGCAGAAGCAGCAGCTGTTGTTATCTCCATGTTCAGATGGACCCATTGCTCAGACAGAGCAGCAGTGCCAGAGGGTCTGCAAATATGTGGTCCAGGTGTTCTAACTGCTGGAAATCCCATCGCTCTTTGTAACCCAAAGGAGAGGTCTGATGCCCTACACAGCCTGCCATGCTAAACCTTTTGCCAATCCCTAGGGCCAGCTCTAGACCCTAAACCTGTGAGAGACTAGTGATGTCCAGGCTTAGAAAGAGTGTGGTGAGACTGTGGAAGCACTTATGGCATTGTTGTTGGTATTATCATGCTCGACCCCAGAATGCACCTCTGAAAGAGGCTCTTGTTTTGCTACATTGGAAGTCCTAAAGCTTTCAGTGCCAATTAATCAAGCCATGAAGGTTTGCTATTGCTTCATATTTTGTTATTAATCTCCACCAGGCTGGGTAGTTAGGTTTTTAGTGGAGTTTTGCTAAAGCTGACTAGTGAATCACCACTTCACTTCTTGGACAACTTTCAGGTCTCAAAGTACTGACTGGCTGGAAAGAAATCAAAACTTGTCAGGCAGATTTTTGAAATAAAATAATTGTGTGAAAATGGGATCACATTCTGTATTTTTCATGTCTCCTGGCCATCAGTACACTAACAAGGGGTAGAAAAAACCCTACTTCATTTCCTTCCATGCCTAGTTCAGGGTGAGTATTTTCATTCAAGGCCACTGAGACTCGAAAAAGAACTTGAACCTGTATTTCCAAAATCCTGGATCAGGGCTCCAGTGAATTCACTATCAGCTGAGCTAGACAGCTCCTTTTCTTCAGTCTCTGTTATAAAACTTTGTCAGAATTGATACATCATGAGAAAAATCTTTGGCTTTGACAATGCATTGAAAATGTCCCAATTCCCTCTCCTTGTGATATTCTTGGCCGCTATAGCTTATTTGGGTTTTGTTGTTTCAGGGGTAGTTTTAAAGTGGAAAATAAGATTTTTTAGAAGGATGTGTCAGCACAGTGTGTGTCTATCTGGGAAAAGAGAAAGAATATGCTGGAAACTATAGATTGCTCAAAGCCAGCACTGGCCACAGCTTTGAAAAGCTTTCATGTAAAGAAAAATGTGTTTGTTAGTATTCAGGAAAACAGGTTTCCACAGCTATAATCAGATCCTAATTTTACCAGAATGCTTGAATCGCCGAAGGGAATTGCACTGTATTTATTGATTCTGCTTTGTTATGGGTTTTGCTGCTTTGTAAAACACTGCATTTGGACGCAATGTTCAGATGTGATAAAAAGGCTACATTATTCAGCAAAAGGCCATGGCTGAGAACCTTTCAGAATAGTAGTAGAAAATTTCACCAAGAAAAGCTGTTTGTCCCCGAATTTGTCCAGCCCAAGGAATAATAATGTCTGAGGTTCTCCAAGGTCAGCTGGAGCAGGGACAAAGAGACTGCATGCTCCCAGACACAGCTGCCCCAGTTCCACCCCCAACATCCCATATCCTGCTAGAGATATGCACCTAATTACAGCACATATTTTGGGTGGAACAGATCAAAACACAGTTGGGAAAAATCCTTGTGGGCAAAACCTACATCCACTCAGATCTAATTTGGTCTAATTTACCCTTCCACTGAGGGGAAGTCACATGAACTGGGGTAAAGCTCATGAACTGAGCTTTATAAAGCTTGTCAGGAAACTGCAGGTCCAGTTAAAATCTCTGTGGGACTTTTGAAAGTCCTTAGACTCCTACAGAGTTTCTTAGACTCTTATGAAGAGAGAAATCTGAAGATAGCTGCATAAGAGTGATAAACAATTTCATCCTCACCATGACTCTGTTGGTACTTCTCTAGCTAGCCTTGAGCAACTCACTTTGGTCATTTCTATTTCCATACCTGTAAAATGGCAATAAAAGGTAACCATACAACTTTGAGGAAGGGTAATTAATGCTCAGAGTAGGATATTAAAATGGAAATCACTATATATTCTAAGCACTATTATATCGTTATTCAGAATAATTTATTGATTAGTATCCATAGATTTTTAAGGCCAATGGGGACCATTTCCTGAATTTTGCCAGCCAGAGATCATAGGGCTTTACACAGTAATTTCCATCCACAGCTCCAGAAGCTGAAGTTGAACTAGGGTATGTCTGATGATACATCAGGAACCACTGCCTCTCTAGGCTCATACCAGTCACAGGGGGGCTGAATATCTGTCAATATTATTGACAGATTTCTGTTGTTTCTGTCTCATGGGGTTCATTTTCTGTGTTCATATTTTGCTTACTTCTTTCACAACGTTTTTCTTAAATCACTCTTGAAGATTTCAATTTCCAAACAACAAAAATCCCAAAGCCACATGAATAACAGCATGTTTTGTTGATAAAAGAAAGAGGGTTATGATGAATAACACATTTCCTTTGTGTAAACTTTTTGATTAAAACATGGCAGGGGAGAGAATTGTCACCAAATGGGCAATTCCAATGATGTTGACAATTTTTCACACAAAGTATATTTAAAAGATAAAGCCTAGCTTTAAGAGAAAACATTTTTCATTAAAGAAAAAGAAAAAAAGGAAGAAGATACAATGATGCATAGCTTAGGACATAGGTGAACAAGTGGTCCCCACTGGCTTCTGACTGATGTGGCATCTCACTCTCCACACACAGCCTCCAGTCACTTCCCCGGCTTTGCTCAGCTGCTGACCTGGGCACTAGCAGCAGCTCCCCACACTGTCAAAGATGAGTTGATCCTTGTTGGAGACCAGCTAATGTGCCCCTGTGTTTGGTGAATAGTCTCATGAAGACTTCAGAGGCAGACGTTTTCTCTGTCATGGAGTTCACAGTGCCTGTGCAGCCCTTTGCCAGGTCTCTAGACTTTGCTCTGCAGGAGCAGCTGCACTTCCAAAGCAACAGCATTGCACATCTGATTTTAGATGAGAGGAGCAATTAGTAATTAAGAATAATAATCTTGAAGTGTTTGAGTTGTACTTTCCTTGATTGCCACATGCACAGAATCTTAATTCCACTGATAAATCTTGTGCTTTTAGCTTCAACATACGAATGCATTTCTACTCCAGAGCAGGCTGGAGTCTGCAGCCTGGGTTTGTAGGTAGCATGAAGGATCTCCCTTGCTGCTCATTCCTCTTTGCCTGGAACCCTTATTTATAACTGTCAGAGGAAATGGTGCATGACTTGTTGCCAACAAATTGTTTTAAAGAAAATTTTAACTAGTTACTCACATTTTGATGCCAGGGGTTCCTCAAAGACAGACATTACAGAAAACTAGTTTGTAGGGTATATATTTTGATCTGTTTCTCACTTTTTTTTTTTTTTTTTTGTCCCAAGGAGTTAAAGTTTGCTGAGAGACCAAGGCTTACTTAGAAGCTAGTCTAATGGCAAAATGGGTTTCATGTGTTAGAGTGCCATTCTCCACCCTAGCAGTTAGTTTCATAAAGGCTTTCTAGTACCTCTCTCTAGGATAAGCATTCAACACATTTCATATTATTCTATAAAAATAATAAAAAGTCTTTGTAAAAGTGCTGTGTCGCCTGAACAGATGAAATTTTGCCCCTCAGTTACGATATATGGAGGCATTTTGATGGACCAAAATGAAGAGTTTTCATTGAAACGATCATGAGCTTTGCTATCATGGGGTACCATTCCTACACCCTTCTACAGTCACTGTTTTTAACTACACTGCTCAAACCAAAACTCATAATTTAATTAATATGTACTTAAAACAGATAAGGACAAATAATGCAGTCATTTTCTTTCTGTTCTTTTGGATTCAAACTTCAAATTTTTCCCATCACTGATTCTTCTTATGAGAGATGGATTAAATGCCATGTATTGATGAGCTATAAATGGGCAAATTGCCTTTGTTGTCACACCTTGTCTGTGCATCACTTGAAACTATTGGCAGATGAAAAAATATGGAAGTAGAAAGATTCAAAAAGGTTATTTGAAGATTAGTGATGAGGAGAAAGAATAACATGCTGAAGGTAACATCTTTTATCAGGTCATGGGATACCTGATAGCTGTCCAAACCCAGGATTTCAGCCAGGAAAGATGCAGGAAAGAGGGAAAAAGTAAAGAAGTTAAATTTCAACTGTTAGTTTCAGTTCCACAAATCACAGGTGTCCCAAGTTTTGTAAGATTCTCAGATAAAGTAAATATTCAGTATTTATATTTGTATATAGGGCTTAATTATATGGTCCCAACCCCATATCAGAATTGAATTCTGCCACAACATGGTAGGTGCTACGTGGCCCTGGGAATGAGCAGATCTCCCCTGGGGCTGCATCGAGATGCAGTAGGCCTCACAGACTATATTTAAAAGTGCTATCTTGACTTTAAAGATTCATCCCAACGTACTTTTAACCCATACAAGCCAGGTGCTTGTGTTCCCTCCTGGGAAGGCTACATCCCTGCACTCACTAGAGATCCAGCTCTGTAGGCTATGAGACAAGACCACTGCTTTTACCTGCCAGGCCCTCAGTGTGATGAATCCTACCTTCAAAAGTCACGATTCAGCTTTGTGAAGGGACCTATTCTTTTTTCCTAAATCCAGACTTCTTTCAGAATATCCCTAAAGTTTCTTGCTTTCAAAAGCTGGCCTATTGCATTTTAGCCTCAATCTCTGCTGGTCACTAAGGCACGATGCAGTAGCGATTTATCTGACCAGCCACCCTACCCAGCAAAGGGGGCACATATGAAGCATTCAGCGTGCCATGATGCTCACTTCAACACTTTCAGAAATAGTAATATTGTACATTTATTCAGCATCTGCTTGAAAAAAGTGCATCTCTAATAACCATCAAAATACAAAGGCGGTCCGATGTTAATACTTCTCTTTCCACCCCTTTGTTTCAAACCCCTCTAAGAAAACTTTATAAACCATGCTGATGAATGGAGGGTCCAACACTGAAAAAAATGCAAGATAGGCTGTTTTATTTCTTCCTTCATGACGAGAGAACAGCCTCCACTGAAGCAGGGAAATAGAAAATGAACCTCCGAGGCAGTCATGCAAAATTTCAGACAGAGCCTTACTCGTGTGATTCTGTTTAATCACCGTCCATTTCCTCTTCACTCTTCAACTAAATAATAAATATGGAGTGGCTTTTTTCATTACCATTTGAGCCAGAACCAGTCCTGGAGAAAATATGAAAATAAGGGGTGAGCCTTGAAATCAGCGGGTTTCACTGATTTTAAATACAAGGTACCTGTGTAAATTTCTAATACAATAATTAATAATCCAGCACCTTTTTATCTTAGGAATTCTCAGGAGTAATTTCCACATCTGAGTGTAGCATGCATCATAAATCCACTCCAAATGATTTTTAAATTTGTCCTTTCCAATTCCGGTTTGAATTGACATTTTGTTCTGGTTGAAGTGGCATCCTCAGATGCTTTCTCCCCTGCAATTATTTGAGATTAAGCAGTTGGAGAACCAGCACAGCAAAGATCAGAAATGCTTATAGTCACTAATGCTTTGATCATACTGAACAGCAGAACAACAGTAGGCGGTAGTTTGTGACTTTTTAAGTTGCATGAATAAATATATTTCTGAGACTGCTTTAAAATGATCCATAGCAGGCTGTGCCAGCAAGTGGACTGCATTTTTTACTGCCGGCAAGCAGCTTATGTGCTAGAGTCTGTCTGCAGCTTCAGTGCAAAACACACAGAGCCTCATCTTGTTCTTTGTTCATATATTTATATCTTCCTACATTACTTAATGACATGCTAAAAAAGAACTAAGTGCGTTCCAATTATGGATATGGATTTATTTAATTATTGTCAATCTGAAAGTATTCAGAGTTTTGAGTGATTAGTATTTTATATAAACACTACAGATCATCTTTTGGAGCGTGTGTGCTGGCTATCCCAGTAACATGAGCAACCTGAGACAGGCACTATGGCACAGGGTTTTAGTCACACCCTATCCATTGAATTTAATAGCAGTTGAGCAGCTAAAACCCCTTATCAGTGCTGGGGAAGTGTATCCCAGGGTGAGCGTACACTGGCCACAGCTGCCTGAATCCTATCAGCTAATGCCGTCTGCTTGGCTGCACCCTGGGTAGAGCGCTCGTTACGGGGAGCAAGGTTTGACACGTGGACTGAGTTAATATGAGCATTCGGAAACTGAGATGATCTGTGCACTTGCACACACTTCCTAAATGCTTTAAAAAACTTTATTATTCAGTTTCTGGTACTTGCGGGTCAGGACTGAGATGCTCTAATAACAACGAGATGTGGTGTACTTTGGCCTTTGTAATTCCTTCAGTTCTGAGGGAAACTGAGGAAATCAAATAAACCAAAAATCAAATAAACAAACCCCACAAACTCACAGAAATGTTTTGGATCCCTCTCCCCCAAAATTGTTGGCCTATGCTTTAAATTCCCCAAGTGCTCAGCAGTTGTTTGAAGGGCTGCTGCTTTTTCTTCCTATGAACCGGCTCCTTATCTCTGTCAGCACATTGTGGAATGCTTTGCCCCTCACTAGGTAATATTTACCTAGTAAAATCAAAGTCACATAAATGATGGGCTGCTCATCTTGTCATGCGGTCACTGAAATTCCCTAGCAGTTATATGTTCCTTTGCATGTATGCAAAATGTAGGCATATCAACATGGTGAACTGCCTGAAAAAGAAAGTAATCTAGAAGACCAATGTACATACAGGGGAGGGTCAGAGCAAGAGCTGAGAAAGTAAGATGAATGTAGAGAGAGACGGGAAATGGGGAGAGAAAGGTGTAGCAAGATAAAATATTCTTCTGAAAAAAAAAAAAAAAAAGATGGAGAAAGAAACACTAAAAATTCATTTTGTCCTGGGGGATTTCTGGCAGGTGGAGTCCTGTGGTAGATCTTTATTGAAAGGATAGCATCTGTTTTTCATAAATTGTTTTCGAGCAGTACCTTTAAATGAATTTGCAGAAGAAGGAAGCATCATTATCGTCATTATACCTGTGGGAAAGCTTAGGAAAATAGAACTGATTTGCTTGAAGTCAAACTTCCTACCAGCCGAAACAGCAATAGTCTCTTAAGTCACTCTTCACTGCTTCCCTGGCAGAGGTCTAGGTCTGCCGTGCCATCAGTTCTCGGTGTGAGCAGACTAAGGCAAAGTGTTTTTTCAATACATTTCTTGATGTTGCTAAGTGAGATGTGTTTGCTAAGCAGAAGTGATCGCTTTCTCTTTTTGTTGTCCAAATTTCATGGTACCTTCCCCATGACTCTGTTGTTTAACAATAAAAAATGCTGCTCAGCACTGCTTGAAGTTTTTAAAAAATTAATTTCCCTGCAGAGTCCCAAGAAAAATACGGACTAGTTCCCAGATAGCTAATCCTATTCAAGGAGCATCCTCTGAATGATACTGCAGGAGGCATCCCAGACAAGAGGGATGTACATGGGCTCAGCACACATGGCCATGAAAATGGTTTTCCAACAGTGTTGGCAATTTGAGGGAAGCAGGATCTGAGACATTTCTGAGACTTTGGAATTTTTGCTTATTGAATTTTTTATTTGTCTATTGGCTCTTCCCAGTTTTCCTCACAGAACTGAATTTTGAGAAGCCACAATACTAAGTCTGGTGGTTACTGCAGCATCTCAGTTTGAGAGGTGCTCTGTGACAACTGAGCATAAGGACCTGCCACACCCTCCAGTGGAATATGGCTGAAGATGGGGGTGACAGTGCAACAACTGCTCTCCCCCAAACTCAGTTATCAAAGCAGCACAAACAAACCCTACAGTATTTGCAAACACTTCAGATATGATGGAGCCTGGTTTTGGATGGGAATTGGTTTCAACCATGGCCAGTCAATCCAATTGATACGTGGTCCAGCATGCTGCTGGCACACACATCCCCATCTTAAATTTTAAAAAAGCAGGAAGGAAGTGAAGGAATGATCAGGGCAGGGGGGCTCAGCTGCCTGTCTGCTGGCAGGTCACAGCTGAGTCTGCTGTTCTACAAGTGTTCACTACCTCTGCTAATCCCAATAGGCAGAAGTGATTTATTTTCCCATTCCCTTTTTGTAAACCATCCATTGGCAGCAGCCAAAGTCAATCAATTGCTTCCACCAGAGCTCGCAGCACAGAAAACAGTCATACAAAGCAAAGATGGTAAAAAATGACAGAGGGAGAGAGCGGGTGACTGGGGAGTGTGCACAGAGCCAGCTGCTTGTGGCCAGAGGTTCGATCAGCCCTGCAACCAGTGACACCCTGATGTTACTCAGTGCCAGGAACACAGGCAGTCCCATTGCCCGCTGAGGGCTGAGGAGCATCGCCTTTACAAGCAGAAGCCTTCTGGTCCAGCTGAGGGGCAGGCCATGGAAAAATGCACAGGACAGTAGGAAATATGGTCAAAAGCCTCATGTCCGTAGAAGCGGCGCTCCTCTTCTTTGAAAACAAAAGTCATCACATACTGTCTTTTGTTATTTTCCTTTGGGCTAGAAGGAAACTGTGAAAGGTCTGCTTCACAGAGGTGTTCTTCAGTGAAACCCTCTGAAGGTAAGACAGTGAGCAAGACCCAGAGGATTTCCTTGCTGTTCCTTGCTGTTCTTTTGCAACCAAAATACCCAGGGGTTACGTAGCAGTATAAAGAGGGTAAGAGTGATTCTCTTTTCATACAAATGAAGGTGAAGTACTTCAGAAATGTCATTATCTTCTGCACTTCTGCATATCTGCAGGACTCAGTTAAGTTCATTGCAGTGCAGGACAAGTGCATTAGCTGCTTGCCCTGCACCACCCCAAAGCTGACCTGCACTCAAACAAGTAATATCACTGAAGTGACAGATGGCAGTTGCATAGAAGATATCAGTATGACACAAGGCAGGAGGGTACCTCACTTTAAGGAGACTATAGAGGTAATTTAAGCAAGCAACAGATAACTAGCAAGTTTTTATTTGCTTTTGATCTGGAGTATAAAACTTCAGCTTTTGAGAATTTTCAGTGAAATTTTAGGATAACAAACCAAAACCTCGGTTCTGACATCACTCAGAAAATGCCACTGAATATCACACCAGAATACTGGACTGGACTGCATCACACAGGTAAGTCCTTGATGCCACTCATTTAACCAAGGTTTTCCAAATATTCCCCCGACATCAATCCTATAAGCATGGGTTAAAAACAAGAAATTGTACTACTTCTTTAAAAAACAGAGAATCTCTGTTCTTTTTAAAAATATAAGGGAGTGGGAACAGGAACATGAGCTCAGCATGTGCTGTGTGAAAGTTTTGATTGATGCGAAAAGACAACCATGCTAGAGAGCACATACTCTTCTCCACTGTGTTGCTTTCTTGGAGTGTAATCTCATCTAATTTTGCATCCAATTTAAAGGACCTCCACAGGTGGTTCTGCAAATGCAAGCTATGGCATCAACGTCACCTCTAAGTTTCTTTCTAAAAACATTTGATTATTGCCATTCTTGTGTTTGTTTTTCCCAGTGAACAGCAGCAAGCACATAGTGAGAAAATACCGTGGGCACCTCCGAACAAAGATTGAGTCTGGAGAAGGAACCATACCTGTCCGGTGTCATACCACAGCTCAGACGTGGGATGGCGTATTGCTGGGAGAGCAGCTCATCACCATGTCCTGTACAGACAAAATCGCCAGGTACCTGATGTATATACATCACAAAACTCTTTGCATGTGGAAATGAAGTTTGGTGCCACAGAGGACTATGGCCACTGGTGGGGAACAACTAGCAGGAGCTGACAAACCCCATGGAAACAAAGACCTCCTCTGTATGCAAAAACAGACCATATACATTGGATGGAATGTAAACAGGACATTTTCCAAAATTCTCCATAGGTCGTTAGTAGCTTTTTACAGTGTGACAAAAATATAAACTGTCTTTGCAGCATTTTTGCCAATAGAATTTCAGTGTGCAAATAAAATACATCCACTCTGCTCTTATTGGATCATTTACCCCAAAACTTGCAAACCAACCATCATGCAGATAAACTTAGCTCATCTACACCCTATTGGATAAAGTGCCCTAAAGGCTGCTAGGAATATTTTTACTGTTTGAATGTCATTGCAGAACTTTCACGTCACAGCTCCCTCTGTGGCTTTCTGCTCTGTCCTGTAAATACAACATATATTTATGTAGAATAATTGCCATATAATAAATATTTCATAATTATATCATGGTGGCACCTAAAATGCAAACACATTCACCATTCTCAATTTAGGGCGTTAACTAATAGCAAATGATGGCTATCACAAACTGAAAACAAAGTGTGTGCATTTTTATTATTATTATTATACTATTAGTATATATCTATACATACATATACTTATGCTCATAATTACATATATATTATGTGTATTAGCTATAGATGCAGCTTACATGTAAAATACATTACATTATAGCTATAAAAATGTGAATGTTATGATCAAATTCTCTGCTGGAATATCATGCCTAAGAACTCAGTTAAATTGCATAAGCTGAGAATTTGGCCCAATTATTAAAGGCCAATATAAACATAATCTTTCAAAAAAGCATAAAGCTTTTGTTTAATGCAAATGCATAAATTCTGCTCTTAGCTTTAACTGGATGACCTACTGAATTTAAATTATTCTGTAGGCTTAGCAAAGACTGCCATTTTGGCAGAAAAATGTATGACTGAACCAGCAAATGGAAATACTAACAGACTCATGAAATCCACCCTCTGCTAAGTGTAATCATCACAACTGTTGTGTTTGCATGAAGGATAAAGAGCAACTTCTGCTATAATGTTTTCATTTATTCATAAAGAGATAACAGAAAACCGAAACTGTTTTCAGTGGATCTCCTTCACTGTTTTTAGAAGCAGTTGGCTTTTCCAAATTCAGACTCATATGGACTCACAAAACTAAACAAATTTAAGTTTGAAAATGGATATATTGCACTCTCTGTAGTTTTGAATGTCATTAGCCAGTGAATTAAATATCAGCTTTGCAAACAGTATTACATTTGCTATTGAGGAGGATGTTGACTGTAATGCACAGTCTCAGAAGCTGGGTTTTCTCCAGGAACATCTGCTAAGCACTTTCAGTGAGTCCTTTCCTTGTTGCCACATATCTAAACAGCATTAAAGTCTGTGAAGAAAAAAAAGAATCTACCACAAGGAAAAAAAAATTTTGCATCTCTCATCTTTGATATTATTGCAATACTGTATGAATTACTGCAATTTTTATTGTTTATTTGCACTGTAACTCAAATGGGCATGGGATTTTCCTAGACAAAAAAAAAAAAAAAATCGGCAATCATTATTTCCTGCTTTGAACAGCAAATGTTTACTCTCACCTGTCAGAGACAGTTAAAAAAGAGGCTGAGAAAAGAAGTGGGAAAAGCAGCATTTGTAGGAATGGTGGTAGGTGTTGTGGCAATAAAAATGCTTCAGAAGGATACTTCCAAGCACTGTGGGCTCCTTAGTCAGGTTAAGAGCTCTGGTACAGGGAAAATGGGTGGAACAACTGCTGAATTAATAGATGAAGAGAAAAGATCAAGAAATCACCGAGATTCAGAAGTCGATGAAGATTACAAGGAAGAGGGAATGGTCATTCCTAATAAAGGTGAAGGATGAAGATGGGAAATGATCATAGAAGAGGTTGTTTTTTGGTCTGTTGTGGGCAGCTCCAGTAAGTAGAAATGATGGAAACAAGACAAGAGAGGCCCAAACAGGGATTTTGAGGAGAAAAATTCAAAGTTAATGAAGTAGAGAGCACAGAGTTCAATGTAAAAAATACCCTTTCACAAGGGAAACCAAGAAAGGCAAATGGAGTACAGATAGTGCTGGGGGATCGCCATGGCATGTATGACGGTGAAGGGTCTGAAAGTTTCTGAAGAGAATGCCCAAGGCTATCTAGAGATGTTCACAACCCTGGCTGCACTTGGAGGTCATGACTTTCCCTTCCTACCTCTCTCACAGTCACATTGTGAGACTTGGTTCTGCAATTTTATTTCCACCAGGCTCCCAAATACATGTGTTTGTGGCATAACTTCAGTTAGGTTCACAAGTTCTAGTTTGGGAATCACTGCGTGAGTGAAAACAAAGCACCAATAACACAGGAAATGTTAAAAAAAGTTTCTCTTGCATGTCAGAAAATAAGCAGTACCCACAGGGCTGGCCACCAGTGATAACATTGTTGGAGATTTTTAGCTGCTATAAATTTTATATAGAGCTTGGCAAAGAGTGACGAGAAGAGGTTTGGATATGGTACCTTCACAGAATCACAGAATCATCTAGGTTGGAAAGGACCTTGAAGATCATCCAGTCCAACCGTTAACCTAGCACTGACAGTTTCTAACTACACCATATCCCTAAGCGCTATGTTGACCCTACTCTTAAACACCTCCAGGGATGGGGACTCCACCACCTTCAAGAAACTTTATCCCAAATTTCAGTTTACCACATTAAATATGATCTATGATCAATTTTTATCATTATTATCCTCATCTGTAAGGGGGAGAAATCAAAGGTTTCTTCACCTGACCTTTGTTTTAGCACATATAGGGCTGTTTTCTGCCTTCTTCGCTGGTACAGTACAGGCAGGAAAAGAGTTCAGTGGACAAGGAGACTGCTGTGTGAGGGCCCTTTCCCCACTCTTACCCCCATGAAGAGATCAGCATGTGGTTTCTGTGCCACACTTCAGGCTCCAGATATTTGCTCTACCATGTAGACAGTTGACTCTTCAAATGTCTGCAGGATACAGGAATCTGGTTACATGTCATCTGGACTTGTCTTGCAATGAGAAAAAAGATCTCTGAAGCTGAAATTCATGTTTATATAAGCAAAATTTGACAAAAATCTGGCTTGTATACTTTGGATGTTATTGCTTGTAAAAGCCCCTCAGGAGCACTGGGCTATTAGAGAATGTTTCCTCTTGAGAACCTAGCCAGTAGCTGCTAAAATATACATCATTTTGCATTATTTGCAAAGGACATTGCTATCAGAATATCAAAGACCCAAGAATGGAGAGAGTTACTCAGAAAAGTGAATAATATTCTATAAATCATGTATCTAACGATTTATGTTCTTTCTTGCTCACAGGATAGCCATAAGCAGAGAGTGGTTTAATCAGATTTATTTGTTATTCAAAGGCATTTAGCAATTTTTATTACTATCACCACAAGTTTGAGAGGATTTGATGCTTGGTATGCATTATTTGGGCTCTGTGGCTGTGTTGAGACTGCAGGATAAACAGCCTGGTATCACACCTATTCCCTTACTGAATTAAAGCACAAACACTTCTGGCATGAATACTCATGTTATTTGGCTCAGGCAGGGAATTACGAGGTGAAATTCTGTGACTGCATTATAAAGGAGGTCAGACTAGATCTTGGTGGTTCCTTCTGGCTTTAAAAACCTATGCATTTATATGTGCAAATTTAAAGTTTGGGCTCTGTGAATCCCCAAATAACACACCCTGAGTGTTAGCTTTTATGTTCACAACTTCTGTGAGTCTCACAGTGGAGCTAAAGTGAGTTCAGCCTCTCAGTGCCATGGATTTTTAGGATTAAACAATGTTCTTTAGACCCAAAATTCATTAGTTACAGTAAAACCTAAGATTTCAACCTTCATTTTCCTCTGTAGTGTATACTGTATACACTTGTGAAAAAGCAGCAATATCATGAGCAAATTAATTCTAAAAATGATCAGCTGTTTGGAGAAAAATTTATGTCATTTAACATTTTCTTGACGCTAATAGCAACCTATATTAAGACCTATATGTCAACACAGACATCACAGCCCTAAAAGAGGCTTTTTGTGACAGCAAACCAAGTCATAACATCGGCCAAATTAAATCTCTTTTCATCTCCCTTTCTCACACTAACGCTGGACGCAGAGGTAGCTTGTACCTTTGCTTATTAGAAGGTCAGTGCAAGGTTAATGCTGCTGCTGGTGGAAGTCTCTGCAGTTGCTGCTTGGGAGCAGATAAATGTTTTAAGGAAAATTGACATATGTACACACATACATACACAGGCATGCACGCACACACACACACACAAGCACATACATTTAGGTAAAAACCAAGGATATCTCTAGAGTTCAGCTGCTCGTTGAGGATCTAAATGCAATAACAAAACATTAGGAAGGTTTAGCACTAAATTCTGCCTCAGACCCTCAGAAATGTTCAGACGACTGAGGACTGAGAGGTGCTAAGGTTCCTGTGAGCTGCAGGGGTGACATTTGAGCACCCCCTTGTCACCCTGGAGCCTCAGGGACACTGGCTCTGTTTGTGTGCCCTTCAGTGACATGGTCTCCAGCTGTGCAAAGCCAGCCCAGCACTGAGCCTCTCCTCTCCCCTGCACCACGCTGCTGGCTTCCCACAGCACACAGAGCCTGTACGTGTATGCCAGATTTGCAGGTGATAATTCGCACAAGAAAATGTATACATATATAAATAAGAATTTCCAAATGTCACTGCTTCTTAGTCCTACAGCAGAGGAAGTATGAAAGACTGGACAAAATGTTAAAGAACTGTGCACTTCTCTTACTCAAGTCCATCACTCCTCCAGGTCGACTTGTAGGGGAAATTCAGAGTCTGCAACAGAGTACGGAAACCTTCCATAAACTTCATCCTCTGATTCATGGAAACACTGTCTGAGCTTCAGGCCAGTCTTTTTCCACCATAGCTCATTCCCTAGGCCCACCATGCCCTCAGTTTGACAACACATACCTCCCTTCTGTATAAAGTTTCTAGTTCTGTGCTCTGAACTCAGCAGGCTTATACATCTCATCACCAACATCTGGGTCCCTTTTTCTTCCATGCAGAGAAACTGGAGAAATTATTTCTCCCAGCATCAACCAATCCAAAACAGCAGTGCATTCCCCTCTGAACAGCTGCATAGGTTTAATTTTTGCAACTGCCATTGCCCATGGGTTGGCAGAGAATTGCAATAGTGCTGGGAGAATGTGGAGGAGGCCACCACAGTACTCCACAGCACATCAGACCCTTAGCATAAACAGGCATTCCCAGGTCTTATGTTGCCGCATTACTGCTGTTACCATGCATATGCAAATTATTTTGAGGATCTTGCTCCAAGCACTCAACATTAAGATTTATTTTTAAAATTAGTTCTTATCTGGGTGTCCCATTAGAGACTGAGTTCTGCAGTGCATGGCTCTTCCCCAAGACCCTCTTCCTTGACAGACCTTAGCAAGGGGACTGGAGACCTTAAGCTGTGGGCAGGATAGAGCTCACTGGATATCTAGCTGATGTAATTACTTCAGAGAGATGTCCCGTTTCTGTGCATCAAATTTGCACCTACACACTATGACAGTGTATAGACTTACTTGTAAATGCATGAGCTGTGGCACTTGTTCTCTTTCACAAGTCCCCTTGCAGGCTGTAGGCCTGGGGAACGTACTTTGCAGGGTCCAGGATTTGAAGGGAAGAATCCGCACAACCACTGTCTTTATACATCAAATAAAAGCCAGAATTCAGTGTTCATTTTGTAAGCTCTGGCCTTAAAATTGTTTTCTTACTACCGCTTCTCAAAAGGTCACCTTTAAAAGACTATGTATTTTCTTACCACCAGGTTAATGGTCATCCACTTCCTCATACTTCACAAAAACAGTGACATTAAGCCCAAAGGTTAAATAAATCCTTGAACATCTAAATTATACCTCACCTGTAAAATGACACAAACAGTAATAAAGGATCTCCAAATTTTGCATTACAGCATTGACAGCCTATTCTTGTCCCATGGCTAATGTTTGCTCACAAGCTAGAGAATAGGAAAGAATCTGTATTGAGAATATGTTCCGAGTATTGCAAGGTAATGTAGTATTAAGGCACTGTTTCAGGATTTAGCAGTGGGAGTCTGAAGTAGCATTTTACAAGATGAGTTGAGCACATTAAGCTGTATTTAAATGTAGCATAAAAAAATGCAAGACTCAAAGTCAGTGTTAGAAATTGGCATTCTTAGATCTATTTTAGTGTTAGCCTGTCAACCAGAGCCATTGTTAACAGAAGACTGAGCCTGACAAGGTAACTCTTAAGAAAAGCTACTTCAAAGGCTGCATATTAATGTAAATGAAAATCAATTAACACAGCCAGATCTTCAGTTAGAGATGATTTGTGCACCTGATTTGTAATTCTCTCTCTTAAGCCCTTTTTGTGTGACTGAGATTTCAATTTCAATCTTTCACCACAAGGTATGTTCCAGAAAACATATATAAACCACCTACTGTTAAAATACAGATCAAAAACTAATGCACTAGTTCCAGTTTCCAAACCAATAATAGCTAAATGGTCATATAAATAGGAACACCACAGGTGTTCTGCTGAGCACAGGCCACCATGAATAACAATTTATATTGTGTGAAGCATAGCTGGAAATATTGGTAATAGAAACTGTGGTACAGGAGGTTAACAACACACCAAGCGGGTAAGACTTAAAGCTCTTAATAATGACCAAAAAAAAGTGTCTTTTATAAAAAGTCTTAACAAAATAAGCTTTGAAATTCATCAGCAGTGCTTTTTAAGGGGTGAGGTTTCCAAAGGTCCCGAGGAGACACTTCAGTCTCACCAAGCTTCAATGGCAGGTGGACACAGTTCCCTGAGATGTTTTGAAGCATCACGCGAATTTCTCTACATCTCAGTTTCGAAGGGGTTCAAGGCCAAGGGCAGGAGCGTGTCGGCATTCAGCTTTGAGTAATGCTATGTGCAAACCAGTGCTGGGAATACTCAGCGAAGGGGCTCCAGGTGTCACACCACATCTCAGCAATGGTAGAGGAGCCACGCGCAGACCTGCATGAGGCTGCAGCGCTTTGCACCCCTGAGAGTTTGCCCCCAAGCCCCTTCCTCAATATTTTTATCATCCATATTTCAGTTGGTGCCAGGGAGGGGCCATGGCCAACCTGCATGGTGAGATGATGCTACAGCATGCAGGTGTGGAGGCTGTGATGCAGTTATGACTTGGGGACACATTTCCCCACACACCTTGCTGGTGGCCCCAGGCTGCCAGGAGCATGGGAGCTGTGTGGGGACTCTGCAGGGTCTTAACCTCAGCCCATCCTGCATCCAGGGCCGGGGGAGCATGGCATCTAATTAAAGAAAAGCTGCCTGCTCTGGGAATGCCTGCCAGCTCGTTGCTGGCATTTCCGTGATTGACAAACAGGCAAAAATATATTTATTCAAGGATTATCTATATTGAGAACTGAACGCAGGATTTTGTCTTTGTAAACAGTGAAGTAATATCTGCTCTTTGAACAAAAGGAAGGGTATACTTTCCTTCCATTTAGCACCAAAGGCTCCCATATTTAAGAGAAAAGGGAAGACATTTGGTTTTATTGATCCTGCTTGCTGAAGATTTTGGGTTTTTTAAATAAGATCTGTGACTAAGGGAGCAGTGAGTTGATTTTCACTTTATTGGAAGGGTTATTACGAAGCACGCAGAATATGTTATTAGAGAGATGCATGCCCTTGAAAACAGCCCTTAAAATCTTGCACAATTAGGAAAATTCAGAATGATCCAGCATATTTCCTCATAGCGAGAAAAGTCACTTTGATATATTGAGGACCCAAAATGTAACACTGCATTGCTCTGAATAATAATTTTATTTTGAAAAGCCACATTTGAGGAGAGTACTTTGTTACAGATGGGAACACAGCTACTTTCATGGACCTAAATTAGGCTACAGAGAAATAGCTCCTTCAGAAATGAACACCCTTATTGATAGTTTCACTGGTGCTCAGACAGATCTTTCCCTATCATCTACCTACAAACAATCCCATAGATGTTCAGATATCAAAGGACTGAGTCAGTACATTAGCCATGTGTGTTGGTCAAGGGATGAACACACAGAATAAAAGACCTTCCCCCAAATATTTGTCAGTTAAATCTATTGTTTATGCAAAATACTGAACTGGCTGCCCTCCAAGGTAGGTCTTTTTATCCACAGAACAGAAGCAGAATGAGTAACTGAAAATTTCCCCCATCATTAATGTGCTTTTTAATGTGCTCTGAAGGACAAGAGGAGCAGTGCTGGTCTTGTTTTGACCAGCTCAGAACAGGACTCCTCTTAGGAATTGTGCTGACTCAGTGGGACTCATGCATGTGCTCAGAGCTGCTTTCCAGAAAGAAACAACCAGCCAAACACTTTGCTGAACCTGGGCTAGACTTGAAAGCAAAGTTCCTTCTCTGCTTTTTCATCCCTCTTCTCTGAATGGATGCTGCTAAAACAGTGCTGTGTTGAACCAGGAAGTGGTCAGCATACAGGTGGCAGTGCCATGACCCTCCTCCCATTTCACCATCACCACCACGGTGGACAGCAGCCTTAGTATTGCCCAAGAAGACCCAGCAAGCAGTCCCCACTGAATATTGCCTTCTCGGTGTCAGCACCTTTTCTGATTTCTCTGCCCTTCCTACCATAGGGTGCTGTCTGTTTCTGGGACAGTCTCTTTTTACACTGCCTTCTACCCATCAGGCACAGATTGCTTGTTATGTTTCTTCTCCCTTGCTTTTTTGGTCTGGCCCTTCCATCCAATTTGTTTTATACCTACTTATACCTTGAAGTCAAAACCCGCCATGGCTGATTATATAAGTTTCATTGCGCACTACACCTGCCTGGGTCTTCTTTTGGGATGGGAAAATGGGGTTGTCTTGAGAAACTACTATTGTATCCAGAAAATGTGGACTCTAGCTCTGCCTCCAAATAATGCAGCAGACTTCAGCAAATAATACTGGCTTTCTGCCTTGGTTCCTTGGGGTGTATAAAAATGGGGTTTTACCTCACAGCAGCATTGTGAGTATTAATTAATGTTTATGAAATGCCTTTAATACATAGGGGATGACCTGATCATGTTTATACTATGATTTCCAATAATGTAATTCCATTGACATCTGAATCCCTTGTTACACTAGGATGAACATGTTCAGAATTAGGCAAAGAAATATGTCTAAAGAAAAGGAAGGTTCCTTGCGAAGAATTTAAATCAAATAACCATTATTACTTGCAATTTATGATCTGAACACAATCCCCTATTTTGGTAAATAAAGCTCAGATGATTTCTTGTGATGTGCATATTGATAAAATTCAAATATTGTTGAACATATGTTGTTTTTCTGTTTAGCTGCTTTTTTCTCTCCTTCAATCAAATATACAAGTGGTTTCTTTAAGGAAATATCAAATGTTGAAAAAACATTGATATCTTACAAGTTTCCATCTGGACAAAAATATCACTGTCTAATTTTTTTACTTGCCTTAGAAGCTGGTCAGAGGCCTAGTACTGTTAGCTGAACTCAACTCTATTTCTTAAGCTTGCATTATTAATTTTGCATCATGATAAGATATTTACTCAAAGAGGCAGCTAGTACTTTCCTTTAAAAGTGATGTTATTTGCAGGAATGACCACATTTTTTTTTCCCCAAATGAAGTTATGCAAATCTGATCGACTAAAGTAAATGTTTCATAAAACCAATGACTGTTTAAATTGTGGGACTAAATTGTTTGTATATAAATATTACCTTTTATATTCCATTTGAGTTTTATGTAGATGAACACATTACTTTAATGACCTGCATTTACAGAGGGAAACAGGGAGAGTCTGACTCTGAAATCCTCAGCAGCCAGATGGCTGCCTTTTCTTGCATGAGATTAAAAGATGTTTCTCATTCACAGCCCTGCTTCAGAGGCAAATTAATACAGCCAGCTAAATTGCTTGTGTTTTTGGAATAAAATTTAAAGAGAACTTTTTAAAGCAATTGGTGTCGCAGGTTCCTAGAGCAGATTGCTCTCCAGGTACAGCATGCTGGTTTTAAACATTCAGTAATTAATGGAAAGTATTCCGTGTTAATTGACTGCTTCAGGAAAGGGAAATATAATGACTCCTTATTAATCATGAAAAGAGACATACAGCACGGAAGCACTGCAATAATTGCACTAACGGTTGAGAAATGTTAATTAATGAAAAGAACAATGATGTAAGAAATTAGCTAACATAATGCTTGCTGCTGATGGAGATTGTGCTTTAAACACATTATTTAGCATGGCAGCCACTGGATGTTGCCTTAAATAGCAGACACCTCTTACCTTCTCCTTCAGTCAGCTACGGAGTTCCTAATGTTGCCGGTGTTTTGGTTTTTAATGAGCCAAAATACACTCTCCAAAACTACATTTTCTGAAGCGTTTTCAGTTTGAACTTCTGAACTCAAAACTATTCAAACAGATTGACAGCATTTGACATATAAAAATATTATCCAAGTGTAAGAGAGCATGTTAGTGTTTGTGTGGTGGGGAACAACTTCTTGTTAGATGGGCTGAGCTAAATAAGTTTGCCAAGAAGATAACTGCATCATGACTTCCTTCCCCTATTAAATTTTTCCACTTCTTAACCAATTACCTGTCCCCTGAAGAGTTTAGAGCGAGCATCCTGTCATATTTGTGCCTAGCTTGATGTAAAAACTCGTAATCTATTAAAATGCAGAACAGTTCTGGCAACTAATCCAACATCAGTAGTATGGAGCTCACAGTCAGTAACAGATTGAAGGCCCCAAGATTTCCACCATTACTCTCTTGCACCTTTAAGACAGCAACAGAGTGACATAGCCATCATTCTGAACACTTTAGAGTAGGTCAAACTATTGGTTACATTATTGGTTGCCTAAAAGTGTAACTTATTTTTTCTGTTCAGGAACAGTGTTTGATTCTTATGGATGTATTCATATCTGCATGATCATTTGTGCAAGGAAATGTCAGCATGTGAGGCTTTCAAAAATTATTCACAAAAATTTTGTGGGAATTTTCGCCACCTAAGGCACATGTTATCTTGGCTGTATGACTAGGGGATGGTACTAATGTATGACAAAAGATAAATAAAGGTAGAATAACAAAAGCACTCATTTTAGCTCTACTGTTGCAAGCATAAAGTTATAGATGCAGGAAAAAATTAAAATTCTGCTAAAGACATGCTAAATGAACGTCCATCAAACAGAAGATGCTTTTATAAATAATAGCTCTCAACAAGAGGCCTCTGTTTGCAATAACAAGACAAAAATACATGCCTTAAATCAGTGGCATTGCAGTAATCTAAAATGATGATAGAGGGGGAATCAGTCCACGGATGTATAATAATCCAACAGTGCAGTGCTTCATGCATCATAGACAAGGACAGGAATGGTTTCATCCCTCATCCCTCCAACCCATGTGCTGGCCTTTGTTGTTTTTCCCAGGGCAGCTCTCTTGTGGCCATTCCTCCACCCATGTGTTTTATTGCTCCTGAATTTCTTTTCCAGATGGAACATCCTTGGGCTCCAAGGTGCTCTCCTCAGCTTCTTCATTGAACCCATGTACTTGCACAGCATCATTGTGGGAAGCCTCTATCACACTGGTCACCTTTCCCGGGTAATGAGCCATAGAATAGAAGACATTGGTCAGCTGCCAACTTCATACCGGCGCAATCAGCTGCTTCTCAGTGGTAAGCAAACACCTGCCTGCAAGACAAATGATGCCCTCTCCCATCACTAATTGTGCCACTCACCAACAGGAAAGTTTACTTGTTTGTAAGTAAACCATTAGCCCATGCCTCCTTTTTTTTTTTTTTTTTTTTCCTGAAGAGTATGAATTTGTAGAATGAAGAAACTGATGCATTTAAATCCAGTTCCTTTTTCACACACAGTGAGCACAAAAAGGACCAGTAGTGGACATAAGCTGACTAGGAAAACTAACACTGTACAAAGACTGCTCAAAGTGGAAAAAAAGTGTATGACTAAGTGAAAGATTTCTAAAAACCAGTGAAGAAGTTTTCAGTAAATTTTAAGTTTTACTCTCTCCCGTACCACTCTCCCTTACCCAGTGAGCACAAATATGTGTGGAGTCACGAGAATCAGCCCTCGCATCTCTGGTCCTGTGCATGCAGCCCTGCCATCCATACCCCTTACTCGGAGCCCCCACTCCTTCACCGCTTGCTAGCCATCATGTTTGGAGCAGATGGCCATGAGAAAAGGGCTGTTCATTCGTGCAGGAGACCCTGCCTGCTCAGCAGACCTCTGCGATGCCTTGCTGCCATCTGACAAGGCTGCTGCCTGTCATGTGATCATCTCCACAGTTTCCAGCTATCTTTTGGGCTACTCTCACTGCCACCACTTCTCCTTCCCAGCCCCCATCCCTACCCCAGTCTCAGGTCCTTTCTATTCCATCACCCTGGCTCATGGTTCCTTAACCACCATCCAGGCAGCAGCTGTCTGGCCTCATGCCAGCAAAATCCCACCGTCTCTAATGCCTTCAGATTCTCACAAGGCATGTGAGTGCTAAGGACCACCAGTTCTGCACAGGATTAGACCCTTATATGACTTTTAGACTCTGATAATTTTTTTTCAGAAGGTTTCCCTGAGATGTCAGGGTTACAGAGATGGGAGGTCAGGATGCTTTAGTAGCGTACACCATTGCCTTTCAAAGTCCTCTAGGTTCCTCAGTCAGGAGAGTGCTATTTTATCCCTTATCTATTTCATGTTCTTTTTTTTTTTTAATGTGTTCTTGTGACAAAATTAGTTTGGCTGAGGCAGAAGTGATAGTTTAGCCACTGGGGAAATTCTCAGGTTCTGTGTGGTTTAGTATATCTTGTAAGTGTAATGTGCATGTACGTGTTATGAGGTGAATAAGTCAAAAGGCTTATCCTTTTGAACAGCTTATCTCCATTTTTTAACTCTTCAGTGCAGCTAGCCAAAGACTGTGCAATGCAAGTATGCAGGAAACTCTGCTTCACGGTCCTCCACCCCATGCCCCCTCCTGTCCCTCCTGCCCTGGTTCAGCATGGGCATGACTCAGCCCCTTCTTCCTTCCCACACCACATCGTAGGAGGGAGGAAAGGAATCACAGCTGGTCAGGAAAAATCTCCCCATTTCCCAAACCTGGCTGTTATTTTTGCAACACACCCGTTTGCCAGAAGCCTCTGCAGCTCCCACTGGGGAGGTTGTTCTCATCCTGTGCCAGCCCTAACTCATTATAAGTCCACCCATACATTAAGGTCAAAATCACACCCACTTTCACTGTGTCTGCAGGATATACAGGGAAACCCACTTCAACTGTTGGAGGACTGAAAATACAATAAGGGATATAACAACAGAACAGCTATTGCTTTGATGGGTTGGCCTTGCACCGTAAAAGTAATGGCTCATACATGGCCCAAGTGCGCATTTATGCCCAAGAGTCATTGCCAAAGATTTCAAGGGAGGTAGAAATGTATCCGAGGGCTCTTGTGTAATTTTAAATATCTGCATGCTTCATGGCTGGGTTCCTCCCTCCCAGAGACTTCTGTTCGGAAAAGCTTTTGCTTTGCTTTCGGTTGTATTTGTGGGCTTTCTTCAGCCCAGGAGAAGCAGTGGGAGGAATCTGTCTCTCTCTGTCTACATTGTTTTTGTCTCTGAAGCCATTATTTGTAATCTTCCCTCCCCCACAAATCCCAGGGATCCAATACTGCTTAAAACTTACATTGCTGAGGCTTGTGCTGCATTTCTCTTACCTGGAAAACTATGCTGACAGCATATCCAGTGACTAAGGAGATGGGCACCTAGCAAAAGCCAAACCAAATGCATTAGAGACCAAACCTCAGCAACCTCAGCCAGAAAACTCCACCTCCCATGCTCCTCTCAGGGATCCGACTAGCCAGGGATTTCAAATTGCAGGACTCCTTCAATTATAAGGATGCCAATTTTTTCACTTGATCATAGTAGTACAAACATTTCAATGGAGAAGAGAGTCACAATGTGGGATGAGATAATTCCTTGGCCCTACAGAAAAATAATCAGTGAGGTTTTCCACTCGCACCAGTCCAACTGGAAATCCACTCATTCACTTGGATTATTCTTGGGTGTATTTTTTTGAAGAAAGAAAAGCCCTGTGTCATTTTTATTTCCTTTTCTCTTAAGATTAAAACCATTCTAAATGGTATCCTGAAGAGGCATGAGACTTTGCTGGGAGAGAGGGGAGAATGAGGACAGATTTCAGTTCATATACCACAATATTCAAGTTTATATTATTTGTACAAAGGCTTTTTCTTTCGGTTTCTATGGTCTCCTATTGTACTCTGTTGTGTTGGTTTTAAGGATGATGTTTTACATAAAGGAGAGAAAATGATCTAGATTATTTGGGTGTTACCTTTCAAATAAAATCAGAACAGCTCTTTTTCAAAAGAAAAGCATGAAAAAAGTGTTAAGTATAAAGTGTAAAGGATCAAAAACAACAATCAGAGAATATATCTAGGCTCTATATTTGCATCTGTCATGAGTCTCATGGTGTTTTCTTTAAAGCCTCTTCTCTTGCATTTGGAAAATGATGTGAAAATATCTTCTATTTACTTAAATACATGTACTTATATATGATAGCTGGGAAAAGAAAGCATGAAAGCCAAACCAGCATGGAGGGTGTTCCAGGCATTGGGGGAAGCTCCCAGGTGTCACAGAGGTCCACCAAGAGCACAGGTCCCAGGCTGGGCGGGGGCTTACATGCCCCACCTCCCCACTGATAGGCACCCACAGCCTGCTCTGTCCTCCATACAGCCTTTCCTTCTTTTCCTCTGGTCAGTGTTTTCATAGCATTTTTATTGCTTTAGTGGACTGTGGCAACTTTGCACAGCAGGGTGTTGGCTCTCATGTCTTTTGGCACTCAGTTCCCTAAGCTTTTGGGTGCTATCTCAACAGAGAATGGTGCATAGTGTCAAACAGCCGATTTTGATCTGTTTGCATCTTGTTCTGTATAGAGGTGTTTCAATAAGTACCAGAGAGCTATCTGATTTTCAAGGGCTCAGTTTATATCCTGTTGCCTAGGTGAACTGGAGTTTTAGATGCAGACTGATCTGTTATCTTGGGGGGGGGGGGGGGGAATTGAAAGAGGTATTAATACAACATGAATGTGTTTACAAATCCTGAGTGAGGTTGTGACTTAGCTGTAACTCTCTTCTACACACAGTAGCGAGTTCAGTTCCAGTGACTGAGATGATTTCTGCAGTTCCAGCTTTGCCACCAATACAAAGTGGTTGTGCCATATAATTTTTTTCCCTTCAATGGCCACCTCTCTCTCTGTGTGCATGCTCAGTTCCATCTGGCTCTTGCAGCTCCCTCCCAGGGCAGAGGGGACAGGAGGAAAGAGGGAGCATGTCCCTCACTGACATTGCTTTCCATGATGATGAGAGGCAGGATGCAGAAGCTGCACACAGAGGCAGCGTCCCTGCCGCAATGGACCCTGCACAGCAATCCACTTCTCCCACAGTCTCTCTCTAGAACTTACCAAGCTCAGCATGTTTAACATGGTGACAGATGCTGCATTCCCACCAGGTCCCATCTCCTCCCATTCTGCCTGAGTTCAGCAGATGCTCATGGTGTGCATCCGTTATGAAAATGAGATCCCTGAGTGAGAAAGGGCACTTTGGAAAGGAGGGGCTTTGATCTCTCTTCTTTAATCTCCTCCTCTCTGAACAGCCCATATCAGTACTTCTCACTCTCTGCCAAAGTTCTTTGAAACCCTTTAGCAGAAAAGGCAAAGGACCTTTCTCTGTTGCCCTCCACCCAAGAGCAATGAAAGCAGGTCCCATCGAGCTGTGCAAACTGTGAGCTGTTGTTGGAGCTGCTGCAGGCAGTGGCTCCAATGGGAGCTGCTGTTTCAAAACAGAGATCCAGTCCTGGTGCTGGCTTGTGCCAGGATGACTGTGCCAGCTGCCCACCAGCATGGTCCCCACCTGCCTGCTCACCACAGTGGCTCTTGTTGTCCAGGTTTGCAGGCAAGTGGCCCACACAGCAAATTAGTAGAGAGGGATTCAACAGCTGGATCCAGACACATCGTCCAGTGCCCACATTTTCCAAAATATTCAAACTGCTTCAGGTCACTCTGTTTTTTCCAGCCTTGGAAGCTCCCAGTGTTGATTCCTTGCTCCCAAAAGCACTAATGAGCAGGGCAAGGCAGAGCTCATTTTGTTGAATTTATCCTGTGCTGGAAAATAAACCAGCCACTTTCTTTATTCCTCTTATTTCCTTACAAAGACTAATCCCTCCCTGGTTTCAGGTATAAGAAATGAGAAAGTGACAGGAGTCACGGAAAGGTTGAACTACACTAAATAGTTAAGAAAAAACAGGAATTCACATGATTAAAAATAACTCTGTCTCATGTACACACCCACACCTGACCTTGCAGCCCTATCTGCATTTAGAGCCAAGGGAGATCTCACCCATGTAGGCAGTGGACTCCAATATGTGATTCAGATGTCCAAAATTGGCCATGTGAATGACACAGAGGTCATTCAGTCACCCCAGGTGATCAAAAACATCATCATTGTAGCTGTCTAAAATTAAATAATATGCATTTCACTTAAACATGTCCAAAATATTTTCATTAAGACACTAACTAGCTCTTGAAGAGATTATTGCACCCATACAAGGTAGGAAACCTGCAGGCAGACACAAGGTGAGGAGCAAGAGTTTTCTGTGTAGGTCTGTGATGTCTACAATGTCATTATTAACTTGGATCTAAGAATCAATCTGTGATGATGAAATGTATGTTTTGTATTTTCTTATCCCCTGTTTAAACCCCCTGTGATCTAGACTTCACATCACCACAAAGGCCCCAACAGTTAACAGCAGATTAATATGCTGAACCATGGAAAACTCACATGGAGGAACTCATGGCAAAAGCACTTTTCTGCTTTTTCCTTTTAAAAACCAGTTATCCCATTAAAGCCTTTCTGAAAGATTTCACTCAGCAACCGTCACACTGCTGTCAATAGCACGCACTACAATCTAACACTTTTCCTTAAGCTAACGAAAGGTTTGCCTGCAATGTGGAAAAAGATCTATTGGAATTTCTAAATTATGTCACTCTAAGGTAGTCAGCCTTGTAACATTTAACTGATGGTGACAACAGCATGTGCAGTGCACAATGACAGCACGTTCGCTCAAGGATGTCTCATGTGCCACAACGACACACCACATGTTAGCAGCCTCTGAAGGTTTTGAGCACTGGATGTTACTGGTGTCCTTCTCTCCTGCCAGGGGTTAGCCATGCTGATGCTCGGCAGCCTGGAAAATCTCCCAGTTTCAGTGTGAACTGGATTGTGGGGAACGCCGACCTGGAGGTTATCAATGCCACGACAGGGAAGAGGACCTGTGGGAGTCCCTCACGGCTTTGCAAGCACATGTTCTTCACTCGGTGGGCAAAGCTTCATGGCAAGGTGGGTCTGATGCGCTGACAGGACACTGCTGCCAGCTCTACATGGGCTAGTAAGGGTCAACCCTGTTTTGGTAATCTCATGATGAAGCTGCAGCTTCCACAGGTGTCCTGAGTCCCTCCTGGTAGGACCTGGGAGAGGATCAGGAGCTGAGAGCCTGCAGAGTCAGCTATGGGAGCTGAGTCCAAAGACAGCCAATGGCAGAAACCCATGTGGGTTTGGAGCAGAGATGGGTGTTCTGGCTATCCTTGGCAATGGAGCCATGCTCAGATGAGCAGTCAAAAGTCAAGAGAGTGTTAAGCAGCCATACAAGCACAACTGGGTAATTTTTCATGCATCTCACCCCAAGTATCCCTTTGACTCTAAGGGAAGTATTGAACTCACTAAGTCTCAGAAGCCTGAGTGAAGTATTTCTCATCACCTTGGAGGCATCTACCTCACTTCACTGTTCCACAGGCATTTAGACTCTCAACCTAAACGACTCACAGTCTCACCCAAGTGAGCTGACTAAAGCAGGTTTGCCCCTTCCCCTCCTCCTCCCCACTCTCCCAGATGTGCTGATAAATCTATACAACAATACAGCTGCTCCTCTCAAGGTGAGTGGCCAGGTGCTGAAGGCTCTCTGATTTCATTACACTCAGCAGCAGTACAATTTAACAGCATTAAAACTACAGGTTGTACTTAATTAAAATGGCCATCACCCCTTTACAGCCCTGCTTTCTCTAGGGAAGATAGCCATGAACTTCCCTTATTTGAAATGGCACTGAAGTCAACCTGCCCTCACACTTCAGTTACTTCCCACAGACAGGAGAGAGTGTCAAGATAGACAGATGTTGAAAAACTACAGGGTGGAGCCTAGAGATGTAGGACATGTAGGAAGAAGCTTGATGTGGAATAAGGAAATGTTCCTCTCGTTATTCCTTGTTCTGGAGTCGCCATTTCTCCTCTTGCCTGACCCCTCAAGGAAGTGCTGGGGGAGAGAAGGACCCAGATACCAAGGTGGTGAGCCTGACCCCACCACTTTAGGAGGAGCAGCAGGGCAAATGCAGTGTCTCTTCAGCCCACCTACTTTCACTGCTGGAATATTAGTTTGCTATAAAGCTTATCAAGAATTGTCCTGCAGTCCATGTAGAGTGGGAGAAGATGAGGACAAGAAAAAATTATTTTATTAAGTGTCAAAACCTTTTTCCTGTTGGGAAACGAGTGGAAAAGATAAAGGCAGAGTTGATGGCAGGGAAGTCTGGAGCCACTTCCACAACAAAGTCATTCAGGAAGGCAAATGGACAGGCAGGGTGGAGAGGTATGAAGACAAACCCAAAGGGGTTGTTCTGCTCTGCAGGAGACCCCAGGGAAGGAGGCTGGTGAGATTCATTCCATCCTGGGCAGCGGCATAACCTCACAGGGACCTGGGAGAGAGCCTGGGAGGGAGCAGAAGGGACCAATGTAGCTTCATGCCCAGGTCTCAGTCACAGTTTGGTGGCACAGGTCCCAGACTATTTCCTGCACAGCAGGTGGCATGGGAAGGGGTGTGAGAAGCACTCCCACTGCCCCCAAAATGGAGGGATCCTCACAGGAACAAAACCTGGGGCAAGCTGGGCCCCAGGGCAGGCTATGGCCAGGACTATGGCCAGGAGAGCTGGCCTGCACATGGATCACACCATGGGGCTGGGGTGAGCAGGAAGGAGTAACTCATGGCTGGGCAGGGCACTTTGCTTTTGACAAAACAAAGCATTTGATAATGTCATCGGTGTCCACCTCTGGGGTACAAAGGGGCAGCTGGAGGGGAGCCACCCCACCACCTGCCAGGCCAGCTCGTGGCCCATCGGCACCCGGGCTGGCAGCATTGCCCTCCCTTGCCAGCTGGGCCAATACACGCCCGGCCAGAGCAGCCCAACAGTGTGCTGGCACCACACAGACTGGAACAGCTCATTTCAGTCTGCGCATCCGCCTTTTCCTTTAATCTGCCTTTCAGCATTTCTCCTTTTTAGAGAGAAGGAAAAGAGTATTGCTTGCTCACCAGGCTGTGCTTTGAGGGCACATTTTCCTACAGGGTGCTATTTCCCTGGCTTGTAAGAGCTGTACTTTCACCCGTCGGCTTGCTCTAAGGCATTTTCCAGACTTCGTTTTCTTTCATATAATGTCAAAGCCTCACTGCTCGTTCGGCACTGTTAAGACTTGGGCGGGTCAGAGGAGGTTGTTTATTTAGTCCTTCTGCAAAGCGAAGGGTGTCTGCTCCCTCCTGTGTGCTCCAGGTGATGAGGGGCAGTGGACATGTGGCGTTGTCTCCCGAGGCAGTTCCCAGCGTGCGGCTCCAGTATCCTGACAGAGCACTCACTTCTCCCACACCAGCATGAATCCTGATGCCTAATTTCTGCCCTGTACTGGGCAGGTTTCACAGCATTTCCAACAATAACAGATTAAAGAAGGAAAAGGGGAGAGTGTAGGCGGGGACGCTCCTTCCTGAGTCTCTTGGCATTACTTGGAAGCACTGACCTGTTCCACATCCCAAGCTAAACTGAGCACATTCTTTAAAGATCCCCAGAAAGGACTCTTTTTCTATTTTTGTCCCTAAAAATCATCTTAACTGAGAAGTGGGGTTTTGCCTTTGTAAAATACACCAAGATTTGCTACTGCCTGTGCCCACTCCAAGGCAAAGCTGTTTACCCCATTCCTCTTTGCCATGGCTGGAAACCGTGTCACAGGCATTTATTGCTTCCCTGTTTTTATGTTGTTAAACCAAAAGCAAACACACAAAGCACAATGATTGTTTGTTGCTTATGAAATGTAGACAGGAAGATTATACAGCTACTGAAGCCTCCTGTTTCTTTTGGCTCGTTGGTTGATTTTTTTATTATTTCATTTTTTTTCCCCTTCCCTGATTTTTGTTCTGCAGCTGAGCACACGAATACCAAGCCATGGAGACATGCCATCAGTGTACAGTGAGGCAAAGCTGGTGGCTCAGACGTACCAGTCTGTCAAGCAGCAGCTGTTTAAAGCGTTTCAGAAAGCCGGTCTGGGCACCTGGGTGAAGAAACCCCCAGAGCAAGATCAGTTCCTACTAACTGTATAAATCACTTGACACCTTTGCTACAGGACTGGATCAAATCAGCTGGAGAGAAAGCTAGGCAGGACACGTGAACCGAGAGAATTGAAGCAGTTTGAGATTTAGTAGCAACCTCCGTGGGAATATTTGCTTTTAATTCTGTATTGGAAATACGTAAATAGAAATGTGTCTGATGCACTGAACTCGAATTTAGAAAACTGCTTTCTCATGATCCCTTCCCAAGAATGCACCTGTCCAAATTATAATGCCACTCCCACAAAGATTCTGCATTTCATTGTTTATTGTTGTTGGTTATTATTGATTTAAGGCATTAGCATGCCACCTGTCTGATCCAAAATAGCATTTGTTTTCCCTCACACAATCAGTGAGAGTCATCACTGAATAATGGAAAATAGTGAGCAAAGATGGAAGTACCCCAGGCACACAGCATGATAGCAAGTCTCGGAGCATCCATAATAATCCGCAAAAAAGGTGTCTAACCTCTATGCAAAAATCATCCTGTTAGCTTTCTAAATCTGTGAGAAAGAATTTGGACCTAAAAGATATGCAACATTTTTAAACTCTGTTCTCCAGTGCTGGCTCTGAGCACAAAGCCGGGCATCAAGATTCCCCTGGTTTTTACACTTATTCCCTCTGATGCTTTGGACGAACCACTTCCCACCAAATCTTCAAATCTGGCCACAAGTTTTGCATGCTGAAAATTTTAATTATCTGGGCCCAGTTCATCACACATGCCCTTTAGACACCAGCCAGGATGCAGATGCTTGTCAAGAGGGCAATTCAACCCTGCGCTGCCTGCAGAGGTGCACAGCTCTGCAGGGGCTGCCAGTGAAGACCAGTGTGAAGATGCTCCTAGCCCTGTGAAGATGCTCCTAGCCCTGGAGTGTCAGGTAGCTGCCTAAAATCAGGCAGGCTGGAGCCAGGACCCAGAGCCACAGATTTCCAAGCTTCTGACAACCCCCAGCTCTAAATAAGTGGGTGTGAGCTCAGGATGCTCCATACATCTGAAAAATCACTGGGTTGGGTAGCCACAACTAAGACACCCCAAACGAGAGAGCACATTTGATACTTGGCTCTCTCCTGCCTCAGTTCCTTCACATGTCAAATGGGGATAATAATATTTAACTGCTTCACACTAAGAAACTTGTCAGGATCAAAGTGCTCTGGTCATATGCAATGGTGTAAGCCAGATTCTGTCACTCTTACAGTGAGTTTTACCCCTCCACATAGTCCAATTGATGTATGTGCAGCAGATGCAACTACAGGCTTGGGCAGGGTGGGTAAGGTCTTACTCAATGTAAGAGCTTTCAGATTCTAGCTCTGTGTAAATGCCAAGTATTATTATTATTCATGTTCATCTGCAGACTGAAAGGCAGGTGGGGCTTTTCAATTAGGAGATGAGTAGTACCAACAGTTAAATATTTTCTTCACAAATGTTTTCTTCATGGGTCTGATATAACCTCATCTTTGAACCATCCCAAACTTCATCAGAATACAGAAGATACAGTCATGGGAGAACTGAGCTTTGATAGTCCCACTGCAGAACCAACCTTCAAATGCCCTGTACATTTCTTTCAGCTTTTGCTTTTTTAAATGACAGGATTTGCGGGTATATAACTACTGTTTTCTTTTTATTCCTGTGATTCTCTTTAAATCTGTATATAACATGCTGCTACTGATTTGTGATAATTGTCTTGGTATTTTCTCAGAACTGTCAAGCTGAGTTACTTTTCAAACAACACAAGGCTCATATTTTTCCATGTAATTTCCTTTACACGGGAAACTGTTCCTATCAATAAAGATAGATGCTCTTTGTATAGGGTTTATCATGTTTGGAGAGCCATATGCAGTAAATACATTGTTTATTGATGCCCACAATAGAATAGCTACAGTATTTTGATGAGATTTTATTTTTAGATTATAAACTACAAGATGTATCTATAGTGTCTTGTATAAAAATAATTGTGATAAACTAGAATTTTTAAATTAGATAAAACAAAGCTCTCCCCTTACAGAAACCTTTGCAGCAAAATAATACATTCCACATTAACTACCAAAAATATTTAAAAAAAATCCTTATAGTAGAAATAGCTAAAAAAAAAAAAAAAAAAAAAAACCAAAACAAAACACCAAAACCAACAACAACAAAAAAAAACCAACAAAAACCTGAGACGTTTCAATAATGGAAACATTTTGTGATAACCGCTTTGTCAATACTTTGACCACTTTGTCAGCTATTCTGATTAACATTCAGAGTATTTTTGGCACTTTCTGGAGCTTTCCAGTACCTCCACCTGGTCCCATCCTCTAACACAGCTCTTACTGGTGCAGACATCCGGTGTGATCTGGGCAGCAAAGGTGCCCAAAGGATCAGTGGGTGGACAGGGGATCAGGCCCATGACTGGAGGTGTGGGAGAAGCTGTGGGTGACACTGGCAGTGGTGGCCTCAGGGGCTCCAGCTGTTCCCACCAAGGGAGAGAAACCACAGGGCAACCAGAGAGGAGGACAAGGTTTCTCATGCGGAGATCCACAGGGCAGGGGGAAGCAATGTCTTCTACTTTTCCTCTCCAAGTTACTCTTTATATAGCACACAAGAGACCTCAACAGCTCCTCCTTATATCTCCCTGCCCTCATCCATCCTCCTCCAGCCCTGGCATGATGTCAACTCAACTAATGCATATAGCTCCACAGGCTGGTGTTGCAGCTACTGTGACAACAAAACACCGTGCCTGGTTATTTTTAAGGACAAAAAGGAAAGTGTGGTGGGATTGAATTATCCTTTGTTGCAAGAAATACATAAATGCAATCCTGGATTCAGCTGCCAGAACGAATTTAGTAGTGGGGACCAAACCAAGTTCCCACTGCAAGTGGGCGTCAGCTGATCTCATTGAAGACAATGGAGTTGCACCTGCTTGCACTAGGGTTAATATGACCTTAAATGTCTACTTCTCCTCATTACGTGCAGAGATAGAGTGTGATGGGACCACATCCCAGAAGCACACATGACCTATACACAGCATTTCCTGAAGCAAAGGAAAAATTGCTCAGTAGTAATTCTTTAGTGAAGATTCTGTACATAACACGCATGAGTGAATGGCAATACTGTACTAATGGATGTACATTTGTAATATTTGTAAAAAAAGAAACAAAAAAGACAACAAAAGAAAATAAATCTGAATTTACATATGTGAATTTGCTGCTAAGTTCTGTAAATTGCACTTCAGTGATACCTGATAAGTGAATGTTTCTGTTAAGTGAATAAAATGCCAAGTAAAATTGTTCTTTCACTGTTTGTTGACCATTTTTCACTGTGGCTTAGCAACCAATTTGAATGTGCTCCAAAATGCTAGTATGTATTTTTACACACACCTACTGTAAATCTATAGACAACATGTTCTTATTCCGTTTGGATTTGACGCATCCTAGGAATCACACATTTGTATTGAGAGATGGACGTGCCCGCTCATGTAGAAGGTGCCATACAGGGACACAGTCTTATCCTGGAAGAAGGGTGAACTGGGTCCATCTCTAATTTGATCCTTCCAGGTTACTCTCAAAGACCTCTCAATAAAAATTAAATACGTTTTTGCAGACTCACATTTCATAGCACTTGCTGTGTAAATCTGCTTAAGAAAACTAAAGTGATGAACAAAAGGTCAGTACATCTCTGCAGATTTCTTCTTCATTGGTGGAGTGGCCTTGGTTTACTCTTCCTTTAAACTATCGGTATTCAGCTACAGCAGACTAAAGTCACACTGAGCCCAAATGACACCATCCACACAAAGGTTTAACATGCATTACTGTACGAGCATCACCTGGTGCCTTGAGATGATTTCCCTCAGACAGTCGTCATAGAGATCACTGGTGTTACGGAAACCTCCAAAGCCTTTCAGAAGAGCCCACTGTCAAAGTATAAATACACTAACAGTGAAAATTGTCTAGAAAGAGATTTCCCTGTCCCCCTCCTTGTAAAGATTTGTTTCCAAGATGAAATTGAGCCCAAGAGTTCACAGAGAGCCCCATCAGTTCGCTGGGCCCAGCAGCTCTTTTTTTGCTCATGTTGAAGAAGTCAGTGCTGGACCCACATGGACCATCCCATTGTCCCCCAGCATAGCAGGGCAGGGGCTATGCACAGCTTTATTTTTCAGCTACAACTTTCCTGCAGTTGCATTACCTTAGTTTGGATCTATGTCATTAGGTATTTGGGCAGGATAAGGAGAAGTGGGGAGAAGAAAGCATTTGCAGGGTGAAGTTATCTGTGTGGAAAAAAGTCACCGTGAGCTGACTAGATTCCACCACCCACAATGGATATTTGCTTTGAGTAATAAAAGCAACAGATCCTCAGTATTTGTAAATCTCAAAGTGCATTTGCACACTGCTTTAACTGGATATGGGTAAAGCAAACCCCATAGTCTCACTCTCACCACAGCCTCAGACACAGCAATTACTTTCCACCCGTAAAAATGGTAACGGCAGTGTAACACTGTCCTAAACAGAAAGGAGAGAAATTAAACCAGCAGAAAGGCAGTCTGTGCTGCTATCCACCCTCCAGGTGATGAGCTTATCATTATTTTAGTGTTAAAAAATGTAAACACCCAAACTCTTAACTTGGCAAAACTGTGCATAGCGTTGGCTTTCCTCACAGAGGGCTTTGGGGAGGACGTGCTGAGACCAGCCCTGGTGCAGATGCAGGGAACAAGCACGGCTTTGGCCATGAAGGGCAAAGGGTGGAGATGAGAAGATCCTTACGGGGGCTTCCCAGCAGCCTGGAAGCCCTTCAGCCCACTCCTGGGCAGGTTGGCCATGGCTGAGTTCACAGCAGGAGGCTTCCAGCCTGTTTTCTTCTCCAAAAGTAGCTCCTACTGCCCAACCATGGCAGACACCGTGACATGATTTGGCTGCCGAAAACAACTACAAAGCAGTCATTAGGGTAAATTGTATGGATGGATTCTGTGTTTAACCTCATTAAGTTTAAAGGCTAAATACCAGAACTGCATTTAAAACTTTACAGGCATACACCCCAGCATCATCAGGCACAGTTATTCCTTTCCCAACTGTATACTGGAAAAACAACAACATAAAACATGAACAAGCTGATGTATCGACTAATAGAGGGCTTCAGAGAAGTGCCTGTTTCTCAAATAAAATAAATAAGTCCTTCTGCTGCAGTTAAACCTTGATAGCCATGCTTGTGTGTTGAAGAATGAAATAGCAATTTAAGAGCTTTTTAAGCCTTGTGATTCATTACCGTTGTGCCTACTTTCCAGCCCTGAGACCTGATTACTTTGGCTGGTTTCAGCTTGATCATGTGGATACACCAGTTTAGCTGGAAATGTGGGTAAAGTCAGAGAAAATCTGAGACTTTTTAAAGGGCAGTGATAGTCTGTTTGGATGCCAAAAAAAAACCCAAAAAACAAACAAACCCAAAAAACCACAAAGACATACAAGCACATGCACACATATAGACACATGTGTGGTTTCTTAGTGGTCCAAGGCCTCCTGAATAAATAATGTGGCCTTGGAGAAATGGGATTAATAATCATTACCTTTTCAGCAATGAAATAGTCTGCTCAAATGCTTCATTCAATCTGGCTTTCCTGGTAATTAAATCCTCTATTAGAGAAGTTTATGTTCTATTTTATCAACTTCCTTTGCAATACAGAATTACTTCCACTAGACCATTAAAATCTTGTTCTGCCATGGAGAGGAAAAGTTCCTGTTCATTCTCCTCTGGCCCTGAACAGATGCCTTCACAGCCTACACTGCCATAAACAATCCAAGCCAAGAAGAAACAGCTTCTTCCTTTACACCCAATGTTACCAAAACAACCTCCTCCAAAGGAAGATAAAGATATGAAGAATGGTACATACTGTAGAGTCTGACCAGTTCCTCTGATAGACTAACTGGTGCCTACCCCTTCTCTTGCAACCTCAAAGTCACACTCAGGTGTTAGCACAGGCTGTATTTGACATATCACAAAGGAGGTGGTTTAGCTGCAGTACCCTTCCCTCCCAGCACCACCAGCCTAACTGCACCCAGCCCTGTTTTCCACAGCACATTCTTTGCTACAGATTGCTTTTATTTCATTTGATTTTAACAAGTAAATTGTTTACCCACTTAAGTGTTAACTATTAAATCTATAATGAGACACATTTTACTGTGGATTCTAAAGTAAATTGTTTCTTCTAAAGCAAATTGCTTGTTCACATCCTGTCTCAGTGGTAAAAGGAAGCATTTTCAGAAGTAACAACAGGTGCCAGCATCCCCTTGACACCACAGGCTCCTAAAATCCTGACCACTACACAGAACAGTGGGACTTGGGTTCCTAAATCTCAGGTTTCAGTGGGAGATATCCGAAAGGGACTTGTTAACCTCCCTCTCATTGTCAACACCTAAACCTCACATTGTTGGGTACCCAACCCCTGCTCAGCCTTCAGCATTAAATGTCCTCTAGAGCCTACACATCTTCTGGGCATGCTTTGCTTGGCTGCCTGGTGTGTGATCCCACCATGCTTTGTCTTGTCCAGATTCATGAACTGCACCTACATGTCCTACTTGTGGTCTTCTCAAAGCCTCTGCAAGACCACATCCCAGCAAAACAGGATTGTCTTTTTCATTGAGTGACCCAACTGAAAAATCCCTCAGGCTGCTGTCTAAAGGGACAGGCAAGTATCGTAATCACTAGAAAGTCAGGCACTCGAGAAGAAAGGTATGGAGCAGATGAGTCTCATGTTTATATCATTTCACAACATACAGAAGAAGCTAAATATTTGTTATTATCATTTAATAACCTTTTGGCATGTGAAAGAACAAAAAAGACTTGATGACATAGCTTTTTTTGGGATACTTACTTGGGAAAGGTCTAGGTTTTACCCTCTGAAGTGAGGAAGAGATGAACAGTTGCAGACTCCCAGATGGGGAAGCTCCTGCCCTCCAGGCAACGAGTTCACAACACATGAAAAACCTTCTTCGTTCAAGGACCATCTTCACCTTAACCACTTCATCCACCCAGAGTATAAGTGTTCAGTTTTAATCCATTTTCTAACCTTCCTGAATAGAGAAAAGTGGCTTGTAAGGTGATTCATGCCACTTAACACAGTGTCTAAAAGATGTGGAGAACTTGCCCTCTGGAGGGTCTGGCCTCTTCCCACTGATAGGAGACGGAACCTGGACTTCTGCATTTGGAGGACTGCCCATGGAGAGGTAACTCCCAGACAAAGAGTCTGCAAGCCACAGGACCTTCTGTTTCTCCATTTTAAAGGGCAGTGACAATTCCTTGTCACAGGGAGCTGGCTTTTGAGTATTAATAATATTAGGCTGTAAGAAAAGAATACAGTACATCTATATATGAAACAGATTGATCAGCTTTTAAAGTTAAATTTGAACACTTTCAAATTCTGAAAAGAAGGTGTTCCAGCCATAAGTTTTGGTGGATGATTTAAATGAACATATACTATACATATTTAGGGGTTTGGTGACAGAGTTTATTCTTAACATGACTTTGCTGCCACTGAAATAATTGAAACGGTCATTAGTGGCAGCAAGAAACAGGGTTAGGTTGATACCAAATTCATGTTTCAACTTGAGAGCTAAGAGAACTAATTCAGTAATGAACCTTTTTTTGGTGCCAAACCTTGGTTCCTAGCCCTGACACATCTGTACTCACTGAAAAACCAAAACCATTCATCACTGCCTTCTGAGCCTTTGCATTAGAATTTCCTTGTGGTGGCTCAGCATTTCCCAGATCTATTTTTTTCATACCAGACCCAGTAACTCTTTGACCCTCTAACAAGTGGAAATACATTTGAAGAACCTTTCTCATTATTTGAAACATTTGCTGTACAAGTTCAACTCTGTTTTCTGTGTGCAGCTTTCCTAAAATTTTCTTTTATCTTCTTGTTCGGTTACTCAAGGGGTGAGGCAGAGATCAGAAGCAGATAATTTTTCTGTTTGTCTCATTGCCTACTGGTCTCTCTTGAAGAACTGTGGCAAAAGTGAAGATTGAGTCATTCTGAAAATAACCCCTTTTTCACTCAAGGGGGGGATGGGGAGATAACTCTATCCCACAAGCCTCTGTGAAATGTACAAAAAAAATTTTGGCTCACTACACTATGGGATTCCCCAACTAAGGTAAAACTCTGCCACCTTAATGCAAATCTGTTGATTTCAAAGGACTCAGACTAGAGTAACTGAGCAGAATTCAGTTTATGGAGGGAACTGGGGGGTTAAGGTCGCATGAAAAAGGTACATGAAAACACTTCATCATTCCCTCTCCTTGTACTTTCACAGTGCAACTCAATGATTTGCACCACTGAGCACCGAAGCAGCCTGCTAGTGTCTCTAGACAAGGCTGGCTGAAGATTACCCTGTGAAATGACATTAAACTGGTGAAGCATTTTAGTGCTTATGGGATTGGCCAGGGAGTGCCATACTTTACTCCTGCTGCTAATTTCTCACCTCTTTTGTCATCCTTCCTCCAGTTTTCATGAAGGAAAAGTTCTATTCAGTCATTGCAGGTAAGATTAGACAGACCTTCATGGGAAGATGGAAAGGACAATTTAGTGTGGTCCCCCACATATCACAGCAGTTCAATACCTCTGTCCCAGGACTAGGTCCATAATGTCATTTTAAGTCTCCATAAACATGGTCAGTTTCTGCTGCCGCATCTTTTTTCTTGCCAACTCTTACTACAAATTTCTGCAACAGAAAGCTACACGATCATGTCCCAAACCAACTGTTTTCAGTGTCATAGTGCCACTGACATCAGGCGTTTTGGGGTTCCTCTGCTAGCACTGCTGAGTACCTGCTGCTAATATAGAAAAATGTAAAACAACACATGAAGAAACAGTAAATCGAACTAAAATACATCTTAAATGAAGCAGCTCTCTCCTTCTTTTACAGGGAGGTTTGTAATAGCTCCTGACTTCATTGTTATTTTTCTTATTATTATTACTGGCTGAATAGTTTGACAGCCTTTCCACCCTCTAACCTGTCTTTTTTACTGCTGGGGGGGTCCTAAGCCACATGGGGACAAGTTGCTGCAGAGATGCTGGGTGTGGAAATTACTTGGGTTGCCCTGTGTTTGTTGTCTTGTGCCTGTAGCAGCTGGAGAACTGCGCATGGCCCTTCACCTTCACCCTGCCCTGTGTGTCTGCTCCCCCACCTGCAACTGGGCTGTAGGAGCATCCATCAGAGGTGATTAATGTATTATTGCCACCGATGATAAGATAGATCATGCTTATGAGTCATACTGGCCTTTAATATCTGCAAGCCAGAGAAAAGAAAACTGCATTAATTTATATTCATTAAAATAAATTAAAATACTAGAGCCCTTCAGTCCTTCACATCCTTCTTCCCAAGCACTAGCAGCAGCAACCTACACTGGGGAAATGGCAGGACCTGCCCAGGAAGAGCAAGCAAACAAACCAGCTGCCTCTGCTTTGCTGGCCTTTGGTTTGCTTTCCAAAGGGAAAAAACCCTCAGCGTTTCCAAGGAGCTGCTGTAGCCTATGGGCCGGCAGCTTTGACATATATATGTGTATGTGCATGTGTGCATATATATATTTTTATATATTTGTTTAAGCACTCCATCCTACATGCTGAACCAGGACATTGGCGCTCAATGGCCCGTCAGCTGGCCAGTGCCTTCCCTGCCAGAGAAAGGGGGGTACAAGGCTATATGTCCTGCTGTTTAAGCAGTAGTTTTACTTGCATTTAAGCCAGGACTGCCTCTGAGAAAACCATTTCTCCCTGTGTTGTTCCCCACCCCATTTCCCTCTCCCTGTACTATACTGGCACTGGAGTCCAGGCAGGTGCCCAGTGATGCAGAGCAGGAAAGCTGATCCTGCTGAAAACCTGGTCACCTTTTCTTTCTCTTTTTTAGTCTGGGATATCATTTCAGAGCAGGTCCAAGTGCTCAGTCTGGTTCACTGCAGCACCACACACACACCTGTGCTGACACAGTGCAGAGGGCAAAAATGAAGGCAGGCAAAAGGGCCACTCTGCAAAGCGATAGTGATGCTACAAATGCAGGTGCCCTTACACCTTTAGACCAGACACACTCAGACCATCAGCCCTCACCTCCCTGTGAGCACATGTAACTGAAAAGACCTTACATATAACACTGGAGAAATGCATATGTTCATATGTGAGGTCTCTGTATTTCTCATAGCTCCTCACTGGAGAAACAGCTGGACTCCTTCTGTTGTTGTTTCCCTTTCTTGGAAAAAAATCTTTATATGTCTAAATATTTTGTGTGATGAGAGCACTATTTGCAGAATAAGAGATGCTACTGTATTGGGACAAGCTGGAAAATCTGCACATCGCAGCCCATCAGCAGCCTGTAAAGCATTCACCTAGAGCATGGTGCAGGGGGTTATTCATGTTGATATGTGGATGGGGGCTTCTTGCTGCCTGCTCTCACTGAAATACAATGGAGTAGTTCTTCAGACAGGCACCATGATATGAGCACCTACATTTAATACATTTCTGTCACCTGGAGAATTGTGTTTATTCATGGATGTAGTCATTTAATGTATTTTGGTTCTTTTTGAGAACTCTCAGCATCACTCACTGCTTGCTCCCTCCTTCTGCCTTTCACAAAGCTGGAGCAGGAAGGATGGGTGGTTTATAACCCAGGAAAAGGCAGGAGGCAAAACAAGGCCACATGCTTCTTTCCAGGCTTCAGGAAAGTCAGATGAATCTCCCTTTTCCTCCATGTGGGCAATAAACACTGAACTGTTGTTGAAGCTTTCTTATGAATGCACTAGGGCTAGAATTGTAAGGGTTAAACTAGCAAACAGAAAACCCTTTTTTACCCCCACACCTGAAGTTGAGTCAATACCTGCTGTTAATCAACCAAATCAAATCAAAAATCAAGGCAGTCTTCTCTATCTCTGTGCGTTCCCGAAGGGCACAGCCACGCGATATAGGTTCAGCCAGCCTCACTGCTTGCTGCCCTGAAAAAGGGAAGATCCTTTTTTCTGCCTCCTGCTGCCCTCCTTTCCCTGCTCCTGCCTGCATCTCCTGCCCTCTCCCTGCCATCTTTCCAAACCACTTCGAATCACTAAACAGGCAGAAAACAGACACAGCAAAAAATAAGATAAATAACTCTTGGGCTGGGGAGTTGAAGTTGTTTTCCATGGGGTCAGGATGCTGCAGAGCCAGGGGACGCTGGGAGCAGGGCAGCAGAGAGGCATAGGGATGGGGCCACAGAGCAGGGATTTTCCTGCAACCTCATCCTTAAGCACCACTGGTTTCTGCCTTTTTTCTCCCCATCTTACAATACTGCATGTTTCTGTCTTTCCTCACCAAGTGCCCTGGAGCTGTCCTGGGGCATCTCCAGCCCATGGGGAAACTGCAACTTCCCACAAGTGCTTGGTCAGCACAGGGATGCCTCTACCCTGGTGACAGTGTAAGGCTCCAGGGAAAAGGGAGAAGTCAGGAATTCCCAGCCCCAGTAATAAATGACCAACAGTGGCATTTGCGGGGATGCTGGTGATACAAGGCTTTTGGAAATGCTGATCTCTGCATACAAGACAGTGTGTGAAACACATTGACAGAAGGACCAACCTCACAACAATTCCTGCCCCTTCCAGCTCCTCGCTCCTCACGTCCGCTAAGTCTGCCACAGCCTTTATAGGGCATTTCTTAGGCAAGGTTGAATATCTTATACCTAAAAACAGATTTATACATAGGCAAGATCGTTATTTTTCCTAATAGACCCCTATTAGCTATAGTACATCTAATCCATCCCCTGTCCTTACCAGAGTAGTGAATGGCACATAGTTTTTATACTGACCCCTTACTAATGGGAAACTGAGGCACAGAGTGCCATGGTGGCCATGGCAAAGTCCTGCAGGTGAGAAATGCCTCTGGCAGGCCATCCACCCTTTAGGCAAACACCTCACTTCTCCATGATCCTTCCTACCCCCCAGCACGGAGCCTGGAGCGGGGAAATGTTCTGCGCCAGGAAGCCAGAGATGGTGTACAATGCTCCTGTGCAGCAGGAGTACTTTAGTTTCTTTAATTGCCCTCAGGAATCGATTCCTGGGAGGGCTGGGGAATCTTGTTCTTGCAGGACTTTCAGAGTAACCTAGACAAAAAACCTGTGAGGAGCACAATGTATGTGTCTGACTCAGCCCAGTAGTGAGACCACCCTCGACCATTTGAACTGGTACCCTAAGTTGCCTGAGCAAAGCACCAAAATGTTTCCTTTCAATACAAACCTATCTGTGAAAGAAAAAAAAAGGATGGCAGCTAGCCAGAAAGGGTTTAAAATAAAACACATTAAAATTCATTATGGAATATTTAAATGTAGAATCTATTAGTATGTTATATCATGTTATGGTAAGTGATAGCCATAGCACGTTAGTAATGTATATTATCAACATGTATATACACACACACAAATTTTATAATAGGCACAAATAATAATATACTATGATGAACCACCTGATGTAACCCATATTTTTGGCACATCAAAAAATGACTAAAAACCCACAAAGGTAAAATTCCATGGAGTTTCATAGCACTACATATACTATATATATATTTATTTAAAGATTTATAAGAACAAAAGCTAAGAAATGTCCCAGTTTCTTCCTAGTGGCAGTTCAGCAATTTGGTCACCCTCGCACAGGTGAGCCATGGGGAAGAATCCAAGGTGGTGGGAGCTGGTCTTGACTCTCATGGGTTCCTCTACACTTCTGTGCTCAGGACTGATCTAAAATGAAGCTTCCAGGTGTACATCTCTCCCTGCCTGCCAGTAACTATCTGGCATCTTCTGTGTTTCACTGCTGGTGTATTTAGGTCCAACATGTATTTTTTCAAAACTTTCTATCCATCACCCTTAATGTATAGCTGAAGTGTTTGGCTCCAGTACATTTACATGGTAATTAAATCATTAGCCTGGAGGAGGCATAACACATTAATGACTTTAGAAATGTTGGTTAAACTCCAGTCCTGATCAAAGAGACCAAAATTTATTGTCATTCCTCTAATAGCCATGTGGTAACAAAAATGAAATCAATTTGATGAAGATAATTAGGTTCCCATCTCCATCACCACACGCTTAGTACAATTAGGTAGAATGAGCTTCCCCTGCTAGCAATATGATACTGTTAGTACAGACCAAAATACTTCAACAGCACCAGCCAGGAAACACTTACAGAAACAACTATTTTTTAAATTAGAAACTGCTGGTTCCTCAGAATCTGAATTCTCCCAGGAGTCTCCATAACACACACATAGGTTCTGGGCAGAGCTTATGGATGGACGCTAGCAGAGGTATCCCCTAGAGTGAAGGGCATCATTTTAGGACCTTGCCTGAGGTGTTGGACATGCCCAGTCGGGTCCTGGATCTCCCTTGAGAGCAACCTCCTGTTCCTGGGGGATGTGGAGATGGTGCCTACCCCAGGGGCACTGCTGGTCCCTCCCTGCTGAGCCATGACCATCACAGTGAGTGGGGTCAGTGGTTTTTCAGTGATCCTGTTCGCTGTGTCCGAGCCAGGTGTGGGAGGATGCTGAGGCAAAGCTCTGCAGGGAGGTTTGGGGTCAGGGAGGTGGCTGCTTCCAGCAGGGTTGAGTCTGGGGAGCTGGATCCGCTCCAGGCATTAGCCCCTCCCACCAGCTGGGATGTTTGCAGACTCTACACCCCGTGTCTCCATATGCTGAGCCCTAAGCACAATTATTTTTCTCACTGAGAGGCCTTTGTATCAGCTTGGTGCTGAGCAGGAAAAGCAAATTAAATCTTTGCAGAATAAGAAAACCTTCTTCCAGCTCAGAATTGACTGGGCTCAGCATCCCTCTTTGCATCAGCTTCATAAGCCGAATATATTAGTGCCTGAGCTAATGAAATAACGGGAAACTTGATTTGTTAACATGCTCATTAACAAGCAGTCAAACTGCAATTCCAGTTTTCTAAAAAATAAAATATTCCATTTGTGAATATTCAGATGATACTCATTTAATTTATTCCAAATGTTTGAAAACTTCAATAATCGCATGGATTTTAGAAGAAATGACCCATATCTTTTCAGTGCAGACCTTCAGCTACACAATAACTGTTGCCAGCACTTTGAAACAGAGGTAAAGATTAAGTGACTTAGGAATCTAAGACTGATTTTTGGTGAAAGCTTTTGAAAACTGCTCTGAAAGTTTCATTCCCCGTCTTTTAATAAACAAGATATTTTGGCCCTGACATTATCCTACCACTTGGAAATGAAAGTTTGTATTTCCTCAGATTTTAAAATCCTACACAGTGTCCATTCCTAAAAAGCCAAACTTCCAACAGAAAATTATTTATTATAACACTTCTATGCAATTTCTCTCTTCAGACTTTTCAAAAAGGCCCTTTACAGAGTCATAGTCCCGTGTGGTGTAGGACATTTGACACAGGCTTTCCAACAGCATCCATTGACATCATAGTGAGGAGGATTTTATAGATGCAGGAAAGAGAGGCCCAGAGAAGCTATTTGCCTAAAATTAAAGCTATTTTATGTCCTTTTCTCTTCCAGGTGTGTCCCCCTTTGTTGCACTCAGAGTCCTCCTTAGGCACATTTTGGACAAAGACAACTATGTCTCCATGTCTGAAATTTCCAGCAGAGCAGGTCTGACTTCTGCAGAGAGATTCTGATGTCAAGCTAATGAAAACTGGTGGGAGAGGAAGATGAGCAGAAAGGAAAACAGCAGCACCAGGGCAGATAGGGCAGTGATCTACACCAGTCCCACCCAGTGACAGTGGTGGAGATGGGCCCCACATGTGCCAGTCTGCAGGCTGGGACTGTAGGCAGAAGATCATATTGCTCCTTGTAGAACTGAACCTCCTAGATCCCTCTTCTGTTGTTGCAAAGGACTCTGGATTACTCCTATCATGATGTATATAATGAACAAATTAATATAATAATAAATCATCTAAAGCTATGAAATGTGAAGACGTCATACCTGGCTCGGGAAGGTCCTGATGCTAGAGGCTGGGACAGTATTCTCAAGAAATATCACTGTCTGCTTGTCCTGTTCTTACACTCTTCTTTAAGGGCATCCATTGTCTGTTGTCAAAAACAAACAGTAGGGGTGTTGGCCCAATAAAGCCATTCTGCAATGTTTTTACACTAATTTTATAGATCAGGACCAAAGCAGGTATCCCCTTGGGCTTATTTTAGCTTGGTTTGTGGTTCTCATAATATGTTATTAGACCTTGCTAGACCTTGAGGCTGTTGTTTTGAGGTTTCTTCCAGGTGGAGCTACTGGTCTGTGGTGCAAGCAGAAAATAACCTCAACCAGAAGCTGAACAGCACAGTTTATGTGCAAGCCCCTATGTGTATCTGCCATAAGTACATCAGGAATGAAGGCTCTAAAACAATTAGACCCCAAAAAGGTGATATAAATCTCAAAGAAGAAACTACAGGCATTATTCCTGTGCTTAATCACAGTCTCTGGTATTCTCAGAGGAAATACTATGATGAATAAGGAGAGCAAATGATCAAAATTCTTGTGTAATGAGCCCTGTGTTAATTGCCCCACTGTCCATTGAAACACAAAAAGTACTAATGAAGCACACAGTCTCACCATCCCCAGACTGACCTTCACTAGGCCTCTGTCTAGAAGTTACGTATCCAAGAGAAACTGTGGGATACAGGGAACTCCAGTAAAGGGACTCCTTTCTCACCTGGAAGTGAAATGTCCTTCCCTGAGACCTGACTTAAAATGGGCTGTATCAGCTAAACCAAACTGTCAGCTAACAGCCAGAAGTATGAAATAATCCTCAGTTCCTTCCTGTGTTAAAAGGTGGTGCACAACCCCCAACCCCTCCCCAGCCATCACTCCCTTACCACCTTATATGACACTGATGTTCAAGATTTCACAGCAGCAGGAGGGAAAAAGGCTGGATTTTTTCTGTTTCAGTGGGACAAGTCATTATCACTGGAGCTCTGGGAGAGTTTTTGCTGACAGTCAGACTATGAGATTTAGGAGATACCCATCCTACCGAGTAAGTTAGCTGTAAGGCAGACATACAGCCCGCCATGTGAAGCTCACCAGGATTACCACAACCAAAGCCCAAGGTGGGTGAGGAGCATGTGCCTTCAGAGCAGAGGTTGGGCAACAAAGTGGTTCTGGCAATGCTGAGCATTTGCTGTTTATTCACCATGCAGGGTAAAGGATGGGGGGTATCTGGAGTTTCTGGACCTGCATCACCTTTGATCATCTGAACTGAAGCTCACTCTGAATGAGATTTCCTTAAACCAATTTTCATTTTGACACGACACCTCTGGTTATCCAGCCAAATGCCCCAAAACACAACAAAACCTTTGTATTTTTCCCACATTATGGATTCAAGCTGCAGTGAGAGCTCGCAGTGGGGAGAAGGACATGGAAAGGCAGATGTGAACGTCCTGTGCATACACCAGGCCATGAGATGAATGTTCCAAACCCATCCTTTCAACCAACACTGCACTGGAATCAGGTCTGGAGGAGCTGCCCTGCTGTTAGTTGGCAACAGGCAGTAACAACCGTTATACTTCCCCCTTCCTCTAAAACTCTTTGAGATCCCTAGATGAAAAGGTACTTCAAGTGCAAAGTATTTTTGCTTATAAAGTATTTAAGGCACATCAGTCTGACTCACAGAATTCATTTCAAACAAATGAACAGCCTATGAAAACATTTTATGGACATTATTTCCTCTCCAGCTGAACTTCATCTCTTGAATTTAGTCTTATGTTATGGTCTGATTATTCTCAGAAAGAATTAAATTGGAGGAGGGAAGAAATGAAGGTATTCCCTGGAAATCCTTTCATTTTATTAAAGCCTCTATTATTGCTTGTGTTGTGTTTGTCCAAACCACTTGTCAAGATTTCATTACCCCAATTTAAAACAGCAGCACTATGTCTAAATGTGGTTATAACTGAAAATGAAGGTACTCTGAAATATTCCCAGAGAGAGTAGAGCACGCTGCTTTTCTGAGCTGAGCTTTGAGAAAATAGGTTATAGATAACATACACGTCCATCCATCAAATACCATGCTACAAAACAGTACTAATGTGCTAAAAGAGAATTTACAGCCCCAAAACATTAGTGTGTCAGATAGAAGTTACCCTTTTTAAGCCAGGAATGACCAACGCTAATCAGTACAGAATTGATCAAAGACTATTGATCATTAAGGGCCAAGAGTGAGGCCTCTATGAGATTAATTAGCAGCAGCAACTTCTCCAGAAGAGCTTGTAAAGAAAGACTTGGTAAGAAATCAGCCCCAAAATGCATTGGGCCAACAAATCACACCACCTGCCCATTGACCTTGTTGGGCACAGACCACATGCAGAAATGAGGCTTGGGCTTCAAGGGACTGAGAAAGAAGGTTACAGCCCAGTTTACTACAAGGCAGGAGCAGAGCGTGCACAAAAACTGAAATATTTAAGAACAGATGACAAGTTGTCTGTCCAGAGCCGGCTTTCAGGAGCAGTGGTCTGAACCTTTCCCCTGTGTGACCACTTGCTTGAGATCTGCAACAGAGAGTCTCAAGCAAAGCCTGTCACCTTGGGGTGATGGCCATGGGCTGGGCAGAGCTTTGGTGGCCCTGCACCAGCTCCTGGACAACGCACATGGAAATACCACACTATGAACTTCATCATGGCCTAGCTCTGTGTTCTAAGAGGGTCTCATACCATCATTGTTATCACTGTATAAGATGCTACACAAGAAGTTTTGAAACTCAAAAACTGGGAAGAGAACATTTCAGATAAATGTTTGGAAAGTCCCATTAATTTAGGTGTCCAGTCTGAAATAGAAAGTTTGCCATATTTTTCAAAATATACTAGATATTAATACTTGATTTCTGCAGGTCAAGGTTTTATATTTCTTTAATAATCACATGCTTCAAGACAAACACTTAACTTAGATTTGACACACACATACACAAAGTTAAACTACTTCTTGGGATGATGTATATTTCAGTGTTATTATTAATCTCCAGCAACTATGTGTTCTTGGTATCAATCATAAGCAATATTCACGAGTGCAGCTCTACTGGTTCCATGCAGTTCATCAAGTTTATTTCCCACTCCCCATAATTACTGAACTTTTTATCATTCTTTCTCTGTAGGAACATATCATCTGTATTAACCACTTACTAGAACTGTATATATAATTATTCCAGTTATTTGAAATATACTGAAAATGTGTGCCAGCACAAAGGTAACTACTGCGAAATTCTGAACAATATACAATATCCAGAGCACAGTCAAGTGTTTCATTCCCACCTAGTGACTTAAATAAGTATACTTCTACATTTTGTTATAGCTTTCGTTATTGAAATCAGCTGGAGCCTGGGGTTGATTTCTATAGGAAACATTCAAATCCCAAATCACCTGAACTCAGCACTGTCCTACAACAGTAGTTTTGGCCCCAATTCAGAAAGTCAGCCCTGTTTAACATGTAGTTAAATTGATGCTTGAATGCTGGTCAATGAAATTGAATAGTTTATGGACTCCTGGTGGCAAAATCGTGGGATTTAGATAAAACTATGAAATAAAACTCTTGGGGAGGAACAAGAGCCAGCTACAACACACAGAAAGGTGATCCCTGAGCCAGGGCTGAAGGTGAGGATGGCAGGCAGCAATCCCATTGACAGGGGCATAGTCCCACCATCCCTGAGCAAGAAGAGTCAAGCAGCTCTGGTGATGGAAACCAGGGACAGCCACAGCACAGCAATTGCTGGGCAAGTCCATAGTGACAAGACAGGTCCATGGTCAAATCAGGAAGACAAGTCTTTGGGTCAGGTCAAGTAAGGATCAAGGGTGAGGGACTGACCTTAATACAACTACTAACCCAATGGGTGCATCACTTATGGATCAGCTTCTCATAGCTTCTTCTCACACAGCTCTCCCTCACAACATAGCCATTTTCAGAAACACCCCATTTAAAGCCACCTCAGCACCATACCCTGAGCAGCCAGACCCTGGGGGAGCAGGAAGAGGATGCCCACCAGACACCAGACTGGGCTCCAGTGGTTGTGATCACTGTGTCTATAAACACAGCTGGGGCGTGGAAGAGCTAAACCCACTCTTTTTTATAATAGACTAGTGTTTAGAAATGAGCATTTAGAGATGGGCATCCAATGGAGGACACGTACCATGTGCCTCTGGCAACTCTTTCCAGGCCCTACCAGCACACTCTGATTCCCTACCTCCCTACCCCCAGCTGCAAAGTTGAGTGGTTTCAAACAGCATCATCCTTATAAAACAAAAGGTCAAAACATTGCTCACCTTCAGCACAAAGTATTACCCATCCTCTATTCTCTGCCTGAAACCAGGAAGAGGAACGGCTCGGTCCTTCTCAGCACAGGCATTTCTAGCACAAACTGTGTCACCATTTAAACCCTCATCCATTCGGTGTCCAGGACAGGCAGGAACAGAGGCTCCATTCTAGAACGCAACAGAGGTTCATAGATCCCCTCTGGAAACCAGCTGCGGCCCCATCTATTGGACTTTAAAAGCATGACTTTCTGAAGGCTGAAGAGCTATTTGCAAGTCACTGCTTATGATCTACTAGCTTACATTTTTCTTTTTCTAGGAGCTTTGCATGATTTGCCAGTTAGAGGAGCACAAAATTGGCTTAATGACTGTATTCCAAGTTTTCTAAGGCATTTCTGAGGACTGTAATCTATAAAGAATATATGATAGTTTAGGTTAACAGTGTAAAGTGGCTACCACTTAGTCTGGGACTAAGTTGTGATAAACAGACCCAGATCACAGAGAAGAAAATAAGTATATGAAGGGTGGAAAAAAAGAAATAATTAAAGGTAGATATTCTGATTTTTAACCACCTCCCTCATGCTAGGAAAACCATGATATCTTCCTATAATTCAGAACTGCCATTGATCTGAATATATATATTCTGCTATAATGGAAAGAGATGTAAAAATACAAGAGGCTTTTGAATTTAACTTTGTGATTTTGCAAAATGTTTCATAAAGCCCTCCCACTTACTCCTCACTGGCTGGGAACAAGATGCCAACTTAAAACTTTGCACATATGCCTACAGAGGGTATGTGGGAATTTATCTCCCATGACATTTGCCTTCTTCAAGTCACATGCTTGGCATAAACTGGGCATAGGTACCTATCACCATCATGATGCCTCCGTTTTGGAGGGAGAGAGCTGAGATGAACTTTCTATGTTAACACTGCACCGATACAAGCCCTCGCCAGCACGTGCTGTCAGCCCAGGAAAGGTCCCAGGCACCCAGTGCCAGACTAAAGGCATCCTGATGTCAGAGGCATCCTGGACAGCAAATGCCCAGAAGAAAGGCACGGGCAGCAACGCAGGCTATTTCCCTGATTACTCCATTGATTATAATGATTGTGTAAAGCAGAGATCGAAGCGAGCTGCAGGCATGGCAGCGAGCGAGGCGGTGGGACTGCTGGTTACGCTCAGTTGCTGCTCCTCTTGCTGCTGGCTGAATGTTTAGGAGTTTATCTTGTTTAGGGAATTACAGAGCAAGAACTTGGCAGAGTAGACAGCATGAGACAAAATTGGTCCATAAGTTTACAGGGCAAGGTTTAATGAACTCTTAGAGTCCGTGGAGGGTACCAGTGCCTTAGGTGCTAAACATGTTTGTTTATTGCTCCACCAGTTCTCTGTTAGTTAGGGTTTATACATGTTTTGGCCAACCAAAACAAGTTTTTAGCGGATTTTTTGTTCTTGTTGTAATCCAGGAGAAGGCTTTTATTGGGAGATTGATTGTGTACAAACCAAAGGCAGTATTGGAAATATTGCTGTATCTGTATTAAAGAAATCTTCTCATAAAGTGCATGATGCTTTCCACCTACACGCTGCTTTTACAAGAGCAGTTTGGGCTATCCAAATATATCTAAGTGTTGGGTTATTCCCTTTCTGAAGGGAGCGAAAAAGATGTTTTTGTTGACTTCAAACTCTTCATTTCATTTGGGGATCTTTTTGCTGCTTAGCTAAAAGAATCAAAGACTGCTTAGTTACTTTGAAAAACGACATGTTACTTCAAAGCAATGCAACTTTTCAGGGGTAGAAATTACTTGATGGATTTGCAAACTCTGTCGGTCAACCATAACCACAACATGTAGTTTTGGGTGGCAAAGTACTTCTCAAATAAATATTTCCTAAAAAGACAGCAAAGACAAAGACTTCATGCCATCCTTAAAGTAAATCCTAAATGAGTAACAACAAACACCTTGGAGCTGCCTTCACCCATGTGCTTGTGCCAGTAACCTCCTACCGACAAAAAAAAAAAAAAATCTGAAAAAATCCTAAGGCAGGCACTGCTGTGTACTTTGTATAATCATCATGCCTAGGTAGAGGCTATGTGCAGGCTGGTTTACCTGTTTGCACTTTTATAACTGTAATGATTCGTGCAGTAAAGCGCTCAATTCGAGCCCATGACAGCCAAAGAGAGGGTCATTGGAGGTGTTGGAGTTACCACCTCCTGAAGGAGCTTTGGGGTTGTCCCAGCTGTCTCCAACTGACCCCACGTGTCCATCTGAGCACAAAAGGCTCTCCTGGTGAAGGGAGCTTATCTCACTCCCATTATGAACATGTACAGATAATATTTCTTTGAATGAGGCTCTTTCCATGTAAATCAAGATGGTTTTGGCCATCTGTTTTCTGCCTAGAGCCCAAAAGACAGGGGTACAAGGTCAAGGGAGAACCATTACACATTTCTACACAGTAAGGAGTCTTAACTATGCTGGGAGCTTGCAGAAAACATGTCTCTTGAGGGAATTTGAATTTTTTACATGATCCATTCTCCCTGGACAGAGGCTTGCCCTTAGGGAAGCCCTGTGCTAAATAGGACGCCCCTTAGCAAGTCCTGGGGGAAACCGGCATGGGGCCAGCACTGCCCCTGCCCATCTGCTGGTGGGTTAAGGCTCCCTGCATTTTAGTATCTCCACATCTCAGCATAGCTGCAGACTCTACCTGTGCTCTCCTGGCAGATATTACAGGCCATTTTGCAGGGCAGGACTGTCACTGCTGCCATGACCCAGCATCGGTGAGAAGCAACTGAGCAGAGAGGTCCAAGTCTCACCCTTCCTCGGCTTTGCAGCATGGCCCCAAGCAATGTGGTGCCAGCTCCAGACTGATATTAGCTTGATGCAAGTAAGGACCAAGCCCCCTGTATTCACCTTCAAAAATAAAACCACATTTTAGTGACTCCAAGGTAAGAGTTGTGTTCCTGATCTATGAGACACTAAAGTGTAGGAGAGTTTGATCAAACACTTTGCCTGATTAGTTAAAACACTTTAGTATCTTTAAATACTTAAAATATAAGCTTAGATTTTTCTTTTTTAAGTGCTACAGGTTTTCCATTCCCCTCTCCACCCACAGCGAGCATCAGCTCCCTTGCACCTGGGTTGATCTGGGCCATCGAGTCACCTTAGCACCTCAACTCACCAGACCCTGGTCCCATCTCCACCTCATCCCACCACCACCTTGTCCCACCAACAGCAGTGGACGTGCATCACAAGGCAAGCACCAGTCTAGAGCCCCCAGCCCATGGACATAGAGGGCAGGGGACACCCTAGACTCTGGGCAGAGCCATCCATTGCATGGTTTAAAATTACAGCTAGTGAATTAATAGATGTGCTAATATTTCTTTTGGAGGTGGTTGCATATTGGTGCTAGCTAGCTGTTTGCATCTACTGCATTCAACGTGCACAATCCCACCAGACTAGCACATTAAACTGGAAAACATCTCATGCCACAAACCTTCATAGTGTAAATCTAGCCCTGAAGAGCAACAGAAGCTAGTCTGTATTTAATGAAAATTATATAAAAAATAAGTGATTTACTTATTAAAAACAAAAAAAGCTTGTGTGCCTTTAAAACAGCAAAACTCTGTTTACACTATTATAATTTTCTAACTGTTGTGGAGGAAATGTTAATGGAAGAGGACCAGGTGAGTCAGGGGAGGGGAGGCTCTTTCCTTTTCATCAGCACATCTAAAATCATGTTACATTCATAGATGTTTTAAGATATTTTGTTGATAGCATTTTTCAAAACAAAATACCACCACTGCCCTGACAGACCAATTATATTCCCTTACAGTGTCCTTACAGGCACATGAATTATGAACCAACAGAGTTTTGCTTAACTCCTCAGACAAACTGAACATACGTAATTTTATTTTTTCCCATCTGCATATCTTGGCGTGCCCTCTGCTGGCATTTATTCCTAACGACACATCGTTGTGTGCTCAAACCTTCCTTGCTGGTAAATATCTGGGGCCAGCAGCTCTGCTCACCCAGGGAGAGAGAGTTTTTGGTAAATGCACATGATACAAAATTTCTGGAAAAAGAAGAACAATAAGTCAGGTATGTTAGCAACAGCACAGAACTTCGGTACAGCAGTGAGATGAGGGCAAGTCTCGTGTGGATGCTGAAATTGCTCTCCCCAGCCCTATGGGGGAGGCTGGAGGTGGTGGTCCCAAGGACACCCACTCAATGTCTCATCAAAGTCTTTGACATGGGCAGAAGACGTGGTTTGACAGCCACCAGGCAATGACAAACACCATCTTCTGGCACAAAACAAGCACATACCTGTTGTCCTTGCACAGCCAGAACTTTTCTTTCATTCTTGCCCAAAGTTTTTACATAGCTTCGTGTTGATTTACCCTTTGAAAATTAGTTAAACTGAAAAAATTGAAAGGTAAATACCTAAAATTACAAATTCAGTTTTGCATATTATTTATTAAATTATGCAGCTCTAGGGACAGAGTGTCAGAGATTTCCTCATTTAATGTCTTTTAAGTATATGTAGATTCCTGAAGAATTACTCATTTTTAAAACAATGAGATCCTTCCATTGAAAGGATCAGGGAGCATATGGGCAGTAAACTGCAGTCCTTTCCCTGCACCATTCCTATTGAAGAAGAAAAGACTTGTTTTCTTCCCAATTAAGAAAAAGGATCTGTCTCTGTTCTCAGATACCCCATGTAAAGCTGATGTTGCTAATGGAGCTACATCAGTATAATATCAGTGTCATAGAGAAGAGGTGGGCTTTCTTATGGGGAAAAATGGTGCGGCTTTACAGCAGTACTCTTGGCACACAACATATTTTCTGTGTAAAGCCCTTGGACAAGAGTTATTCTCAACACATCTGCAAAGGGCCAATCACTCAACAAGCATATGACACTGGCCCAGAGCCTGCAGATTTCTGACGGGCAGAGCTCACCTCCAAGTCTGGCAATTCACTGGTATCTCATGGACCCAAGAAACAAAGGACAATCCCCAGCCCTTCAAATCCTCCTGGCCCAGGTAGTCAGATCCCCTGGGGCAAGACCTTCCTTCCACAGCACTTGCGTGCTAAAAAAAAATCATGCTCTCATTCATCTTCTATCTGCCCCTCCACAGGTCCCCAGAGGAGGATCCCAACCAGGTCTTCATGTCCCAGCGCTACTGGTCTCATGTCCCCAAATTGGGGCTGACCCACATTTGCACCAACTGCCAGACCCCAGGATTGATCCTTCTCTTCACTGCACCATGGAAAGCACAGATACCCACAGCTCTGCTCCCCCAGAGACAAGGTGCTTGTGTTGGAGGCTCCAGCTCACCAGCCACCATCCAAACACACAAGGGGGTTGACCCTGTCCAAGAACTTACAATGTAAGAAAAGAAGACTAAAGACATGAGGGAATAGTGGCAGGATGCAAGCACAGTCAGCAGCAGCACCTTTGCTGTCCTTGGGCTGAGCACTAGGCTATGCTGCCTCTAACCCCAAATGGGGGAACAACTTACCCACTGTACTTCCAGAGAAATCAGTCCATGATACTCACCAAATATGTTGTGTAAATTACTCAGCTTATTGGCAGTTTCTTCAAGTCAAAAACTGCACATTTGATGGAACTACAGCACTGAAAATCTGTGCCTTGATAGGCCTCCACCAAGCTCAACTGGATTTGCATGATGGTTCAACCCACAGGATCAAGGTCTCCATCTCCATTTTGACATTGTTTATTTCCAGCAAGAGCTCTGTAACTTGTTGGCAAGACTGACAGTGTTTAGAGGTCATTTGTTCTGTTACATCTGGAGAAGAGGAGATAACTTTAAATACTTGTAATCAGCTTATTAACAAAGTGGATCAGAACTTAGATACCATTTCTCCTATGATTTTATACTTGTAAACTTCAGGAAAACAGGTTAGAGGAAAAATCAAAAGGATATTAACTGAAGATCAAGATCAAATTAAGCTGGATTAAAATAGCTCTACATGTTATCAAGTATAACACAAGGCTGTGTTGCAAGGTGGAATGGGCATCCAGATAAATTAATCTTTGGCCTTCAGTATGGGAAAATAAATATAAAGCCCTTCAGTATGGGAAAATAAATATAAAGTCTATTGACAGAGCAGCTTGGTTGCAGCAACACAGAAGCTGCTTAGAAAAAAGCCTGACATGTCATATATTTGGCTTTACCTTTCTCTGCCCCTTCAAGTCATTTTGAGACAGGAAGACAAGGCAGGGGAACCTTTTTCAGTGAGGGGGAGAGAACAATGGAAGGGGACATCTCAGTGGTTGTGGTTTTGTACTGGGAGAGCAGAAACATATTTCAAAGACAGTTGTAGGTGGTTCAAGGTAAAAACTCAAACAAGCAGATGAGACTCTTGCAAACACTTGACTGCTGAAAGCTCCTTGAGGCCAACAGCACTGCATGGAGGGCTGGCGTTTGGAAGAACCAGAGTGCATTTGGATACGTAAATATGATACTTACAAATAAGATACTTACAGATATATAACACTAAACGTAGTCTTCCTAGAGAACTTGGGGCAATGCACAGCAGTGCTGCAAACACAGTTAATGTCTTGTTGGGGGAGACCTTATCCACAGAGATACTAGAATGGATGTTCACCCTTTTGGCAAAGTCTCTTGTAATCAATAATAGAAACCGTGGTCTCTTTGGTAAGGAAAATAGTATTGCAATTTTTCTTAAACTTCAGTTATAAGGCAAACCTTCTAGGAGTTTGGCGAAGCAGATCTTTTTTTTTAAGACTCAAATGAACCTGATTTCTCAACCTGTGAAAACACCAGTCAGGATCTGCCTGAACTGAGACTCGGCGCCCACAGCCTCAGTTAAGTCCTCCTCAAATACTCGGGTGCTCCTGCCCCCGGTATCACAGCTCTGAATCATACCAGCTCCTCTAAAAGAAAACTGACAACATGATGTCACCCTCCCTGTCCCACAGCCCATTCCTCCTCTCTCCCTCACAGACACTGACTTTATTCAGTTTTGTCATCTTCTATCTCCTTCGCTCACCTTAGTGACTCCAGCCCATCACCCTCTCACCCTCCCCTGTGCTTTTCATGCCAGAGCTGATGTGAACTTCCTTGTTCCAATTCCCTGCGCAGCCACCTGCACCTGCTGCCACCAGCCCCAATGCTGCTGCTCCTGCAGAGCTCCTGGGGAATGTCGGACATGGTCCTCCTGCAGCACCACAGGGCCCTGTTACTGGTCTCCTTGCAAACACCACCTGAGCTCGTATACTGATGGCTCATAAACCCATCTCTCTCTAGACCTCTTAGTTCTACCCAAATTCTTGTTGTCCTAATCTCTCCCAATGCTCAGCTGATGCTGAAGTAGAGCAGAGCTGCTTCTCTCTAAGTTCTGCCTTGCTCTTAGTCATTACCTTTAGTTCAGAGTTTAGTTCTGGAATTTTCCTTTTTTTTTTTTTTTTTCCCACACCATCAATGAACCACCACCTTTCCCTGTTCAGCCAAACTAAAATGATGGTTCTGGTCACACCCCAAGTTACTGCAAATTCATTTCTTTTGGTCTCACATGATACAGCTGGAAATGTCATTCTCCTCTGACCATATCAGACATTTCCTTAAAAGCTCTGCAACATCAAAGGTTTGTGTGGTGTTTTGTTTGTTTTTTTTTAAAAAGGCTGCACAACCTCACTTGTTTTCACTGCAGAGGCATTTTGCAGCTGCTTCCTCCCACCTTTCTCTCAGCTGTTTGGATGCCCACCCAATCAGTCCCTGGCAATTACAGATACTTGCTACCTTTCCAAACAAGCCATTTTTGTCCAGTGCCTCATGCTGCCAATACTGTTTGCAAATCCCTTGTTATTCTCCTCCACCTTCTTCTGTCCCCACGGCTCCTGCACAGTCTGGCACAGTGCAAAGAGCTCATGTGAAGAGGTGGAAGGGGAAAGAGGGAACTTGTAAAGTCCTGAGGAGCCTGAAAAACATGAAGGGGAAGCCTCTGAGATCTGTGTGAGACTGTGAGCACCCTTTTACTACCTAATGGCTTCAGCTGTGGTGCAGGAGCAACCCTTGCCATGCCATGCTTGCAGGATGTTTCACCCAGTACTCCCTTACTGGCTTTAAAAATGGTTAAGACTTCTATATATTATGTTTGCAACAATGATATTGGGCTAAATAACCCTAATTTTCTGTACATCAGTCTCCAGAAGTACCTCTACCTACTTGTCTCTATTTCCTGCAGAGCAAAACTTAAGGATTTTGGATGGTCTGGCCTGCTGATACTCATATTTTTCTCATGAATGCTGGCTTTATGTGGACCACAGCTGAACTCTGCAGGGATATGGCACTAACTAGCTCTTGGTCTTAAACTTTCCTTTAATGCACTGTTCATAGTTGATCTGTTTATAGCTGCTTCTTTTAAGACCCCACCAGTGTGTTTTTCAAAAGAAAATACTAGTTTGACAAAATAAATCAAGTCATTAAAAATGCTACTGCAAACACACAGCTGCATGAACATAAGGGAGACTGCAATTGCACAAGAAAAGGACAAGAAAAAATTCAGGGTTTAAAAGGTAAGATATAGGGGCCCGTTATTCTCTAACTGTAAAATCAGACTTTGCTACAAGGGCTGCCATGAAGCCCTAAGCACCAGGCACACAGCACCAAGGTTTTAATGTGGGCAAATAATGTCCAAGTATTGAGAGTTGGACTTGATAGTCTTTATGGGTCCCTTCCAACTCGAGATATTGACTGAATAGGAAAGAGACTGTGTAAACCCTTGAAGGCATTCTTAAAAATGCCTCTCCCAGAAAAAGAGGGACTCCTGGTCAACAGAAGTCCTAGGGAGGGATGGTGCACCACCAGCTCTGCAAACAGCTTTCCAGAGCCCATTTTCTTCCACCAATCCGGTGTAAAAACAGACTCTTTCCTCCTGATTTCTGCCACCTGAATCGTATGTTGCTGTCGAAAGCAAAGTCCTTTATCTCCGTGTGGCTCCATCTCTCACTGGCACAGAAAGTTTCATTTTATGCCATTTCAGACACAGTAATTGACATCCAAGGTCAAGACCCTGTGTCTGCACCAAGGTAAATAAATGCTGTGCACTTGCTCTCTTCAAGGAAGTTGTATTTTCTGGTCAAAAACCATTTGGAGACAGAAGTCTGTATCTCCTCTCTATCACTGCCTTTTACACTTGTTTTTAGACATAGAAGATCCCCCTTGGTAGCTCATTTGCAGATGGGCTCCCAGTAGCATCCTCAGGTTAAGCACAGGAGAGATCTAACTGTAACATCACGATTTCACAGAACTATAGCATCAGTTTGAATGGTCAGAACCATATAAATACATACATTCAGTTTTGATATCCTCAGTTTTACTCATAAGGGCAGGACTGTGGGGAATTTTATTTTATATACATAAATGTACTTTCAGCTAAACCTCCAGTTTCCTTTGCTATGGAAAACTTATGCTATGAATTCTGCATGAGTAAAAAGATTTTTGCAAGAAGAGCAATGAGCATCTGAAAGAAGGTGTTTATTCACTAATCAGTAAGTAGTTATATCTGGAACTGATGCAATGTAGCTTCAGTTTTCCAAGAGTAAACTCCGAGTAGCCTTATATAATTTGGGAGAGAAAATCATCTCTCTGGTTTTCTTATATTTCAGTAAACCATGCATCTGTATCCAAGAACTTTTCAGTACATTAATTCCGCAACAACATAAAATATATACAAAATTAGGGTATAGTTTTCAAAAACAGGCACCTAAATGAAGTTTCTAGATCCATATTTAGGCCCATGAATCTGATTTTCCAAACTACTAACCACCTGCCAGACTGCGCAGAACGCTAATAAGAGTTCAGCACTTCGGAAAGTTGCACCACTCAATGACAGCATCCAACTTTTTGACAGCCTTCTGGCAGAGACAGTTTTTGCAAGCTTCATAAAACATGAAAGGCCAAAACAACATGTCCTGCAATTATCCACACTGCAAAACAATCTTAATTAATAATATCATCACTACTCCCTCTACCCTTAAACTGCTGTTGAAAAGTTTTGCTTTTCCCTTCATTTCTCCCTTTCCCCTGATGCTTTAATCCTGTACCTCAAGTTTTTATCACACTATCAACCTGATTTCAGTGGTGTTTGTTGTGTACTGTGTCAGATTTTACTCTTATTGTTGGGATTACTCACTGTACTATATACTAGCAATTACAGACTCAGAGGACACACACTGTTCCACTAAAATACTCAGGTTCAGTTCTGCATCTGTACAAGGCTGATTTTGGTGACATAACAAAGATTTAGATAAGGTTTAAAAAACTAACAAGAAAATTAAAATCAGATTTCTGCCTTTATCCAGATTAAGCACTTTGAGGAAAAAATATTCATTAGAAGTATTAAATGCTAAACCCACATAGGTTTAGAACATTAACTTGATGAAGTTAGCCAGTTGTTCTCTTTTCCATCCGGTAATGGCCTGAATGAAGGCACAAAATGCCACCTTTGTGTAAGACTGACACCATCTGTATTCTTAGGTGTGTATTTTCACCAAAAGTCATTGAGGCCTGCTGGAGTCAGAAGTTTGATTACTGAAGCCAAAAATAATCTTTTTACTTACTTGGATTTGTGAGGGAGTGTGTCAAATTTTGACATCTCAGAAAAGTGAAAATTTTAAGGAAAGGCCAGTTTCACCTTTCCCAGAACTAAGACCCTACTGAAAATATAGCAGTATGTCCATGATGTAATCTATACATTCTGATGCCTATATTTTGGCTTAGCTAAAGAGATTTTTTAGTCAATTCAGCCTAAATTGAATTAAACAGAATTAAGACAAGCATTTTGCTCTGAAGTCATGATCAAGTTTAAAATGCTGAACCTTTCTTTCTAGGCTGGCCACATATTCTCAAAAGGATCATGTAAAACAGCATCTCCTTCCAAATCAGTTGTTCACTCAAGAGATTTCCAATCCAGGAGTGACTCCTAATAAACCACACACCCTGCTGTCATACCTGGAGTTTGTAGGATGGAGCTTGTTTGTATGTAACAACATACAAACAGGAGGTTCCTGGAATGTGTGGAGGATAACTTCCTCACACAGCTGGTGAGTGAGCCGACCAGGGAAGGTGCCCTCCTGGACCTGCTTCTTGTGAACAGGGAAGAGCTTGTGCGGGAGGTAAAGGTTGGAGGCTGTCTAGGGTACAGTGATCATGAGATGATCGAATTTTCGATCCTTCAAGAAACAAAGAGAGGGGTTAGTAAAACTGCCACCTTAGACTTCCGGAGGGCTAACTTCAACCTGTTCAAGAGACTGGTTAACAAAATCCCTTGGGAGACTGCCTTGAAGGATGTGGGAGTCCAGGAAGGCTGGACATACTTCAAGAGAGAAGTCTTAAAGGCACAGGAGCAGTCTGTTCCCGTGTGCCGAAAAACAAACAGGCGGGGAAGGAGACCGGCCTGGCTAAACAGGGACCTTTGGCTGGATCTCAAGAACAAAAGGAGAATCTATTGCCTTTGGAAGAGGGGCCAGGTCTCTCATGAAGACTATGAAGATGTAGTGAAGTTACGCAGGGAGAGCATTAGGAGAGCCAAAGCACAGCTAGAGCTCAACTTGGCTGCAGCTGTTAAGGATAACAAAAAATGTTTCTATAAATTCATTAACAGCAAAAGGAGGATTAGGGAAAATCTCCCTCCTTTACTGGATGCAGAGGGAAACATGGTAACTAAGGATGAGGAAAAGGCTGAGGTGCTCAACGCCTACTTTGCCTCAGTCTTTAGCAGTGGAACTGGCTGTTCCCTGGACACCCAGCCTCATGAGATGAGAGATGGGGAGAGGAAGCAGATTGAGGTCAGCACAGTTGACGAGGAGGTGGTCAGAGACCTGCTACACCACTTGGATGCACACAAGTCGGTGGGACCAGATGGGTTACACCCAAGGGTGCTGAAAGAGTTGGCAGATGTGCTCACCAAGCCGCTGTCCATGATTTACCGGAAATCATGGCTAACTGGGGAGGTCCCATTGGACTGGAGGGTGGCAAATATGACACCCATCTACAAGAGAGGCAGAAAGGAGGATTGGGGAAACTATAGGCCTGTCAGTCTGACCTCAGTGCCAGGGAAGGTCATGGAGCAGGTCATCTCGAGTGCCATTAAAATTCATATAATGGACAACCAAGGGATCAGGCCTAGTCAGCATGGGTTTATGAAAGGCAGGTCCTGCTTGACAAACCTGATCTCCTTCTACGACAGGGCGACCTGCTTATTGGATGAGGGAAAGGCTGTGGATGTTGTTTACCTTGACTTTAGTAAGGCCTTTGATACCGTTTTCCACAACATTCTCCTGGTGAAACTGGCTGCTCGTGGCTTGGATGGGCACACGCTTCACTGAGTAAAAAACTGGCTAGATGGCCGGGCCCAAAGAGTGGTGGTGAATGGAGTTAAATCCGGTTGGCAGCCGGTCACGAGTGGTGTCCCCCAGGGCTCGATTTTGGGGCCACTCCTCTTTAATATCTTTATTGATGATCTAGACGAGGGGATCGAGTGCACCCTCAGTAAGTTTGCAGATGACACCAAGTTGGGTGGGAGTGTTGATCTGCTCGAGGGTAGGGAGGCTCTGCAGAGAGATCTGGACAGGCTGGAGCGATGGGCTAAGGCCAACTGTAGGAGTTTCAATAAGGCCAAATGCCGGGTGCTGCACTTCAGCCACAACAACCCCCAGCAGTGCTACAGGCTTGGGGAGGAGTGGCTGGAGAGCTGCCAGTCAGAGAGGGACCTGGGGGTGTTGATTGACAGCCAGCTGAACACAAGCCAGCACTGTGCCCAGGTGGCCAAGAAGGACAATGGCATCCTGGCTTGTGTCAGAAATAGCGTGGCCAGCAGGGACAGGGAAGTGATCTTACCCCTGTACTCGGCACTGGAGAGGCCGCACCTCGATTACTGTGTTCAGTTTTGGGCCCCTCACTACAAAAAGGACATTGAATTACTCGAGCGTGTCCAGAGAAGGGCAACGAAGCTGGTGAAGGGTCTGGAGCACATGTCGTACGAGGAGCGGCTGAGGGAACTGGGGGTGTTTAGTCTGGAGAAGAGGAGGATGAGGGGAGACCTCATCGCCCTCTACAACTACCTGAAAGGAGGTTGCAGAGGGCTGGGGATGAGTCTCTTCAACCAAGTAATAAGTGACAGGACAAGAGGTAATGGCCTCAAATTGCGCCAGGGAAGGTTTAGACTGGATATTAGGAAGTATTTGTTTACCGAATGGGTTGTTAGGCATTGGAATGGGCTGCCCAGGGCAGTGGTGGAGTCCCCATCCCTGGAGGTGTTTAAGAGTCAGGTTGACACAGCGCTGAGGGATATGGTGTAGTTGGGAACTGTCAATGTTAGGTTAATGGTTGGACTGGATGATCTTCAAGGTCTTTTCCAACCTTGATGATTCTGTGAGTGAATTCATCAGCTACTTCAGTGATCTCTGCACCATAGCACTTGAAATAGAGATTTTAATATATACAATTAAAATTGGGTCTATATAAGCAAGCACGTTTTTCCCCAAACAAGGACATTGAAACCAACAAGCCTATTCTTTTAAAAAAAATGTAAAGGAGATCTTTAACTTCCAGCCATTTCCATACCAGGCTCAGGACGTAAGCACATCCTGATATCCACATTTCCCAGTGAGCTCAGTCCCTGCTGCTCCTCCCTCTGCAGGCTGTCCCTGCCTTGTTCCCATCTCTCCTTTCCCTTCTCCTCATCAAGTCAGGGGCATCCACAAGACTCTGGCTCCCCAGGACACTTTATCCCCAGTTGACCAACAAGTTTCATCTTTTGGACATGCACCTCCTCCTTACCACTCTGCTCTCTTGTTCTACCTGGCTCCCTCAGCTGCCCCATTTTTATTCCAATTTTTCGTTCCATTTCATTATTCTTCCTGTTCCTCATCTGCAGTCCAAACACTTTATCACAGATTCACCTCTGTAGGTCTCTCATATGACCTTATTTCCTTCTCAAGTGTTGTGTCACCATTCCTGCATACACTAAGCTCCTTATCCTTAAGTTTGGATCCTTTGCCCATAACTCCTCTACAGCGTTTGAAATCATTGTCTGCTCCTCTCTGATGCCTTAAGTCACCTACAACACCACTGCAAATCTTGTTTGTCTCATCAGTTAAGGTGCACAGACTTGATTCAGCCTGCAGTAACCCCAAACCATTAATGTATGAAGCCTTCAGGAAACTTCATTATCAGAAATTTGCATCTGACCAATTAAAAAAAAAAAATCATGAAGATGACTAAAAGCACACTGACATCTAAGTCAGCTCCAAACATCAAGCCTCTGCTCCCAGCACAGGAAAGCTAGATGATCTCGTTCCATGTTGCTGCGCACAAGGATTTCTTTTCATTGGTATTGTGCTTTGAAATAAACACGTAAGTAAAAATGTTCTACCCTGGGGAGAGGAGAGGATAACAAATACAAGTGGGAGAGGGGAACCACAAAAAAATAGTATTAAACTCTAAAGCAAACACCAAGTATGGCAAGTTTTGGTGGAAGCTGGTGGAACTGTGTAGTTATCAGCAGCTGGAAACAGGGCCTCAAGTAGTGTCAGGCAACACAATTAATTAGCAGTGCTGTCATTTCACTGTGTAGCAGGTGCCATAAAAAAGTTTCCATTTTCAAAATAGTTCAAGCCATAACTTTCTTTCAACTCCCTTCTATTGTACATGCTATCACAGACACTTTGCACCATTTCAATTTTCCAGCAGAAAGTCTGAATGCTTAAATCCCAACTTCCACATGGCACGCTGAGCCACCCTTCAAAAACTCCCAAGCAGGTGCTTAAGCTGATAATTCAGGCACTTGGGTTAGATGCTGCAAATGCTCACCGGCCTCACCTTTTCACTACTGAGAAATGGCACATCTTGGTACTAATATTTTCACTCAGAGGACACTGACAAGCAGCATCCACAGCACATCTGCAAAAAACCCCACTTCTCCAGTATGACACCTCTCCCAGTCACTGGTACATTTTGACCAGGATTTACAGTCTGAATTAAACGGGATTCCCCCTGTAAGCTCCTGCAAATTACTTATGTTCTGAAAACTATGACCTGTGGGAATTAGAAAAGGTAACAACACTACTTAAAAATAAAATATCACAAGGTTGAATAATTTTTCAGTGACATACTTTGGTCTCAGTGGAGCATTAAATAAAATTTCTACGCCAGTCTAAAGAGCAAACTGAGAGGCATGACAGAGTGGTTCTCCTGCAGCTCATCTTCACATTAGAACACAGATATCCTACCGGAACTACTTATTTCTGCACACTATTTACTCATAGGTTTTAAAAAATAATCTAGTATTCAACACATGCTCATCTTCAAATCCCCTCCCCCCAAAATACAAACAGAAATGGCCTTTGTAAAGGGTGTAGAACTTTGGTCATTAGAAGATTTAAAGAGGTTACAAGCATCAGAAGTTTAAATCAGTTGCAATAAGCCCTGACTTGATTTAAATCCCTCGGTTAAAATAACTAAAACCCAGGGTTTGATGTTCTATCTCAATCCAGCCCCTCACATCAGCTGTGCCACCTTGTAACTTTAGTCTTTTATTTCTGGTCCATATTGCCAGCGGCACTAAGTTTTCCAGAGCACTAGCTCTTGAAGATTCAAAATGTGGCAATAAGGGATCCTAAAGCACATTGAAGGAAAACATGGTATGCATAAAGCAATGTTCTGCACTCAGGTCCTGGCTAGGCAGCACTCCAGTGAGGCATCCGAAACCCGATGGCATGGCTTAATGTGACACTGAGCTTTTTTGGGATTTATTGCAACATTGCAAAGCTCTGTTTTGAATAATATGGGTGCAAGAAGCCAGCAACCTTTATTTTAACTTACAGAAAAACTGATGGTGGAGCTCCCCCACCAGAAAAGTTTTGCAATACTTCCACTGTATTCTAAACATATAAAAACTGGTTTAGATTTTATTTGAACTATAGACCATAGTGAAAAGCCACATGGACACTTTTGCACAATCTGCATAACAAAATGGAATTACAGATTTTTTTTCCACACAAAACTGGAGGACAGTATAAATGCAGGTCTGAGCACCTTTTCAGTCTATACACTTTACTGGCAGCACGACCATTTGAACTCCAGAAGTCCTACTGTACAGGACAGACTTGGCTTTCTTCCAGAAGAACTGTGCCCATCAACACCTTAGAAACAAACTTTTTAAGCAGAAAGGAATGGAACGTGGCTAGGAAGATACTCTGACTACTAACAAAGTGAAATATTAATAGCAACCTTAATGCAACAGAGAAGAACAGCAACTTGCAAAAAAAAAAATTGTTGAATGTTTTAATGCATTTTGAGTCATAATGAAGAAGAACATTTTACATCTAAAACCAAATTAGCAGAATAATAAAAAGTGGTTCCACATAACTTATAAATTCTTTTTCCAAAAAGGTAGTTCTCACAGATTTAGGCAACAAATGTTTCATTCCAGATCTTTCTGACTGTATACACAAATTTTGTGAAAACTGATGTGCATTGCTTGAAAGACATAAAAGCTTGATTTTGCCCAGTGATGAGTTTTCTGTGAAATTCTGCACAATACTGAAACTGTAACTGCAACTCTCCTCCGTTTTATGAAATGCTGGACATCGTTCAGTGCTGAAAAACACTCTTTAGAACATTCAAAGCTATGAAATGTTTTCCACATGTTTAGTCAATGCAGTACTATTCACTACTACTGCTCATGTGTAATTCGCTTCACTGGGAATGGCAACCTTGGCTTAACCTTCGGTACAGTATATAAAATTAAGCTAAGTGATAGTTAAGTGTTTTGCTGATTTAAGTATTAGCCTGCTCATAAGAACACGGCTCTAGCACCTTGTTTGGTTGATTTTTTCCAAAGTGAAAGCATATAATCTTCCCATTCCTGGTGCCAGAGGATGGTCCCTCTGGTGATATAAAAAGTTTGCAGCAATGATGATTAAACTGCATAGAGTCTAGTGGTCCTGTATTACATATGTATTAGAGAAGCTTAAACAGACAATTTAGTTTAGCAGGACCAAAAATCAGTGACCCTCTCCCCCACCTCAGGTAATAAAAGGACAGTCATTGCTCAAGATACTACATGCAGGCCATGCTGGAGAAACTGCTTCTACTGGCTGGAGAGACATTTTTCTCTTCTTTAAACAGCATCAACCTGTGTAAAGTTCTGTTACCAACTAAATGAAAAAATTAATTATTTTTTTTTTTTTAAGAATAAAACCTGCAACCCAACACCAAATGGCTTTACCCAAGAGTTAAAAACCCAGGGGGAAAAAAAAGTGAAAATAAACTTTGACACCATCCCTTAACCCTTGTTATCAGCCTTAAACCTCTGCAGCTGCCTTCTCCAACGTCACTAGTTTTGGTATCTTAAGATTACTTCAGTACAATTCTGCATATATCTTGCATCGCAAAAGAACAAAAAAAAAAAAGAGAAAAAAAACAGAAAAAAACAAGGGATCAAGATACTATGATGACCTGTACTATGAAGACACTACGTAACATTCTCCATTAAATATCTTGAGCTTCCTTAATGTTACATTGCAAAACTATGTCCAGGACCTCCAGTTTCCCTACAATCACTCAATGATGCATTCATCATCCTATCCCATTGCACTCCAATGCCATCATATGCTAGTTACAGGAGAACCAGTTAACACATCTTAACGTCATTATAAACAGTGCCACAGAGGACATGAGCACAGCTATAGTTTCACAAAATCATAATCATGAAACAAAAAGTTCATAATACTTATCTTATGCCAACCCACCATAAACTCCACGACTGCCACTGTAAGAGTGCACCCTTGGCTTACCCTCACCCTTCATCTTATACTGTGATATGTCAGACAGTTAGGGGCAGTATCTCCCTTTAGCTAAAAAGAAGTGTCTGTCTGAAGCAGCCTCTGTTCTTTCAAAGACGTCAGCTGCCACCTGCATTGACATATAATCAGCAGCTGTGGTCTAACACCCCACTGCCAGTGCAAAAAAGGCTAAGCACAGTGAGGAGCAAAACCAGAGCAAAACCATTTGGGAGAAAGAAGGGAGACCTATGTTAATTACCCCCTTTTGGAACAGAATAGGGACTGCAGCAGCCCTTGCCACAGCTGAGAACAGAAAGGTGACAGATGATGTTTACTGATCGTATTGCTCCATTAAGTGTTACTTATCTTAAGGATCACATTTAGTATGATTGTCTTTCCTCTCATGTCAGAGATAGTGCTTCAGCCAGAGACCAAAAGTGCTTTTTTCTAGGCTACAGAGAGATTCAACGCATCTTGACCAACATTCATTTTTGAGGTAGTACTCATTTACTTTGTATTGCTGGCTCAAAATAAAAATATGGGAAGTGAACACAATTAAAAGTATGCTCACTGTAGATATATTTAAAAAAAAAAAAACAACAACCCAACCCCCAAAAAACCTATTTCCTTTCTGGGCAGATCACCAAAAAGAAGCAATCCTTCTTACAAAGGTCAGCTCACATTCACTGGTAAAGTCAAACTTTCATAAATGGTTTATAACAATAGCTATAAACTAAAGTGCTTCAAAATTTGCTTGACTAGATTTCAGTGATTAGAATCATAATATTCTGGACTTTTGATAGTATGAAATGCCATGAGATTTTAGAATCACTTTATATAAGAAGGGCAGAATGAGTATTTTTCTTTTTTAAAAAAAAAAAAAAGTACAAAAAGAATTCCAAACAAACCTGGCAGTCTATACTCACTACAAGTTGCTTGCATTTTCCTTCTCAAATCTACTATTTCTCCAGTAACTGAAACAGAAACGGAGTTGAAGTTGCCCTATACTGCAGCACTAAAAAAAGTATTCCAAATCAGATGCAAACAGGGAAATGTTTACAATCATACAACTAGTGAAATTCACACTTCATTTCAAAGTCTTAGCCCTGCAGATTCTTTTTAACACAAGGCAGATATGTAGTCATGAAAAACATAACAGACTGCTATACACTCTCTACATTAATTACGGAAGTTTCACATTTATGTCACAAATGTAATGCCCTACTGTGTGTATCTATTAAATGCTAAATAACTTATGAACATTTATGTGCTCTATGCAACAGTGAACATATTGACCAGTGGATGCCAAAATATAAAAGTTCATACACAAGACAAACTAATTTTAAAAAAATCACATTTTCTGTACAATTCATGCAAACTGTGCACAATGTGGTAACAAGAACAACATTTGCTAAAGTCTCCACTTAAGGAAGAGCTTTTACAGTGACAGCAGACCAATGTTCAGAAAAGTCTGCGAAAGTGTAGAAGTCCATGGCAACATAAAATGCAAAAATTCTTCCAGCATTTCATTTTTCTTGTAACAAAGCAGGGATGTTGATGTTCCAACCAATAGCCTGGCGATCAAATCCGCATGTGAAGAGGTTACATATTGGATGGTCCTCGCTCCATGCTGAGCAGCACACCATTCTTCTGTGGCCCTGTGACAGTTCAGGGGATAGCAGTATTACTTACAACGTATTTTGAAAGCTTCTACATCAACTAGGTAGTGCAACTCAAAATGCAAACTTGCTAATGCTCACACTAGTTTCTATAAACAGTACTTGAGGATCTTAAAGGTCACTGTTACTTTCATCTGCAATGTAAAAATCTTTGTTATGATGAGATTCATTAATACCAGCGCCAGATCCATAATGACAATAGCACACAAACAGGGGCACCAAAACTTTTGAGTTTTCCAAGGTATGTTTGCTATCCAATTACATTTTATTTACAAAAGCAAATCAAATTTTGATTTTAGCATTTTTATTTATAAAACCAATCTTAAAATGCAGTACTTGCTGGCAACTACTTTGTTATTAACCTGCTGATTAAGCATCCATCACATTCATAACTCAGAAAGAATAATACTACAGCAAGAGGAATGTCATATTGAGGAAATGCAATGCCTTATCTATTGGTCAAATCTAACAGTAACAAAAACACCTCAAAGAGAATTCTGACCAACATGTAAGTTTAAAAAAAAAAAAAAAGAGACTGCTATGATTTCAGTAATTTCAGCCTGAATGGAAATATTAAGGAAAAAAAAAGAAAAATCAACACTAAACAATAGACTAAAAAAAACTAAGCTAGAGAAAGACTAAAAAAGACTAAATGTCTTAAAACCTCTTCCTAAATTCTGGCAAGAGCTGCTGAATCCACCCAAAAAAGCCTACTGAAGTGGCATAATTCAATTAATTTTGCATAGTCTATTTGCCTCATTAGAGATGCTTGCCATGCCAAATAGCACCACAAATGCAGAAAATTTGATGGCTGCAGCAAGAATGGTTTAGTACATTGCAACAAATATCAAGAATGTACGTGCATAAGCACAGAAGGAAAACAATAAAATTTATCACCAGATCATGCAAGGTGAGCTCACAAAACTGACCCCCACTTTTTTCCTTTTATGTTTCTTCATATAACAAATTAAACACTGTGTAACTGAAAATAATCCAAACATTAAACCTCATAGTGAGTCACTTTTCTGACACAATTCATATCAAGATATTTAAACACATTTTAAATGCTCTTACACATTTTTTTCCATTTCACAGAGAACGCAAGCATTAGTTTCACTTTAAGTAAAGAGAAAAATTATTATGAAATCCACTTGAAACATCATTTCCAATTCCAATCAAAAATTCAAAATGTGTTACTTATTTCCATGTTGGTCATTTTCAATAACTAACAGCAGCATATTTGTATAGACAAGTGTATTTCAGGATTTGTTCAGCTTTTAAACTAGAGAGACCAAATCCTTCTTTTAACCTTGTATGAAAGAAGAACAAACATACTTTAAGGCTATAAATATTCAGTTACCTGTCTATTACTGCGAGGGAGGCGTGCTAATCGCACTCCTGACATGTCAAATAATCTCACTTGTCGGTTGTCATGTGGAAGGGCAATGATTCTTTGACCAACACATACATTAATCCTGCACAGAAGAGACAAAAGTAGGTTATGTACAAAACAGTGAGAGTGACAAATAGAACTTGACAATACAAGTTTAAGCTCATGGGAAGTGATACAGCTGAATTTTTCCTGAGTAGAATTCACAAGTGAAAAAAGAAAAAAGTATTAAACCATTAAGGTGTTCTCTATTGTACTAGATGCTCAAACAGCCTTAACATCTGCATCCTGTATAAAAAAATCAGAAAAGCAGTACTATGCATTTACTGAAAAATAATGACGACTACACCTACATTTTATAAAACCACTTCAGGCCTTTTTCAAAATCTGACAGATCTCAACTTTAATTTTAGTGACTCAAATTAAATGCATATTCAGTGAATTTCAGTTGGAAGGGACCTACAACGATCATCTAGTCCAACTGCCTGACCACTTCAGGGCTGACCAAAAGTTAAAGCATGTTATTAAGGGCATTGTCCAAATACCTCTTAAACACTGACAGACTTGGGGCATCAATCACCTCTCTAGGAAGCCTAGAGAGCTTGACCACTCGGTCAAGAAATGCCTCCTAATATCCAGTCCAAACCTCCCTGGCACAGCTTTGAACCATTCCCACATGTGAAAGAAATTAAGAATTAACTAGGAAAACATGAATTAAGAAAAACAGTAACTCAGAGATCTGCTTACCTGTTGACTGCAGAATCTGTACGGATCGTTGCAATAGGAGACCTCATGTTTTTCAAATCCCAAACTTTTACAGTACGGTCATCACTACCAGAAACAACATTGTCTCCCACAGTGAAAACTGCAGATGTCACAGTGCTACACAATCAGGGGTAAAAAGAAAGACGTCAGGCTCTAAAATTCTTTATTAAACTATCATCTAATTTAAAGGTCTATTTTCTATTCCTGTGTTTCCTTTCAAATATGTAACTTGCCTTTTTTTTTTTTTTTTTAACCCAAAGTAACCTGAAATATTAAAACTCCAAGTGGGTACTTTAGAATAAAAAAATATTCTTAACAGAAGCTGTGTCACTTGAGGCACACAGGGCTTGACTAGCTCAAATGCTAAGAAAAGAAGCCCAACAGTGGAGAGCCACTCTGGAGGCATGCCTCATATTCCACTGAACCTAATATGAACTAAACATGTCCAGTCTTGAAACCTTAACTCACCTGTGAAGTTCTGTATTAATGTCCAGTAGGCTTATCAGACAACCAAAGCTGCATTAGTAGCATACAGTACAATTCTTCCTCTCAGGTGTTTTAAGACTAGTAGTCAAGTTCTTTTACTTTCCATCCAAACACCTGTAGAACTACCTCAGGCATTTGTCATTCTCAGCACCGATGAGGTCCAAAATACCTGAGATGTAGCTAAAGCTATTTTTGTACACATACCCAAGCTTGCTGTAATATATACACAGAGCTTCCAGTATAACTCCACTAGCAATACCTACAGCAATATAATAATTTCTAATTGTGATTTCTATTCCTATTTTACAAGTAGCTAAAGTCTGAGAGTCTGATAAAAAAATGGCAAATAGTAGCAGTAAGAAGCATGACCAGACAGTTATGAAAATTTTGCCCATTATGTCTGCAAATATAGAGGGGCAGCCAGAGAAAGACTCCCAAGAATATTTCTAGTAATTGGAAGTGCAACATATTACTTTCAGAAGAGATTATATAAAGAATTTTATTATCTTTGTATTTCATACTTTCAGAGAACAGTACACTGCTGAGCTTAAATTACCAGTTCTCATGATGATGAGCTTTTCTTTTAAATCTTTTATGTATTATTTCATATTAACCAATTAAAGTTTTTGTACTACTATTTTCATTTCAATACTGCGTGAATTGCCAACTCAAAACCAGTTATTTTCTGCCCACACAATGTACTAACAAAGCATTTTTGCCTCTCCCTAAAGTCATTAGGGAAGGCTTTTCAACACTGTTTCTACAGATTTGATTTAATGACCTATCTTGTAACTTGGGTCACGCACATCAATTTCTTAGAATCTAGTCTTTTTAATTTAAGTTGTCAGTTGTTACTGTCATTTTGGCTGTTCTGCAGAAATTTGAATTCATGTCCTATCTAAACTGCTGACTGAGATTAGTACTAGCCAGGTCACAATGGACCAGTTTATGCAAGCCTCTTAATATAAACTGACACCAAATTAAGTTTTAATTAGGATGAAGACCCACTTAATTCATGATACCAAGTTTCCTAACGCATTATTAGAGTGCAGCTAAGCTACCAGGGAGATGATTATAATAAGAACCAAGAGGTCTTCACCTTATCTTCTGGACTTTATGAACCAAAAGTCAAGAAGTTAAAACATACGTGAAGGCCACAACTGATGAGTCTCTTTCATCAGGCACCATCACATTTGGGAAGAAAACTCATTCACGTAGTCACATTACTGCAGAGTAGGGTTGGTATGTTCTTTGCACCAAACTTGTCTTCTACCAGCCTGACTTCCTTTAAACTTACTATCTGCATTTCTCTCCTCACTAGTTCTTTATACAAGCTGCAAAATACCTCTGTAAAATGTTTCAAACTTTCACTGAACTCCATACTGGTATAGCTCATCTGAAACAATGTTTGCAGGTTTAAAATTCACTATTAAATCTCCATACATTGCACACACACTGGGAGACTTCCTTGTACACAACAGTGTAAGGAATTCAAGTCTTAGAAAATTGCCAGGGGAGTCAATATACAACATTTTAGTATTCTGCTACAAACACACAAATCTGATCTGTTTTCCCATCATCAATTTTATTCCTATTACAGTGGGAATATGTTGTGAAACTGTCTTAAAATAACCTTCCAATTTTGGATGCTTTTTTCCCCACAACTTTAAACAGCTTTCCAGCGTCTTTGATCTCATATTGGCTCTCCTTTATCACTTATCACTGTCAAACATAGTTAAATTTCTTTGAACGCACAAAGTTTTTTCTTTCTTAGTTTTATCATTTTTCAAATGAAAACATTCAAAACTATCGCCATGCAAAAAGAATGCCAACTCCAGGTTTGCTAGACCCTCACTGCTCCTGTAAAAACAAGACAACTCTCAAAAGAAAACAAAATCTTCTTCTGTACTGTTTTCAGTTTAACTATTCAGATACTACTAGGTACACTAAGAAAAAGTTTGCAAAATAAAAATGTAATGAAGTTCTGCTGCAGCCCACTCTGGCAGCCGGGCAAGTGATAGACAAAGGGAAGGCTGCCAGGCTGTTTTCTGTGACATCTTCAAAGGTGTTTAGTGGTCTTAGTCCTCTGCCTACCCTCCTAACAGTTCATCCCTGTAAGGCACTGCAGGCAGGGATATGCACTATTTGCAAGCACATGTGACTAAGAAAACAGCCTTTTCCTAAGGAGCTTTGAATTCAAAGGCTAGATATAAAAGCACTTTTTACTGAACCCACTGTTTATGATCAAAAATTTTGGTCGCAGTCCTAGATATTATGCTTTAAAAAAATGAAACATTACACTTCTAGGGAAGATACACTTGATTCAGTTCTCAAAGATACCTCATTTTCCAAGTAAGATTGCAAGACTAGAAGTTTTAAGTAACTTAATACCAAGTCTAAAAAGGCCAAAAGCAGTATCATTCTCACAAACTTGACAACACTGGTGAGGGCTATCAACACTTGATTGTCATCTGAGTAAAGATCAGGTGGGTTTTTTGGTTTTGGTTTTTTTTTTAAGTGGAACATATTAATACTTTAAAAACCACATACATTTAAATTCAAGAACATGTATAATACTACTGGCTTAAGAAAACAAGAGCAAGTGCTGTGCTCATAGGTTTTCTTATGCACTATAGACCATGCTTTGTCTGTGCTGCTCCAAACTGGGCATCCCTTAAGGTGAGACAGATATATCTCTTATCTTTAGTTCTATTTTTTACATAAGACAAAATAGCAACAGGAAGAAAGGCCACTTCCTACTTATAAACTGAAACAGGATTTCAGCCCAACTAAAGGGGGAAGGCGAGAAGAAAGGGAAGCAAGGTCTGTGTGGGAATAAAAAAAGTGGCAGAGCAGCCAATACACAAATAACCTTTCAAAAGTATTGCCTCCCTAACCCCACCCATATCAGAAAAAATTAAAAGATTTTTCCTGTGTTTTCATATGGCTAGTTTTACTTTCTGTTTATACTAGTCTTCAGTTTGTTCTAACCCAGCTAACACTGTGGTTAACATCCCCTCGGCTAAATTAATAAAAAGTGTCAACAAAAGATCATCAGATCCCGTGTTAATGGAATGCTAGAAGACATTAGGTTTTTAATAACTCAAAAAGATGACAGGTATTGTAGGACATTAAAAAAAAAAACTGGCAAAGAAGCAGCAGTCTTATGACACTTCAAACCGTGGGTCCCACAGGGAGTTTGGTGCACTACAACTATTCTCCAGAAAAGCTTCAGCCTCCGCCAAACCCCAGTAAAACTCATTTATCTTGTCATAGGGAGCAGCCGAGCGTGAACTTCCAGCTGACAGCGTGGCACTTCCTCACCACACACCGCTGCCTGGCCTCGAACATCCTGCTCCCTCCGTGGGTCTCAATCAACAGAAATACTGTTGTGCTAGCACTCCTCATTAGGCTGAACAGCTGTCTCCCCAGTCACACTGAGACACAAAACTGTTTTGCATAACAATCTGCTGAAATTTCACACATGGGGGGGGGGGGGTTGGGTGGAGGGGGTTGGGTGGAGGGGGGGGGGGGGGGGAAAGAGAGAGAGATGTTGAATATGTTGGACCATGAAATGCTGATGCAGAACCCTTTATGGCAATGTACCAAAAAAAAAGTTAACACTGCTCTTTCCATTTTGATTTGCAACCTATACTGGGATTTACCATTGAACACTGTGAGACAACATGTTTTCACACCTGTGAAAAGGCATCTACTCATAAGCATTAATCTGTGTGTGGGATGAAGTTCTGGAGAAAATGGACTAAAACAGAGCTTTCAGATAAATTTATTCAATGTATACCAAATTATAGTTAAGCAGAACATCTGAATGCTCAAATATGCCTCTCTCATTTTAAATAGTAAAATTCAGGAACAAAACCTAAGGAAGCTCTATTTGGGACAGCATTTCCTGCACAAGGATTTAATTTCTTTTAGGGGAACAAAGTGTATCCCCACACAGAGCATCCTGCAGCCTGGGGGGAAGCCATGACCTGGGTTTAAAACCTCCAGATACGGACAACAGTTTGCCCTTAAAGGGCAATGGCATTGGCCACAGGAGTCCCAGGGTAAGGAGCACACCAATACCTCCATGTTTGGTTGTGCATTCAGGTGTCAGGAGTGCTAAAGGCACTTGATTGCAGGAAGAGCTAGAAATTCCCAAACTCTGTTGTGGATTTATCTCCAAATATCAGTAGAGCTTTTTCCTCCAACTTGAGAAAAGGTAAGGACAAACCACGAAGGAATTAACACAGAAAGTGGAGGGGAGAATTCAGAGACAACTTAGCACTAAGAAGTCATTTTTTTAGCATTTAAATCAACAATGTCTATTCCAGAGATATGGTTTCATGACATTTAGAGAAAATTGCCAGTATCTCCTTTTCTCACTATCTGTCTTAAAATAATAAAATGACACAGAATTGAAAACAGTAACTAGCTTTTATGAGAATTATTCAATGGCAAGTTAGTAAATTAGTTAAGGTGCAGGTATTTTTAAAATCAATTCCATTACATTTATGATGGAATAAAAAAGGTCCATTTATCCCTGCAGTACTGCTGCATATGTTATGTAAGCTTTAGAACGACAACACGCTATAAAATATTATGCCCTACTCGATAGGATACAAAGAAAAGGCCTTTGGCTATGCTCTTTCGTGGGTCATTTGAAAAAAAATCCGAGCACTTTTTAGTGCATGCATTCAAGAATGGAATTAAGAATCTATCCATCTATTGTAGTGAAGCTTAAAGCACTCATAAACAACTGGACACAGACTTACTGCCTAGATCTTTTTTGAAGTAACTGACAAAACTCTAACGGCTAACATTGAGTACAGTCAAACTTGGTATGTTAGATACTCCATTCCCCAAAATAAAATGCCTAAAGGATTTTTTTTTCTTTTAGCTTTTAATTTTAAGCACTTACTCTTACAGCTTAAGAAGTAGTTTATTCAATTTTTTATATTCCTTTATTAATTAGGAAGCAATTTTTACCATGAGGAAGTTCACCAATTGACACCAGAAAATATTCAAGAACATAAAGGAAACAAAACTATCAAAGAATATTATAAACTTGCTTTTTTGGCACTTCAACAACTCCATGACAGTATTAAGTTGGGGAAAGGTTAGAACAGAAAATGGGGTATTTAAGTTGTGCAAGAGAGCTAAGACAGGTAACTTGGAGGAACCGAAGGCATGTAAAACATGCTGGTCCCAGCCTGTCCTGATTCACAAAGAAGCTAAGAACATAGGAAGTTAGACAAATTCAAAGCTGAATGCTTGAGCTATCAGCTAATAAGGCTGCTAACAACTCTAAGAAAACTCTTGAAACCTTGACATGCTCTGTTACATCTATGTAATAAATGTAAACCAAAAGATTTTTATATATACATGTTTAAAAGCACAAAATTTTAAAAAGCTAATCCTAGAGCTTGAAGTCCATGCCATAATCTTCATTTAAAGAATATACAACACACAAGTGTGGGTCAGAACAGTGTTTGAAAGGCAAGTTTGGGGCCTTTTTCAATGAAATGCAAGAGAAAATAAAATAAAAAAAACACAGCAGACAGAACAAGGTAGGAATACTAACAGTAATACCAGAATCATCTAGTTAAGTAAGACTTGGGGAGAAAACACAATGTTTCATCAGAAAAACTTTGAAGTTCTTGGAGAAGCTGGACTGAGAGATCCACACATGTGAATGACTAAAGTATTCTTTGATTAGAAACAACAGAAAAATGGTGGACAAAGCATCACTGACGGCATGAATAGCTGAAGCAAGAACAGGACTATCTTGAAAAGAACAAAAGTTTTAAACTGGTTAAACTCCACTGACAGCATCCAACTTGTGACATTTTGTTTGGCACAAAAGACTCCCTTTCCTAGCACAGCTTTTAGTCAAAGGTGCAAAACTTACATTTTTAGAACTAAATCTAGATATGCTTTAGCTTCACCAAGAAAACGTGGCTGAAGAAGAACACCTAACAGTAACCTTCTAATATTGGGGCTATCTAGACTAAGACTACTTTCTAACAGGGATATCTAATGACATCGCTGCCTGAAAAGGTGGCATTTCCCCCCCGCCACGACTTGGTCTTTCAAGAACAAGACAGACACGTATCAGGGTATGAGAATTAAGTCTTGCTGAATAAAGAATCCAGGAAAGCCAGCTGACCTTGGCAAACACGAGTGTCCATGAAACTACAGCAATTATTAGTCTCTTGATACAAAATGCCATTTTAATACTAATTCCCAATTCGCTAAATGTCAGAATTCATCTTAGCATCCTAATCAGCTGCTGCTTAAGTATTTTTATATTTTTTAAGTCAGATTTTCCAGCAAGCATAGGAGTTTAAAGATGAAAAGTTGAAGCAGCGAGACATATTTGCAATTCTCTAGTTTGGGATGAAGCACAAGTCACCATCCAGCTGCATATTCAGAGACATACAGACAGCAAATCAGCACGATCTCCTACAGATACATAACCAGAGTGAAGAAGGAGGAATATGCTGTAGTCTGAAAGTGCTATAAGCCACCTTGTTCAGCTCTTTGTCAGAAATAATGTAAGATCCACTTTCAGCATTTCTTTCTCAGAGTTTGCCCAGAAAGTAACACAAAGATATAGATTCAACACATGCAATGCACATTCATGTTTGATGCACTGGCTCAATCTAGCTACAAAGATCAGTAAGTTTGAGAAGTCATAAAACAAACTTTGTAATTTTTTGTCTAGGTCAAAACTACCTGCTCTATTTTTTTTTTTTTTTTTTTTAACCCAAAAACGTATTTAATCACCATGGCAAATTGGTGCATAACTATAACATATGAACAATCAAGAAGCATCAAGAAAGGATATTCGCTTAAGGACAGCAACCCAAAGCTGCTTCTGAACACAACATTTTACTCTTTGAAGGATGGTATTTGCATGTCCAGACTTGGAAGTCCTGCACATTTTTTATTCGAGCATTTCAAGAGATAATGTGCCCAGCCACTGTGTACCTTTGACTATCACTAAACAAAACACTTTAATATTTACCAAGTAACTCTACAGCTACATACATGCATCAACATACTACAAATATATAGCAAAAGCAGTATATGGTTTAAAAGATGTGTACGAATCCACTACCTAATATGCATTCTGTTGGCAATAGGATATCCATTTATTTCCAGTGCTACTAAATTGTCAGAACAAATGTATAAAACCTGTAAAGTACTTGACTGGACCTGTACAGACTTAACATTTTTTTATTTAAGCTACAAATGGTAACAATTTCCAACATGAACATTTTAGAAGGCTCTGCACATCAAGACAAGCTTCAGCACATGCAGAGACACTGGAAGAGACAGAGAAACTCAAGCACATATGCAAGAGCATGTCAATGCCAGAGTTGTTCAACTAGGTCACCACACTGGAAAAAGAATGGCCTTCAGAGCCATTCAACAAGATACGGCTGTGCAGGGGTTGGCAAACAAAAGCAGAAGTGAAGCTGGAATGAAAATTGCCACATAGATGCCAGAATCATTTCACTCTTCAGAGCCAAATCTGAGCCGAACTTGGAAGAGTTCTAATCAATAACCTCTAAATTGAGTAATTTCTCAATAGGAGAACTGCTGTTGCTACACATTATCAAACATGTATTTTAAAGCAGTTTCTGCTGGGAAAAAGGTGTTGAAATTTGAGTGCCCAATATAATTTTGGAGGCTTTAACTCAGGAAGTCAATTTAATTAACATGCAACAAGGAAGAGTCTGTATGATAATATAAATGTAACCTTTTCCCAGGACTCTGTTAAACATCTCATAGAGGGATGGGACTGGGAATTAACAGCACTAGTAATATAAATTCCTACTGGCGTGCACACAAAATCAAACAATAACAAAGATTTATATTTGAGCAAAAATCAGTCTCACTTTCATACCTTTTCATTATTTTTTAATCAGTAGAGAATAAGTAAGCGAGACGAACTGGGGGCATGGCAAACCTAAAAGAAAATGTGACAAGATACGTGGGCAGGGCACAGGCAAAAAAGTCATGTACTGAACTGAAAGTTATCTCTCTGAAAATTGTAAACAAGCAATGTTTACGGATTTGGAAACTTTTCTAAGAAGATACAACTTCGAAAGAGACCTGAATGTACTTTGAAGACTCAGCCGAACGCAGGCTTGAAGTGCAAAAGTACTACCAATGTACTAAACTTGGTCTGTGGATATATAAATGTCAAAATATATTAGAAAACACACTTTGAGGCAAAATAAGTAACACAAAAAAAGAACGGGTAATTTGTAGAGAAGAAGATATAGGAAACTTTTATCATCACCTTAATATAGGAAACAAAGCTCTTCAAGATAAAATCCAGCAGCTAGAAACTGAAGCTACACCAACTCAGACTAGGAAGGCACAAAACGTTTCAAAGGGAGGTTAACTAAACGCTGGGATGAGCAACTTACAGAATTTACCAAGGGCTAAGTCAAAATCTTTGTCAGTGGAACAACCTAACATACAGCTGGCAATTCTAGTAAAATCACTTCCTACTTCAAAACAGGCATTAATGCAAAAACCTTGAGACAGATACGCTGATGACAATAGATTCCTTCTGGCCTTACTGGAGGAGAATTTATTTTCTTGGACTGTCCCGGTAGTAGACTACAAGAAATATTCTGCTTTTAATAAAGCAAGCAGTTACATGCTCAGAACACCAAAATAACAGGTGATTTCTTAGCCTACTTAAAATAATCTCTCATAACTGATATACACACTTATTTTGACAGTACATCACTTTATAGTACAAGGCAATGCACAGCAACTCCTTTCAATTTTCAGATGTCAATTAACTTTATAAAGCCATACTCTGCATATAACAAGATTCGTTAAGACTCTCAACACATCAGCATCATTCTGTTGCATTTCTTACAAGATAATGTACCATTTTGGCTAAATCTTAAATCTAACTCATTAATGCCACTAAAGAGAGTTGAAATTACACTATCCACGTATGTCTTTAGTACTCAGACACAAAGCATAAGTCTGCAAGGCACAAAAAACCGGCAGTTTCCGGCAGATCTAAAGTCTCGATCCCCGCCCCCCAATTCCAAAACTAAAAATTGCCCTTGGCGGCTCGGCTCCCACGCCGATGCTAATTTCGCGGAGGCCGCGGCCGCCGGGCTCGGCGGAGCCCCCCGCCCAACCTCTATTTGCGCGGGTATCGGCGGGGGCCGCGGGGCGGTGGTGCCACCTGCTGGCGCCACCTGCCGGCGCGGGTGTGGCGGCGGCGCCGCGCGGCGGGAAGGCGGCGCCAGGCGGGCGGGAGCGCGCGCTCAGCGCGGAGCTCGGCCCTTCCGGCGCCGGGTGAGCTGCGGCGGGCGGGAGCGGTCGGCCCCGGGCGGGAGCCCCACATCCCTCCGCCGGAGGGAAGCGGCGGCCAGGCAGCGTCACCCAGGGCGCGAAGGAATGACACTCGAACGCCGAGCCACGCCTTGCAGGGGTCCGGTGGCGCTGCGGTCCCTCGTGAGGGGGGATCCCGATGGCATAAGATTTTGGGGGCTGCAGCACAATAAACACTGCGTGTCGGCCTCAGGATTGAGATGTCTGGCAACCAGTTATACTGGTTTAACACAGTAGGAGTTGATCTGGTGAAATAGACAGGAAAAAAAAATAGCTGCTCTATGAGCTCCAGATTCAACAGGTACTACTTAGCAAGAGGCTGTTAAAACTTACAGCTGAGGACTTTAAATCATCAGTGTTAATGGCTGTAACATCCAATTTACACAACTGATTCCAAGAGCCAATCAAAATATTAAAAACTTGGCAAATTTTTCAAATAGACATTCAGGAAAGCCAAAAAATGTCTTGTGTGTATGTATTTTCCAGTCAACAGATAAAAGTTTATTCTACACTGCTTAAAGTGAGAAGATTGTTAAGAGCATCGATGAGAGAGTAATTTAAAAATATTTTGCCAATAGGCAGTACAACAATGGAGCAAAAAGAACATCCCTCAAAGTACGTCGACTGCAAAATACCAAACTCCCATCTCCGCTCTGACTGCATTCCTCAGTGAAATACTCATCTTCCATAACAGAATCACCTCTTCAATGAAACAGAGAGCTGAACAACCTTAGCCATTAAGCAGTAAAGTCAGTTTTGAGACTCTTAATTAAGAGTGTATTCGGTGAAAAAGTCTATGTCAATACTAAAAACCCACACATTCAGAGAACAAAATGGAGACAGACGATACAACAGACAAACACCAATATGAAGACAATTAAAAAATGGAGTAAGAGTGTCCTAAGAGGTTGCTCAAGATCTATTCCATTCATAAAAAATAAAACTTTCTGACAATGTATAGGTCCCTGTGATAGAAGCCAAAATACCAGCTAACACCTTTTACAGTATGCACCATCACCCCAGACCGACATCATTTGGTCTCAGCACACATATGAAAAAACACTAATGCCAATCATGTTCCTTTCTCTGAAAAAGTGTCCTGGGACAAAGCAACTAATTAGCTCAGAAAAAAACGGAAGCACCAATAGACACAAAAGCTTCCACCTTTTACAAGTCATTCTAGAAAAAGTGATAGAAGAGTACAAAAACTGATGGCATGAAACAATTCTAGGATGCAGACCATAAAATTAAGCTTACTCTTCTATCAGGAGAAAATGGCTACTTATATGGGACAATTGTTGTGCACCAAATAATTTATCAAGCTGAGGAGTCCAGGGCAGCGGGGTTTAAAGAGGTTTTCCTTTATATATAGGTTAGCCAACAGTTGGGAAAATGAGAAAGTGGATACAGAAACTCAGTCATAATGCAAACTACATATTTGAATTAACAAAAAAATAGAAACATAAATAAAGATTTGTGTTTATTGTTTTGAGCTAGGACTAACAATCATCTTTTATTCTGAAGATGGGATGTGAAATTTCTTTCTGAAACGATCAAGTTCAAACGTTACAAAATCTTAAAAAAAGATTCACTTCCTCGAGTAAAGTATTTCAAAATTACTCCTGCATTTTCCATGTAACAAAGCTCTGATTAACAGAAGGGTAAGTCAACACCATAACATAGATTCTTATGACTACATCTGCCCACATTCAACAGTAGCCAGTATAAAAACTTAATTGACAACCAAAAATGTTACACCAAAACCACTGTTTTGACAGAACATGGTAATCATTGCCCTTACTTTAATTTCTAATTTTCTGTACAAATTAGACTCTTTAGCTTAAAGAGTAAAAATCAATCCTGCCTTTTTTTTTCCCCACTAGTTCCAAAGTTGTTTCACACTGAGTATCATGACAAGCAGAGGTAATCTGCTTGATCAACTACATTACAGCAATACCCCTAAACTACAGGCATAACCAATGTCAAAAACAACCTCATACCTTAAATTACCTTTAACTGTAAGGAGTTTTATCTAGACTTACCATATAAGCAATATCACACCAAGAGCCCTGGCTGCTGTTTTGGAAATTAAGTACTGCTGTGTTACATTTGAAGGAGGACAGATAGGGGTTTCTGTGAAAATCAGTCTCATAAAACAGGGGAATGAACTTAGTACCTCAAAAAGAGCACAGGAACAGTTTTGTTCAGATTAGCAACTGAATACATTTATACTTTCGGAACTTGTAAAAACCCGTGAAGGAACTGTCACTTACTCTGTGTGGCCCTGAAAGACATTCACAGAATGGATAGAAGGATCTCTGAAATCCCACAGACGGAAGGTTGTATCGCGTGATGATGTCACCACAAGACGTTGGGTGGGATGTGTACAACAATGTGTTAGCTCTTGGTCATGCCCTACAATCACAGATGAGAACATGTAAGGTAATGAATATAAGACTCTTCATTTCCACATACACTTGGAATGAAATGCTGATGATTTTTCCTTTTTTCCCCAAACAGTGTAAGAATAATAATCATTCCGAACTCTAATGTTACTACTGCTCTAAGTGTTCAGAACTGTATTTAAAAGGCAAAAATCCCACTACTCACTTCACATGACTATTAAGTAGCAATAGGTTACTGCTACTTAGTATGCCATGAACACAGGAAAAGCATTTTACAAGAATTTGGCTACATACATTTGAAAACAAGTGCTTCATAGGATATATCATAAGGTCAGAAGAAGACAAATTCATGCTCAGAGGATTAACAAGGCTGGAATTTTAGAAACCATTACAGTTTTGAGCAGCAGCTCAAGTCTTGTACACACTCAAATCGTACTCCAGAGAAACAACTTACTTTTCCCAATGTTTGGGTATCTATAAATAGTCCCGCATATAAAAATAAACCACTGATTTATCTTTTTGTGAGTGAACAAATACCTGTAAGAGAATGGACAAGTTCAGAAGTCTCTACATCATACAGATTTGCTGTCCTATCCCACGATGCTGTCACAGCTTGCTTCCCCCCAACAAGCCAGTCAGCTGCTATGACCACTCCTTGATGGCTTTTGAGTGAAGTTAATGGGCCTCTGACAGTGGGACAATCACTAGAACCATCTCCGTCCCCATCAGGTTCATCTTTATCTGAGAACTCAACTTCATCTTCTCCAGACATTTGCTATACAATGCAAGAGAAAAAAGATTTAGAATAAATGGAAAGGAATGTCTCTAAGTTACATTTCACGGTGTAAATGCTTCCCAATCCCCATAATGTGAACGTGGGTAACTTAAGTCTGCAGAATCTAGCCTATTTAGGTATTCACTATCAAAAACTTAGCTGAGGGAATAATACCAGTGAGTTAAACGCAGTTTTAATGACTACTTCATTTTAAGACCTCTTCTGAACTGTTTAGCTCTGAATATCTGTCCCCTTTACTATGTGGTAAGTCTTTTATATTCCCCTCACTGTCTTACCTTCAAGTTTCACTGCAGCACATGTATCGAGGGACTTTTTTTTCTTCCTTTAAATTTTTAAGAGTAGAAAGCATCCAACGGGACACTGACTAACTTAATCTTTGAGAAGGCAGTCATTTACAGCCATATTTTTATCCATTCGAATCAAAATCATGACATCAGTATTTGTCTACTGGTCAATACACTGTCATCACGCAGTGCTGATGTAAACTGGATGTAAAATAAATTCTTCTGCTAACCAGAAAGCATCGATCTCTGAACCTTATTTCACTTATGCAAGACAAATACACTTTTCTTCCATGACATTTGGATGTCAAAAAGATAACATTCGAATTTCCATTCGGAAATCTCTCTCATATTATACAGCCATCTCTTGCCCCAACTCAAGCTTACTGAGAAGCTCATGCTATAAACTATGTTTCTCTTCACAATTTAGTAAGAGTGCTTTTAAGTCAAATACAGCATTTAACAGTCTGCAGTAAATACTGACTAAATAAAAGTCCGGGGACAACAACGTCTGATAGTGTGATAAGTGCTGGCAAGGGTCGATTAGAAATCAGATTTAAAGATACAATTATGTAAATGCCAAAATACAAGTCTTTACCGTCAATTTTCAGTTCATAGCAACTATAGCTAAATCAGGTGCCTCGCTAAGTTAAGCTACAAGAATTTAACTAAATTGAAAAGAACTTCATTATTATTTATGATTTATTACAAACAATTTTACTTGACAGTTCATTACTTAAACATTTATTACCTTGAACAAAAAGTCAATTAATGTACTTGCAGCTGCACATTCTATTCTGCACCACAGATCTGTGAAAACATGAAGTCTTTTTCGAAAGGCTGAAATATATCCGTTAAACTAAAACCTTAAAATCCCACCTCTTGTAATCCTGAAATCATGTAGTTTTTTAATAATGTTTAAATTTAACATTTAGTCTTATCATAAAACCTGTATCTGATGAAACTGCTGTGCAATTAGTTTGGTTGCAGTAAGTTGATAGCTTACATTGCAGTCTGCAGTTGGCTGAGGTGTAGGCAACTGTACTATGTACCTCCAGATGTGAGCTGTCTGGTCTCCAGATGCTGCACAGGGGAAAGAGGAGAAAAAAGACAGAGAGAGGGAGAGACTAAATAAGAGCATTTCCATCGACCATAAACACAAGTTTAACACTAGTTTTGGCAATACTGTCCGAGTTGCATCTTTTCCTAACAGATACGGTTACGACCTTTTTGGTGAGCAAGTCTCAACATCAACAGTTGCTTTCCTGGATTCAATACAGATAAGAACATAATTCATTATACAAAATATAACTAGCTACCAAATTAATCATTCCTACAGTGAAAACATCCACTTAAATACTACACATCAGAACATGAATATCACTGCTGGTCTAGTATGTAACATTTGAAGAAGGCATGTAATACATCAACAGATGCCATCTTTCCTTTGCTATTTCTTAAAATACTGGGGTTCCTCTTCATTCAATGATTTCTTCCATTAAATGTTTTTAGTGTGGTTTTGATGAGAAACCCAACAGAGCAAGTGTGAAGCTACTCTGCTTCTGCCTTAAGCAACTCAGCTTAACTAGCACCAGTTTACAGCTCAGCAGGTACCATCTGATTTTAGACTTAATTTGGTTTTGAAATAGTCTCATCCATTATTAACTAAGGAGAAACTCAAGATTCTCCTTGTTGTGGACAGAACAAACATGCTCTAATACCTAGAGGTACAGTGTTGAGAGTTTTAGATTGAGAAGAAAAAGTTTGTTATGAGTATCCATAGATCTGGCAAGTGCAATGTACATGAAAGCACCAGGAAAAATATCTCAACCAAGTAAGAAGGCTAGAAGAAAGGTCAACCTTCTATTATTTCTGGTGTCAGTATTCTGGATCACAGAGGAAGATTTTTTTATTTTAAACAGTTCTAAATCAATCAAGTGACACTAAAAGAACAGGTCCCCTGAAAATGGAAATTTCAATGGAAATACTTTGCAGAACAACCTTTGAGAATAGAAGAACAAAAATCTAGCTACAGGCAGCTTTTGGTTGGTTGGTTGGTTTGGTTTTTATAAGGCAGTTTATATAGCAACATTGTTTATGGTACTGAAACAATGACTACAGTTATCATATGAAAACAGAAAAATTCCAATGGCCAAACTTAGATCAGTTAAACCTAGATAAAAGGCATTCTACTCCCTACCATTTAAAGCGGTCACTGTAGATGCAGCAAGAAGCAGTGTTTTCATTTGTAACCTCATTAATAATTACCCTCATTTTACAATGGCTTACCTAATAGCAGCAAATTGAATCCAGATGTCTCTAATCCCAAAACTAGTGCCCTAGCTGCTGGACCATATGAACCACAGTATTAGCCACATTAGACAGTTTTCAAACCTGAAGCTGCACTGATGGTATTCTCAGTTCTGAAAACATCTTTACACTAACAGTCGACTTTTGAGCTGTTTTTTCCGTACACTCAATATCACAATATTCTTCTCCTTTACTTCTGGAAACATCATGTATTTCAAAAGGGTTAAGATAGAATAGAATAGACTATTACAGTTGGAAGGGACCTACAATGATCATCTAGTCCAACTGCCTGACCAGTTCAGGCCTGACCAAAAGTTAGAGCATGTTATTAAGGGCATTGTCCAAATGCCTCTTAAACACAGACGGGCTTGGGGCATCAACCACCTCTCTAGGAAGCCTGTTCCAGTGCTTGACCACTCTCTCGGTCAAAAAACGCCTCCTAATGTCCAGACTAAACCTCCCTGGCACAGCTTTGAACCATTCCCACATATCCTATCAGTGGATACCAGGGAGAAGAGATCAGCACCACCCTCTCCACGTTCCCTCCTCAGGAAGCTGTAGAGAGCAATGAAGTCTCCACTCAGCCTCCTTTTCTCCAAACTAGACAAGCCCAAAGCCCTCAGCCGCTCCTCACAGGACACACCTTCCAGCCCCTTCACCAGCTTTGTCTTCTCCTCTGGACACATTCAAGGACCTTCACATCCTTCTGAAATTGTTGGGCCCAGAGCTGCACACAGTGTTCAAGGCAAGGCCGCACCAACGCTGAATACAGCTGAATAATCACCTCTCTTGACCAGCTGGTCATGCTGTGTTCGATGCACCCCAGGACACAGTTTGCCCTCTCGGATGCCAGGGCAAACTGCTGACTCATATTGAGCCTGGTGCTGACCTGCAGCCCCAGATCCCCTTCTGCAGGGCTGCTCTCCAGCCACTCCTCTCCCAGTTTATACTTGTGCCTGACATTACTCTGTCCTAGGTGCAGAATTCAGCATTTTGCCTTGTTAAATTTCATCCCATTAATCATAGCCCAATGCTCCAATCTCTCTAGATCCCTCTGGAAGACGTTCTGTCCCTCAAGACAGTCAGCAGGACCTTCCAGTTTGATATCATCAAACTTGCTAAGGTGCATTCAACTCCTGCATCCAGATCATTGATAAATATACTGAACAGGACTGGCCCTAGAACTGAACCCTGAGGAACAGCGCTTGACTGGTCAGCAGTCAGATGTAGCCCCCTTCACTACAACCCTCTGATCTCTGCCCTTCAACCAGTTCTTCACCCAGAGCACCGTCAACCTGCTCATCCTGCAGTTGGACTTGTCCAGAAGGAGGCTGTGAGGGACAGTATCAAAAGCCTTACTAAAATCCAGAAAAACTACATCCACCACTTTACCTTTATCCATTAGGTGGGTGACCTTATCATAGAAGGATATCAAATTAGTTAAACAGAACTTTCCTTTTGTGAACCCATGTTGACTTTGCCTGATGATTGCATTATTCTTTAAATGCCTTTCAATAGCACCCAGTATAATCTTCTCCATAATTTTTCCAGGAACTGAGGTTAGGCTAACAAGTCTGTAGTTCCCTGGGTCTTCCCTCACACCCTTCTTGTAGATTGGGATAACACTGGCTAGCTTCCAGCCAGCGGGGACCTCCCCAGACTCCCGAGATGTTTGGTAGATGGTCAAGAGGGGTCCTGCCACAACATCCACCAGCTCCTTCAGTACTCTGGGATGAATCCCATCATGCCCCATGGACGTGTGAACATTCAGCTGACAGATTTCTAAGTGTCTGTTTTGGAGCAGGTAAGAACAAATTACAATGATATGACAAACAAAGATGGAAAGATCTAGCTCTAATTTGTTATACCTTAAAATATAAAAATAAGTCAACAAACAAGGATACTGACAAAGCAGTAGGAAGAGGGGCTACAGTCAAAAAGATGCTAGCAAATGACACTTACTTTTCCATCATGACTAACATACTCAGCATATGAAAAAACTTTACGTACCTGTAAGAGCCACTTGCTCAGTTGGATGAAACTTTATCGAATTTACTGTATAAGACAAAGTAAAGTTTTAAGCTAGTATACCACAACAATTATTTCACAGTTTTATCATTAAAAGCACTGAAAAAAAATCAAGATCTTCAGTTTCAAGTAACTTTTTGTAGTATAGCAATTTCTTAGGTGAGATAAAGCACAATGGTATTTTATTTGAGTACATAAACCTACGTAGTATCAAGGAAAGCAGCTATAGTTGATTATACAACAATACATGTTTTCTAGCAAGTTATTTCCTGAATCTAGCACAAGTCTTTCATGTTACATGGGATAAACAAACCACATTCAAATAATTGTGTGTGAGCTGACAGGAGATAATGCTTTGGACTTCCATAAAGAGAATTTAAGTATTCATAACTATTTCTAACATATTAAAACTTACTATATGTTACCATCAACTTTCTGATTATTGCTTAAGACTGCAAGAACAAATGCCTAAAAACCTAATGCAAATAATACAAATTAGATTTCAGTCATGCAACCATATGTAATCAAAACATGATTGTTTTAAAATAATCCTGCAAGAATTCTATCAGCCTACAAAACTCTTCTTCATTTTTTATTTCAGTGCATAACACTCAATTACTTTTCATTACTAAGCACTTTCATTTGCAAAATCCTTAAGCTTCTCTTCAACAGTTCTTCAAGAAAGAACTTAGAAACCATTTCCATCCATCATACAAGTAAAATAGATGCTTATATTGTCAGAAGAGTGTGGTGTAATGAGTTTAAAAAGATACTCCTTAAACTGTTCACACTGAACTAACTTAATGGTGCACCAACTGCTGGCACCCAACACATTTGCTCCATTTCAAATTAACTAGCAAATGTAAACAAGAAAAGTTTTACTAAATCAAAAATACTTTTTTAAAATATAATTTATATAAATTTATATTTTTGTATAAATTATAGTGTATATGAATTTTATATTTTAAAAATTTGGTTTACATATAACTGTTTAAATACAGGTTAGAGCTTTTATTATTTATATGGTTATCCAAATATCAATTTAAAAAAAAAATAGCTATCAGCATGAAAATGCAAGTGATTGGAGATTTTAAACTGACTTTCTGAAGACTAAAGGTACCCTTCTCCATGCAGAAGGCACCTGAGATATCTGAACAAATTAAAGTGTTACCTGTTGTTTCTATGCATCTATTTATTAGTATCTTTATGCTGTTGGAGCTAGAAGTCATACAGCAGGAAAAAAAGTAGAACTCATGGATGAAGTAGCTGACCACTCTCTGGAAAACTTGTATCTTTGCCACAAAGTTCATGTGATGTGCTCTCTGAGTTACCTAACCAAACATACCAGGTCAATAACTGCGTTCCTCATTTTCTGGGTGCATGACACTACACTCCAGTGTATGATCACTCAATGTGCTCAACTCTCAACAACAAGGTAAAGCTATGGAAAACTGTTCCACCTTTGCTCTGTAAAACCCTATATTGTAATCCTTTGAGAGACAGAAAGGGATAATCAGGTGCTTGTCAAATTAGACACCAAAAATTAAGATTAACATCAAAAACACTCACGGCACCTCTCAAGCGAAGAAGGGCTTTAAAAACACTGTTTCTGAAATAGTCATAATGGTATAGAGGAGGACAAATGCCTATATTGAATTAACTGTCTTCAAAACAAGATTTTAATACTATGCAACAAATTATGTGGGATCACGTATTAAACAAAGAAGTGCAAATAGCTGTTCACCCAGCATCCATATTTTGTATCCCAAATGTAACAGAGATCCTGCAATACAGCTCATTTCTGATCACATAAGCTTCTCTCGCTCTGCATATGCATGAGACCTCAGTGAGTTCTGACATTTAAATTAGAAGTGTTGTAATTGTGCCTGTAAATTTCTTTATATAGACTTGTTTATTCATTTAGCGTTTACGGAACTGTCTTAATATGCCTCTCCAAGAATGAATCATATTACAAAACATTCTCTCTATGAAGATTAGTGGAACTTCACAACTGATTTGTTAATGATGTTGGCAAACCTGCAAGCGAAACCGCAACAAACATTTTTGTAGTTGTCCAAAACACATTTCCCCCCCGCACTGTTTCCAGTTTTCACAACATGCCCTTATCTTACCTGATCCAACATGCCCTACATACTTGACAAGGCACTTCCCTGTTTCTATGCTCCACAGCAAAGCAGTGTGATCTACAAAGATTAAAAAGTAGGTGTAAATATTGTTACAAACGTGTTTTTCACTTTTAACTGATTCAACAAACAAGTTATCTTTGAATGTAGAACGTACCATACGAAATAGATTTCACATGTAGAACAGACCAAATCCTCTTGATTACCACCCTATATATATAAAACGTAAAAGCTTCCTATCATTATAACTTAATAGGAATCTCCTCAAAAACGTAAAGGTGCTGTCCCAATTGGATTAATTTGCAGTAAGTATTGAAAACCAAATTCTACTTTTGATATTTTTCCTAATTTGGTTACACACTGAAGTTCAGAAAGAACACAGAAAGCATTGTGGTGAAAAAGTCAGGCAGTCACTACAAACAAGAGTTCTGTGCACAGACTATTTACTTCCTGCACAAAAGTCCCAAATGCATTTAGGTCACTGCAGAGCACTACAAAAACTTACTTATAAAGGGAAGTACTCCAAATACCACTCCTTTATCCTGCCACACCCCAAAACAAATAATTAATATAAGTATTTGTAAGCGGGGAGAACCTTAATGTTGAATTGGAGAATGGCTGTTTCCAAGTTAAATCAGGACAAAGACAAGATGTCCCACACAAAGCAAAATGTGCTCCTCAGTGGGCACATAAAAATGGTAACAGTTCAGTTTATGATGCAGAGGTTTCTGGCCCAAAATATTTATGTTCAGTAAGTGTCTTCAGATTCTGTTCCAGCTTCAAAACACTGTCATTTCAAAATGACCAATTCTAACTGCTTATGGTTTATTTCCCTACTAATTTTCCAAAACCACACAAGCCCCTAGGTTGATTTTTGGGTCATAATAGCTTCAGTGACTTATTCATTAGTACCTGTTCCCTCTCAAGTGGGAAGAAAGGAATCTAGTAAGTTAGTACAAAATCAAAATTAAGATTTTTAGCTGCCCCTACATCCTTAGGCAAAAGCCAGATAGATGAACATAAGGATACAAGAATATGCAAATTATGACTACATCTACAGCTTCTATAAAAAAAAAGGGTAAACAATACTATGCTAAAAAGTCTGAGGGGATCTCTGTATACAGCTGTATAGCATTCTGCATAAGAGACCTCTCCAAGGAAGCAGCTCCCCAACGCACCCATTTACACCATCCAACAGGCTAGAGCTGACTCTAAGGAGAGCGTGACCTGCGTGGAAGTTAACTAGCACATACTTCAGAAAGTTCAACAAGGATGCCTGAACCTTCTACAGGTTAAACGCATTTCAAGGAAACTCCAATTTACGGATTCTTCAGCTACCGAACTTCTTTAAATTGACTCTTTCAGTGCGGAGCTAAGTATTCAAGTATACTTTCAATCTACCTTTGCTATAGCTTAGGGACTAAACCAGAATTTTCTAAAGATTCAAGCAACACAAAACTTTACCAGCAGATGCAGTTCCCAATACCACTGGTTGAGTTTTCGCGACACTGACATCCCAAATACCATCCCTGTGGCCAATATATTCCTTTACCAGTTGACAGATTGCCCTTGATGTTGTAGTTTTAAAACTGGATACAATCTGAAATAGCAGAAAGACCAACATATTTTTTTCCACATTGACCCAAGATTAAGTAATTATCTCACAAATACAAATAGATACTACCTTTTTCATAATGAATTTTTAGTGTTCTGACAGTTCACTGTTGCAAAAAAAATTGACGTTTGATGATAGGAAAATGAGTTTGGATGCAAACATACCTCTTATTTTCCTTTTTTTTTTAATAACATCCCCCTTTTTACAAAACACAAGATAAACTATTCTGTACTACAATAATGTAATCTTATTGGAGTAGTGAGTTGTACAAATGCAGTGTGCACTTCCCATTCAGTTTGGGTAAAGGAGTATATTTAAAAAATATCAAAACCCATAAAACCTCAAAACTTTCCTTGCCTATTCCCAAATGAGTACAACTGATAACTTAAGATGGTCCACGTTATCAGTGTAATGTCTTTGAAAAAATGTACTTATTACATAATTTAGTAAAATCCAGAAACATTCCCATTTAAAACACTCACTGCTGTTTTGCTTCAGAACTGTACAAAGCTAATCAAATCAATCATTAACCTGAGAACACATACCAGATTATTTGCATAATAAAGGGGTTTTTTTAAAAAAAAGGTATGTCAAACTCATCTAAACATCTGATATGTACATTCCCTCGAAGTCAATGCTATTAGGTGAAAACAGAAGAATTGTTAAATCCAAGTTGGTATGTGCATAAGTAATACCAAATGACAGGAAGGGAAAGTCTAGCAAAAAATGGTAAAACTACAAGGCACTACAGTACAGGAAGGCTGAAAACACTCAGTATGTACAGAAACAAACCAAATTGCAAAAATTGTACATTTTCAGTTAAAGTGGAGTGCAATATTGAAAAACCAAAAAAAAGTTTGCCTTGCTGGAATACTTCCAGAGGCAACTGAAATAGTGGTGAAAGATTACTTCAGAAAGCAAAACCACTGTTAAAAATACCTTATTGTTACCACACAAGTCTTGAAGTTCATAACTGTTCTTTGAGAAAGACTATCTGAAAAGCTTTGTTAAAACTGAAATAAAAAGACTTTGACTTATCAGTGTTTTCTTCTGCATGCAATTATGGGCAGGTATCTATCTGACTGGTTAAGTCAAAACCTTCAACACAAATCACATTAAGACTTATCTACAGCTTAGTAAAAGTTAGAAAATTAATTAAGTCTACATTTCAGATACAATAAAGTTAAAATCCCATTAGCTTTTTGGTATCAAAAAAAGAAGGTTTTAAGTATGTCATTAAAGCAAATTACTTCCAAAAAGGTTTTTAAAAGTTAAAGAATATCTGCAAGAGCATTCCAAATCCTGAGCATGTCAGCTTTCCAATGATAAAAATGAAAATGTTCTATTTTAATTCCAAAGTAACAGCTAATACGCATTTTGGTTTCATGGCAGAAGAAGGAACAATTATTATGGACGCACTGAAAAGAATATGGGTTAATGGTAAGGATTGTTAGTTCTGCAGAGTTTCATAGGCTTTGAATACAATCCTACAGATGCAGCCTTCACATTGAGTGTAGTCCTTAAACTAAACGGAGTCATGTATGAGAAGTGGAACAGCAGAATTAAGTAAACAGTTAAGGACAAGTATAGTGCTCAGCTCAAATTCCAAACTTGAAGTTTTTCAACTCTCAGCCCCAAACTCAAACTATGATTGCATCCTATCTTACTAATGCTGAGTCAAATCCTCATGCAAAAGTTTTCTAGGAGAAACTATCTCCTAATCATCAACAAGCACAGATTTTCCAAAACTGCTGGAAAGTGGTTTCATTGATCGTTTAATGGCAAGGCTGTAAAACTCCTTTTGGAGTATCAGCTGTCTTGAATCAACACACAAAAGGTAAGAGTTCAAGAACACAATCTAACACCAAATATTCAGATATAGATATTTATTTAATGCACACTTTTTCTACACATTTTTTTTTCCTTCTTTCTTTCTTTCTGTCCCTCACTTCACATACCAGTAATTGGATAAACTAGATAGTGCCTGGATTACTTCCTGCATCCTTAACCATTCATGAACAATTTTCCAAGAAAGTAAAGGAAATACTTAAATAACATGCAAGTTTCTAAAAAAAGGCCTTTGTACTGCAGGAAATTTTTAAAATAACTTCAGCAGATCTCTGATTATTATATACAAACACAAATGGGCAATCATATTTTGAGTGTTTCACCTTTCCTCCTCTTTCTTAAATCCATATAGTTTCATGTATTTCCTTCTATACAGAGATTTGTTAACACGGAAACAATTGTTTGTCATACAAAAAATTAAAATTGCAAATTGAAACACCATGAAAACAATTGTTTATCATGTAAACTATTGAAAACTGAATACAAATTGAAACAATTGTATGGCAAAGAAATTGAAACACCCTGTAAAAATGTCTCTTAAGCAGACAGGATACATAGAAGTAAGAATGAAAACGGTCAACTCAGGACCAGTCCAGCAGCATTACACTGTGACTGATGAACAGAATTTCCTGTGGAGCAACATTAAGCAGTGAAGTCAAAAACTACATCTTCCAAAAAGTTTTATTCCTTTCAACTGCTGGGTGAAGAAATACCTTGCTTTAAGAGTCCTTTTCCTGAAGGAAAACAATCAGAGATCCTGGAACTTAGTTTACGAAAGAGCAAGTTACAACATTTCAGTCTATTTTAGGACTCTGCATAAACTGTTAATGTTTTCCTGATGTCTTAACAACTGTCATAGCAAGGGATTGTTAACATAACATCAGCAACACGCATCTTGTTAAGATCAAAACATGAATTTCACATAGCTATTCCTGCATCTACCTGCAGTTAAATTACTAGACCTTGCCCATTAACACATACAAAAAATTATTTTCAGAATACCAAGCTCTAAATCTACTCTATCTCTTCAGGATTTTGACACTGGCAGATAATCCCTGCTGCTAAAAGCACTCTTTTCTGATATGAGTTTTGCCAACTTAATATTCAGACTCCTAACTCAGCTCAGGGATGAAAAGTATCCAGGTATGGGAATTTTCCTTGAAGGACTAATTAAGCATGTTTCCCTCAGCATTTTCCCCAAGAAAATGAACAGATTGCTTTAGTCTTAGCATGTTTTACCAATATTAAAGCAGTCAGGGATCAGCTTTCTCATCAGAACAAGCGCATATTGAAAGCTCTTTTCAGAACAAACCTGAACTCTTTACAGGTTGGCAATCAGAAAAATGTAATCATGTGCAATTACACAAAACAACTGGTTTGTAAAACTTAAGTCTCTTGTAATTTCCCACAGGGAAAAAAAAAAACCAAAACCCAAATAATTTTAAAAAAGACTTCTGACAGGTTTTAAATGAGGCATAACAGTATAAAGGATAGGTTGAAGAGAAAAGTTGCGATCCACTACCCCACTGAGTTTGGAACACAACCCATTTTTGGTGAACGGCATTGTTCATTCAATGTTCATAAAAATATAGACATGAGAATTTCAAAGCTGTTGAACCTTTAAAATTTGTCAAATGTCATTTTCACAGATAGGGAACTCTAACTGCATCCAGTCAGGATACAGATGAAAAGATCGTAAGTTTGTTAGAAATTTAGTTATAGTCTTTCCTGACTTTTCGCTATAGTCTCTTTGTGGGTCAAAAGACAAAGGTTACAGCTTTGACTCTTCTGTGTAGGAAGGAAGAGGTGGTCAAAATAAAGCCAATCCCATGAAGTGCAGAAAGGTTTCAAAGAACACACTGGACAGAGATGCTCTCAACTTTATCATTTCCCTCAGCTCTCCTCTCTACCCCTCCGTAAATTCTGATTCAAAGTTGTAGAAAGAAACGTACCAGCACATTCAAACATCTGTTGGTTATCAATTGATATAATAGGTATGTACGATGTCTATAATAAGGTATTAAATTCTTCATGTTCCACTACTCATGACTATTTTGCTGTGCATGCACATCAGAACGCTGGGAAGCAAAGCAGTTACCCAGGAGTCTCCACCCCATACTTCCCAGCTTCCCACGCAGAAGTTGCGAGGTCCACCTGCCTTGCCTGGGAAAGAATGTGAGCGCTACATTGCAAGCAAGCAAAAGAAGACAAGCATATAACACCAGCCTTTAAAAAAACAAAACCAAAACAAAAAAACAAAACCCCCAACACTACACTAGAGAAAGTACTAATTCATAACTACATAGTAGGTGTACTAATACTACGTTGTCCCTATTAATATCATATTGTCCCTATTTAAGTGGCCTCATTAAAGAATTCGTAAATCATTAACTCTTAAGAAAAAGGAAGAGGCACCTCTATGCATCAGATTGGCAAGAATAAAAAAAAAAAGTTTGAAAACCAGTAAAATAAAAAGGAGACCAAATAAAACACAGTAACTTAGATCTATTTCACCACGCTACTCTTACTCTCAAACTTTCAGGCTACTTAACAGATGGTATTTCCAAGACACCTACAGTCATCCCATAACCACACATTAGCCTGCAACACAGGTCGCCACAGAGCTTCTTACATAGTTGGTTCATGTACCACATCCCACTGTGGTTTCCTCACACTTCATTTACCCTTAATAATGTATCATTAAATGACCCTGAGATAGGGCAAAAAGAGTAGCAGGTAAATAACAACAACAATTTCGAAAATTGAAAAAGGGGAAAGAAAGAGGAAAACAAAAATACCAGACAGATGCAGATGTGCAAAATGGAAAAAAAAAAAAAAAAAAAAAATCAGAAAGGGTAGCTGTGCTGAGACCAGATTAAAAAAAAAGATCAGTAGCTACTAATATGCAAGGCTTGCAATGTAAAGGAAACAAAATGTTCTAGTCTCATAGTTAAAAAACAAAAATAATTTGAAAAAAACCAACCTATAATAGTACACATATAGATGCCTACTTAAATCCCATTTCAACTGCAATACCCAAATCTTTACTCAAAAATTCACTACCCACTCAGTTTGCTATTTCCCTCATGAAATTGAATTTTTTTTTTTTAGTTCTCTTTACAAAAGAGAAATCCCACATACACACGTGTGCACACACTCTCTCCCATCCAACATTCATTTTTTTAAAAAGGTGAGCAATTATTGTAAAAACGTCATATAGTATGGTTGAAGTAATGGGCAATTGATGAATCCAAGACAAACATACTGCTCCTCATGAGGCAGATTTACTTAAAGAACAGCACTACTCAGCTTAAAGAAACCACGATTTACAACTTAAGGACAGCCATGTTAGTCTCATGAGTACACATTGATGAGTAGAGGTTTAATTTATCTCATACCTTGCTAGTAGATGCCTTGTAAGTTGTCTTTAATTTCTGAGAAAGCTGACTGGTACTATGACTGGCTGTTGAGACAAATAAATTCAAAGGAAGATATTTCAAATATAGCATTAGCTTATTTGTAGAAGTAACTGGCATTAATTCCCTTCAATAAGATTCTAAGTTTTGGGCAGCAAAAGTACAAAAAAAGTAAATTCAAAAATACTAGTTTAGGATTCTTTGTGGTTCTCTTACCTTTTGTTTTCAGTTGTCCTTTGCTCAGTTCAGCTCCATCAATTGTCTGTCCTTCAGCTGCTAAACGCTCATTCAGTGTATCAATCTCTCTACGTACTAACAAAAAAATTCACATTAATACAAAAAATTGAGTATCATTAACATACCATTTAAGAATCGTTATGGTTAGTAAGTAATCTATTTTATGCTAAGGACAGGAAAAGAGATCAACTGTGATTTTATAAAAGCAGGTCTCACCAAGACATAAACCAAGACTCATGCTGAATTTTCCAGAGATCAACCTTGACCCAGATTCCAATGAAAGTATTGGTGGCTTCTAATTACTGTTACTTTTACTAATAAATGTGGCTAAGGGTTAACAAAACAGCTTCGGTGAAATAAATGGCACCCTGTATTGAATTAAATCCAACAGAAGACAGAAAAACTGCAGCATCATAAATATTTTAGCCACAGAATTAGTATGGCATTTCTTGACAAAGATTTTATTAATCACAAAATAGTATTCTCCCCTGAAAGCCTGTCTACTTTTAAGAGTTTCAGTAAGAAAAGTAGTGCAGAAAATGTCTATTTTTTATACCTTAAAATGGATTTTAAAAAAATACAGTATGACATATACATTTTACATTCAACTGTTTTAGAAACACTAAAATATTTTCACTGCACATCACACAAAGCATGTATTTGTAACAAGAATATGCTTTTATGTCAATTATTTATAACTCTCACCAGTGCCATTTCAACTCAAGACAGAGTGATGGCATAGCTAAACCAAATCAGGTACTCGTAAATGATTTCCACTGGCTGGGCTGGTTTAAAGTTGCTCAACTTCATTTTATAAAGAACATTTTCAGAGGCTTATAGTTTTTTCTCAAAATCTGGGCTGATACTCTTTAAGTGAGAGTGAAATCTTATTGAGAGGATTTAACCAAGCAGGTTTTCACTGTTCCTGAGAATAAGTCTAGGCCTGTCTTTGCACAAATCCTTAGGACTTCTTTTAAAAAAAGTCTTTCACTCCCAGGCTTTGAAATGTTGGAGAACCTTAGAGGTACGATTCTTGCCATTTCTGAGAAATTCACTGAAGTCTCAGTTCTAAGTACTAGAAAAGTCAGTTTACTTCCATACTATATCCAAGTGCTTGAAGTGAGCAAAGCAAGGTTCTCTTTCCTGTCTATCCAGTCACATAAACCTAAACTTTTATAAAACAGACAATATGAAAGAGAAGTAAACAAAGAGACAGGCTTGTAGTAACAGATGACTGAAACAAACAAGCCAGTCAGATACAATAATTGCCTGAAAGGATTAAGACTGAATCCTGGAGGGCATAAGAAAAGGAAGAAATTAGAAATAAGTTGTAATAAGGGAAAGGGAGTATATGAGAAGCCAGGGAGGAAAAACCTGACATACTCTACGTACAGTAACCGCAACACTAGCGTAGGAATTAGACCAAGAACAAAAAATAACAGACTGAGCATCAGAAAATAAAAATTTAGAATTTGTCAGGGGTGTAGAAAGATCACAAAGGCCAGGAATGAACAAGAACTGTAACGTGAAGAAAGAAGAAGAAACAGAAATGGAATGGATGGAAAATAGTCATATTCTGGAGGGTACAGACAAATTCACCACATGTTTTTTGATGAACATTTTTGAAGGTTGGGGAGGGAAACCCTACTTTTCTTGCTACCAGTCAACTTCTCAGCAGAAGGCTAAGAACTCAGTTGTGCAAACTGTCAACTCCATATATTTTTTAGTGACAATAAGCCTTTAACCAACACAATCACAGGTTTTAAGAGGATAAAAAACCAGCACAATTTCAAAAAGCACACAAGAATCTTTTTTTAACAGGAGTGTTTGGTTTAACTGTGGGAACTGATTAGGTGTGGAAAAAAATTTGATTTAGAGCAAAATCAACCCGATTCCGCAATTCAGAAGCAAAACCACGCAACACAGCTTCCAAAATCCAGCAAGGAAAAATCGAGCAGAGGCTTGACTGTATGACTGCCTGCGTTACTTTGGATGCTCTCACATCACCTTGGATCACTCACATTGCCATATGATTGCACTGTCATTAAACAAATAACATTTTTTGCAGATAACACCTCGAATTTTTATCTGAGTGCTGGACTTCAAAATTCATGAACAGTTGCAGGTGCTGGTTAGGCAAAACCACAACCACATTTTATACTTTTTCAAGTAAGACACTTTTCCAGTTGTATTTACTTATATTAGAGCATTACAATTAAGCCTGTAAATATACAACAAAGCTACAGACTTCAATGGCTGAATGGAGTTACTGCCAGATTGACATGGTATATACCAGAGCCTACAGTGATAAGAGACAGACACTTCAATTTCTTTGCCTAAGAGTCAAGGAGGATGACACACATCAGTTCTCACTGCTTGCATCAAAGAACTAAGTGATTTTTCTGAACAGGTACAAACTCCATCTTTGGCTACAGTTCAAAACAACTCTTAAACTCCTCTCAGAAAAGCTGCACTAATTACACTACAGTATTCAAGGTGAGCATCTCAATTAGCACTGCTATATTCTAAATCCAAACAATTCGTAAGTTGCTGGAAAAAACAGATACTCACATTCCAAATTTTCAATATACAGGTTTTCAAACTCCCGCTCTATTTGTCCAAAAAGTTCAAGGAGTGTATTCCTGACAGAAGATGGTAGTTTAGAATCCTAGGAGGCAAAATATCAGGGTTTATATTTTTCTTTACATATATTTTAATGTAGTTATCCTTCAATCTTAAACTGATTTTAATAGCTCTCGCCACCTCCCAGCAAGGAGAGAAATTAAAACTACTAGTAGTGTAGAACACAAAACAAAAAGCTCTATGCATCATAAAATTATTCATTTTACATACTCTTTCTATTTCAAGGGTTAGAAATCAAATCACCTGTGGGTTTTTTTTTGTTTTTACTGGAGAAACATTATAAAACCAAGATATGTGTACAACCCATTAAAAAAAAAAAAAAGGTGGAAAAATAGTTACAATATAATGTCAAGGCATTTCCAGTTCAAGAAGAAAGAATACCTTTGGTTGACAAAGTCATTCGGAAGTTGACTACGCATTAGCTTAGGAAGGTGTCATCACAAAGCACCTCATTACTGAGCTTGAGACAAACTAACCTTTTAAACATATTTTTAACATTTACCTATTTTTGTCACTAACCATAACTAAATGCGAAGATAACTGCAATTTCTAATCCTTCCCTCCCCAGGTATTATTCAAGCATCTTCTCTTCATAGAAAGTATTTTGAAGCGAATTCACAGAGGAGGGCTGGTTTTTATTCCTCAGCATAATCAACATAGCAACTCTGAAGCAAAAAACCAAGTATGTAATAAAACCACTAACACAGGATTTATATGACCTAAGCTCAATACACAGCTTGACCACAACTTTCTGTTGGCAAGTTATTTCAATTTTATTCATCTGTCTATAAAACAGAGATCAGCACCATATTTTCCCCAAACAAATGCATACCATACCCAAAACAAGTACTGTTTTCTTTCTGTTGGGAGTCAAGTTTCTCACTGTATCGGTGATTCTGTTATCAAATACTGTTGAGCAGACAGTAAGTAAAGCAGAAGACAACTGACTGCAGTACACTGAGAATCTAGTACTCACTAGTAGAATCATAGTTGTTCACTATGTAAATAAATTCTAACTAAACCTGTTCTATTCTTCAGTTGCTGGTGGACCACAACATGTAAGTTAGCTTACTGCACTTATTATTTATCTATGTAGCCAGCTATGAACTTTTTTTAAAAGAAGCTTTCATGTACCTGAGCCTTACCCTAACAATGAAAAAAGTTCAACTACTCTTTTGTAGCATATCTAACCCATCACCTCAGAATTCAGTAAGACAACATCTTATTACTGGACAAACCTATAAATAATGCAGCTGTATTCAAAAACTGAGAAATATCTATGCAAGAAAACAAGTTACCAAATTTCAAAGTGAAATTAATATGGTATCATGCATACCATATTATCAATATATCAATGTTCATCTATCAAATATACAGGGAACATGCCTATCAGCAAAAGCATGTAATTTCAAAATCTTGAAATCACCAGCTATGAGCAAAAAAAGAAAATTGAGTCAGCTTCTGCCACAGCACAAACCACTATTTCAAGTCTAGAAGTACAGAAGAAGCATTACTAGAATGGGAGTACAAACGTTAGCACATGACACCACCCAAATTCGAATGAACTTCATTATTCAATGCATGTCTATGGATGATTATAGCTCGCTTTCTTCTTAAGCGTTCCAGCAAACCCAAACCAAAAGAGCTCGGTTCCCTCCCTAAACTGACTGACTGGGGAGGACGCGTGTGCTCACCAGCCACCGGAGGGCACCAGCCACCGTGCACCTGCAACCGAGTCAGCGCCCAACCACCTGAGCTGCATCTCGCTCGCATTTTGGTTCATCCAGTCAACTGATCGTCTTCAGAAACAGTTAGCCTACCATGGTCCCGATTTTGTAAATTATTTCTGAACATCAATTTTAAAGAGAAGAGCAAGAGAAACCACTAACAGCCATGACTGACACAGAGCAATCTGCTTTGTGCGTAAGTCAGTTTTACACCAGTTTCACTGCTACTTGACGCTGTGGCGCTGTGCTGAAAGAGGTGGCACTATGCTCCTTAAGACCCCCTAGGATATTCCTTTCTGCATCTTCATCTGCCTCTCCCTTGAGACAGTACTTCTGTTCATGCATTCACAGCCAACCAGAACGTGAAACAGATCCTGATTAAAACCAACTTCAGACAAAACTGATTAAACAAGAATACAAATGAAACACTATTAAGAGAAACACTGAAGTTAGACAAATTATTTCTGATTCAATTACCCAATAACTCCATACAGCAATGTTATGAAAGAAATTAAGTTATCCTACAACTTTTCAAACAGAAAAGATGTAGGAAAGGTTTTCAATCCACTTCAGAGCCTGAAAGCATGAGCAAATCTAAACCTGTCCTAAAGTAAAAAAACACATCCACTTCCTTTACTCTCTTTAAAGTTGGCATTATTTAAATTAGCTCATTAAAATACCATGTAATAATGTTGTTTATCTGCCAAAGTACTTATCTAGATCTTATGCAGTTTACAGCTCCACTGTGAAGGGGCATTAATACTCTCTATTCCTTAAGATCTGTCACCAGTTGTTCAAGGTTAAAGGTCAACAAAATTAAGTAAGATGATACATAAAATATTTGCATACTATAGCATAATACACTTATAGAGTTTGATAAGAAATACTAAAACAGCTTAAAATTTTGGTTTACTACATTGAAATGACAGCATGCCTTGAACTCAGCTGCCTTTCACTCCTTTCCTGTAGGCTGTAACAGTCCAAATGCATGAACAGTTTTCTATCCAAGTACTGAATATTCTCCAACTTCTAGATGACTAGAAGCAACAACTTCAGCTCTGTTAGTGACCAGAAAACTAACGCTATAATTTACTGAATAATAGATTCAATTAAAAAAAAAAAATTTTAAATGTCACAACACTGAGAAAAACACAAGGTTTTCCCTGCAGAGTCCAGAAAGCGAGGTTTCTCATAGCCAAACACTGCTAGTATTTCAAACCACCTCTCTGATAAAGATCAAGTTTTGCATCATCTTTGCCAGGCCCGCATTAATACTGTGTAGTCAATTTGACAATAAATAGTTTTCAAACTGGTATTTGCTTATCTTTGGCAGGACTATTTCAAACACTTCCTACAGTAGCCTTACCTACAGTTAATCCCAATATTGTTATCTGAAACACTCCACTTGGCTTCAGACTGCATCCACTATACAGACTGACATGATTAAGGAAATTACAGAAGTGTGTGGTAGTTGTTCCTTCCCAAATTCAAACTTATGAAATCAAGAATCAATCTTCAACTTTGGAGGGGGTGGTGCATGCAGCTAAACAAATAAGCTGTTCCTTTGTGTTTCTTCATGGTTTTATCATTCATGTAAGAATACACAAAAGCCAATAAAAAGTTCCACGGGTCTGAATACAACCTCAAACACTGTCAACATCCACGTCAGTGGTCTCCAAAGACAGTCAGCAGTTGCAAGCAAGAAAGTCTGATGTTCCTGCAGCTTTACTGGGCCTATTTCATTACTTAAGTTTATTTAATTTCCTCGCATAGAAAACACCGAAGTTACCCAAGCAGCAGTGTATATCTTACCTGCCCTTCCAACATGTCTCTCTGCAGTCCTGCCCTTTCTTGCTCGGAACTGTTGGTTCTTCGGATTGAAAGACTGTGTGATTTACGTTTCTGCTTTGCTTGGCGAGCAGATGCACAACTTCCACTTTCTATTGGCATTACTTCAAAAAAACAGCTTCACAGAGGCTCCTATGATAAACTAAGGACAAGCATTACACATTACAAATTGCTTTGCCAAAGTTTAAATATTTTTCTTAAAATAGAAATATTTAGTTCTATTAAATTTTGGAGTTATTTGGGTTGTTATTAAAAAGAAGGGAACCCTATAACTTACAGCTATTCTTCAAACAACATTAAGTTCAAAAACACATATGCATGTATGTAAATAAAGTGGAATCACTTCTGCATTACTTATTCATTAGCTAACAAACCTCCACAAAAGGAAAATAAATTCCACTACCTTGCTCATTTTGGAGAACACTAGCAGAGACAGCCCCAAAATGCTTCAGGAAACAACTATTATGCATACTGTATTTCACCGAAATGCATGCAAAATTAAAACCCAGCTGGAAAATGAAAGCAAACAGACATGATAATTTAGGGACACTGTCAGGTTAAAAATATATTATGCAACATTAAGTGTTAGTATACAAAATTTAATAGATGTGCCTATTCACACATATGCAGAAATTAATTTTAATGACAGAAGTTCTGACAACTACTTTCCACCATTTTCAACAGCTCACAGTTTCACTTTCTTGATAGTAAAAGTGCCCATGAACTTATGAGAAGAGTGAAAGTGCACCTGACTTACCAGGCTGTTGTTGTTAATTTCTGTCATCTTGTTAAAGCCAAATATGCATTTTAATATCCCTAAAAACCCCTGACAGTATCACCAATTAATATTACCATGCATGATCTACTGCTTTCCCCTGTTTAAGAAAAATCAAATTATGTTTGATTTATTGCATAAAGGTGAGGAATATGTTCTTTACTGTGAAAATCTTGGTTTTTAGAAACATTTAATTACTGGAATTTTTTTTTAATTTAAACCTGATATTCAACAGAAATTGATTTCAGTTTCATAAGGTACCAGTTGTTAAACATTTCAAATGTTTTAGGATTGATTACTCAAATTTTTCAGTCACGAACATTGAGAACAAAATAAAAATTCATTCTCCAGCATAAACAATTTCTGAAACAATTACAACATAAAATAGCTGCAATAGTCTGCAGAGAAATAGGAGAGCAGAGTTGGCAAAGCTAACAAGGCAACTGAGCTTCCTTTTAAATAAGTTGATCAGAGAAAATTTAAACCAAACCCAGGGCCACTTCCAATTTAAGATCCGCCAACACACTAGATCTCAAGCTAGGAATGAGCACCATCGCTATGAACAAGACTAGGCATTAACCAGTTAGGTGGTTTTGAAATGGTATTTTCAGCTTTTTAACATATCATAAAGCCAAGGAAAAGCATACCTTACCAAAAACACACAAGTAAGAACAGCTTTAAATCTGCTTTGGCTTTTATATCACAAAATAAAAATATATAAAGATATATAAATTTATATCAAGACTAGATATAGTTACGGTTTTGATGTCCATCCATCCTCAAATTTGCTCATTAAAAGACTTGATATTTTAATTAGCTTTTGGAACACCCATGTTCCAGTAACCTGACACCAATTCCATAGTAAATCTGAAATAAAACTCAGGCACCAGTATCTTGTACTGCACTGAGATGATTTTGTTCATCTCCTCTGGACTCTGCACCGTCCTTCCCTGCACCTAATCCCATCAGAGCTTTTTATGTGTGATTAATCAGTAGTAACTATTTAGCTATATTCACAAATTAAAGAAGAAAGAAGAAAAAGAACTACCATTGGGCAGTTTCTTATTTGACTAGATTTCTTTTTTCACTGTGGCTAGATTCCTCTACCATAGAAAGACAGGACTGAAATTAAAAAAGCCCATGCCATAAACAAGTTACTGCCAATTTTCTGGGCTTCACTAAGTATCTTCCTGTTCTTGGACATATGGTCAAGAATTAGGAACAGGTTTTCAGTGCTCATCACATTTCTATTTCTTTTCAAAACATGATCAGATCCCAAACACAATCCCCAATCCCATCTCCCTTGGGAACAACTCTTTCAATGGCTTTCAGTTTACCGGTTTCTGCAGTGTTCGGGATTGCTTTTTAAGGCCCAAAGAACCAAACTCTGTGCACACACATAGATGTGTTAAACGGTTTTATATCTATACATACACATAGTTACATATAATCACATAAATCAATTAACAGTTTCACTTAAGCTCTGTGAAAAAAAATATAACTTCCAATTCCTGCCAGATATGGCTCCTGAGCTGTAGTTATGCACAGAGATGTTAATATGGTTTATGCCTTACCAGGCATTGTTTTAAATATGCTAACTTCCATTTGCCCTCTACTGCCAAACTACTTTATTTTAGAGGACTTTACCAAGAAATACCCTTTTCTGGATTGCTTCATAAAATCATAGAATGCTTTGGGTTGGAAGGGACCTTTACAGGTCATGTAGTCCTTCCCTCCCTGTAATAAGCAGGGACATCTTCAACTGCCTCAGGTTGCTCAGAGCCCTGTTCAGCCTGGCCTTGAATGTTTCCAGGGATGAGGCATCTACCACCTCTCTGGGCAACCTGTTCCAGTATTTCACCACCCTCACTGTAAAAAAAATCTTCCTTATATCTAATCTAAACCTACCATCTTTTAGTTTAAAACCATGACCCCTTGTCCTGTCAGTAAAGGCCCTGATAAAAAGTCTCTCTCCGTCTTTCCTGTAAGCCCGCTTTAAGTATTGAAAGGCCACAATAAAGTCTCCCCAAAGACTCCTCTTTTCCAGGCTAAACCACCCCAACTCTCTCAACCCTTCTTCATAGGAGAGGTGTTCCAGCCCTCTGATCATTTTTGTGGCCCTCCTCTGGACCCACTCTAACAGGTCCACGTCTTTCTTCTACCATTGGTTAAAGCTGGCTTTCTGGGCTGCAAGCGCACGTTGCCGCCTCATGTCTGGTTTTTCATCCACCAGTATCCCAAAGTCCTTCTCCACAGGGCAGCTCTCAATCCCTTCATCCCCCAGTCTGTATTGATATTGGGGATTGCCCCAACCCCGGTACAGGACCTTGCACCTGGGCTTGTTGAACTTCATGAGCTTCGCATGAGCTCACTCCTCAAGAATGTCTAGGTCCCTCTGGATGGCATCCCTTCCCCTGCAGTCAATCAACTGCACCACTCAGTATCAGTACGTACAGATTTGGCAGCTATACATGGTAGCATGTAGAATTTAAAGGGACACAGTCAAATGCATGAGATTACATTTTTACATAGAGAAATTCTCACATTAACTACACAAAAGTTTCTATGTTCACAGCTCATAAGCAAACAGAAACGATTAGGTAAGGAACATCTCCACTACAGTATCCATTTGTTAGCAACACTGCACCTGCAGCCAGTGTCACTGACAGTAACGGCACTCTCCTCATGCACCAGCATGACCACATCACTCATGCACTGTTCTGGAGAGAGTAAGCATGCACACTCTTCCCCAGGCTCTGCGAGGGGGTGCCTACAGCCATAGCAAAGCTGCAACCCAAGAGGCAACAAGCAGGCATGTGCATACAGAGGAGAAGCTGAAGGGGACTAGAGTCACTGCCTTTAATGTTGTTCTGAATTACACCAAATAACCTTACAAACTTTCAGTAAGAAGGAAGAGTTTTTAGAACCAGGATGTAAATTCAGTTTTAAAGAGTGACAGTGTCCCTTTAAATATTAACTTCACTTTGACAATTTCAAAACTATTTTGATGCTAATTGCAACAATAAGAACCTATAGGTTTTTCAAGAGTAGATTTCACAAAACAGATCCTTGGCAATATGAGGCTAAAAAAAAATAAATAAATAAGGTGCTCATTTCTAGCAGTTACCTGATTCCCCTTATTATGTAAGGTTTTCAAGCAATGAGAATTACCTGTCCAGAATATCAGTGTCATGTTACATATCCTATGAAAACCATATTAAATATTGATTAGTGAAACAGTCAGTAGTATACAAACCAGTCAAAGTCTTTCACATTTTTGAATAGTGAAAACTAACTTCTGTAGTTAGAACACACCAGACAACAGGAAAGAGGCGTGAGGGAAAACATCAACACAAGTCAAGGCTAAGCACCAAATCCCAGTCAAATGAAGTAAGAAAAAAAGGCTTCAAAAACAACCCATTATATACTGTTAGTCAGATGTAGTTAATCATAACTTTTGAGTGTTACAAATGGGTTCTGAAAAGATAAATTCACTAAATTCACTTTCTTTCTATTTAGTCATACTACAAGTAGGATGAAAAAAACACCAAGTATGGGACTTGTTTCCTAAACCAAATAAAGCTGAATTCACAAAAGCTAAAAATTAGCAATCAAGAGTTAAAAGCTGAACTAAAGTACTGAGAAAGAAAAAAAAAAAACCCAAAACAAAACACCACAACAGAAAAAGAAGAGTGTTGTATTACTAAACTGTATTCATTAAGGGTGGCAGTTCTCAAGTACCATATTATTAAAAAGTGAGCTTATGAGACATATTGAGCTATTCTGCTCAATCGCTTTGGAAAATGCTACATTTGCATAGTGTTCTTCACCCAGTGATCTGTCAAAGCCTCCAGAGAATGGCACCAAATGAATTTCTGACAGTCAATCAGCAGGAGTAGGAGAGAAAAGTATGTCCTAGAAAACATCTAGACCACAGGTGATTACTACTTTTTGAACACAAAGATACTTCAGTATTTCAGTTACACTGTTTAATTAAACTCAGAGCATATTTTACAGCGTGTTAAATTAAAGTTCTGCCACCTACCTTTCTGTAACAGATGTTACCATGTATTCGGTCGCAGGAAATATTTCATCAGAGTAACAGTAAAGAACAGATGTGTAACCAATTATTGTTCTATTTGCTACAACGGAGAAATGGCACCAAACAGAAGTGCACACACTGGTCTTACTAGACTTCAAAATTCACTGCAGCAATCAACTAATTCTACTTGCCTACTTCTACTCTTGAACACGGAACAAGCAGACTGCTGAAAGGAGAATTCCAGAGGTATGTATGCTGCTGAAGCCAGGGAGAAAAATCTCTTTTAAGAAGTGTCAGAGCAGACAGAATAGCTACAGTATTGCATTTCCTTTTTTGTTCATTCAGGACAACACACAAGTCTGTAAAGGGAAAGCATCTGGAAGTTTCAGCCACACATCTTACCCGCGATCTCCCTGCTCCATTTTGTTTAGAGTTTAGCAACAGTAATACTTACTATTTAAAGGATTGTGTCAAAACAAAAAAAAACCCACAGAAATAATTTTACTGTATTTCTGTGTGCTCTTAAATCTCTTAAACAGTCTTGGGTCTCATTTTCAAACATGCTTTAGAACAAAATTTCAGTGTATACTACATAAGAAACAAAGGCTTTTTACAACAGTAATTATTGTCCTGTGCAACATTAAAACCTTAAGATACAAAGATGCCAATTAACACGGGTTGGTTTTGTTCCACAAAGCAGGGAGGGAAAGGGGAAAGAGAGGAGAATGATTACAGTTATTAAGTTCTTAATTACATGTAACTCAGTTTGACAGCATTACTCATGAGTTAAGGGAATTTAAGTATCAACGTATCCCACTACAATCTTTATTAATATTCAAAGAAATCAAATTTAAAGGAGTAAAACTTCCATTTTGAGGTCTTCAGTGAACAATTTGTTTGAAGGATGCTGTACATTCGAGTGCCATTAATTCAATGCAAGCGCCAAGAATACAGCACACCTGAGAAGGATCAGGCTAAACAGACTTCTTCATAAGACTAGTTGTTGCTAAAGATAAATATTTAGGAAACAAAACCATTCCAGATCATCACAGATGATGCTAGAACCACTGATAAGTGTGCTCAAACCTTATGAAATCCACTCAAGCATTACAACTTTTTTTTTTTTTTCCTAAATTTAGTGCAGCATACTTTCAAACAAAACTGGATGTTCCTCGAAATGTAAAAGGAGAAAGCATCCACCACTGAAAAGGTGACAATCTTCCTTCTACAGAAAGCATCCTAAAGAAGCTGCCCCAATGAATTCTAAGTATGTTATACATCTGGAAATCAGTGATAAAAGCTTGAATACATTAGTAAGTACCTACTCCGAGCAATCTTCTAACACAAACATCCACGTATAAACCAGCCCAGTTTTGCCGCTAGCAAGCTCTGATCTCACTAATTCAACTATGTCAGCAAATGCTGCAATCACACCAAAATGCAGTGCAGACCTAGCCTGCCAAAGTCTACTAAAGCAAGAAACGATACTCTCAGCCATACAGATTTATTTTAACTAATATTAAACAACAATAATTATCAAACTTGGATTTTTATTTATTTAGAATATAGAAGAAACCTGCCTAGGTGCACTAATAATTGTGAGACCAAGACCTGTTAAGTGAAATCGCCCATGTCCTGAAAGCATTAAACTTTCCTTTGAGATCTGTGCCACCTATGCTCGCTGAGTGTGCTTACTGTTTTAATAGTCTAAATGGAACTGGGTACAATATAATCTTACATGTAACGCTAGTTAGTTACCTATAAGTATATACCGTACCTTGTTTTATTAATAGGTATTGATTAGATGGCTTTATTGAAGAGTTGAACAGACAGCATCAGGTCCTGCTAAATTAATTACTGCTGGTTAAATCCTAAAATATGTTTGAAGGCTACTCTATTTCCTTAGCTGTTTCACAGACGTTCTAGCTCCCATTCCTGTATTAGCAAATCCCTAATAGCCTAGAAGTAGTCTACATGCATGCACAGGTATGCAAATACAAGACCTGAGGGTGAGGAATCCTAAGGAAGTTCAAGAGCAAAGGTGGTTTAACCAGGTATTTGTTTAAGGAAGCACTGCACCACATTCAGAGGCCAGAATCTTATTGTGCTAGTCTCTAAGCAAACAATATTTAGCAATTTATCTAGTACATTGGTAGTAAGTACCTATTAGGCTTTTACGCAAGCAGAGTGACCTCTAAGATCATTGCTCTTCATTTAGGAATATATTACTTGCTAGTAAATTAGAATCTTGTACTGCTTAAGACATCAACAAAAGTAAGTAACGTTGACACTAACTATAAGCTTTAACAAGCTTTTCTGAAGCACCAGTAAATCACCTTTGTACAGCACATTCTTGAAGCATTTCCTCATATGGCCTACCACAGAGAACTACCAAATCTTCCAACGGTATGTGGAGCAGCACTCCAAGTACCCAGTCCTACCATCCTGAAATGCTAAGTCTCAAAAATAGTGAGTAGGCATTACTCGAGGATAAGAAAATAACAAATCACTGGCTTGTAAGGAGAGCATCCCAATTCTTGTCTATTCCTCAGCGGTCACGCGTACAGTACTAGCAAACTCTTCCCACAGATGTCTGAAGCGGTGGCCTCTGCAACAAGGCCCTCACCCTGGCCTTCACCTCACAAGGCAAGCTACTAGTCTTAGCTCCAAGGCTTAAGAATTCCATGACATAAAATGATCCCAATCTCATCTCAAACATATAACATGCAATATCACTTAACTTCTCCTCACTTGACACATACTAGTCCTGGCTCGCAATTTCTGGATTTTGTAGAAGTAAGCTCTTCTTTTAAGACACTATCACCACAGTCACAGTACTTCTCCCATGACCATACCAACACTCTCAAGCATTTTAGTCCATAGAAGAGACTGCATCCTTTAAACAACCTTTAGATTTAAAACATCCTTTAAATTTAAAGAAAGATGGTGGAAGGGCATGCCTACATTAGAAAGACAGTCTCAGTTTGGAAAGAGTTACCTTTAGATTTAACGTGATAAACCTACTTTAGGGACAAATGTACACAACAACTGGCATTAAAAAAAAACCCACCAAATATTACAGTGGCCTCTGACTTAAATTCTAATATTTAGCACAGGCACCTTTTCTTAAAATAACTGCCCAAGTCCACAACACACAAAACTACATCTAAAGTTATTACAAGAAAACACGTTAGGGCTGACACATGCACACACAAGATCTTATCTAATGTAAACTACTCATTAGAAAACATACTTGAGCATTCTTGAGGTTACCAGCTCGCTTTCAAAAATATCACATAAGAAATGCCAACAGCAGGCTTGCTTGGAAAACAGTTTCAGAAATTTGTTTAAGGAGAACGATACCGCTGGGATCTTGCAAAATGGGTGCCTGAACAATAGACGTTTGTATAATTTCAAGGTGTACTCAATGACACTGAATCACTTTAAAGAAGCAGTTCCACCGGTTCTTTACATAAATCTTCCACAAATTACTGTTATAGAAAGCATACTTTAAAATGCTATAACGAAACAAACTTTGACAAGCTAGAAGATGTAACAAGAGGGATAAAAACACACGCAGAAGTTTCTCCTTTCTCACAAACACCAAGATGTCCTTGGACAACAGTTCAAGGCTTAACTTGAAAAAGTTTTCGTTGTCTTTGCCTAAGCACGATCTTTTTATTTATTTAATTTCCTCCTACAACTGGAACCTAAGACCTACTCAACCTCTGAATACGTTAAGAGTATTAATTCTCCCCTCAAATTTGTTTTCACCGTTTTTGCTCAGGGAAAGAGAAATACTGCAAATGGCCCTTTACAGGTGTAACTTTTACCCATCTCGGGGGCTTTCAAGTCATCCTCCCGCTGCCAAAGGCCAGACCTACCCCGTCCCACCACAAACAGCACTTCCCCTCCTCATGCAGTTGTGCCCCACTTCAGGGAATCTGGGCATTTCGTTTTTACTCCATTTGTACGTGTGTCAGAGGATCTGAACTCGATCTGTAAGCTAAGGAGGTACTACACTGGGCTCGTCCTTAGGATATGCAGTAGCACACAAAGTTAGCGAGCAGCCTCCTCAGCGAGCACCCTCGGCTTCACTGTCTGCAGACCTGAAACCATCCCCACAGCCTCAGGCTGGAAGCGTTAAAAAAAAAAAAAAAAAAAAAAAAAAAAAGAAAGAAAACAACACACAGAAGAGGAAGAAGGGCTTATTTTCGGTTATTTCAGTTTTTCAGAAAGAGCGTGCAAGTCATTTCACGCGGAAATAAACCGGAATAGGGCGGGCTGGGAGGGGGTGCCGATGCAGCAGCCCCGCTTTGCGCCACGGGCCTGGCGAGGCGGCAGCACTGCACAAGTAGCGCGCGCTGCCCGCGCTCCCGCCGAGACCCCCGCCCCGGCCCCCCCGCCCTGCGCCCCTGCCCTGCCCTGCCCTGTCCCCGCGGCTCCCCCCGCGTCGCGCCCGCAGCCCCTTGGGGGAGTCGCAGCCAGCGCCGGCGGGGCGGGGGCTCGCCGGGCGGGAAGATGGCGGAGGGTCTGCGCCCCGCTGAGGGGAGCGGGAAGGGGCGGGGGGGCGCCGGCGCCGCGGCCCCCCGCACTCACCTGTCAGCCACAGCCGGGGCGGCGGGCGGGAAGGGGCAGGGCCGTAGACGGCGGGGGGGAAGGAGGAGGAAGAGGAGGAGGAGGAAGGCGGGAGGGGCAGGGGCGGCAGCGACGAGCCCAGCGACGCGCCTCCCTGCCGAGGAGCGCTGGCGGCCACATCCGGCGGCGGGCGGAAGCGGCGCGCAGCCCCCGCTCGCCGCTATGGCGACGGGCCGCGACGGGCCGGGCCGCCGCCGGCCGCTCCTGCCCGCAGGCTCGGAAACGCCGCCGGAACAGGGCGCGACCCGCCACCGGCCGGCTGGTTTGGGGCGGGCACCGTCAGCCCTGGCCGAGGGGTGTCGCCCCGGACCCGCGGCGCGGTGTAAGCCAAAACGTCTTGCTAACATTTTTTTTTTTGTCTTGGTTTTTCGTCTTTTACGGTAACAGCGGCCGCGGGCGCGGCGATGAGCCCCCCGGAGCGTTGGCAGGGGCTGCGCTCCCGCCGCCAACCCTGCGCTTCCGAGGTGGCCGTTCAGTGCCGGTATTTAAAAAGCGGAGTTGTGTTTCCTCCTGACTGTTGCCCGAGCGGACCACCGTGGACTGACTGACAAGCGACATGAAACTTTTCCTGAAACGCCGCTGGAATTCCTTATTTTTTAATTTAGAATGGCTGGGAAATACCGAATCTGGACGTTTTCTAGTGCACAGGCAGACGATATGACAGAAACAGTGAATCAAAGCTAACTGCTCCATTCTGCAAGTAGGCTGTTCACTTTGAAGCTTACAACACATAATTGAAATGTGATTAATTCCTTTGCTGATTAACACTTGGAAGAAACCTTCACCTAAAATTCTTATTCATTGTAGCAGATTGTGAAAGTCAAAAGAGGCCTTTGCCTAATTATTTTCTCTCTTCCTGCAGATTATCTAGCTGCCTCAGAAGAGGGCTGTGGAAAGGCCAGAAGAATATGTGCCTCAGAGCGAGGGCTGAAAATATTACATTTTCTTTTCATGTGCTTCCCAGCTACAAGTATGCCTGCTGTTCTCTTTCATCATCTTTTTCCTTTCTACCTCCTTCTGTGCAGTCATGTCTTAATTGCAGCTGTACTAACACTGACAAAAATACTGTGTTTTACCTATTTACTAGCACCTTTCTCATCACCGCAGGTCATTCTACAAGATAACCAGCCTAACTGGTTTGAGAACTTACCATAATTTTAGCCTATTCCCTTCTTTAAAGCCACCAAAAGGAGAAAGGAAGGGAGCAAAACGAATAACTAAATGGCTTTTAGGAGAGGAAAATGAGGGAGACAGGACAGGCAAAAGAAGGTGGGCAAGAGGTAGAACAGAGTTGCCCGGGAGGAAGCCTGAACACAACCTGACCAAATGCCACTCTTTATAGTTGGTGCAGTTATCTCAGTCATCTGCCTGGTTTTGGCTGGGATAGAGCTATTTTTTCATCTTAGTAGCTAGAATAGTGCTGTGTTTTGGATTCAGTATGGGATTTGCTATGAGAAAAATGTTGATAATGCACTGATGTTTTTAGTTGCTCCTGAGAAATCAAGGACTTCTCAACTGCCCATGTCCTGCTAGTGCGCAGATGCACAAGAAGCTGGGAGGGGGCAGAGCCAGAGCACCGGACCCAAACTGGCCAATGGAATATTCCATATCATACAACATCATGCTCAATGTATAGATGAGGGTTGGCCTGGAAGCTTGTTCTCTCTTCTGGGATTGCGGTTTCAGGATTTTCTTTCCTCTGGGATCACTAGCTGGGAACGGGCTGGGCATCGGTGGGTGGTGAGCAATAGCATTGTGCATCACTCATTTGTATATTCTATTATTACTATCATTATTATCATTATTTTAATTTTATTTCAATTATTAAATTGTTTTTATCTCAACCTACGAGTCTCCTTAGCTTTACCACTCCAATTCTCTCCCCAGCTGGCTGGGCAGGAGAGGGTGAGTGTTTGGCTGCCGGCCAGGTTTAAACCACAACACCATCTTAGCCAAGTCACAACTTGAGTGCTCAGCTATTCAGTTCCTAACTAATCTTTTTTTAAGCCTCATTATTCCTACCAAAATTACTTCATCCTAATATAACTCTACTGTACCATAACAGTTTTAGATATAAGTATGAAGGAAAAAAATGTCCAATGAGAGCACAAGGATCCACATTTGAGATTTCTCTGGGAAAGCACTTGGCAACTTTCTTATCCTCTGGAGCAGCTCACTCTCTAGCAGCAGGGGCAATACAGAGATGGCCATTTTTTCCTGAAGAAATGCAAAATACTGCAGTAAGGAAAGACAGGGGCTTAACTTTTTCCTTGATATGGGGTGACTCTGAACTGAAAATTAACAGGCCCTGTACAGATGCATTTGGTTTTTTCACAAAAAAAAGAATGGCAAGTGGGCTGTTGTCACTCTAGCCCTATTACTGGCTTGGTTTTGTCGTGGCACTACAAGAGTACCAGGCACTGTGTAACGTATAGGTGAAAGTGCAGAACTAAAGTCTGCACCTGCTTTTCACACACTAATTGTTTTAAAACAACAGACATGAATAGCAATACAGAATCCTAGGGAAACGGGGCAGTACTAGTTATCATCTTACCAACAGCTAAGAAGCTTTTTAATAGGCATTGCAGTAAACAGAGCAGCAAAACTTATGTTGTCCTAGACATCACCTTCCAGACATACTTCTGCACCCATGGCTGGACTTGAGAAGGTAAGATACAAGGCTTGGGAAACCAGCAACAGAACAGAATAATAGTTGAATCTCCCAAATTAAGATTTTCCAAACCTGTAAAAGCAGCAGGAAAAGGCAGAACCTCCTGTCCAGAGCTCAAACCAAAAGAAAGAAGAAAGAAAAACAGATCTAAGGGAGAAAAGGACTCAAGGGTTATTTCTTCCTTCATATAGGAAACCTCCTAAATAACTCCTTCCTAAAAGAGAGGTTTCCTGTATCATTAATCATCATCTCAGGCTGTACAAAAACATTTGGAAGCCGTCCATCATAGCACTCATAGCACCACGCTTGAGATAGCAAAACTAAATGCAAATATAACATCCTACTTATATATTTAGCATACGTGTATTGCATTGTTACTACAAAGCCATCTGTCTTCTCTGAAGCAAGCTGAAGCCAACCCCCTTTCCTGAAATAGACCCTTTAAGAAAGAAGGGTCAAGTGAACAACAGCAGGTAAGTTAGGACTGGGAGGTATTTACCTCCCAGTTCAGATAAAACTCAGGCTGTTGTTTGTTCTGCACATAAGTGGATCACTTAGACAAATGTTTTCTGAAGAGCTATGACCCCAGGGCAGGAGCAGACTTCCAAGAGGGATTCTTCAGGAAGGCCAGGAACAAGGACAGCTTGATAGCTGAGAAGGGTGAACTGTAAGTGTTAAACGTCAGAATGAGTGAACAGGAAGCTTAAAAAGAGGCAGGTTGGATGTGAAGGGTGGGAAAAAAATCCTTAATTTTCCTTGTCTGAAAACTGAGGAGAGACATGTCTCAAGAGTCTCTCCTTTCTAGGCTGTGGTCAAATGCCAGGTTTGTTCAGCATTTACTTCATCCTGTGTTTTATCATCTTCTTGTTTAATTTGCTGGAGAATTGAGATGCTTTCCTCCAGTTTCATGGGGGTTGCATTTCCCTTTATCTTAGTAGATAGCAAAATTCTGTTAGTGATTTGCAGCTGGTTGGATTTTCAGGTGAAATGAGAGACTTCCCAGTGGTGACAAGAAACTGCTTTTCCCTTGTTAGTAGAATGTTTGGAAACAGTCAGCGGGCTTCAGGAGATGCATAAATTAAGTCTCAACAGCATGTATATGTCACTTCAGGCATGCTTCTGTTTACACAGGATGGAGTAAAAGTTCTGAGGTGTCAGCGAAATGCATACCACTCCAGAAATGAGGATGTTTTATTTTCAACACAAATAGCTTCTTTGAAAGTACAGGGCAAGTCTGGAGGGGAGCAAGAGGAATAATACAGGTGACATAAAACACCTGATCCTGGAAGTGTCTTTGGTTAAAAACTTGGGAGGTGTCTCCCTTGTCTGTTTTGTGAAAATGGTTTATTTTGTTTGTCTCTCTCATCCTTTTTGGCTGCTTTTTTTACCTCTTATTATTCACCAGGACTTGTTGTCAGACATGGTGCTCACCAAGATTGCTCCAGGTAACGTGTTTTGTTTGTCTGCACAAGATGGGAATTATAGTTGCTTCTGACAGTCAGGTTCTAGAGTGCCTGTGCAGAAGTTCTCAATAGTTAATTTCAGGGGAAAAAAAATGTCTTTTCTCCATTACCTATGTCGCTGTAGAGGTGGACAAAGCGACACACACACACACACACACACACGGGTGAATAAGCGGCTAGTTTTTAGGTTTTTTTATTACTAAAAGCATGCATTTTTGTATATTTCAGGTGCCAGAGTGTCACAATATAATTGGTCAAAAAGTTGTTTTTAACATTCTCGTTGGATAACCTTTATCAGTTTTCTCCCTGCTTACTTCATCCTGCTGTGTAGTCTGCAGCTCCTTGAAAGTTATTTGCTCAAAGCAAAGCCTCCCTATCTCAAGGGTACACCGGAATCTTGTCAAGGTCAAACTCCTCTTCAATCAGGTTGTTGGCAGACCAGCTGCCTTCCCCGACAATTCCCCTTTTTTGTATGTGTGCTAAAAATATTGCATGAACAGCTTTTTGCAGGGCCCTTTGCAAGAAACTGACAAAGCAAGGCAACATCAGTAACACAACCACAACTATCAAGATAATTAGTCCCAAAGTCTTGACCAAAGATGTTAACTATCCAGATAGTCCCCAGCCTTTGAACATTTTTGTTAACCAATCTAGATTATCATCCACCTGTAAATGTTTTACTCCTCTTTTAGCTGCTGTGTGCTTTTATGGATCGACTCAGAATGATCCAATAAATTCATACAACACATTCCTTCAAAATCTTCGCACCCACGTCCTTGTGCTAAAAGCAAGAAATCTATGGCAGCTCTATTCTGCAAAGTAGCATGTCCAACGCTATCTACATCAGTTAGTAACCCACTAAGTGCCAGTGATGTCGCCCTGTCCTGCTTACTCAGCCAACAACCCAAATTAGTCAATTTCTTTAGTGCAGCCGCAGCTTCGACTCCTGGTGCAAAAAAGGAGGATGCAATAATTTGACCAGGATTTCAAAATATTACTCTGTCATCACAGCCCTCAGCGAACTGATGTGTATTCCTTTTATGTCGCAATTTTTTGTGTATCATTGTAATACTAGGTGTTAGCAAAGTAAGACGACCAAGGCTACATGGGCCACCATTAAGTTTTGAGGGCAGTCCTCCCCATGCTCTATCCCCACATATCAAGAATATTCCAGGGGGTAGAGCAACGGGAATACCAAATGACTGAGATACCTTCAGAGTGGTATAGGAACACCAAGCTGTTGCATTGCGATAAATCGGTAAATTGGCATTTACGTTCTGTCCTTTACGTTTTGTACTACTTGTATAATTAAAAAACACACAGGCATCCATGATTACTGATCCTAGTAGTTCCAGTTCTTGTGGTTCCTGTATCACTTGAGGTAAGTGAGTATACACCAAATCCCAATTGTCCGTACAGCTTTTTGGAGAGTGCAGAGATCTACATTGCGCAGTGCGTTCGGCCATGTGTCTACTGGCAATCCCACCAAGCATGTGGAGAATGGGTTTTCAGGGCTTGCAGTAGAGAGACACAAAGTTTCCTGATGTGTCATGTTTGCCAGAGTTACCCAGATATTCTGCTTGGGTTGTGGAACTACCCATTCTTCACCCAGATGTAGGTTCCAGCACAGGCCGAACACACTGAGCAGGAACCCAGCGAGGGCCGGCATCTGCAGAGACACAAGCATAGCCCCTGCCCCAGGTTAATAATTCACATGGTCCACTCCACTGGCCAGTAACCAAATCTTTAACATGTACTTTGACGCCCTTTTGCAAATTCTGAAGAAAGAGAGGAAAAATGTTGAAAAAGAGGAGGTAGAGAAGAATTATCCCCATAACGGAGAAAGTTAAGAACATAAACTGCTTTATCTAAACATGCCCGGGGTGGTTCCCCAATCATTCCCCCTTTTTGTTTTTGAAGTTGTCGCTTCAACGTGCCATGCGCACGTTCAACAATTGCTTGCCCTGTTGGGGAATGGGGAATACCTGTAATATGAGTAACACCCCACAAATTGAAAAACGTTTGAACTTTCTTTGAAACATATGCTGGGCCACTGTCTGTTTTGATCTGGCGCGGCACCCCAAGCATAGAAAAGGCCTTCTGCAAATGTCAAACTACATCTTTTCCTGTTTCTCCATTATGTGCTGTTGCTACCAAGGCATGAGAGTAAGTATCAATAGAAACATGAACATATTTCTGTCGGCCAAATTCATCTATATGAGTAACATCAGCTTGCCAAATTTGTAGAGCCTGCATACCTCTGGGGTTGGTACCGAAATACACTGGAGTGTGAGTTCCTTGACAATCAGGACAGGCAGCTACTGTAGAGTGAGCTTCAGTATGAGATAGACCAAACTGCTGTCATAAAGCTCGAAAGCCTTGATGAAAAAATTGATGCGATAATACAGCTTGTTGCTTCATGTTAAGAACAGGACCCAGAGCCATAGCTGAAACAAGAGCATCCGCTCTAGCATTGCCTTCCGTGTAAAACCCTGGCAAAGTAGTATGACTATGGACATGCATGACAAAATAAGGTTCTTTTCGTTGTTGAATACTCTTCCAGAGTTCCAAAAGCACATGAAATAATAATTGATTGTCTGACATACTCAGGACCACTTTATCCAATCGAGCAACCAAGCTGGCTACATATGCTGAATCCGTTACAATATTCACAGGAGAAGTAAAAATAGAGAAGGCAACAGCCATGGCACGTAGCTCCACTACCTGTGGGGAACCTTTTTGATGTACTAACTTGTTTTTCCAATCATGGTTTTCATACCATACTACTGCTGCCTTACCTGTTTTTCCTGAGCCATCTGTAAAAAGAGTGAGGCCTTTCACAGGTTCTGGTTCGCTTATATTTTTCTGACCAAATGGTACTTCCCGAGCAAATTTCAGCAGCGGGTGTGATGGCAGGTGATATGATATCCGTCCTTGAAAACCTGCCATGGTTGCCTGCAGCTAGTAATTATTTGCCAGGCACCATTCAAAATACCAATTTTGCACAGGTAAAACAACCGTAGCCGGATCACGCCCTGTTAGTTCTAAACATCGCTTTCTCGCTTTTACGATTACGTCAGCAATAAGCTCAAACAGTCCAGGAGCAGATTTTCGTGGTCAGAACGACAGAAACATCCACTCTAGAATATGCAAGGGGTCATCCCATTCAGGGTTCCATTGTACTAGAGCACCAAATGGTACAGTTTTGTCAATTAGTACAAAGAATTGTACTACCTGAGACAGATCTATTCGAGAGACAAATTTCTCGTGTATAGATTGTTCTACCATATGAATTACTCTTAATGCTTCCTTGTTTAGTATTCTGGGTTCTGCTGGATCATTAGAATGTTTTAGTAACTCCAATAATGGTTTAAACTGAGAATTGGTAAATCCAAAATAGGGCCTTATCCAATTTAAGGATCCCATCAGTTTCTGTACATCATTGAGAGTTTTAATTTCAAGGTCGAGTTTCACAGGTTGGGGCATAACCTGCTTGCTTGTAACTGTCATTCCCAGATATTTCCATGGTTCTACCTTTTGTACCTTTTCAGGAGCAATAACCAATCCATATTGTTGCAAGGACTCTCTGGCTAAATGCTCCATGCTGTTCAACTGCTCCTCGCTGTTTGATGCTAACAGGATATCATCCATATAATGGTAGCAATAGCTAGTAGGGAACTTTTCTCTCACAGGTGACAAAGCCTGGGCTACAAACCATTGACAAATTGTTGGCGAATTTTTCATGCCTTGTGGCAAAACTTTCCAATGGTACCTTTTCAAAGGTTCTGCATGATTTACAGAAGGCACAGAAAATGCAAATTTTTCTTTATCTTGGGATGCCAATGGAATAGTAAAGAAGCAGTCCTTTAAATCCATTACAATGATTTCCCAATCCATAGGAATCATGGCAGGTGAGGGTAGGCCCAGTTGTAGGGCCCCCATTGTGGTCATAACAGCATTTATTTGCCGTAGGTCATGCAAAAATCACCATTTTCCTGATTTCTTTTTAATTACAAACACTGGAGTATTCTCACTGGCTGTGAGAAGGCTCAATATGTCCAGCACCTAGCTGTTCCATCACCAACTTCTGCAGGGCCTTTAATTTCTGAATTGGTAGGGGCCACTGATCCACCCACACAGGGTTATTTGTTAACCAGGTCAACACAAGTGTGGGTTGCTTTACACCCTGCAGCACAGTGGCCCCTGTCAAAAATCCGTAGTGATCTTCACTCCCCATTGGGACAAACAGTCCCTCCCCCATAGGTTCAGGGGGGCTGTCATCACATAGGGCTTGACGGTCGCCTGTTGACCCTCAGGATTGGTTATCAGAATAGGCGTAGCTGCTACTCCTGCTTGTGTTGACCCTCCCAGTCCTACCACTCCCATTCCCGTATTTACAATTGGCCAGGTGGGTGGCCACGAGTATATGAGATATAATAGTTACGTCAGCTCCTGTGTCCGTAAGTCCCCGTAAGTTTTACTGATGTCGGCGAGTGCCCTCTGCTGGATAGTGTACAAGCCATCTGCAGTCTTTGTGATGAGACAGTCTGTGACCAGAAGACCTGCAGGGGTCCTGTGGAGCCAAATCCTCCGTCACATCGCTGCCGACATTCTGTTTTGGGAACACAGGTCAAAAATGGTACAAGTTGAGCAATTTGAGTTCCTTTGGGAATGGCTACAGGTGGATAGGGAGTAGAAATCATAGCACAAATTTGCCCAGTATAATCAGCATCAATAATTCCCACATGCACAATTAATCCACTTAAGGTACTGCTAGATCTCCCAATCAATAAAGCACTTAGCTCTCGCCCTGTAGGTCCTTTTGCATCTAACGGTACTTTAATGATGTCTGTCATTGTAATGGTTACTGTGTCGGCAGTGGATACATCCAGTCCTGCTGACCCCACAGTTTCGGCTGTGAGCCGCTCACAGAGAGGTGGCGAGCCCGTGACGTGCGGGAGGGATTTTGTATCATCGCGCACTCCCTGGTGCTTGCTTTCCTGTTTCCCTGGAGAGGCTGTCCACTGGCATGAAATTTAGACCGACACTGTTTAGCAAAATGACCACGTTTCCTGCAACAGTTGCAGGTTATTCCGGCAGAATTGATTATAGCACTTTTTGAGGGCTTATTAAGAGGGCAACTGGCTTTAACGTGGCCTGTCTCGTTACATCCAAAACATTTACGTGGTCTATCTTTGAGCGCTGTAGCGAGGGCGTCAACCTTGTGCTCCACAGTGCCAACTTTAGAACATGCAGCAACCATATCAGGTACAGAGGGGTCTCCAGGCATGGCTTCAATAATTTTTTGGCAGTCCTCATTAGCATTATCTCTTGCCAATTGCTTACACAATATCTGCCGCAGTCCATCATCGTCTACTTGTTTCTCTAAAGTGGCAGAAATTTTTTCAACAAACTGCAAAAACAGTTCTCTGGGTCCCTGCCGGATAGCAACATATTTCTGCTTTGGGACCGCTAGCTCCATGGTTCTTTTTAAGGCATTAATTCCTAATTGTTTGGATTGTTCTAAAATAAGAGGGTGCCATGTCACCTGTAATTGAGGATTACTAAACAGTCCCACTCCTAGTAAAGCATCTTCACCAACACCAAGCCGTGGATCATTCAGCGGCAGTCCCCTATTATCAATTGCAACGGCTTGAGCCATTTGCCTCCAGGTAGCCTGAAAGACCGTAAGCTGTATAGGCTGAAACAACACTTGTGCAAGATGAATAATATCATAAGGACATAACAAGTCGGTACTGATGATTCTAATTAACTGCATAACCTCAGGAGAGTTAATACTGAACTGTGCTGATTTTGTTTGTAAAGCTTGCACCACCTTCCACAAGATGGGGCTGTGCTCGTCATGTTGGTTAGTGCCAGCCACTGCCTTATAAACAGGACGTGCTCCCGGGGCACCGGTATCATTGTAAGTTTGCAGACGACAGGGGTTGAGTTTCTCAACTAGATCCCAGTTTCCCACTTCGGCCGCTTGCTTTCTAACCTGCGCCCAAAACCGAGCAGGGTGACGAGGTGTAACAGTCACAGCAGCAGGGGGCAAAGTCCATGGGAGGGTGGATTCGGTGACACAGTCAGGGTCTGCAATCTGTGACACTGCAGTTGCATTTATTACTGCGCCTCCTCCTCCCTCCTCCTCATCATCCTCAGCAGTACTGTCCCCCAAGAAAGACAAAGGGATCTGAGAGGGATTCACTGTTGATTCTGTTTCTATCTCTTCTTCCACAGGGGGTGCAGTAGGTTCTATGAAGTTAGAGCTTTGTTTCATCATCTGTAACTGCTGACTAGGGATTTGATATTGACTACGTGGAGGTGGAGGAGGTGGTTGTGAACGACGTTGACAGAGCATGTACAGGGTATTTTGCCAGCTACAGAGGAAAGAGCGGAACAGTATTTAACTTGAGCAGGCTGCGTCGAGCATTTGCCCTCATCATTTGGCAAAGGAACATGTGTATGAGTGACGGAAGAGGAGTGAGGTAACTGGAACTCCTTTTTTCCCACAGGGGGGGCACCGGGTACAGTAGGTTTGCCTTTATTAGCAAATTCTTCTAGCTGCTGAGCAGGGGTTTTATAATTAAACCCATAGGAACAGTCTTTTGAGGGCTTCCAGGTGTTCACAACTTTAATCTGATCAGCAGATGATGGATGACTAGAGGATTTGTTTAGTTTCTTATTTAGATCTTTAGTTGAAGAATTAGGCAAATCAGGCTCTGCAGGGAGTTGTAACACTCCCAGTTTCTCTGTTACAGTTTCTATGTCATAGTCTTGATCGGAGCATTTTTCGTTAACAGAGCATGTTTCGTTTGTCTCAGGAGTTGCTCCCTCTAGGTCCCTTTCCTTACTGTCCTGTTCTGCTTCCCATTCTTTTAGAGTCTCACCCAGCAGATCCCAAATAATAACCAATTCTACTGCTTCTTTTGACCCTTTAGAAACTGCATCCCATAATTTTTGCCCTACTGCCTGCCACGCTGATATACTAAACACCGTGGTAGCTGTTGCTTCAAATTTGTGTATTTTACTCCAAACAAGCATCTGCCTTAGCCCGTATTCACTAATCTCAACACCCTTATGTTTAAGTAATGCTTTCCATGTGGACACTATTTTTCCTTCTTCTTCCGTTAAATGCTGTGCCATGGCTATGGTCCCGTTCCCAGTGGCTCACCTTATTAGGTGTCGAAGTTCAGGTCCGGACCAAGCAGATTCTCACTGCTCTCAGCTTCACCGGGCTCCGTCTCCGCTGCACGTCGTCCTGCAGCCCACTTTTGCTAAGTTGCAAAACCCGAATCACGTCCTTGCCAAGTCGCGATCTCGGCCTTGTTGCACGTCGTCGTCGCGCGTCGGGGTCACCAGATGTCGCTGTAGAGACGGACAAAGCGACACACACACACACACACTCACATGGGTGAATAAGCGGCTAGTTTTTAGGTTTTTTTATTACTAAAAGCATGCATTTTTGTATATTTCAGGTGCCAGAGTGTCACAATATAATTGGTCAAAAAGTTGTTTTTAACATTCTCATTGGATAACCTTTATCAGTTTTCTCCCTGCTTACTTCATCCTGCTGTGTAGTCTGCAGCTCCTTGAAAGTTATTTGCTCAAAGCAAAGCCTCCCTATCTCAAGGGTACACCGGAATCTTGTCAAGGTCAAACTTCTCTTCAATCAGGTTGTTGGCAGACCAGCTGCCTTCCCCAACATACCTATAGGGACATTTTTCTGGTATCCCTCAGCTGTGTAGCCTGAATGTCACTGTGTACATCTGCTCACTGGTGTATGTCATCTGCCCTACGCACAGAGCCGATCTCTGTCTTTTAGGGTAGAAGCTTCTATTGCAACAGAGCTTCACACTCAGGAGGGTTGGTTGTTAACTCTATTGTCTTCATACGAAATGCTGGTTTGTATGTCCATCTCCATAGTTAAGAGTATTTTTGATAGACATGTAGCTTGTATTTGGTTACATTAGGAAAATGATAGAAGAAAAATTTGACAGTTTTTCATCTGGAACAATGAAACTAGCAAGTGATTGATATGGTGAAGGATGTTCTCAGTATTTCTACAAAGCTCGATCTCCAGCTACTGTGTTTTCATGCTAAACAGTGATTCAGGATAAAAAGTAATCCATGTACACTTCAGTCCTTTCTGAGAGTTGTGGTGGTTTAGTCCCTGCCGGGGTCTGAGACCACGCGGCCACTGCCCCTCCCCCACAAAGGGAGTGAAATACAAAGCCCCGGGGCTGAGATAAGGAGAGGTTTAATACAACAGTGCAACAGCAACACAACAAACAACAACAATAACAGTGATAACAATGAACAGAGCAAGATATCTACCAATACAGCAGTGAGAGGACCGGCTGCGCTCACCGATTCTTCCCGCGCTCTGGCGCCCGGACGTGACATCAGCATGATATATGAATAACCCGGCTAGAGCTTCCCCCCACTGATGGGGAAACTTAACCCTATCCTGGCTAAACCAGGACAAGAGTGGATATTAATTTCTATTAATATTCTTGTGACACTGAATATTACATTCGTAATATATTAATGGATAACACAATATTAACATTCATATTATGTTGTGTTTTATATAGTTAAAGGCGCATGCGTCAGCTGTCACACTTTTTCTTTTAACTTTTGATGCTCTCTGCTGGTTTCAAGTGGCTTTCAATCTGACCAACTCCTGCCCTTACTCTCCCTTCATCAGGTTCTCCACAGGGAGAACATAACCCCCTTGTAAGGTATTAACTGACAGTTTGAACATCTTGTTCTGCTAATCGTATCTCTAAATGAAAGGCCATCTCTCCTGTTCACAGAAAAAAATCAAACCAAACCAGACTGAAATGATGTAACATGAGCAGAGAGGCAATCAGAAAGAGTGATGCCTCCAAGACAACATGTGAAATGTCATTTCTAGGCCTTTTATGGAATCCAACCATGACTCTAAATCTGTGGACAGGCAATAAAACAAGTCTTGCTCAGAAGGTACTCAACTATGGTGGTGTGAAGTTTCTACAGAGGTTGGTATCAAGGTTCCTCTGCCTTTAAATTGGGTATCTGAGCATATCTAGAACTAGCCTGTCTGAGCAGTTCATCTTGACATCTTGCCTACATGACTCCTATCTAGAAACTAGGTGTTTCTTTCTCTGTCCCTTAAGAACTTAACGAGTTAGGCAATTTCAGAGCTTGACTAACACAGCAACTGTTTCTACAAACTGTAGCTGTCAGTGAAGGAGGAGAGACAACTAGCCCAGTATTCCCCAGAAAGTGCCACCAGCTGCAGTCTGTATGGCACACACTTAACCTCTTTAACTCAAGGGATGTTACTGGGGAGCAAAAGAAAATGTCCAAGATGAAATGTGCAACAGAGACTGCCAAAAAGCCCTGCCACTCTGTAGTCTTGTGGTTATGGCATCTACCCGAAAGAATGCTCCCAGAGCTCAGCAGAAATTCAATCCAGGAACTGTTCGCCACAAACGCAGGCACTGTCGTAGGAGCTGGCACTTCGGTGCAGTGCCTTGGTTTTCATGGATGGGTGAAAAGCCAAGGAGCAGTGCTTAACGCTAGAAATACTCAAACCTCCCGATTACTAAGAGAAGATAAAGGCGCCTTTCATCCTTACAAGTCACAGCAGCAGTACATACAGTAACAGTACGCAGTTTGCTCCCCAGATGAAGGCCTGGAGGCCGCTCTCCTGCCCTGCCGCGCCCTGCCCGTCCAGAACCGATCCACATCCAGCCCCACCCCAGCCTGGGGAGCCCGCCCGTCTGCCTTGGCGCAGGCTCCGCTGTATGGCTCCTTGCCCCACCACATCCCCGCAGCCACCAGACCTTGGTGCCGCCTCAGCGGCGGCTGGTGACGGCAGGCGGGCAGCCCAAACCCGGGCGCCGGCGCCCGCGCCCCGGCTGCCACTCAGCAGCCCAGGCCACCGCCCATCCTGCCAGAAATGGCTGTGCCCCGCTGGGCGGGGCTGCAGCCTGACCCGCCTTCCCCGCTCCCATTGGCTAGCTCGCCGCTATCCCCTCTCCGTACTGGTCCGCGCCTCTCCCCAGACGCCTTGCGGTTGGCTGCGCCCGCTGCCTTTCGTGTCTGTCACTGTCAGTCTCTCCTCTGGGGCAGCGCCTGCCGCAGTGGAACGATCGGGCGATGTGGTGACGTCGGTGCTCGGGGCCGCAGCCATTGGCGGCAGCGGGGAGACGGGCGATGTGGCGCGTGTTGCGCCGGGCCGCTTCTGTGGGCCGCCGCGGAGCCGCCGTCCTTCAGGGGCGTTGCTGCCGCCATTGCGTGTGGGGCTGTCGCCAGCCGCTCGCGTCCGCCGCCGGCCTCTGCGGGGGGAAGGCCCGGGCCGAGAGGTGAGGGGGGGAGCGGAGCGGAGGGGCGCCGGCCGCCCCCCACCCCACAGGGGAAGGGGGCTGCGGGGGGACGGGGCTCCAGCCTGCTGAGGAGCGGGCTCGGTGGGGAAGGGGCTGCAGAGGGAGGGGGCGGCGGGAGCTGACTGGAGCGCACCCACAGCAGGCGGACGGTTAGGCGCGGCAAAGACGGGGTTTGGGGGTGCCAAAGCCAAGTGCCTCGGGCTGCGCGTCTTGGTCAGGGGAGCCTTGTTACTTAGCTCTTACTGGTGGGGGAGGCAAAAACCTCGTGCCCGTCATGCCTGGCGTTATAAATGTCCCCCAGAGGTAGTGTGCAGGACTGGGGGGACTGGGCGGTTAGACAAGGTGAAATTTGGAATTGGATTTCCTATACTGCCAGTCTATCCAAATGTTACTTTTGGCGCGACTGTCCTGCGGCGGCACAGGCTTTCAGAGAAACAGAAAGGAAATGTTTTAAGCGCCTACCAAATGTTGCATGTGATTTGTGTCGTGGATAGGAAATTTCAGAAATCTAAAACCATGCAAACCCCCAAAGTACACAATTTATGCCATGTCAGAAAACCTGGCTGTTGGGTTATTTCTCGTGCTCTGCCCAGAACCTCATAGATCTTATTATTACTGAATGACTCTTCTTTTTGTTGTTTTTTTCAGTAGAACCTGTGCTACCATCACAATGCCTGAAGTAAACACAGATCACCTGGATGAGCAGCAGGTGCAGCTCTTGGCAGAGATGTGCATTCTTATTGATGAAAATGATAATAAGATTGGAGCGGATACCAAAAAAAACTGTCATTTGAATGAAAACATTGATAAAGGTACAGCTTGCTTACCTTCTAATTGAACCATTACGTTGATTGAATATTTTCAGAAATATAGTCATGATGAAATTAAAGTCTTAATCTCAGGCAAGTGTTGATCAAACCAGAGCAACTACTTCCCCACATCCCCCTCCTACCCCAGTTTACAATATCTGATTTTAAAACTACTACAAAAACAGACGATTGGAGGCAGTAGCAAAGGAGAGCAATGTGTGATTGCACATGTAAGCTGTATGTAGGTTTTTCTAAATGCCACTTGCTTCTTTGCTGAGTTCTTTTGAAAGAGAAGAGATTTTGATTTTTAAGTAGTTCACACAGAGTTCTACTTCAAATACTGCTAATAGGAAAGGTTTTTTTGTTGTTGCCATTCTGAGTGATTGTGGGTTTTATTTGAGGTTGGTCAGGTTCATGAATTCTCTTAGTGGTTTGTGACCTCCTTTTCTGTACTCAGGGGAAACATCTTCCCAAAGAGTGAGAAATAACCAACTCAAAAGGTGCAGAAAACAGCAATTGTACTGTTTTTAAGGGAGCCTATTTTCATTGTACTTTTGCAATTCCTAAAGTGTCTTGAAAGTCCATGCAGTTTTTTAGTAATTTTTGAGTCATTTCTTTTCAGTAGTAAATTTATGGATGCTGAGCCCTCCTTTAGAAGCTTGCCTGAACGTGCATCTTCAGAATGGTGAACTGACCAAGTTTAGTAGAACTCAGTTCTCTGTTGCATTGTTGTTCTTAGCACTTTTCTAATTTCATAATGTTTTGTATAAGCTGAAATAGAAACCTAAATAGTAACTCCGAGATTTTTATCAAGTCCTTGTTTTTTGATATATATGAATTTTAAATTAGATTACCCAAAAATGAGGCCGTTCTAAGCCCTTAAACCGTGTTCATATGTTTTCTTCTGCTCTGTTTAATAGCTCTCTGTGGTTTTTTATTTTTAGGTTTACTGCACCGAGCTTTCAGTGTTTTCTTATTTGATACAGAAAATAAACTGTTGCTGCAGCAGCGGTCAAATGCAAAAATTACATTTCCAGGTTAGTACTGAAACACACTGTATTTATTGAAATATTTTATTTCATATTTAAAAAAATATGCCGGTCTAATCTTACAGTGTAACTCATTCTGAGGGTTTACAGTTTACCTTTGGAGAGGAGAGAATTCTAAATACTTCAGAGTTGACGATGTGCTTATCTTGTGGATGAAATAAGATAATGGGAATGCTAGCTTATTGTTACATATGTTCTTGTGAAATGATTGTCCCCTGACGTGCTTGATCCTGTTTATGCAAGTGCTGAGTGTGTGTTGTTTACCTCCTCTGCTGCAAGACATATTTAGTGAAGTTGAAGCAATTGCTCTGGTAGCTGTGGAGAGTGTTCTCGTTCCACTGGTAAAGACACATAGTGGGTGTATAGCAGAGCCTTGCAGCTTGGAAGCGGTTGCGTTGTGCTTCAGTGAGATCTGCAGACCTTTATCAGTGTACCTCTTAACAAACGCTTTTTTAATGATAGAAGAAGTGAGACTATGTGGCCAAACTATATATACATGATTTTTGAAGATTCCTGAACTATTGCTATCAAATGCCAATGGAGAGGCATAAAAATAAGAAGTGGAATGAAAGAAAAATAGCTTACACGAGGCATGTTGGAGGAAACGTAAAGCTCTCTGTTTCAGAATTTCGGATGGAAAACAGATTGAAGTGTTTCTAACCCTCTTCAACTTGAGGAAGAAGGACTTTTTTTTTCCTTCCCAGGGAATCTTTAGAGATTTTCATTTTTTCCTTGACTGGCTAACTAATCAAAATGCTGCAGTGTAGTTTGTAGGTAATCTGACTCTATTTTAGCTACTTTTGAGCTAGACTTTTACAGATTAAAATTTGGCCACAGTTATTCTTCGTACCTGAGAAGTAATTTTTAATATACTTAAAAGAGAGTATAGAGGGTCTGTCCTTCAATCATAAGCATAAACTATTTACTTCTACTTACTGTCAGCTGGTCTTGAAGCTCCAGGAATATTTTCAATATTCTGTTGCATATGAACTCCCAGAAGTAATTTTAATTGGCATTTGCAGGACAAACAAGGTCTTCATAAACTGGCTCTCTAAGTAGATGCAATCTTGGGTATGAGAATGCATGTCTTCATGTGCATCAAACACTAACCTGCAAAGTAATACTTGGTAGAGGCAAATCCCAGTACAAAATATGTAAAGAAAAATAAGAGCTGAAAATATCCTCCTTCCTCTCTGACCCTTCTCTGCAAGAGAAACAAAGCTGTGATGTGTTGAATGTCCTATGTCTCTGGGTTTGTTTTGTTTTTTTTTTCCAGTGCTTTATACGTGTCAAAAATGTACTGATACAAACTTCTTGCAGATTGTTTTACCAACACTTGTTGCAGTCACCCTCTAAGCCATCCACTAGAACTGGAAGAAAATAACGCTATTGGTGTTCGGAGAGCAGCGCAGAGACGACTGAAAGCAGAGTTAGGAATTCCCATGGAGCAGGTAAAGGAAGGAGGGAGAAATGGGAGTTCTTGCCAGTGTTTGCTAATTTACACCCTAACTGCATCTGGCAGACAGGGTCTGCCTGAAACCTAAGAATGAACTTACTCAGGCCGATGGCAGAGTGCCGTACGCATTCTGTGTGACTGGGGCTCCTGGAGGGCATCACTGTGAGTTGCTGCCAGCGTCCCCGTGCGAGGCCCTCTGCAATCCCAAGTTCCCTAGGGGAAGTAGGGGGCCTGGGCCCTTGGTGTTCCTTCCACAACAATCACCCAACCCGTTTCTGGTACCTTCCTTTCCGATGGCAGTTTGGGAGCGCACAGAGCGGGGTGAAGCTGCCCAGGTTACGCTTGTGGTCGAAAAATCTCTTTCCACATTTTGTAACTAATTACATTTGTGTTGTGGGACATGAGAGAAGCAGTGTGCTGCTGGGAAACGTGGGTAGGTTGTCTCCAGGATTAATTACCCCATCTGCAACTTGACAGATCCCTGGTAGATAGGGGTTATGTGTGGTCTGTCAGTATGCAGGTCTGACCTTGGCTGTAAGTAGCCGTCAAGTTGTTTCTTGGGGAGATGAGGGGCAGGTGCAAGTGTCTGTGTTCATCAGTGCTTCAGTGAGTGTGCCTTAAGGTCTGGTAAACATTATTTAAAACTTACTGGATAGAAGAAATACACTCCAAATATTATAGGGTGAGTCTGACTAGAGAAATGCTGTGCAATTCATGTCAAAGTGCAATAAAAATTAGTTTTCATAGTAATTCTTTGTGACAAAGTACGTTGCAATTGTACACTTGGGGGGGGAAAAGTAATTTTTAAGGAAGAGGATAATAGCTGATATTTCTTCTGTAAAGCCTGGCAGTGCAGTCGTTCTGGTTTGGCACCGGCTCTGACAAGCGTTTTCGTCACAGGTAACTCCAGAAGAGATCTCCTATCTGACACGAATTCACTACAAGGCCAAGTCTGATGGGATCTGGGGTGAACATGAGATAGACTATATCTTATTTGTGCAGAAGGATGTAACGCTGAACCCTGACCCTAATGAGATCCAAAGCTACTGCTACGTGACGCAGAAAGAACTGAAGCAGCTCTTGGACAAAGCCTCTAAGAATGAAGTGAAGATTACTCCGTGGTTTAAACTAATTGCAGAGACCTTTCTTTTTAAATGGTGGGATAACTTACCTAACTTGAACAAGTTTGTTGATCATGAAAAAATACACCGAATGTAAATAGCTGGGGTAGAAGATGCTGAAGGCTGGCAGTGATGGGTGGTCTCAGTAACACTGTGGTAACTCATGATTCTTGAGTGCAGAGAATTGGTCCACCTGGAGCATGTTTAACAAATAACTTTATACAGAGATGGTTATAGCCGATGGTTTTTTGTTCTCTTTTCACCTCCTCTTCCCCCCAGCCTTGCTTCCCTTGGGTGAATTAAGCTGGATCTCACATAAAACGGGTAACGGTAACATAAGAAACTCCCTGGGTTCATCTTTCTCCATTACCTGGTTTGATACAAAAGATCCTTGGCAGGTGTGTGCCCAGTTTGCTCTTACTTCCTTGTGTAACTAACTGCACATGCTGGCAAGGGAGTCTGGGCGCCTCCTGCCCAGCTCGTTTGCTAGAACTGGTGTGTCCCCAGCTGTCTGTGACTACGCCTGCTGGCACAGTGACTGCAAAAGAATTTGAGTTCTGCATTGATGTGGTAAGACAGTTGCCCGAAGAAAAAAACAGTTCGTTCCAAGTAATCAGGATGATTTTAACTGCAGAAAGCAAATCTCTTCAGCTACTGTTATATTTAACATATAATAAACCAAACACATAAAAGCTTAAGTAATGCGACTAGTGGTGCGGACCGAGTTTCACTTTGAAGTGCTGCAGTATGTGTCCTAGCTTTAGAGAATAAACATTGGGGGGTTGGTTTGGGCTTTTTCCCCACCACCCTTTTCTGGTTAGTTGATGACCAAGTACTGGACATCTCTAAATAAAAAATAATGATTAATTATACCAAATATAAGTGGTATATGCATTAGTGGCTCTTCTCTATCTTCTGGAAAACAAAGGTATCTTGATACAAGTTTTTTTCCCTGCAACATCTACTGTAAGTCTTTCCAAAGTCTTAGAAAACTCAAAAACCCCTTGAACTCCAAAATTGAAGACTGACAATTTATGGGCTTACACTAATTCTTCAGTTAATCAGAAATTCATCCAGACTGTAAGAGCTGATCCTTTTTGATCCTGTAGTCAGTTGCTAGAAGAGTTTTAATAAGATAAATTAAGTGTATCTCAATTTGAATTAAAGTACTCTGCCCCCACCCCCCCATCTCATGATTTCTTCTGTTAGCAGACTACTCAACCTGGATTTCTTAAGGTAACTTCTCCCAGAGGTGTCTTGATCAAAGAGGAGGTTTTTCATACTACTTCTTGCATGTAAACTGCATGGTTTTAACGAGTCTGTGTCTGGTATCAAGGTTAAACTAAATTTTTCCCATGGTCAACACGTTCCTCTCTCTCATCCCAGTTGTGACTGCAGCACTGAAGCACCTGTGTCAGCATCTCCGGTGGTTCAACACTTGCGGGTTTTAGAGCCAAGTTTGTTGTATGTTGACCTGAATTGATGTATTGTCTTGAAGCAAATAATAGTGGGCGAGGGAACACTGATGCAATGTAACAGCTCTCCTGAATTCAGTGCCATCAGCCACATTACCCAAGTAACACATTAGAATACTTTGCAAATACATAAAACACTTTAAAGAAATACTATCTTAAAGGTAAGATTATGATTAAAATACCTAACCTAAAACCTTGGATTGCTGTTTTCTTTCCAGACTTTGAGCCACATGGAGAATAATCTCTGACATTACTACACTGTAAACAACAGCATAAGTATTAAACATCACTGAAGCAGTATGATGGGGGGTAGCAGGGCAGACATTTATTTTAACAAAGTTCTACCTTTCTAGTTCAAATGGCCAGCTTAGAGCCAGAGCTGACAAAGCACATCCTGAAGTAGAAATAATGTGCATAGGGAAGCTGAAAGCAAAGTTTTGCTAAACAGTTCTTCAATATCCCTTAAAAGCTTTGACATAAAAGTTCTTGACATTGAACGTTTTTGCAGCCTTACAGTATGCTTTCAATACCAAATCTATTACATGAAGTGGATGAGGGAAACTGGATTTACACATAATGCTCCAATATTCTAAAGTTGACATCTGAACACTCTTACCCTGTTGTATTTAAAAAGCAGTAATAATAATTTTAAGGATTCTTCCCCCTTACCCTTTTGGGGTTTTGTTTGTTTTTAACCTGCATCTTTCATTGGATTCCTGTTTCATCTTTTAAAACTGCATTTTAAGTGTATTGTTCAGGCAACACATAGCACATAATTTTACCAACCTCTAGATAATTCATACCTTGTTCCTGACCACTAGGGACAAAAATGGACTATTTCACATTTGACAATGTATTTTGCCTTGACCAGATACAGAATTTTTGTCTATCAGCTTCTGAAGAGAAAATGTCTTCCTAAGCAGAGGGTGACAGTAGCATAACTGACATACACTCAGGACAAAATTTCAGTCTGACCCTCATTTTCTACATATCTGAAATATTAAAAGTTGTAAGTTGTAACCTTTGCTGCCCATTCCCTTTTAGGTTATTGCAGATGGCAAGTCAGTACTGAAACTGCAATTACTCCTCCAGCTTCAGTCACCGTTCAGCTCAGAAACCGGCAGTATTTCTCCCATTCGTTCCAAACTGGTTCAGCGCACGAACACTAACTTTGGGTGGCACTTGCCCACCAATCCCTTACCATACATCAAAGAATTAACTTGCTCACAGAAAACCGAACCTTACTGATGCAGGACCTTACGAAGCTGTGCATTTTTAATTCTGATGGTAGCTTCATTAACAAATACTTCACGTTTCTAGATTTAACCTCATTTTAAATCTAGTTTTACACAGAACTTTAAATGCTTTATTGCTACATGAAAGTAAGAAAATGGCATGCAGTATTTTTTATGTCTATTTAGAAACAGTTTCTGCCCCTGGTATTGACAAATTTCTCATTATATTACTTAAAACAGCAAGATCAAGGTCTCAGAACTTTGTGTCTCTGAGCTTCCAAGTATCTTAACCACTAACACAAACCATGTACTGTTTAAACACTCTATATGACTAAAAAGAAAGACACGACTAGAAATTAGTTCTAATAAACTTAGTTTTAATTCAGATGACTGCTTATCTTCTCTGTGTTTTACCAGATTTTCTCTTTCCAGCCAGCAGATGTTTTGGCTTCAAGTCAAATATATGTCTGTCCGACTCTCCTTTCCTGCCCAGGCGATTCATTTTCTTCTGAGCTTTCTTTGCCATAGTCTTGACCTTCTTCACCATCTATTTAAAAATAAACAAACATGCAGAGAAACTTCCTCACTAACTAGGGTAACTAGCTCTACTCACCTTTTAAAAAAACACCGAGTGAGATGATTTTAACAAGGACATTAACTGACACCCAACATATGCCACCATCTGCAACTCTGGAAGAGCAGCACTCAAGCGACACTATTTCTCCTTAGGGAAACTCTTCTTTTTCCAGTACACTAACAGTATGATCGCGCTACCCCTGGAATTCCTAACTTATTAAAGGTGGAATTCCAGGTTGTAGAACTCTTACTTCGTGCTTGCATTTAGAAACAAAAATTTAAAATGCACTTTCTTTGTATTATTACATCTTATTTGTGAGAATGAACTAGGCATTTTTGAAGTATAGAGAGTTCAAATGAACAGAAGCTGAAGCTGCAAAGACAAGAAAGATGACCTCTGGACAAACATAACCAGCCTAGTGTGAAGTTTCCCAGAAGCTGGTTTAAGTACAACCATGCTGGTGTGATTGCTATAAAGGTAAATAACTTTAACAAACCTTTTCATCACGAAGACCAGAAACATCCCGTGGTGTGCGAGAGGAGCTGCGACTGCGTGCCACAGATTTAGGGGTTTCAGACTCATCACGTTTACGTTTCCTTGTAACACTACGGGACCTTCTCGCATAATGTGCCTGGAATTCAAAACATCACTTTAATGATTAAAACCAGGAACAATCAGCCCAGACGTGCTCCGTTTCTCATTAGGCTAATAGGAAAGAACAGGAAGTGGACTGCTGGGATACATTACATTGGCTGTTCCATAGTAACATAAAGACTTTGTCAACTGTTGGTCACTGCCTCTGTCCTACAGTAATATTCAAATTTTGGTGAATATTAGCACATTCTTTTCATAATTATTAACTCCAGTTCTCTGCTTTTTTTCTGAGTAGATTCTAAGTAATGGGTAAAAAGACACAGACAAATTAATGCATAGGAACACTGAAGCAATTTTGCAACAGCAAAAAAGCGATGAAGAAACCTACACTGATTAGCGTCCTGTTTACAGGACAAAGCCCTAATGAATTTCAGACATGAAGACTTACCCTCCTACAGCATAAATTCCTCCACAGAGATCACTCCTAAATCAACATGGTATTTCAGCTCTGATAAGCACAAATGCTTGCTTCAGATGTGTAGTGTTGACATTGCTTGTTTCCCAACTCCCTGCTTAGTGAAAGAACTTGAGGTCTCAAGATCTAGATAGCCATAGTACTGCTGGAGTTGCTGTACAAAATGGATTTTTTTCCATTTCTGATAAAATGAAATGTCTCCTGAAGGCAAATCTATGTTTGAAGTACTTTGGCTCCCTTACATCTAAAGATGCCAGTTGCCCTCAAAAACTTCAATTACAACTCTCAGAATTAATGACCTGTAAAAAGATAAACCTGATCTGTCATTATTGCTGTTTCTGACATAGTAGTGTCTCATCCAACAAAGCAGACTTGAAAATTAAGAAGTACATTTAGCCAAACTGTTCTTGAATCCTACACAAATTCCAAAATAATTCCTAATAAAAAGCAGTGCATATATTCTTGATAAATGATAGCTTATTTTTTCAGCCTACCCAACGTGTTTTGATCACGTCACTCAAAATTGCCAGTATCAACTGCCTCATCTGAGTTTCCTATTTTCTCCTTAACAGATCCTACCTCTCTCTTGTGCCAACTGTAATACGCATTTCAAACGTGCTCAGAGGAATTTAGCATGTGATGAAATTGATCCCTTTTAGATAAACATTGTGTTTAATTAGCAAAAACTTACATCATCTTTATTAGTCATGTCGAGTCCAAGATCAGTCATTTCTTTCTCTAGCACCTTCCGTTGGACCTGGAAAAAAGACAGTTAAGAAAACATGTTTCTTTCCAAAAAGCATGGTTCTATCTTACTTTTTGTCTTAATATAGCACCATAAATCCATTATATTCACGACATATTTATTCCTTTGGCACACGCCACAAACAGATGATGGAAGTCATAGCTTCACATTTCATTTATGCAATTTAATTCTCTTCACCCACAAATCCTTCTTCACAGGATTGCAATGTTGTAGCATTCCCTAAAGATCTTTCAAATAGTTTTGCCTTTTGGGGGGAAGATGTCAAAGACAGGCATTTCAGTCAGAAATGTTTTCTTCTCTCCCAAAAGGCACATGCTTTGGGGAAGGTAAGAAACACTGGGTGTAAGATCAGCTAGATTCATTTTCTCAAAATGTCTAGTTATCAGTTTCTTACTTTGCAATTGTCCTGGACTGGTCAAAAGAGATTCTGACATTAAAAAGAGTGATACCTAGGTTCCAAAGAGAAACATACAATCTTTTCCAGCATAGGGAGAGCCCCATAACAAATTTTACATGATCATGATTTGAAGTAACTATATAATTCCCCTAATTATTTGAACTTAAAGTAAGCAAACAAACAACAACAGTAACAACATACAATGCAGCAACCCAATTAAATGAACTGTATTCTTCAAAACTTTTTTTGCAATATATATATATACAGAATTTTACAAAAGACTCACTTGTGCACCATGAAACAAAAAGGGCTACTGTCACTCACTTGGTTTGGCCTCCGCAACTAAGTAGTGACCAGAATTCCTAGGAGCACAGAGGGAAGCACGCAGCAAGGGAGAGGGCCAAACATGAGAAAAGTGCTAAGTTCCACTACCCGATACTGTTTTATGTCTTCATAAAGTTATTATACATCAGCAAGATTCTACTGCAGAGTATGTTCTATACTTGCCTTTTTCGCTGTTCTAGGCATCCTTGGACCTCGAGTATCTTTTTCCTTTGACTGCAGGATTTTCAGTTTCTTCTTTTCTCGGATCTGTTTTGCCAACTGTCGGATTTCCATCATTTCTTCATCTTCACTTTCCGGTTCGCTGTCATATTCTCCAGCAGCTTCTCTCAGCTCTTCCTCTTTCTCTAATTCTTCCAATTTCTTAGATTTTGAAGAGATGAAATGAAAATCAAGAAGATGCTCATCAAATCCTTGACTTACAATCCTCAACATTACATTTTGGCATGGCTCAGGGCCATGACAGCATGCAGACGCTTCAAAGAAGGAACTACATCACTTGATAATGACCCCTCCGGCCACACTTAATGCAGTTGGTGATACAGATTACTGTGAACCTATGGGGCACACTACTGTGCAGACTTATTTGGTCGCATCGCATTATAGCTTGGCTGTATTTGTGTGACTGCCCCGAAGCCACCCACTGCATGAATGCAGATGTACTATCCTGTGAACTGGATCCATTTCTGGAAACACACTAAAAAAACCTTCTCTTTCTACATTTAGCATGAGTCTGGAACACCAGCAATTCAGATGAACCCAACTGCATAACTGGCAGGCTCCACAGTCTGCACTCATTACTTCTCCTTGACAACCAGCAAGAAATAAGAACAGTGCTTTTTATTAAATAAAAATGTTATAAATTGAGAATTCAGTCCATTTCCTTTAACATAATATTCCAGTAGACATAAATTTGATGGGTGAATTTCATATTATTAATAATACATAAGGTTTGATAGCTACATTCCTTCTGGCTATAGTCAGAGAATCAAAAAATGTAACTTCTCCTGCAAACCTTGTATTTTAGGATGGAAAAGATAAGATCACCATCATTCTGACAAGGTAAAGCAATTTTCCATTCTTCTGGAATTCTGTTCTCGATCATTCAGAAAACAGTATCTTTTCCCATGGCAAGCACAGACAATGTAAAAGAACTTGTTCTCATGACATATTGTTTTAAATCTACAAATACAGTAATTTACACTAAGCAAATCAATAACCAAGAAAAGTGTAAAAAGAATAATGGAAAACTCACTCTCATTATATCTGGATCAATGTAGTCAAGTATATTATGACCTTCCCATATCTCTGGTATCTTATCATATTTTTCAGATGAATTCATTAAGTCCCAGTATTCTTAAAAATATAACAAAAGTTAATAGAGACAAAAATAATTTCAAAGAATGTTCAATGACAGAAAACAACACTCAGATCATAATTTTTTTTTTTTAAAAAGTGCCATATCCCTAAGTAGCAAGAGTTTGGTAGCATCTCTGACATATTCACAAATACCTCTGATCTCCTTCCTACCGCCAAATATTGTTCAACAATGACACGACCCACTGCCAAGCCATAATAAGCAACAGATACCCAGTTGAAACAGAATACATGCGGTCTCTCTCATATTGATACTTTCTTAATAAAGAGAGCATCAAGAATTAATGAGGTAGTACAATATAAAATGGAAGGGAAAAAAACACTTGAATTGTCAGACCAGTCACTGTATGTCTGTGACTCTAAAATGGGAAACAACTGAGTGACATTACAAAACAAGGAACAGTCACTGAAGACTGTCACTGAACAGTTCTGGAACAGAAGTAAAGGACAGTATGCAATAAAATGGTGGCAGTGCTACTTAGTTGAAAGGAGTCAGGTTTAGCTATTCTCCCTTGGAACTAGCAAAACTTTACTGCCTCATAATAATACTGATTCTTATAGAATACTTACTCTGCAGATCCAAAACATAATCATCGCCCATTTCAAGTTCAAGATCTCTCTCCTGCAAAGACACATGTGGCTTTATATACCATCTAATTTAAAATCTGTGGGCTAATATAGCAAACTTAAAATCCACCTGCTGATTTCCTAATTAAGAGATGCCACTTACCAATTTCCTCCTGGGTGTGTCTACTTCCATGCGTTTCTTACGTGCTACTGCTCCCTCAGGTATAAAAGGCAGCCGCTCCTGAAATTAATGCCATGATCCACCCCAATAAGAAAGGGGAAAAAAGTTTGCATTGATTTTTTTATAATGCTATAAATCACCATTGCAGAGTAATGTATTTCTGAAGATTCCAAAATCCCAAGCTGACTCTCCCACCAGCAAAAGCAGTTACAGATAAAAAATAAGCAAATTTCACCATATGAATCTGTTCACGTCAAGACGAGAGAATTCTTAAGAAGTACTGGGAAATACACTAGAAAGTGTACACATGTAGCCTACCTTGTTATCTCTTCTGGTTGGCATGGCCAAGTGTAATCTATTCAGTACTTCATTCACTTTATTTCCTTTCATTTTAGTATCAACACGATGGGCCAGCAGTCTGTCACAGGCCTGAAAGCACACATGGCAACATTAGGTAAGGAATGAAGCCTTCCTGATACAACACGTGACACAACAGACTTTCAATCCCAAATATCTAGCTCATCTTCTGTCTAATCTCTTACCTCTCTAGCTCTCAAGAAAGCACTGAATTATTTTAATTATTTTATAAAAAAAGTATTATGGGAAGATGCATATGATCTTTTTTTTTTTTTTTACAATGAGCTGACAGTAAGAGAAAGCAACAGGACTCAGAAAAAACTCACCAATTTTTTTAAAACTATACTTTGTATTAGACATAATTTTCCCTTTGCACCCACTGAGGCTCAACAGACTGTAAAGGATAACATGCTTGAAGTTTATCACTATAATGCAGTTTAACTGAGATTAAATTCATAGAAATGAGGCAAAATGTTAGCTGTTCATTTGGAATTAAATTGAGAGAGAAGAGACCTACCTCTGTTTTAACTTGGATTACACCTTCTTCTGTCAGAGTACTTGTCTCTATCACAGAAAATCCTTCTGCTTCAAAAGTTTCAAATATTTTCTAAAATAGAAACATTATCCCAAAGAATGACATTTGGATCACTTCTTAACGTACCAATACATTAAGAACAGAGATCTTAATCCAATACCAATACATGCAACTTGTTACTATTTTATTAGAATATGTTTCTAAAAAGATGACAGAAACTTTACACCTCTCAGTCTAGTCTTCACTGTCTCTGAACTCTTACTGAAACGATTATTGCACAAAGCTGTTCAGTCTTACTTCGAACTACAGTAGTAACTGAAAGTTCGCACAGTGTCAGAGATTTCTGAAACCACTAAGGACTTGCTTTCTGTTTGGCATGTACGATATTCAGTCAAGGATATACATTAGACAGTACTTAAGAAAGATATGGGTCAAGATCTGGAAAGCTACTTTCCATTACACTATTAAACAGTTAGAGATAAAGAAATGATCATGTAGAAGTTTTTGCCCAACACAAATGATAGCTGTCCACGACACCTGCGCATAATATTTCTGTATCCATCAGAAGACAGAGGGAGAGGTGGGAGAAGTCGACTAACCTGACTCTCTTCAGGAAGTTCTGCAATCCTCTTCACATCACATTTGTTTGCAACAATTATAAGTGGCTAATAAAACGAAAAAAAGAATCATAATTCAACTTACCATGTTATAAAAACCTGGGGCTTATTAATAATGTAAACCAAACCTACCTTGTTAGCAAACAGTGGCTTAATATTCCTGAAGAGCTCTACTTGCTCCTCCAGGCTATGCCCACACTGCTCAGACACATCCATCATGTAAAGCACAGCAGCACGAAGATGTGCAAGTGCAGTTATAGCCTGCATCTCGATGGTGTTCCTATCCTCCAAAGGGTGATCCAAAATGCCAGGAGTATCTACTACCTAAAATTAACATAATTAAATCAGGCCTTAGCACAGGATAATTGATACGCTGTTTCAGGACATGTGCTTGATTTCTGGTCAATACTGCCTTTTTTAAGACAGCAATGTTCTTTCCTTTCAGTCATAAATAAGACTGTAAACTCAGCCAAATTGAGAATGTGAAAATGGAGTAATGGGAGAAGAATGAGGTTTCAGAATAACCAACGCTCCAAGTATTGAGCAAGCAAAGGAAGCCCTGGCCCAGAATTCAACAGTGATAAAACGTGAGCTGACTTTAGTCAGTAATTCCATTTCCATTCTTCCCTCAAATTGAAAACACACCCATCATGTGTATTTTTAGAAGAGATTTTGACTACTGCCCTCATTTGGCACACTGGACCTTGTACAGCAACTCTCAGACACAGCACGTCTCATCAAGTTGCAAAACCGCAACTCACATTTCAAAATGGCAAACAAGATTATAAGCAGTTAATTCTTTAAAGAAAATGCAATACAGTAACAGTTCTTACCTGCCAACGCAGATACCTGTAATCCATATGTCCCACAAAGAGAGATTTTGTGGTAAAGGCATAAGGCTGCACTTCTACATCTGCTCTTGTGACCTTCAAACAAGATTTATACACATTTACTGAAAATCTCCTGAAGCTGCAAGCAGTGTATCATAATTATAATACACTTCCTTTGCTACAAAAAAAAAATCTTAAAAAGATTATTCTGGCTTCTCTGCAAGAATTTATCTATCAGAAAATACGTTAATGGGATACATGCTATTGTGGGGAAAAAAAAAAAATTTCTAAGAGTGAAATCTATTGTAATTTTCTATTTATCCCTCCAGGAATTTCATTCAACCTCTACTCACACATTTGAATTTGATACTGCTCACATCAGACAGTGCCATAATGATATCAATTTTTTAAAATGTGACCTTATTTTAATTAAGTGGTATCTCAGTATTATTTTTGACAAAAACATTTACATACCTTATTTATAAAGCTGGATTTTCCAACATTCGGGTAACCACACAACAGAAGAGTTCGTGTATTGGGATCGATGGTTGGCAAACGAGACAAATGTTGTCGCACTGAAATATTAAGAAGATTTTTTAAATATTTGCAATAATTTTTTTACTGAAATGGAATAGGAATTCATACGCTGAATTGTTTATATACAAATTAGTAACTTTTCTGACATTATAATTTGATTGACCATTTATAAAAATGTGTAGTAGTTTGTAAACTCCACAAGTATCTACATACAACAAAAAAAGAAACTTAATAAATAATTAAAAAATTAAGACTGCTGTCTTTTAGCTAGAATGACTCCATCAAATCAGGCAACATAACCTGAAGCAATAACAAGCCTGAAGGAAGAAGTAATGTTTGGAAAACGTTTAGCACTATTTTTCAAATATATGTTAGTGAAAATAATGATAAATAAAAAGCATGGTTGTGACTCTTAAGCAAAGAAAAACGTTTTATAACCGCTAAGTAATACCATAAAATTTAAAGGTTTTTCAAAGAGAAAACTAATTAGTTAAAAAATAAATTCTAAGTGTTTGGGGATTTTGAAACTATTTGTTTCCTGTGTCTACATTCCGATCAAACACATTCTTCTAACCGTTATTAAGCGTAAGAATAAATTTTGCATCCAATTCAATCACACACCTTACTTTAGCTTATTTATAACACAAACCTTGCTCCAAATATTCCAGGCTCTGTTTCTGTCTTTTGATAATTGTGCACATCCGTCCCAGAGCGGCACGTTTCAGCTGTTTGCAGCGGTAAAGGGAATCACCGTATTTCATCAGCCGCACATAGTCTTTACCAACACTGTGGAGACAAGAAATAAGTAGTTAGCCAACAATCAACCAGGCAGGTACCAAACTGAAGAAATTAATTTCCCTTACTTGTCAATCAGATTCTTGGCAATATTAATCTGTCCCAAAGCCAGCTTGTAGTGATCTTTGTCATAGAGAACATTCATCAAATCTGCATAAAAAGGATGAATATCCTAAAACAAAAGCACAAAATAAAATTAAGCCTAACATTTTCCTTCTTTAAGATGAGTATTTCTTGGCAACTATGCAAGTTCTTTTTTTTTCCTCCAGTACAGCCACACAAATGACAGTACAAGCCAAACAGTTTTCATTACTATCTTATATAAGAAAAATAATCTGCTTGGTCATTAAATGCATAAATCTTATTCACTTTGAATTTCTTCTGCAAACACATCTTGGACTGATTCGTACGGAGTTTCCACTTCATCTTTTGCTTTGTACAATACTTCATATTACAATTCTGAGGGCTCTTTTTAAAAAAGAAAGTAACTTCAAGAAGCCTGCAATAGTTTCTAAAAGCAAATTCATACTATACCACCCACACAGCACCAACATCAATTCCTCCCTTTTCTGAGCGCTAGATTAAATTCTGTGTAAGACTGGATAAGAAGGGTTTCTTCAATGCCCAAACAAATACTTCAGCTTTTCAAGGAAGCAGCATCTTTGGATCAAATCTTTTAAACAAAATATTTCAGCTACTTATGTACTTATCTGCGGAAATTTCATCACGTGATGATAAACAAAATGCAGAAGGTATCTGTGGGAATTCTGCAGTAACAGTGGATATGAAAACATCAGCAAAAAATACGGTTGCAGGTCAACAATTTAAGCATGAGCAGAAAACTACTATAAAAAATCTCACTTGGACACGTGGATCCAGGTGCAGTTGTCGGGAAGTTAAGACTATGTGCATCTTGTCAGTGTATTTCCAACACTATCCTTCATGGGGGCAATAACAATGTTTATGTTGTCAAAGTAACTTCTGAAGAACTGAAGATGGGAAGCAGTGTGATATATTTGGCTATTTCTTACTGCAAATATTTTGCAGGGAGGACTAACCATAAGCACAATTTACATACACATACACAAAGAAGAAATAAGCAACATACTTCAAAAACCCCACTTTCTCTTCATTCAACAGCAACTTCTGACAAACATTTGATCAGTTAAAACCCTGTAAAACCCATCCTTCAATAAACATCCATGGGCACAATTTAGACTTATTTTTGTAGTAGGAACATACTATTTTTGCAGAACAAGTCTTCCTAAGATTACTCCCCGTAAAACCTACTGGGAATCAGTCAAAATCGTCTAACAGCGAATGAGCAAGATGTTGCTCAGGCCAAAATAAACTCGAATAAAACCAATACGCTGCTGAAGAAGTATTCCTGAAAGCAAAGCTCCTTTATGATCAAATGGCAAAACACTTACATCTAATTTGGGGAAATCCATTAAGATCTGAGTGAGCCTATCATGGTAATTTTGTTGAGTATATTTGACTTTTCGCATGTAAAAATGTCGAATCCGATGGATTTGATAATGTTTATGAATGACGGTTGGAGTCTTCCGCTGAGTCTTTGACAACGTTAAATCTATGAAGTCCTGCAATCAAGGAAACATGATTAACTATACAAATTGTCAAGTTCTTATAAAGCCATAGATTTCATTTTGGTGGAGCATGGAAACCCGTTAAGCACATCCACACCATGCATGGTTTGCAATGTATGTTTTAGGATAGGTTCCCACCTCTGGGCAATAACAAGCAGTTCGCACATTCCCTCTCCGGTTTTCACTTCCATTAGCAGAGGGCTGGCCTCCCGCGACCCCGGCTCCCCCAGAGCCCGGAGTCCGAGGGGGCAGCAGGCCCAAACCCCGCCAGGAGCTCTCCGCCCACCACACTTGTAACTAAAGCTCCCTCGTCAGACTAAGAGAGAACTTTATTGGGAACGAGGGCGCAGCGATGAGGCGAAGTATGACACGGTTTTGGAAAACAGGACGGATTTTTGTGGCGGCCATCCCGCCACCCCCGCGGGGCCGAGGGGACGCGCAGCCCCAGGACCCCTCCTCAGGCCGCTGCACTCCTCCCTGACAGGACCCCCGCTCCCCGCCGTGGTACACCCCGCCAGGCCCAGGAGCACTGACCCAGGGCGGGTCCACGGGCCCCGCGGGAGGGGGAGGAGGCGAACGCGAAGGCCGAGGCCACGCCGACAGCGCGAGTGGGTGCGGGGGTGAGGGTAGCGCTCTCCTGACGCGCGGCAGAGCCGCCGCCTGGCGGGAAGGGCCCGCCCCACGCTGAGGGGTGCTGAGGGACAAGGAGCGGGGAGCGACGCCCGTACCTTAGCGGACGGCACCACCGTAATCTTCTTGAAGTTGTAGAGCGCCATGGCAGCCGCCCGAGCCGCGCCGCACGCCGCCGGAAGAGGGAGAGAGGCAGCTCCTCTCGCGAGAGCCCCGCGCTTCTGCCCCGGGCAGGCGGGGAGGCCGGGCCGGGCTCAGGGCGGCCCCCCTGCGGGCTCTAGGGCTGGGGAGACCCGGTCCCGCTCCGCTTGGGGCCCTCCTGGCCTGCGTGAGCTCGGGGTGCTGGGCAGCCTGCGGTGGGCCCCGGGGGGCTCGGAGGGCCCCGCTGTCGGGAGCGACACGGCCGATTAAGCTGGGGTCTTGCCGGAGAAAGACCAAACCATGAGCAGAGGTTCAAGCAGTAGCCCTTTGGTATGATTTAGAGCAGTGATGTTTTGTGCCCTGTAGGACAATGAAGGCAAAACACATCCTCACCCTGTTCGGTTATGTGATTAAAGGCAAATTTCCATCAGTGCAAAAGAGCCGAGAAAAAGGATGGGGGAAGGGACCCCGGTAACCTGAGCAGTGCCAAGGGACCCCTGACCCGTCTCCTCCCCGGGCCCTCAGCGCGAACCATCGGCCCTGTGGCCCAGGAGTGCCCCCACCAGGCGGGTCACTGGAGAATCTCTCTGGATCACCCCGAAGATCGCGCGAGTTACTGCCTGCAGGGATGTGGGACACCTTACAGGATGCTGGAAGGAGCATTTTAGGATTGTACAAGATATATGGGATGTTTAGAGAAGGGACCAAAGCTGGGAATAGGGAGGGGTTAAGGTGGGTAAGGGAGGAAAAAGTGTGGGAAAATGGAGGGAAAGGGGGGATAAAAGACACCAGTAGCATGTTGACAGGCTGGTCAGTACACGTCTCTGACCATGACCTGCACACCCAATCGCTACAGTCTGTCCTGCCTTACTAAACTCCGTTTCTAACCATTTTCGTGGTTGAGGGAGCGGTCTATTCTGCACCTGTGTGTATGGAGCCAAGTGCCTGCTGCAGGAAAAGGAGCAAAGATTCACAGCAGCCACGTATCTGGGGTGCCAGGAGCTGGAGGGACCGTGGTGCATGCATGCTGTATGTCAGTGTATGTATATGTGCATACATTGTGTGTGTGTGTGTGTGTGCAACTGGGAGAGCAGGGGCTCACGGGGCCAGTTACTGGCTACTCTGCATGTCGAGGGTCTGCGTGGCTGGCCGTATGCACAAGCAGATCTGTAGTGTGTGGGCGTGCTCCCGCCGGGGGTATGTGCTCGGCCTCCCTTCCAGCTGGGCCTGGGGCTGCGGAGCTGCAGCAGCCTCACCTCTGTCAGGCTGCTGGATTCCTAACCCCAAACACACACACTCTTACTTCCCTTTTTCTTAGCCCCCCCCCCCCCCCCGCCTTTTTTTTTTTAGTAACAATTTTCAGTGACTTGTCTCATACCAAATTGTAAACCTTTTCAGATAAAGGCAAAGCCTGAGTGAATTCTGGAGCAGTTTATGATCTTGACTATACCCTGTGCTCTGTTCTTTTTTACGTATCTCCAGCAAAGATGAGATCCAAACAGAGACCTCAGACATAAACTTGAAAGATACCTGAATGCAGGCATGTACTGCAGTCTGCATGTCTATCCCCGTTTTCTGCTTGGCACTAATATTAAGTGGGCATGCACTGAAATACATCAGTTTTAAATAAATTACAAATTACACTTTGGAAGGCAAGTTAGATTAAAAATTAAGAATTCCTTTGGCTTCCACACTTCTTTTTTCTCTTTCCACACAAAGCATGACATTTTCCACTTGAGAACGTTTAGTCATGTATTACTCTGTCATTGCACATTTTTCTACAGTACTAGAAATTTAAATGCTTAACCCCTTTCACGTTTCCTTTATTTCATTGTGCTCCCAATTTTGCTGAAATGCTCCAAACAGCTGTCTGATGCACTGGAAATTTGTAAGGTATTTGAAAAGTAAGAATTCATCTAACCAGCAAGCCAGTAGCTAATCCTTTCCAGAAACTGATTTCAGTAATGACTATATGAGCACTATTCAGTGATAAACATGCTGTTAGTGCCACCCCTGTTTCTGTAGTCTCTGGAGGGTGCTGCAGCTGCCCTGTTACAAAGGGGTGTGCTGCTTCAGAAATGTTTTGGTAAGACCACTTCAATCTTCTGCCTTGAAGTGTTCTTTGACTTCGCACTTTATTTATATTGTGTTTTGCCTACAAGAGCTCTTCTCTAAACGTATCCCCACACCTCCCCAGTTTCTGGAAGGATCCCTCCAGTAGCCGGTCTGGGACGCTCAGGCTGCCCAGCAGCTGCGACCAGCACCTCCAGCCCCCCGGTCTCTGGTAGGAGCCTCTCAGGCCCATAGCCCCACACCTGTTGTTGGTACTCCAAACTCTCTCACAGGCAGACGTGCCCTGTGCACCCCTCCAGGTCACTGACCCTCAACACTCAGGTTGTCCAGTAGCTGGCCCCTGGGGCCCCCAGTCCCACACTGCAGATACAGTACTACTTTCTTGAGCAGTTTTCAAGAGAACTAGTTCCTTCTGAGACAAAATTTGGGTTCTGTTCTGGATATCGTGTCCTCTGGAGACTTATTCCAGGAGCCAGGAGAGGTAAAACCATGTCAAGTTACGTTTCTTTTGGTTCACACAGTTCCTTATCCCAGGTGGCTTTCTGCACTCAGACATCCTCATTCATATTTATGACAGACCCCAGGCATGTAACACTTACTCTCCATTTCATGTTTTAAAAACACCGCTCCAGTAGACTATAGCTTATATCACTTTGAAACTAAAAACAGCACAAAATGTTTCTTGTGCCTTGTACAACCAATGGCACCCAGCGAGACTCAGACCATGTGCTCTGCTGATTGTCCAGAGGGGTACTCGGAAAAATGGATGCAGGGATGGACATGGCGTGGGGAGCCACCCAAGCATTCCTCTGTAACAAATGCTTCTGCAGGGGTACCTGTGGCATTGTATTATGCCTGGATATGGCAGTGGCTTAACAGCCAGTTTCTGTAAAGCGTTAGCTGAAAATTCCCCAACCCTCAGATTAGGGGTATCCAGTCTGAATCTGGTTTGTGCAAGGGTTGATGGAGTTGGACATACCTAGCAAATTGATGTATTTCAATTAGATAGACAAAATCGTTGCTGCCTAGTCCCACCAAATGAAAAGACCTGTTCATCTAGGATTTGTCCATCTGTGAGTGCATTCATTCTGTAGAATCTCATCCAAATTCGGCTAAAGTCTAAATCAAGATGGTCTGCCATTTTGACAATCTGCTATTGTAAAGATGTTTTCACTATCAGTCCTTATGTATACATGTGCTGAAGTTTTAAGGCTAATTTGTCAAGTAAACATTGCTGTTGTGGTTTAAGCACAGAGGGGAACTGAGCACCACACAGCTGCTCACTCACTCCTGCCCCAGTGAGATGGGGAGGAGAAAAGAAAAAGCTCTGGCATTGAGACAAGGACAGGGAAGGATGTGTCACCAGTTATGGTCATGGGCAAAAGACAGACTTGATTTGGGAAGTAAGAACATCAATTTAGTTTGAACACCACCACCACTAATTTACCAATCAAAACAGAGTAGGACACTTCTTCCCAGGCTCTGCTTTGCTCACAGTTTCTCTCCTCCTCCCTGCCAGCGGCACAGGGGGCAGGGGATGGGGGTTGCGATCAGTTCATCACCTGTTGTCTCTGCTGCTCCTTCCTCCTCAGAGGGAGGACTCATCACACTCTTCTGCTCCAGCATGGGGTCCCTCTCACGGGAGACAGTCCTCCATGAACTTCCTCTGACATAAGTCCTTCCCACAGGCTGCAGCTCTTCATGAGCTGCTCCAGTGTGGGTGCCTGCCGTGGGTTGCAGTCCTCCCAGCAATGAACTGCTCCAGCGGGGGCTTCCCTCAGAGTCTTGTCCTTTTTCAGGCACAGCCACCTGCTCTGGCATGGGGTCCTCCACGGGCTCCAGGTGGGCATCGGCTCCACCAGTGACCTCTGTGGGTGCAGGGGCACGGCCTGCCCTCTCACCACAGGCTGTAGGGGAGTCTCTGCTCTGGCACACCTCCCTCCCCACCTCCCTCTTCCTCCTTTCTTCCTCCTTTCTTCCACTGACCTCATTGTCTCCCTTACAATTCCTCCTCCTCCTCGTGTTCCCCTTCTTAAATACATTATCACAGAGGTGCAGCCACCATCACTAATTGGCCCAGCCTGGCGCAAAGGTGGGTCTGACTTGGAGCCGGGGGAGCTTTGAGAAGTTTCTCACAGGGGCCACTGCTGTAGCCCCCTCCCCCACTACCAACCACCCCCCCCCCCCAAACCCAACACAGCTGCACACAGTGAACCTTGCCTAAGTGGAAAGCTCAGCCTCCTATTTCCTTAACAGAAAATGCTTTTGAGGGGGTTTATTTGATAACCTGTTGGTTTGGCAGCAGTATACAGTCCCTCTCAGCTTTTGATTTCAGCAGCTTAAGTCCAACAGGCTGGTCAGAAAATCTTATTTCTGAAGGCAATTTTGCTTCAGTTTGGTTTCTTGGGTTTAAAAAGCTGCTCCATGTCAGTAGCCAAGTTGTAGAAAAACAGTCAGTCCCATTCTGGTCATCACAATGAAAAGACACGGGCCTGAACAGACCTGGCAGCTTCACTAACCTTCCTCTATAGGCTGGATGCAAAAGGTCAGGCCCAAGGGACACTGGTAGATGGCAGTCACGGAAACTGCTACTTCTTCTCTAGCAACTCCTCTGGACTTCATCAGAGAACTCAATCTCCAAAGTGCCAACCCAGTAATGTCACATTAATTAAATACAGAAAATAAAGCTATGAACAGGCAATAATGCTTACACGTGTCTGCAGTATCTGAAATATCGAGAGCATGATTTTGTTTTGAAATGGTGCCATTTCATATCAGCACACAAAAGGCTGATAAGGGGAAGTTCAAAAATTGAATTATTAAGTATCAGACTCTCTTACTAAATTATCATTACAAAGGGCATGCACAGTGATGGATCAAAGAGCTTTGGAGTACAACAATACTGCTACAGATGAGTAATGCCTTCTAATCTGTCTTGGTAACGTGGCTCTCAATAACACTCTCAGAAATGCAATACATACATGTTAATAGTTGTAGCTGCCTTGTAATCCTGAGAAAACTTTCAAGTTGTTAAAGGAAGTACAATAGGGACATACTGTGTTATGTCTTTCCCAGCTGCTCTTCTTTATGGTGGTTTGAGGAAGGAGACAGCTTTACCAAAATGGAGATGGGGGCGTATGTCCTTTTGTACCATAATTTGCCATTGTAGCATTACAGAGAACAGCAATGGCAAATGGAGGATTTGCTCTGTGTCTGGCAGCTGCCCCAGCTGATGGAATCTAGGGAGAGTGACCTTATGGAAGCCCCTCACCCTCAGCAGCAGGATAAGAAGGGGCTCAGGTCAGAGTCACACAGGCAGGGAAGCGCTCATGAAGAACTGCCTTCTCCTGTGTCCCATCCTCTGAGGGCATTCAACCAAGAATACAGGCTGGAGAGTTCTCTAAAAGCCTTAGAGTCCCAAGTGGAGTTTCTGAAACATCTTGTCTCACCCACCTTCCCCAAGGAGTCAACAGCCAAAGTGAAAGAGCAGAGAGCCTCAGCAGATCACTTACTGACACCTACTACACCATACATGCCTGATATTAAAAAAAAATCCTCAGGAACCATCTGACATCTGGTGATTATTATGGCCAGGAAAGAGTTGCTTTGCTAATCTTTCTGAATATGGACGCTCAGTCTTAGGGTTGCAGAGTTTTGTCATGTTAATGATGAATAGGTACCGAATAGGTAATTCCTCTGCAAACATAGTGCCTCATGTCAGCCCTGTCAACGCTCTGGCTCCTGCAGAGTGGCATTGGTGGGTTACGTTTTCAAAAGGAGCCGCATCCAGCCTTCCTTTCCTGGAAGAAGGTGCTCACCATGTGCAGTGCAACACAGTGTGCCCTGGGCAGCTCTCCAACACACCTGAAGGGCATGGTAGGCTATTGCCCATCTCTTGGGTCCAAAAGATGTTTTTTTATGCTCCACTAGCTCACTTTCTAATATTGAATTATCATCCTAATTTTAAATTACTTTGCATCCTAGGTTGCTGACCTATCTGTGACTCACTGTAGCTCCATGTGAAAGGGAATGTTGGCAGAGACCTCGCTGAGATGGCTTGGGATCAGAGAGGCTCTTGACAGAGAGGGCCAAGGTGTGGAATTCATTGGCACTACTGATTAAACTGCACTCACAAAATGCTAATCACTTCTGCAAGCCTTCCCTGAATAGTGACGGGAGGAATCAGCACAGGAAAATTTTCCATGTGAAAGAGAGAGGAAAAGAAGAGAAAAGGAAAGAGAATAAAAAAGAATAAACAGTAACAGCAGTGTTGGGAAGTAACACAGAGGAGGGCCATATTAATATTTTATTTAATTATGATTTTATTTGTCATCATAGAATCATAGAATGGTTTGGGTTGGAAGGGACCTTAAAGACCATCTAGTTCCAACCCCCCTGCCATGGGCAGGGACACCTTCCACTAGACCAGGTTGCTCAAAGCCCCGTCCAACCTGGCCTTGAACACTTCCAGGGAAGGGGCAGCCACAACCTCTCTGGGCAACCTGTTCCAGTGCCTCATCACTCTCACAGTAAATAATTTCTTCCTTATATCTAATCTAAATCTACTCTCTTTCAGCTTAAAGCCAATACCCCTTGTCCTATCACTACACGCCCTTGTAAAACGTCCCTCCCCATCTTTCCTGTAGGCCCCCTTTAAGTACTGGAAGGCTGCTACAAGGTCTCCCCGGAGCCTTCTCTTCCCCAGGCTGAACAACTCCAACTCTCTCAGACTGTCTTCCTAGAAGAGGAGCTCCAGCCCTCTGCTCACCTTCATGGCCCTCCTCTAGACCCACTCGAGTCCATGTCCTTCTTATGTCCTTGTTTAAAACTTAAAAGCCTTTTAGATCCAGAAGTGTAAATATCAGAAGGATTTGAGATTACGGAGTGGATATACCTTAAAGTGCAAAAGCAGGATGTGCTTTGTACTCGCAATAGTTATTCATGTTCTACTTTTTTCAAACTTCACGTTTGGAAATTATTTCAAGTGCTCTTAAATTTTTGCACTTGACAACATCTGCAGGTGCAATTTTTGCTGGCGCATGTAATTGCAGGCACATTTTATTTTACTTAGATTCCTATTTTGTTTTGTCTGGAAAGCAAGCAACTTGAAATCTAAATACTCCTGCAATCAGCTATGACATAAACTCTATCTACAGATGCATTTTTGACATAAAATTGGAAATTAAGTTGATGTCCTTTCCAAAAGTAATGCTTTCATCCTCACATCACTAGACTGAAGATAGTAGGTTTCAGGTTTTATAATAATATTAAATCTTTGTCAGCATATAGTTAAAAGGTATTAGCTATGACATTTTAAAAATATCGCCCTGATATTGCTGAACCCATTGAAATAGCCAAGTAATTGCAAGTAGATAAAACAGTATTTGATGAGGATGGCAGTTGGGAAAGCTCTGCTACTGCGCGGAGTCAGCAGGTGGTGCTTTTGAGTCACAGCACGGTCACACTGACAAAAGCAACACCGCGCAATTCTTCTAGTTTCAAAGAAGATTTATGGCATTCTGCATTGGTTGTAGTCTAAGGCACAGTAGTAATATTTTTGCCAAGTACTGTATTTTGAGCTATTGATATTGTTACAATTCGCCCTAATCACTCTCTCTGCATGCACCTAACTTCTGTAGGTGGCCCCAGGATCTCATGTGCTTGTAACCTCTGTGTGTCTGGGTAGCAATTTCTGGTTACCCAAGTACCTAACAAGTTGCGTTCCCTGGTGTAGATCCCACCAAAGGATCATCAGAGTGTCTACCGGCACCACTGTTGTTTGGCCCTGCAAGTCACTCCACCATGTCAGGCCATCAGTGGTCTGAAGACCAAGCTTAGCTGCTATAATCAAGAACATGAAAAGATTGGTTGCGGCCTGGTTTTATCTAGCCAGCAATATTTCTGCAGTTCCCTGTTCTCTTACCACAGAGGTAAGAGAAAAGACAGAACATTTCTCCTGAGATGAAACAGAGACTTCCTCGGATATCAGGAGCTTTCCCTCCTCTGAACACAGGCCACCAAAGCAGTCCTTGTTCCACAATATGAATTTCGTATTTTCTTAACTTTCTGCTCGCTGACCTTCCTCTCCCACAGCCCTTCAGCTGCCAGTCTCTCCACCCATCACAAACCCTTTCTTTCCACATCTTTCATTCCTGGCTATACAGATCCATATATCATTCACACCAACATTGTCCTTGTCAATCACATGAATGCTGACTGGCATTCTTTTTGAGGAAAAAATAAATATACCTGCTAATTATGTGGCTGTAGAATCACTCCTTGCTTTATGAATTAATTTCTTTTTCAATGTTTTTTAACCTTTCATTGATTTTGCTCAGTGAGAATGTCCTTGCAGTATTTTTTCTTAGCCATTAAATCAACAAAACTCTGAGACATAAATGTGAATTTGTACAGAGCATTTTGGGCTTTCCTTTGCTGTTGCTTTTCCTGTATTTGCATATGGCACACAAACACACTGTACTGTGAAAAGATGGCATTTGTATCACAGTGGGATGGAGGAAAGAAAAAACCCCTCCTTACCAGTTTCTGTCTGGATTTTTACAAGGTCACCTTGCCACTGTGCTGTTAGAGAGCCTTTCGAAAGTACCTGAATGTCCTCACAGTTTCTTTAAATAATAGTGGGCTAAATCCAGGAGGGTCCTTGGTAGCAAACTGTGATGATGACTGATTTAATGTGTATAATTTACTATATAATCTCATATTTGCTATGAATCATTGCTGCTAAGGTACTGTCAGAAACACAGGAGTTGTGGACCTAAAGGGACCTGCATATTATTCCTGGGGGAATGTATTACCACAGCACCATCTGTGAAGAATTACTGAAACTTCCCTTTATCATATTCTTCCTATACATACATACATACATATCTGTTTGTAATACATACATATGTGAGTGTATATATATGTATGCACTCTCATAAATATATATTTTATATGTTATATAATGTATAATAGATTTATACAATGACAAAACAGTCCTTGTCTTTAGAATTTACTTCACACATTTTTTGGGAATCATCATTTGGCACATGGTATACTGGACTGTTACTGGTAATTGAAATCTGTGTGGCACAAGATACAAAGTTAAAGCTGCAAAGAAATATCAGAAAAAACCTGAGGTTGTGAACCATTGCTCTATAATACTTGATAATACTTAGGAACACTTATATAGCACTTCTCACCTTTCCAACTTTAAAAAAACCTAATTATTCTAATTATTTAATCTTTGCAACATTCCTGCATAGTAAGTTCTATTCTCAAATTATAGCACATACCCAAACAGCCCAAACTGAGATACAACAGAGGGCTCCAGAGACAGGGTCATTTTAGATGGAGCTGTAGGAGTTGCACAGCAATGCTGCTGTTTGCCTGTGATCTGACCCACAGCATGTGCTCCCCTAAACTACAAAGTGTAGACAGAAGGGTAATTAGTGTTCAATTACTTCTATTTCCAATGTATTAACACTAATGATTGTGAAGGATCCTGTGCCTGTGACGCAGAGAAATGATCCTGAAACATTCAGTCACTGGCATTTTGTTGGAAATGAGACAATTGATGTGCAAGTTATTGATACAGAGGAACTCTTCTCCTTAGTCTGTAGGTGAGTGCCATGCCACTGATTCCAGACCTGCTGCTCTGCGAGCAAGGTTACAAAGCCTGGGTTGCCATCTGCTCCCACTTAATTTCCTATGACCTCTCACTCCCCACACCATTTCCAGTCATCTTCCACGTGCCTTGTCCTCCACACTCCAGGCACAGGGTCCTTTTCTCACTCTCACCCCCCAGCTTTGGCTGTGTGAGAGGCAGAAGGTGCTGTGGCTCCTTCTGAGCTCCATGGGACACTGGTGGTGTGGAGCCAGCCGGCAGGCCAAGCTCAACAGGTAGGTGTTGGAGCTCACACTGTGTTAGCAGAACCTCGCTCCTCCTTTTACCCACTGCTTTTTTTTGCTTGTAGAAAATTAGCTTTCTGTAGGAGCAGAGCCCTCTGGCAAATTCACTTTAAGTCCACCAACAGAACTCATTCATTGGAGGGTCTGGAAGAGACAGATAGGCAGCAGTATGGTTGCAAAGCCCTTCTATCTTTGTGAAAAGGGGCTAAAAAGTGCCTCAGTGTCCACTTTGTTCTCCTCAGCAGAAAAAGGACAATCCTACTAGCTGCTAACATTGCACGCTCAAGCCAGACACCAGCCACCACACCAGGGAAGGTGCAGTAGATGGATGATATCACAGTCAGAGTAACAGCATCTTCAAACACTCAAGGTGACAAGCAGGAACTTGGGGCCTCATCTACACTGTACTTTGAGAGCAGTCTCAAGCCCTTGTGTGAGGCCCTTGTTCTCTGAGCCATTCCATGTACTTTCAGGAACTGGTGCTACAATTAGGGCAAAACCAGACAGGATACACAAAAGGCAAACGGTGTGCTTTAGGGTGTGTGTATAGCCACATTACCTACATATGTTCAGGCTTTGGAGCACTGTGTTGGGTCCATCTGCTTTCTGGGCAAACTGAAAGGCCTGCAGTCACTTCCAGAAGGGCTCTGACAGCACGTGCAAGCACAGCCTTATGGTGATTCAGGCTGCCTCTGAGTCCTTCTGTCAGTCTCAGGGTGAGCTCTGGTACCTTGAAGACGGCTTCTAGTGCTGCAAACAGAAAGCCACAACCTCAAAGGGAAGCACATGAAGCAGCGTTCAGCAGCTTCATCCCCAGAAAGCCCAGGTGTGGGATGCTCCTTCTAAGTTCAGTGCTTTTTCAGAGCTCCCAAAGAGTCAGTCAGGCTGTAACAATGTAATTTAACCTCTAGTGTGAGCAACAAGATGTGGCAGACAACTAAAAGTCAGTTGACATCTCCATTAACCATAGCAGTTTGCAGGTGACACAAAAGCTAGTGGGATCATAATTAATAAGGTCAGCTCCCATGAGTGATGTGGTGATCATGGAAATTAAGGCTCACCTGAACAGGCGCTGTAAAAAAGTTAAAGGCAAGGTCATATATGTATGAAACAAAAATGTAGGTCATAGTTACAGATTGGTACTTGCAAAAGAATGATTTCGAAAATAATTGTGAAGGCCTGATGAGTCACTAAGAGCACATGAGCTCCCAGTGTGTTGCTGCAGCCAAAAAGCAAAATGTGAGGTATAAACAATCTCGTTTCCACTGAAAGCAACAGTACTGATTGGAATATTGGCTCCTCACTTCTCATTTCCATTTCTTAAAAGAATGTTGGCAAGTGTAAAAGGGTTCAGAAATAATTATTTGAGATCCGGATAATTTCTTCCAATGAGAAATCAAAGGAACCCGATCTCAACAAAGAAAACATCCTATAAATACCTGTACAATGAGACACCTGGCAGTAGACAACTCTAAGCTAATAGGGAAAAGGCTAGAAGCTGAAAGTGTCAAATTCAGACTAAAAGTAGAGCTCATTGAGGATATGTAATTACAGATTTCTAGTTGGGGAATTCTCTCCAAATGTAATGAGTAATGAGCAACTTTTCATGAGATATAGTTTTCTCTGGAAGAAGCTGCAAGCCTGAGGAAGTACATACTTGATGAAATGGTATGGTCCATGCTATCACAGAATCACAGAATCATCTAGGTTGGAAAGGACCTTGAAGATCATCTGGTCCAACCATTAACCTAACACTGACAGTTCCCAACTACACCATATCCCTCAGCGCTATGTCAACCCGACTCTTAAACACCTCCAGGGATGGGGACTCCACCACTGCCCTGGGCAGCCCATTCCAACACCTAACAACCCGTTCTGTAAAGAAATATTTTCTAATATCTAGTCTAAACCTTTCCTGGTGCAACTTGAGGCCATTATCTCTTGTCCTGTCACTTGTTACTTGAAGAGACTCATCCCCAGCTCTCTGCAACCTCCTTTCAGGTAGTTGTAGAGGGCAATGAGGTCCCCCCTCAGTCTCCTCTTCTCCAGACTAAACAACCCCAGTTCCCTCAGTCGCTCCTCGTACGACATGTGCTCCAGACCCTTCACCAGCTTCGTTGCCCTTCTCTGGACACGCTCGAGTAATTCAATGTCCTTTTTGTAGTGAGGGGCCCAAAACTGAACACAGTAATTGAGGTGCGGCCTCACCAGTGCCGAGTACAGGGGTAAGATCACTTCCCTGTCCCTGCTGGCCACGCTATTTCTGATGCAAGCCAGGATACCATTGGCCTTCTTGGCCACCTGGGCACACTGCTGGCTCATGTTCAGCCGGCTGTCAATCAACACCCCCAGGTCCCTCTCTGACTGTCCTATGCAGGACATCAGAGCAAATCATTGCAATGTCTTGCTGGGGCATTTCCATCTCATGCCGAGTGTCAGCTTGCCGGGTTGTCTAAACGGCACATATACTAGTTCACATCTAGTCTTTCTCTGAAGAGAAATAAGTTGTCTCCTGGCCAGGGAAACTCGGACATAGACCAGAGAGCACAAAAATCCCATCCTTGGAGTATATGTCCAGCTCAAAATAGCTTCCATTGACCTTTCCTACCTACTATATGCCATCTGAAGCAAGCCTTATAGTGTCCCATGTCTCTTCCTAATCTCATATATGCTATGCCATTATCTACATGCTTCACATTCAGAGTTACATTGCAAAAAGCCACATCTGGCTGGCTGGAAAGCAGTTGTGCCTGCAGTCAACATCTGCAAGGACCATGCTTGCACCCACAGCTTCTTTGGCAAGAAGATTTACCAGCAGCAATATGAAGAAATAGCAGACATGTGAAGTACAGACAGCTTTTTCCAACTGAGTGGTGCTGGTTTGCATTAAAGATGTTGGAAGCTGTATACAGGCATGGAAACGTCAGAAACCAGTCCTTGGCTGCAGCCAAGAATGGCCACCTTTTGCACCAAACTGCATGGGGTACTTGGGAGACTGTGTTGGTACCTCACATGGTCAGCAACCTTTTGCAGTTAGAGGTGCATGCTAGAGCTTGACAAATGACAGACATCTTCCGTTTCAGTATCTTCACTCACTATAGCAGCTGAAGAGAGAAAGAGAAAGAGAGAGAGGGAGAGGAAGAGAAAGGAACAGGCAGGCCTTATCTCCCTCCTCCCACTATCCTTGAAAGCAGACTTGGAGACATCAGCAAAGAGAACATGTCCAGCTCATGGGGCAGAAACCTAGCTTCAGCACATTGTTGATGAGGATATCCATATTACTGTAGAATAAAGAGGGATTGAGCTGTGCTTAATGAGACTATCCTGATGGATAGTCTGCAGCTCCTGGCAGCCAGAGAATGAGAACTGGCTGCATCTGGTGCCCCGAGGGTACCTTCCACAAGTACTTCACCTTCTCCTGAACTTGTCATCACACACAGAAGGGGAACTGCTCTCTGTTCACAGGGGTGGTCTCCCGCCTTGTTTGTTTGAAAAACAGTGGTAATGATTTAATGGCCTGCTCTTTGTTGTCTTGCTCATTTTTAACAACTTTTCTTCATAGTAAACAGAATTGAATGGTTGTATCCTCCACCCTGGTCTTGCATCTCATGGCTACCACCAAATGAGAATAGACTTGCCGTAATCTATAGGATGACTTCTACCCTCTGGGATATAGGACATGAGGTCCTCTATTGGAAGTGTTAACCTTCCAGGAAGATGGTTGTTGGAAGTGGGTACTTCTTGCTCCAGCCACAGACTTGGCAGATATTTGGCAGCATCCTGGAAGGGACAGATCTTAGTTTCCTTAATGTTCAGCATGAGAGAGTGGTTTGTAATCCAAAGCAGCTCCTCACCCACCACAGATCACTGTGTGCTACCCTGTATTACAGGATCACACTAACTAAGCTGACCTTCACCGCAGTGATCAGCAGCACTAAGAGTTGGTATGATGTGCAAGCAGGTGCAGAGGAGAGGCTGAAGAGTTCCCTCAAGTCTTGATTTATGTTGATCATGTTGGCCATGATAATTATCATGACAAGACGGATGTCAAGGAAACAGGGCAAACATCCTTGTGTTTTCAAAGTGCAACGTGCATAGAGAGCTTTTTCAACACAGAGTACTCCTGCCACAGAGACTATAGCTGTACTATTAAACTGAACATGCCCATCACCCTTCTCAGGCATGGCCTGGCCCATATCCTTGTGATTAAAAGCTCCTTAATCCACAGAACATGGGCAGTCACATGCAGGTCACCTCTTTGTCTTGTCCCTTACTTGCTTCTGAACTACACTTGGGAATTGATTGGGAAAGGACTGCTTTGCATGTCTAAAAGCATTGTTTGGGCCATCCACCATAAGCAATGTAGGTGCCGTCCCTGGGTATGTTCTCTGGCACTGTTCAATGTACAGATGTACCCAACATGTGTCACCAGCAGGCCTCAGAATTTCAACGCTACGACCACAGCCAGGTCCATACGTGGTCCAGCACATGGCCTTGGCACTGCAGGATGCATGTCAGGGGCACTCTAACAATATGGGCACAGCCAAGGAATTCCTCCTGTTGGCCCAGGCTCTCTGTAAGTGCACAGGTGGGAACCAGAACACTGGTTTTAGCTCCCAAAACACTATTGGCTTTGGGTTTGGTTACCTGGGAAATGTCCTTCTATGTGTGAGCAGGAGTACTGTGCAAGGAAGGCACTGCTGATGGGTTGTGCTGTCCAAGTGGCTTGAACATGAGGGTTCCCTGTCCTTTATCACCTCCTCGGAGTTTCCAGAGCCCAGACATGTAATTCTGACTGCTTCAATATTTCTTCCTTTTCCCACACAAGCTGGGGAGTGGGCAGGACAGGGGCTCATCTTTGTGAGACCCAGCACAGAAAATGTACTCAGGAAACCAGGCTCTCTCATTAACCCTGGACAAGTCCATTTATGTGTCTGCACTCTATCCTACACTGCAGTAAAGCTACTGGGCAGGAGGTGTTTCCATGTCTGCTAGTACAGAGCTCAGCTTGGTTGGGCCCTCAGGTGTTGCATGGTGCAAGTAATCATAGCTTAGAAATGAGCTACCCAGTGCTAGTGGCTGTATCAAGGGTTAGATGCCTACTGGTGGTCTTTGTACCTTTGGAGACATAAATAAAATAAAGCTACCTAAGGATAAAATTACAGGGCATAAAATCTCCTTGAGTTTGTGATGGATCAGACTGCGTTCCCAAGGTCTGAAGGGATCCAATATGTCACATCGGTGGCAGCAGCAGTCCCCAAGGCAGACAGTTGCATGGTCCTGTCTATGAGGGATGATGGAGTCTGTTGTATAACAATGCTATGTAAGACAGGCTTTGAAGAGCTGCTCTAGCAAACTGTATGCAATTTTATTTTCTTTTAAATAAAGGCACTTTAGAATTGCGCAAGCGCAGAGGAAACATCTGATATTAATTGTTTCTTTGTATCATCAACATTGAAAAAAGAAATTAAACTTCACTAGCAAATAACTGAAATACAGCAAAGATTATTATATGTCAAGATACGACTTGCAGTAATCCTTCATCTCCACATTATGAATTCATAAAAGCAATTGCAGCATGTTTTTAAATATTAACTACCCCATAATGGAGTAGGCAATACAATATACTAGAGTTTTTCTTTTTTTTCCCATATAGAAGATCTGAATTTAGATTCTGCATATGGCTACAAGTTAAAGCAAATTCTCAAATTTCCATCTCACCTTTCACTATCCACACAACAAAAGCCCAATTAAAAGGAATTTCTCTGGGAACGATTACAGCAATGCTGATGCTATACATTTTCAAATGCAGATCACCAGATCCATGTGAAGGAATCTTTCACAATGCTTGCATATTAATGTCAGCAACAACACATTGCTCATCCAGAAAAAATATAAGGAAATCTGATGACATCATTCATCTTCCCTGTCAAGTGACCCGCAATGCCTAAATAAATGGATATTTCATAACACATATTTGTAACTAGCAATCAGAAACAGCTGGAGTGACGAGTACTGTATCCTCCAGTCAACAACACTGGAGTCTAGTGGCTTTTTATTTTAAATTCTGTACAGGTTGAATATATCCCCTGCTCAATTACCTCTAAGTGAGATGGACATTGGATGGGTGTGACTATCAGTTAAGCTAAGGTGCTTTTTTATGACACTTGATTAGTCTAAAGCAATCTGGGAGGAATGGAAATGGAAATGGAGATGATGCTCCCATGATGCTCTCTGCTCCGAGGACATCCTGCAGTGCAGCGAGGACCTACACCATCTATGCCAGCTTGTCCAGCAGAGCTTGGGTGCAGTTCAGGAGTGTGGTGCAACTGTCCAAGCACACACCGTGAACAAGGCACAGTCCTCCACCCCTTAAAGCCAGTCCTTTGCTCCACACAGTGAAACGCTGGGTTAACCATGCATCAGATGACAGTGGTATATCTGGTAATTTCTATATTGGAAAAGAAATAAATACTTATTTTCCTACTGTTTGTTTCTAGGTAAAATCCAGTTTAAGTGTTTTAGATCAGTGGTGCTCAGTGTCTTTTGACATGTTACAACAGCAGAAAGGTGGAGATTGTCTCTACTGAAAAACAGAGAATGGAGCAAGAGTAACCCAGCCTGCCCTCACCCCCCTGACCTTCAACCACTGCGATCTACCATCTGTAGGTGGAGGACTAATATCTAATAATTACATCTCCTTTAAACAAAGAGCTGTATTCAGTTCATATCCTTTTTGTGAGCCCAGGTTTAGTAAGCTGGGCTGGGCACTTCAGCCCCAGCGCTGAAAAACAGCAACCCACAGGACTGCCTCTGGACCAAATATGAGCCTGGTTCTTCTGTCAGGAACCCACTGAGTGGAAACACAACTCAAGCCAAGAATGGAGAAAGAAATACAGCCAAAGTACCATGAGTAAAAATTGTTACTTAACACTTTAGGTCTTATGATGTATTTACTACCTTTTACACAGAAAGACAAGTTTCTGGGTTACAGGTGTGTGCAGATAGGATGAGATCAGCTGTATGGACCATGACAACTTGAGTGGAGTTCCCTTTGAACGTACAACCTGTGTCAGAAGATTATTTTCAACAGAAACAAAATAAATGACAAAACAACCCATGCTGGTAACTAGATGAATCTTCAGAGATACCATACTAGTGTCCTCACAGCAGTCTCACAAATCCTACAGGTTAACCATCAACATTCATTGATTTTTGCACACTAGGAAATAGATTTTAGGAGGACATTGCCTTGAGCTACCCTACCCCTTGGCCCTGACAAAACCAGCATGGTTAAAAGCTGTATTCTCAAGATTTAGGTAAAACATAAACCAAGAGAAACTCATAGAGCACTACAACTTAAGTTGAAATCCTGGTTCTACTGAATTTAAGGGCTAGGTCCTCTGTATATCTACATACATGATTAGGAACTCTATATATCCACATACGTGATTAGGGACTCCTGAGCACTCTGGTAATAATAAATAAACAAATTTACTATTTTCAGCTGTTTTCAACAGAGGAAGGATTTTACCTGACCTTCTATATGCATTCATACACTCATGAATATATCAACATATATTGTAGAGTGGCACTGAGATATCAATACAATTTTTCTAGGAGTCTCCCTGAAAAAAAAAAAATATTTCAGTAACAGAGCTAGTCCCTATCTGTAGACCCCACTTCTGTGGTAAAAAAGGAATTAAAGATCTATTTTAAAGTCTGACATTAGAAATGGAAGAGGTATATGCCCTTGGGCACACAAGGGAAATTCTCATTGCAGGTGTATTAGAACTTTGTCACGTGCAGCTGTAAGTGGTGCATAGAAAAGGTCTCCCATGCATGCCCAATGTTCCTCCACAGTCCTACTGATCTCACTGTAAGAAAACCTTCCTGGATATCCCTCTGTTACTCTCCTGCTTTGTCCTACCTCCTACATATCTTATAATGGAAATTTTGTCATTCATTTTTGCCACTTCACTGCTGTGAGTACCAGTCAAAGGGCTAATAGACAGGGGGTCTCTCACAGAGTCTCTGGCTATGGGTCTGTCCCCTTCAGAGAACAGATGCCCCCCTAGCTCCAGGTGCTCCCCTTTTCTTCACTTTGTGGAGACCAGGACTTGATTTAGGAAAGAAATGAAGTTTGCTGGCTGGGCTTAGCATAGCTGTGATTTATCTCTGCTATTTCTGAGGAAGGTGTCTGAGAACACTAAATTCTGTATTAAATTTCCAGAGAACTGACACATCTCAAGGGCACAAGTGTGAATCCCTCCAGTCATTTTCACTGTAGTTTATCAAGAAAGAGTTTTCCTTAATGAATTTTTGCTTGTGAACTTGTTATGCTCTGATATAGCTAGTGAATTATTACCCCTCTTAATGGTAATTCTTGAGGGCTAAGTTTTGAGATATTAGAGATTATGCCCAGGATCAATTTTTTAAAAGGTGCTATGGTATTACAGTGTACTACCATTTCTTTACTCCAATTTTCTTGTACATACTGTATTTTATATGATTTCTGAAGCATTAAGATGTGTTGTACAGTTTTAAACCTGCCTAAAGATGCAGTCTAGCGCATAGTCAAGCCATTGGGTTTTTTTATACAGGAAATGTATTTGTTACCTAAACAGCTGAAATCTTACCCCATGCTTTAGAAGTTAGCTTGATGGGAAAGAGAAGCTCCCCTATACTCAGACTAAGCTCCTCAGAAGACCTTCTTCAATATGATATTAGCATGCTGCAAAGACCATCACAGTAGGACCTAAGCACATGTACGATTTAAGACCTGGGGGTATGGACTTCTATCCCCTCTGTGCGTGCTGAAATCCACCCAGCACATTGTTAGTTCAAACCAGAAACATGTGCTACTCCTCTCAGTATGAGGAAAGTCTTTTGTATCCCCCTGACCATGCTTCCTTGCATGCTCAGAGACCAGATACTGCCAGGTATGAAGGGGTCAGAGAACAGAGGGCAGGACTGGGCCATAACACATACAGGACCTCCACATACAGAGTTAAACTTAGTAAAAGCAGCACATCTAGAGTGGGTCCTTATAGTTATTTTTTTTTAAAAAAAAAGAAAACTGCCAGGCAAAGAAATAAAGAACATTTCCTGTCTTTACAAATTAATGTGATGGCAGTGGCTCGGCTGTGCTGATGTTCAGCTGGTGGTACAACAGGCTGGCTAGAATTCACCTCTCCAGGGTAGGAAGTTACCGGTGCTCCCCTGCTTCATCCAGCCTTCCCCCTCAGAGGGACTGCTAGGTTCTGCAGCTCCCATCGGCAGGGCAGAGGCTAATGGAGGAATTTACTTCCTTTAAAATAGAGTGCTGTCAAAATTCAAAATTTAGTAGGAGAGCCTAATGCTAGGAGAAGAGAAAAAGTGTCATTGTATCACTCCTGTTCTCGGAAGAACCATCTGTTGGGGAGGGCAAAGGGGAAGGGAGGTGAGGCTGCAGGGGTAGCCTCCCAGGTCTGATTTTGCACAAATAATCAGGAGTTCCAGGAATAGACCGGACACACTAGCCCAAGATGGGCAGAAATGTTTAATTCAGTTTTGTTCCTTTTTAATTTTCTGAAGCTGAGAATCCCTGAGTCTTGCTCCTATAAATGTGAGAGCAGCTGATACTCAGACACAGTGTCGCACGGGATGGTATTTATTTGGGATTTCCAGGGCTTGCAGGCTTCTCTGGCAGTGCAGCTGAAGAGTTGGAATATGGACAATCCAGCTTTGTACAATCTGTGATGCTAAACCTACACGAGGTGGCTTGCTGGTCTCCCAGGGACGAGCATTTGCACTAATGTTCCAGCATCACCACACCGCTGGCCTGCCAATTGGTGTAAAAACAAATCGGTGTAAAATCAGTGCACCGATATCCCAGACCTGAGCTGTGCATGAAACCAGAGGAGTGCAAATTAACCAACAATAATTTGCTCAGTCAGAAATAATTACCTTTCATTGCACTGTTGCTTGGAAGGAGGGCAGGCGCCAGAGGCGGTGGGGTCAAGGCGGGCACACGCAGAGGGGCTCTGTCGCAGGTGGGCTGCAGCTAGCTCGGCACGAGGTGGCCTCTGCAGCCTGCACCACTGCCCCGCCAGATCCCAGGGACAGGCAGGGTACCCTGTGCCTTAAAATGGCACTGGTAGCACACTGCCTCCACACACCCCTTTTTTCTACATTACATGCTGCTTCATTCGATGCCGCGATTAGTAGAAACACTACACTACAGTGTCACTGCTATCAGTGAAAAGCCCATCCATCCTAGCAGCCGGAAGCAATTTTTGTAGGAAATACAGATTGGTCGCTCTCCTGATAGAAAATATTCAAAGAAAGGAAGATATGCAGGGTGCAGGGCTTATCAGCAAAGGCTGCTACGCTTCACAGCGCCAGCCAGTACTGCCAAGCTCAGAGGAGAGCAGAATATAAGGAAGTCTTCAGAGAGGTGAGATCCTTGGTAAAAAGAGAGTTTCTTCTCATCAACCCAAAATGAATCAGCTGGGAGGGGCTTCTCACCAAGGGAAGAGACAACCAGGTTCTCTCGCCAGCACTAAGGTCTCTTCTGTCTCTCAGAGGAAACTGGCTTCACCAGAATCAGAGCTCACTATGAAAGGAAAGTACTTCCCTAGGGAAGAGCTTGGGTTGTGGGCTTTCACCTTCCCACCTGGGAAGTGAGAAGGGCACTCCATGTTTCCCTGAGGTGGTGGAAACCAGAAATCAGCACAATCAGAGGTCCTTTTCTTTTAAGTTAAAGACTGTTTTAATGTTAGAGTGAGTGAGAGGCTTGGCCTGCATCGATGCAAGGAGGGTAAGACCTCTGCACAGACTGAGTAGTGGAGGTTGGTCTGATCTTGCCAGGTACCCAGACTTTTTGTTAACTGCGTTGTTGATCTTTTCTCAACGAAAGAGGGCGCTTCCCCTGACGCTGCTCTGCAACCTCTCCTTTCTATTTCTGTTTGCTCCACATCCTCCCACTGTGACCCCTGTATGAAGGATGTGCTGAGAGCTTGCCCAGCCAGATCAAACTAACAAGGAGTAGCTGTTACTGTTTTACTCAGAAAGATGCCATGCTAACTTCACAGGCTAAATGGTGCAATGTGTGCTTACGTGTATTGCTGTTGGCAGCCTGTTCCTCACCCACTGTGGGCAACCTGAGTTTTACACCATGGATCCTGGCACTATGCCTAAAATTCTTCACTCTAAGTCCAGTCTAATGAAGTCAATAGAGCAATGTTTCCAGTTTAGTACAAAATTCAATTTAGCTCCTAATTTGTCTTGTGGGATGATACTAAGAGTAGATACTGAAGCTATACTTAACTGGACGAGCACCATGGTTAAGCTCAGCTGCGGTACAAGTGTGTACAGCCCCAGTGACTCATGCTGATAATTATGGTGCATCAGCAACTGCATCTCTGTGTGCCTCCGAGGAATGTCACCTTGCATATGCCTCAGTAGTGGGCTTCACCCTGCTCCTCTGCAGAAACGATGATAAGGAGGGAGCTATTAAAGCTCATGAGGTTGGTCAGCAGAGAAGATTGAGAAAGCAAAACCATGAGCTTTCCTCTGCCAGGTAATATGAAGTAAGACTTCTGCCCATCAACCTTTTGAGCAGCTGGATTCCCACAGTGGCTCTGAGTGTTGGAGCCTGCAAAATATTGCAGATGGGTAAGTCTGTCTTAGTTTACACTCTCATTTTTTGCACTCATTGCCTAGACACAACTGTGACAGAGAAGGAAATGATCTTCAGCATGAACCAAAAGTTAGGAGTGAGGAGTAATTACCCCTTGGCAGACAGGGACAACCCTCTCTAAAGTTGATCTCCCTCCATTGACACTGTTAATTCACTGCCTTGATTCCTCTCAGCTGTCCTTACTCTGTGGCACTCAGGGTTATGGCTGGAACTTCATCATGCTGAAATGCCCCCACAGTTTGAGGAGTTTTATATTTAAAACTTGTTCCTTCTGTCTCAGTTTGGCACACAGCAATGATAAATTCGGAGATGTTTCTGGGAAGGCAGCCAGTGCTGTCGAAGCCCAAGAAAAATCAATCTTCAATGAAGAAATAAATTATATTCTGTCACTATCTATCAATATTTGCCTCTGACTCCACATAACAATTATATGAAAATGGACCATTTGCTTTAAATATGGAGAAGAAGAGAACTACACACAGATACGTTTTGGGAAAAAAAGAGATCTTTGCAGCACAGAGCTATTCCCAACATACCGTATGATCTCCTCATAATGGGCACTGCAGGAATAAACACAAAGTCAGTCCTAAAGAAATATAGTACTGTCACCTTCAAAGTCTTCCCACCTACAGAAATAATCCTCTCAATTTTTCAGTGCTGCATTTTATAAAAATTTCATATTGACTTTATAGCCCAGATAAAGTGAAAATATATCACATCCCACTTAACCAGGACAGCAACACCAGCGGGGCATCTCTTAGTGAGTTGGCACAGCTGCACATCAGTGAATAGCGTGGATTCATGCTCCATGAGAACAGACTCAGCCGGGTGCTAAATGTAAAGATACTACCTCTGGCTCAGAAAGTCCCTGAGCCACAGATTGCTGGAGGCTGGGCCACAGTATATTCAATTCAGGGAGGTAAAACTACACATTGTCTTGTTCTCACACGCTTTTCTGGAGACCTGCTGTAAGAGTAAAAGAGGCAGAGCACAAGGCTAGACAGAGCTTCAGTGTGACCCAGGTGCCCACACTCATGTTCCCCATAGAGATGCTGCACTTGAAGAGGTGATCACTCCTGTACCAGCCCAGCCAGGGGGAAACTATGTTTTACAGATGCACCCAACTTCTGAGGGTTTCCCACTGCCTATGCATGTATTACTTCTACTACTGTTCATATTTGCATGTTTAAATTACATTTCCCCCATTAAAATATGTATCTAAATTATTTCAAAACTTCTTCCTTTTTAAGCATTTTGGGGTATATGTTTCATCACTCATTTGATCTTCAAACAGAAAAATACGTTGTTCCTCAGGAGAAGATTAGCAGATGCATTCTCTGCTTTTCCTGGGCCTTTTTGTCATTCTTGATGGAAAAGGGGAGGGTCTTGTCTTTTTTGGGGGGGGGGGGGGGGCTGTTCTTGTTGAAAATTCTGGTGTCCTCTTGCTTCCTGCTTCTCTTGCTTCTGGTGACACTGTGCTCCTCAGCCCTGTCTGTCCATAGAGATGACATAGTGCTGGGGTCAAGGGTGCCTACAGATGGATGCTTACTGAGGCTTAACAGAAGAGCGTTGGGTCTGAAGCACAAATGTTCTGTGTGGGCTGTAAAAGGTCTGCTTCCACAGAACCTATGTTGGATCTACAACAGAACATGCAGATGTAATGGGGAGCACAGATACATTTGTTTGACCATAAACCCAGTAACTTATCCTGCTCCTGGAACAAATACAAATGCTCTCCTGAGCTGTTATATGATTTCACCATAAGAACCAGATATACCTTTGATACAGTTCAATTACTAAACACTTCAGCTGTTGGGAGAGAGAGGGATGGAGAGGGAACTGGTAGAGGTCTCATATCTCGCACCTGTAACAGGTTCTGGCTTGTGTGAATTTCTTCTTCACAGGACATCTGACAAAACACAGCCTAAGGTAATTCTCATCCCCTTTCTGTATTTTGTAGCACCAGTCGGCATTTTCAGTAAGATGGCTTTCCGTAACACCAGTCAGCATTACATCCAAGGCTTCTCTCTGTTGTGTTATATAGTCTGGGCGAGAGTGCAGAGCTAGATATGTCTCTCCTGTTCCTCCCAGTTCCCTGTTTATTGTATTATCATGGTTAAACGGGAAGTCTAGATATAAAAATAAATAATTTCTCACTGTCCAAAAATAGGTCAGGAAAACCACTGGGCGTGCATAAGAGAGCCAGCTTTAAAGCACTGACTAAAATGATGAGGCTCCAAATTCATGTGGTTGTAATTCTTGATGCAAGCAATGGTGACAGTAATTATAACCACAGTCCTTCAAATGCAGTCAGGTCTCCAGGCTAGCCTGCCAGCAAGCTCAGTCACTGAGTCTGCTTTTGTGCAGAATATTTATTCAAATTTTACCATGAAAATTCACAGTGTCCTCTGACATGCCCGCACTCCTCCTCCTGAGGGTAGCCCCCTCCAGATGGGGAGACGCTGGCTTCTCTGTACCACAGAGGGGAGTTGTGCCTTTAAAAAAATGAATCCTAGGTGGGCTTGCTTAAGGGACATGAACTGGCTCAAATCATAATTCAGCTGCTTTCCTTTATTATTTGACTATATGTGTTACCCCCTCCATCAGTAAGTTTTTCAGCTGTGTTATTCCAGTTTTCCTTCTGGAGCTGAATGTGCACAGCTGAATCACAGCAGCACACACCAGGTATAGCCCCTTAGTAAGCTGTGCCACTGCAGCCCCCCAGCCTCCTGTGGTGTTGAAGGCCACTGTTATCGACAGCCAACGATTAGCAAAACATTAACGATGCAACAGTCAAATGTGGTGGCCATTAGTATTTGTGACAGATACAACAGGGGGCTGGGTGGTTTGGGTTGAAGGCTCCAGGCTCCATTGCTCTATACAGAAAACGCATGGCTACTCATCCAAATGAAGATGAGTGCTAATCGCTAATAACCACATCCGCGAGTATTGAGCTTGGTGTGATCAGCCACCAGGAGGAGCCAGTGTAATTTATTTCCAGGCTAATTAAGGCAGGAGCGTTCAGGTCACATAATTAGTTTGAAGGGGGTGGAGCAGGGGGAGATGCTGTCTGGCTTCTACCTCCTTTTCCCTTGGAGTACCTCGCAGACTGGTTTTGTTTTAAGCACTGGCTGAGGGTTTCATGTTAGAGACCTGCCATTCTCTGAGGGCAACGCTTCCCAGCTTCCTACACGAGGTTGCATCAGTTCTTGGGTACTGACTGTGGTCTGGGCATTCAGAAGTATTCGTTACACACAGTGATGATGGCGCATAGCAAGTTCAGGAGCTAGTGTTGGGTGATGAATCAAGGCCACCTAAATGAAGGTGTCTCATCCTTTTCCTTTTTGTACTCAAAAAAATGCATCCCTAAATCCAGGTCTTGGCTTAACCTCATTACCTTCATACTCTCCCAAAGAAAATGAATATAAAATTCTAGTGTATGAGAACAGGATACTGTTATTTTAAATAAATTGAGCATTCTAGAGATGACTTTTGACATTTTGGGGGCTACCAAAAACCAGCTGAGCAGGAGAATATGAACAGCAGGTTTTATGTACTTGAAGATTCAGTTAACACAGTATTTGAGGTCCAGCCGTGCCTCTGCGCCTCCTTTAAACTTTTGGTTGAAGAGGGAAAAATATGTAACACTAATGAAGACAATTTCCCCACTTCGTGTTACTCGTTGCCAGCTACAGAGCAAGTTTTCTTGGCTGCAGGCACAGTGTTACAGCAGGGATGGCTCCGGTCCCCCAGCAGTGCTTCTGGTGTTTGCTCTGAGCCCTGTGCTGATGCACTGCTCCTCTGCTGGCACACATGGGACTTCCACCAAGGATCTCATTTTTGGAGAAGAATCAGATTTTTACCAGTTTAGTTGTTTTCAGGTTTTGAGTTTGTGAGGGAAAACAGCCGCGAGTGAGAGCTGGGCACAGGCTGAATTGTACGCAGGCTGGTGGGGTGCCCATGGCTCTGGCCACATGTGGCCACTGGGCACCGAGGAGTGCCCAGAACTTCCCCATCCTCATCCAGAGCCTTCAGTGCTTTCTGAAACAACGTGATTTAGGTACGTGCTTTAAGGAGTGAGAGGTTGTGTTTGGTTTTAAATATTTTGCTCTAGGGAAATTTTTGGATGTTTTTCTTTCTCAAAATGTGTTTTATGACACTGTGGAGTAGCTGGAATGGTTGAAATGCTGAAGAACAAGAGAACATATGAGTCCATGGGATTATTTTTAGATGCTGAGTTACATTAATTGTTTTAAAGACAAAGATGCCACTTGTGGTTTAAGGAGACCTAAACTTCAGACAGCTTAAGGCTGGGATATTGTATGGGAATGCTGCTGTTGGGAAGCTCTTCCATATATCTGCTATTGGCCACTGTCAGGAAGGATACCAAAAAGCCACTGATGTGTATTTGTACACCTTTGTGTGTCAGGAATACCATCCTATAAGGACCTTCCTTTTCCCTGTGCTGTTGGATTGCCCTCTTGACACACTAGACAGGCTGGTCCTCCAAAACCTATTTTTATTGTGTTCCATTTCTCTTTAATGAGAGTTCTGTATTTGGAAATCACACAGGACCTAAATTCAACACTGAAGTGACTAGCCACAGATCTCAACTGAGACAGCTCCTGAGAAGGTCGCCAGGAAGGAGGTGGAAATTATGCCTGGAGTGGGCATGGCCTAGCTCACCACGGATGGTGAAGAAGTTGCAGAGCAGAGCAGTCTCTGGCCACAAATCTGCCTAAATACATCATGGACTGTTACACTGTTGTCCCGGGTCTCGATTTGGGAGGATGTGGAAAAAGAAGTTTTGTGATTAAATGCAAACAGAAGACAGATTTTGCAGAAATTACACATTTATATCCTTGGCTGTGAAAAGCTGGTGTGGTGCCTCAGCTCCCCGCATGGAAGTAGGGCCAGGGGGGGCAGTGGGGGCAGCCCCAGCCCTGGGCATCAGGAACCTCCCTGGGGATGGGACCAGGCTGAGGCCAGGCCAGGACATCATCCCTAACACCTGCAGGACCTAGTTGTTGCTGTGGCAGAGACACCACAACAGACTCAGTTGGCATCCCCAATCTCTTCATAGCTGCCAGGATTTTATTAATTTAGTTGCTGTGTCTCTTTTATTTCATAGTGGCAACTAACACATGTCTATATATGTTTATTTGTGTAAATGCAATAAGATGCTCTGTGAATCACATCAGAGGAGAGCTGAGGAGTTATTAATATTGTACCCCCAAGAAATAGTGCTCTGGGGATATGTAGATAAATGGCTGGGTCATTCTGCGCAGTGCAGGTTTTCTCCCCGAAGCATCACCTTGCAGAGTACCTGAGAGGCAGAGAAACGTGGTGCCTGGAGCTTGCCTCCCTCCTGGCCTGCCTCAGGGTGGGACCAGTGCTGGCTGCTGCAGCTCTTTAAAGGAAAGAACAGGATTTCCTCAACTCTCAGCTGAGAGAAACCCCCATCTGCCCTGTCCTAATCATGTTGTCTTAATCATATTGCCCTCTTTGCCTTCTCCAATGCAGCAAAGGTTTTAATGAGCTAAAGTGGAGTTAAGTGAATACTAAATGAAATGTTTAGCTTGCTCAGGTTTAAAATAGCATAGTGCTTATTATTTGAAAGCTGTGTGGAGGAGCAATCATTAAATGAAACATAGAGTGGTTTTGGTCTATTACGCTGAGTTGAAAAAGTAGGTCTGCCCCTCTGGAAACAGTAACTCACAGGGTCACTTCCCAGTATTAGACACCTGTATGGTGCATCCAAGAGTGTAAGAGAGAAATCATCCTGGCTTTACAGTGAGGCGGAAAAGGAGTTTATTACACTGTGTCATCTTTACAAGCACTGCGTACAGCCCTGGTAGGAGTCTCCCCAGAGAAGCAGGAGGACGTACTCTGAGGTATAAAGTGACGCCGTTCGCTCCAATGCCACAAATACTCCTGTGTGAGTGTGGCTGCAATGCACGTACTCACAATTTAGGAAGTCCCTGTTGCAGGCCAGTTCTGACACATATTCCTTTGGGAATGCAGAGTGCTCCAGCACAGCTGGCAGCTGGATGCCAGTTCTGGATCCTCCTTGCAAACCATCTGGGCATGGTGGTGACCCTTGGCCCTAAGCAGCCTATTGTGTGCAGCTGTTGGGGAGTCAGTAGCTGGGGTTCACATGCTGTTCCAGCAGACGTTTCCATAAGATGCTTCCTCTGTGTGAATGTATTGATGTCTAAGTCCTTGGCTGGGCTTGGCTGTGCAAAGGTTCAGCAGGTTTCAGTAGCTAAGGCTACTGCCCTAGTTGTGCTTTAATAAGAGCCACTCTCTATCTCCTCGTAGACCACAACATAAAAAGAAATGGGTTCTTATTTGCATAATATTTTATTTGTGACCAACAGGGTTTGGTGATGGACTATGACAGAGTGGTCTGCCTGGAGCAGGGTCTTCCTGCTGCCAGCACAGAGTGAGAACATTCCCCGTGTTGAAGGGGACACAGTGCAGGACCACCATGTCTTTGCACAAGACACCTTCTTGTATGCTGGTCCATCACTCCGACTCCCTTAGACTTCTCACATTTATGGTTTATCTAGGTTTGCAGATGTTAACTGTCAAATAGTGAAGGTGAACAAAACAGATGGAAAAGAGTGGAGCAAATCAAAGGTTTTTAGGAGCTAGTACAGAAGCCTGGTCTACTTGGTCTCAATATCCACTGTCTTTGAAGAAGTCATACACAGCTTTGAGAGCTGTGCTGCAGAAGTTCTGACATTCTTAAAAATAGAATAAAGATGATACAGTAATTAAAATACAATCATTTTAAATTGTCCTCCTCAACAAATTAACATTCTTTTATGGCTGGAAGATAGTTATCTTATGTAATTACCCTGTTATCCTAGTGACAGACTGATGGTGACCTTTATACTGCAAGTGAAATATGCAAATTGGTATTTTCATTAAACATTAAATAACTCCCTTGGGAGAAAAAAATGTTACTTACTGTTCATTGGCTATTAAAGTCTAACAGTATGATTTACCACAACTTTGTTTTCCACCTCCAAGGGCTCTGCAGGAGAAGGGATTAAAGCTTGGTTTGGAATTTGAGGCTTAGACATGTGTAGACAGGTCAAATGTAGTAAAAAAAAAACCCAAAACCAAACCAAATCCCCGTTACTTCATCCCTTGTTCAAAGTGTTCATTCTCTCTGACAGAACATTGGTATGCCAGTAAAATGCCTCCAATCCCACACATTCTAGTCCTCTGAGCACCTCCAAGCCAAGAGGTAACCTTCCCATTAACTTAGCCTAATTCTCACCACTGACCCTCACTTCACACCAACTTATCAGCAAGCCCCAAACTTTAAACCATGGCTAGTTCTTTTGCTTTCAGCAGCTCACGTGGACCATGCATGCTCTCAAAACCAGCCTTGTGCCACTCAGGCTGAATCAGGCTCAGAGGCAACAAAATGCTGATAAGTGAAGCCTACAGGAAAATTAAATTCACCTGATGGGCAGATGCAATGTGAACACTGGAGAGCATGCTTCCAGCACAGTGGGAGTGATGAAAGTTTACGGAGTTATATCAAAAGTCATTAGGAATAAGGCAAATAATACGGGCTTTAGGAATAAGAATTACTCTGTTTATTTTTAATAACTCCTGTTGTACAAAATGACCCTCAGTAACAGCACAAGCTATATGGAAAGTGAAGCAGACTTTCTTGCCAGTGGGACAGTAGACAAGCTTGGTCCTTAAGTGTTGCCACTCCTACAGATTTCTACAGTTTAAATGTCTTTTTGGAAACTTCTGCCATTGCATTAAAAGGCATCTCAGTAGGAATGCACTTTATTAAAGATGTCCTGACATCTGTACTGAGAAAAGCAAGAGTATGCAGGCTTCCAGGAAGCACCATGAACTACACACAATGAGGAATGCAATTGTAATTGCATCCCGAAAGAGCTAACTTACTCCTCCCAGCACCAGTCTTGGGATGTGTGGGGCCATATTGCAGTGCTTCACATGAAGAAACAAAATGCTGCCTCCATATTATTTGGTGGTTTGTGCTGAAGATAAATCAGTAAATAGATTTCTCTGAAATCTTTCTATTAACACATTAATGGTGTCATCCAAAATGAGAGAGTCTGGGTGCCTGTGCATATGTGTAATGTATATTAACAATTGAAAGTTTATTTAATTTGCTTTTCAAAATATTAAAATGTAAGATCAACAATCTGAACAGTGGATGTTGATGCAACAGCTTTAGAAAGCATACCCAACTGTTAATCACTTTTTATTTTGAAACAGCAGTTTCCTGGCCCGTTAAACTATAGTTAATATGTTCTTTAAATAAATAGTTACACACACATTATTTAAATTGCTTAATACCTATCTAGGCACTGTGAGAAAATTCCACTTTTAAAAACTTTGTGACAGTTACTACAACCCACCTTTTAAAAAGTTTATTTTAAATGTATCAGGCTGTTAGTACAGCATTACTGTTGTGTGCAGCCCCTTTAGAAGACCGAAGTAAGCATAGGGGAGCTGCACCTTCATCCATTGAATCGAAGGGAGAAATACTGAAGCCTTGGTCACCAAAAGGGTATTTATATTACAGTGGGATCCAGTCTGCTTAATTTAGGGAAGTTCTTGTGGACACGACATCTCTGAAAAACTGTTAACCATATAAGTTAATTTAAATTATTACTTGTTTTCCTTTTAGAGCCAATGGAGAGAGATAATTGCCTGATGGTGTTACGAGAAGAGGAAAATTTGGTGTTCTGTTCTTTGGCCCAGGGCAGGTGCCCCCCAGATCTCCCTCAGCCTGACGGAGTGGTCCAGATACAAGACTATTACAGAAAAGGTCACCATCACCTTGACATTCAAGTGCCTGTTTTGAAGACAAAGAGTAATGGAGAAGGCACCATTTTCATTGGGTAATCTGTTCTAATCTTATTTACACATGTTGTTCAGGTAGTATTCATTGCTAATACGGCTTCAACTCTTAGCTTTTCTTCCAGGTTATTCTTGTCTCTGCTAGATTAAACAGCTCTTAGTTTCCAGTGTTTTGTTCCTATGATAATGCTTATATACTGTAATCAAGTCATCCCTCAAAGTAGGGATAAACTAAACAGATTCCTGTAAATCTCAGTATACTGAAATAGCTTGTAAGGCAGGAACAAATGATGCACCCGAAACTCATGTTTGTCTTACAAAGAAAAAAGAGTAAACATAAAACGGAACTTTTCCCACTTTTTCAGGTTTATTCAGAATTAAGAAAAGTTGTTTATTATTATTATTACTACTACTACTACTACTACTACTACTACGACTATTATTATTATATTTGTTGTTGTTAAGCATATAGACTGGTAGTTTCTTGATTGATCTTATCACCCAGAACTGTAATAGCTCATTGCAGAATAAACATATTCTAGAAAATATTCAGTCTGGAAATGCTAAAAAGTAGTCATAAAATACAAATACACATTTTCCAAATAAATGTTAATTCATGATGTATTCATGTAATGAAGCTGTGCTTTAAATAAATAAGATTGATTTTTTCTAAATAACCTCATTTAACTTCTGCTTTCAAGAAAAGCTATATTAATCCTTTGTCGTTATCATGTGCCCAAAATTCTTAATAGAGACAGAAGATTCCCATCACTGCTTGGCACTTTGTCATAATACAGAGTCAGTGTAAACTTAAACTCCAACAACCAGAAAATGAAAGGAGAATATTCCTCCCAGGGCTACGTTGTTCCCATCAGACAGGTAATATCCCCTTGTCCAGACAGGTGGCACAAAATGAGCAGAGGGGACCTGCGCAGTGGCCACTGGGTTCTGCGAACAGCAGCCAAGTTTCAGGTAGTTCATTAGCAGAGAAAAAGGGCTGGCCCATGAAACCAGCCACTGTACCTACGATACTCCATTTCCAGTGTGGTGCACACCTCTATCCTTCCATTTCATGTTGCAGGAGGCTTCCTTTGCTCCAAGATCCGGGCAATCTATTGTTCAGATTCAAGAGAGAGAATTAATTTTAAAATTAAGTAATTTTGACTTAAATTTCTATAGTTTAAATGTCTTTCTGGAAACTTCCAACATTGCATTTAAAGAAATATCAGTAGGAATATATTTTGTTAAAGATATCCCAACATCTGTACTGAGAATAGCAAGTGTACTCAGGCTTCTGGGAAGCACCATGAACTACACACAACGAGGAAGCTACAGCAATTGCACTTGAGTAACATTTGATTTAAGTAATTTTAACTTAAATCTACAGGTGGGCCATGCTTTTAACTGGAAGTAATGTAAAGGACTAATTAGGCAGAGGTAAGGTAAAAGCATTTGCCTTGCATGGTAGCATACCTCATGTATGACCCATGGGCTTCATCCACTCCATGAACAGAGGCACTTCAGGTGGACAAAGGGAGGGAGCATCGTGTCAGGAGATGAGGTTCACGGTGGGCTCATGGTCAGAGCTTCCCTGCTGCCAGTCTAACGCTGCCTTCCCATTCCTGTTTTCCACTCAGTCCTGACCTCACCTCATGCTCCCCTTAAGCATGCCAATTCAGCTGACATGGCTGGGTTTCCAAATACCACTTTTTTTGTGAACCACTTTCCATTTTTTAAAGGATAGCATTTCACAGTATGTTACACCCAACAAAGCCAGCAAGGTGGAGCAGGCCTGGAAGCAGGGTCCTCGGCTGCAGCTGGTGATAGTATGAGTGGCTGTACTAATATAACCTGGTAGCAAAGTGCCTAAGACCTGGCCACATGCCCTGTAAAAGCTTAGGATTGCAGAGGAGAAACAAATAGATACAAAAACGAAACCAGGAAAAAGTCAGAAAGGCAGTATTCCTCACATGGCCTTGTGGCTGTCTGAACCCTTCAGATGCCAGCTACTGGAAGAGGTACTGGCTAGCAGGAATCTCTTCTTTCTCCACAGTGGCTTTATCTGGGACAGCGGTTCAGTCATCAGCATCGGGTATTCCCTCTTCTTCACCAGCTGTGATAGCCTCCAGGGATCAAAATGTCCAGCCATGGAGTATCTGCTACGCTCTAGAATAAGGCAGACATACCAGCTTGTGATGTCACCAACCCATTCTAGGACAGACCTTACTGTCCCTACAGTGCATACTGCTGTGCTTGGCCTTCTTACAGATACTTTTCAGCATTTTAGGTCCCTTTGGTGTCTGTGCTAAAACACCAATATAGAAATGGGACACAGGCTGTGTCACTACGTGTACTGCCACTGTGGAAACTGCTACAGAGTGGCTTTTCCCCATAAAACCAGTAGGCCCAGTACCTCCACCCAGCTCCAGTTTGGATGACAGTAAAAAGAATGAGGCAAACCCAAACAATGTGTAAATGAGCTATCGTGAATGTGACTCTGACCTGTGGCCCTTGTTAGGCAACTTCATTTTTTGAACAAATATAATCTGACAGCAGGGCTTTATCCCAGATCAACATGTGTGTAGTGGAGCGCTTGTGTATTTTTTTTTACCTGGTGCATTTAAGGTGAACAAGCAACTAAGGATACCCTGAAATCTGCTCTGCTGCAGATGAAAAAGCAAAATCCCTCCTGCTCACACCAGGAGACATCCAGGGCTTGATTCAGTTGCTTAAACACAAGTGTGTTGTGCTGTTGGAGACACCACCGGACACCTGAGATATTCACATAGATATGACACAGAACCTATGATAAATACATGTCCTTCTGAAGTGACATCCGAAGGGCAGGTCAGATACACTGGGTTATCCCCAAAGGCGCTGGTGAATTGTCAAACAGCTAGTTCATCTAGTAGCTGGTCAGCTGCATCACTCTTCATTAACTGTTTTGACCAGGAGGCATGATTCAGTTCCATCATGTAAATATGTGGAGCCATTTGAGATGCTCTGGAATAGCTGCCTTGAGTTGCTGATTCAGAGAAGTGTAGGTCTTCTATGGACTCTAGAAATGTTGATTGGAAGGGAACTTGAGATGTCATCTGGTCCAGCCACATCCTAAGCCACAATTCATGGTCACTGTCTCTTGTTATATTATCTGATGCTAGTGAAGCTAAGAGAGGAAGAGCAACAATTATCCTACAATGCCACTTCTCCCTGGAGCAATGGCATAACAGCACAGCCTCTATCAGACAGATTGTGAAATGCTATGTAACTCTTTTAGAACAGAGCACATGGACATTATATGTTGTCTAAACCGTTTTTGATGTGGTAAAAACAGATTTAGTTTAGGCACAGCAAATACAGCTATCTAAGCTATGTTTAAACACTGCACCTACAGTAACCATAAACCTCACAAACTGCTGTCCTCCCTTCTGCTTTGCCAGAAAGATTAAGGATTTATTCAGTAATATTTTCTTCCCATACCTATTACTACCCCCTGGAGACCAATGACATGAACCCCTTACACTGCTGGAAATCCCCATGTCACCTATACTGTCATAAAGGATAACAGTCAGTGCTGCAGAGGCCTAAGAACATAAAAATGGCCACACAGCTCAGGCCAAGATCTGGTGCAGTATTTTGTCTCTGATATGTGGCCAAAAATGGATGCCTAGGGAAAAATTTACAGAATATAGAAAAATAATAACTAGTGGTATTTTCTCAGAATAAACAGTCTGCCATCACTGGTGACCCGGGAACTTCCTGAGCCAGAGGAGATACTTTTGGATTTAATAGTAGCACATTATCCTTTATGGACAGTTTACACCTAAATCCATGCACATCTAGATACCTCTGACCCAGGTTGGTCAGAACTGAAAAGTGTGATCTTGCAAGTCCCTGCCAAACTACTCCAAGTAATCTCTTCATCATTCTAAATGAACATTGAACCAGGGATCATACAGAGATGTTACGGTTCAAAGCTCTAGGAAAAATGCAAGCAGTGGCACGTTCTTTAAACCCTACCTCATATCTATTCAACGTACATTCACAGATATTGAGGCCAGATAAATCTGTAAATCATCTAATCTGATTTTCACTCTAAAAAATAGCTATCCAATTATTAAACCCATTATTTGGAATGTGGAGTGAGCTTGCAGATTAAAACCCTTTAATGCAGATTTTTACACCTGAACTGAGTATCCAAATTCATGTTATAGTCATTGCCAACGCAGCTAGTATACTCCAGGAATACGGCAGCTCTTCAGCTCACCCTGATGTAGAGACCTACATCTGCTGAGCTGAGCAGCTCTCCCAGCCCCACCAGTGATACAGATGATATTGCCACTGCCAGGAATGGAAGCTTGGAAAACTCGCCCATGTTTGGGAGTCTTGACGTGCAAGGTGAACCACACTCCTTATGATGGATAAAATCAGCTCCCAGAATGACATTTGAAACTGCCTGGAAGTTCATGTGTTTTTATCACTGGGTATCACTCAGCCTAAAGTTTTAAACTCTACAGCTATTAACTTTTGAAAGACTGCTTTCCAAAAGGGTTAATGAGTCACATCACTAGCTGATAGAAATGCCAATCAACAGGGATCAGCTGTAGAATAATTAGATGCAGAATGTGAGCATTAGGTATGCACAGAAGTTACAAAACCCAAGAGGATAGTGTAAAATTTCAGTTCCTAGGGAGCTGAATCTCTAGAAATGCTTGGTGAAATTACCCCAAATTTGGATCCCTTTCCTCTACTTTCACAACAAATAGCAATTTTCAATATAATTCAAATTAGCTTATATATTTTTAAGTATTTAGATCCTTAAATAAGCATTTGACTTTATTGTAACACAGAATCACTCAATGGAAAATTATTTGATGACTACATCTGGAAAATGCATGTATTTTAGTGGCTGATAACATCTGCAGTCACTTAGCAACACATTTGTGACAGTGACTTGGCAAATGTTGAATGATATTTTTAACTGTTCAGCCACTAGGCTGAATAGGTTTTTCCCATTTCAGTCAGACCCAGTATTATATTGCACATACGGGGAAAAAGGGAATTAGACATATAAATGCACTGAGAGTGAATATTATAATATTAGAAAAGGCATTGTAATTTCAGGAAAGTATTCCTGTGATTCCAAGGAAGTAATGCTGAGTTTTTCCCACCTTCCTTTTTTCTCATTCACAGACAAAAATGATTATGGCCATGGATCTGCAAACACCTCACCACAGAACAGCCTTCATTTGCCTTGGTAGCTTAAGCTATGTCAGGTATATTGATTATCGGACTTTAAGGACACAATAAATCAAATAAAACATATACTTTAGTTTTACATGCATTTTCTGTGCCTTAGAGAACAGTTTTTATTGCTTGTATTTTGGCTAAATAATACTAACAGAAAGCATATTAGCATGTAACATTATCTATTAATAGGTAACTATTAATATATAGGGATACAGTGTGTGGCTCTTTTTGCGTGCCTTTATGCTGCATCACTTCAACGTTTTCATATTACATACAGAATAAATTAAATGATGCACTAATCCTGGAAACAGGCATATGAAAAATTCACAAGGTATCGTACCTTCCAAGGCTTAGCTATAGCAGGTCTGCGCCTTTCATCCTAAACACAGGGAAATGACCTTTCAGTTATACACAACATGATTTTCAGCTTTTTATGACCTATGAGTTTGCTTCTTCATAGCCTTGTTACAGTGAGCTCAGCAGCAGCAGAGATAAAACTTCCATAATCACACTTTCTCTGACCTGCTGACAACACACAATGTCTAATGCACAGTTTCAGTTCAACTCATATGCAGCTGTATCACTGAACACATATGTTCACCAGCTTACTAGATAGGGTAGGATTCAGCTCTCCCCAGACTAGACACCACTATTGGTCAGCCAACTCATGCTTTGTGGTCTACTGCCTATATTGATTAAAATTCCATTGACTAGAGTGAGATAAGACACCCATGGAATCTTTAGCAAAGGGAAAAGAATAATGAATGCTGAATCATGCATGAATAATTGAATTCATATCCCTCCCCTGGTCTCTTTTAGGTTTCGTATAACATACAAAAGGCAAATGTCCCTTCCAGGTCAATGTCTTAAGGGATTGTTAAATCACAAGTTCCAAGTTGGCTCACTGCACATTTCAACCCACTGCAACTTGTGCATGAATGTTCATTCCTTGTTGGAAAAGGCATTCACCCATGAAAAATTATGAATGAACACATAGAGATTGCAACGTGAAAAACTACCCCCAAAATCTAGCTCACTACTTAGTGGCAATGAATGTAAAGCAGACATGGGTAGTTGAGATGTTCTAGAAACCACTGTGAGAAATTTGGATGGACCTTCCCAGAACATCTCAGTGAGGATTTGGATTTAAAAAAACAAAAGTTGGCTTGTGAATGGCAGGTAATTCCATTGGCTAAAACTCTCCTCTCACAATATAATTTATCCAGTGCCTGAATTTTCTAGATTTAGAAAGACCAGGTTTAATTTTGTTTCAGTCTTGTACTGCATGTAAAAAGGTATAAATGGGGATGAGTATACTGAATCTGAGCACAGGCATCAGGGCCTTATTAAGGCATTAGGTGGACATTAGATGGGAGATGGCAGCACTCCATAAACAGGCAGCACACAGTTTGGGTATATCCCAGTTAATCAGTGTTGCTCTATATTTCATTTCATTCCACCTCCTATAAACCTGCAATCATGAGTGGAAGAAGCTTGTCCTGAAAATAGTCACTACTTAATACCCCTGTCATTTTTCTTTACAATCATGCTGTTGCTGTAATGCCCGTAAAATTACCTGACAATGGTTAGGCAGCTGGTGTCATCTGATTGATCCTCATTACACTAATTAAAAGTGTCTCACCAGTGTCTTCTACTTCCCTGCCATTAGCTGGGCCACAGTCTTCTTTTGTCTCTGGAAGTTCTTTGGGGCAGGAACTAAGTTCTGGGAAAAATATTTGTCTTGCACAACAGGACCTTGACCTTTGACTGAAATCTCTGGATACTGCAACTTATTGTTTAAGAGCACAAACAGCCTGCATACGCCTGGACAAAGCCTTCTGGAAAGAGAGAATGCGAAGGAAAAAGATGTCCTTCCTATGTGTCTGAAACCACCCATGGTAAGAACAAACCATAAAGGATCTATGAACATGCAAGACTTGCACTCCTGCTGTTCATTGACATTTTTGGATGAATTTATCAAAAAGACAGGAAATCTTTACCCAATAAAGTTAAAATTCACCTAGAAGAGAGGCTTATTGCCCTTCTCCAAAATGAAGAAATTGGAGAGGAGGATATTTCAGACAAATCCTCTTCAATTTTGGTGTTTCCTATCCACATATCTTGACCTTTCTAGCAGCCATCTCTCCTACTCTGCCCTCACCACCCCTTCCCTCCTCCAGCACCACTTATATGCTTTCAGGTGTATATCGGCCATGGCAGCTTTTGCCCATCCACTTGCTGAAACCTCTTCAGGATCCTCTCACAACCACCACAACACAAGAGCTTCCAGCATTCCGCCCCCCACGGCAGGCCTGAGCCACAGCTCTTCAGGAGAGTCATATCCCAGTATGATTCATAAAAGGATGTTTTGGTGGGCTGCCATAACGTCCGTGAGCCACGAGCGACGGAGCTGCCTCTGTGCTCAGAGCAGGCAGCCGTGCGCGGGCCTGCCCATGCGCCATGCGGCTGGAGAACAACCTGGCTGCACGTCAGAAGCTTTGCAGAAGTGACAGGTGACAACCTGCAGGGTCGTGACTCTGAAGGGACATGGTACCAAATGACACTGCAGCTATTAGGCACTAATACTACCTGTAGTGCTAGTAGTACTACCTGTAATACCAGTCATGTCCTACTCGGCATTGCTGAGTGTGGCCCCGCTCTGAGCCACCTCGATGGCATGGTTCCTCCCTCTTACCCTCCTCTGTGGGAACACGCAAACTGTCTTTCCCTCCAACCCTTCCTGCTTCCTTACCAGCAGCATTCTTTTCTTTCTTTAATACACAGGAGGAATCAGAGGAGCCCAAAATGGTCCTGGGTCAGGATGACTGATGGATTCGAGTCCCCACAGAAGGAAGTGGAGAGGGCCAGAAGGCGAGCGGTTCCTCCTGTCCCCCATGATATTCTGTACTATGGCTTCCTGTGATAAAGTCTCCAAAGAATAGATTGTGTGTCCCAGCAAGATGAGATTAGCTGATGAGTGGAGGGTTTGGTGAGGAAAGAAAGCTTTCCATTTATGACCCCAAGCCCCAAAGGCTTACTAGCATTTACCACTACTAATAGCCCTATAATTAAAGATGCATGAACATATACCTGCAACAGCAGCAGCAACCATGCGGTGCTATTGAGTTCAACCGAAAAGCAGGATGAGCGCAGGCACAGTGACAATGCAACAATGTCCCAGTTCTCCAGAGCACGAACAGAGCTAGTGCATGACTACACAAAATACACGTGGCCCACGTCTGCTCCTGGTTCAGTTCTGCAGAGGATTTTATACATCTGTCTAGGTGAACTGGAGCCAAACCTGAGCCAAAAAACCACTGAACTGAACATTCCCAAACTCTGAGAGGTCCAGATGAATTTGCCCAGCCCAGAAATACCAAATCCAATCTTTTGTGCATTTTGGATCTAGAGATCAGGTCACAGCTGTACTTCATGGCTTGGTCCCATCTTTAACACACAGAGAAAAAAAAATATGTCAACCCTTAAAGCAATTCTTTTTTGTCTTGCATGACTGCCTTTCTGATTTCAGAACTTCAGTGATGACTAAAGACATTACTGACTTGACCTCTCCCAGCAGAGGCATCTTCTTACCTACGTGTTTCTTGGGAGGCAATTATTTTCTTCCTGCTTCTAAGGTTTGCAATTTTGGAGCTAGTGCTTTCTTTCATGCTCCCACAACCCTCTCAGGAACCTCTCCAGGTAAAAGCAAATGTTATCTCAATGGGGTACTGAGGCTTTTATTACATCCTGACTTCGCTTCTGTAATTTGTTATTTGCGGATCTGCCTGCCATTTCCCTGAGGCATTTGCAGCTCATGTTGAACTTCACTGTTGAAATCTGGATTTCGGAGCATTTTGCTTCTTTCCTGAGAGAACTTCTTTGATTTCATCCCAGTAAAGTGGTAGTTTCAGGCTGAAATTAATTTTCTACTTATCAGCTTTCAATAGGTCCTTTCCACTTCTCATTATTTTATTTTCCTGTTATTTTATTTTCCTGTTATTTCATTTGCTGTGTCTCATCTAGCTTTGTCCTCCTGAGTTGCTTTTCATCTCCTTCTTCTTTCAGAATCAGTTTTACAGGTGAACATCTAGAAAACTGCCAAAGCCCCATACTGTGTGCAGGCCTCACAGTGACTGAGTGCCCTTGCTTACCAGTTCAGATTACCCAACGTAGAACTTGGTAAAGAGGGGGACTGACCAGGACTGGTTCCAGCCTCGCCTTCAATTCTTCTGACAGGTTCTTCTTGCCTTTTTCCTCCTTTCTCTCTTTGTCCATGATGAACATCTGTACAAAAGCCAAGCACATACTTGACACATGACTGGTATGATGGACAATTTCTGCTTTGGTTGTCTCCAAAAGCATAGATATAACAGCCTGTGAAAGACATAAATGCAAAGTCCATCATATAGATTCTCTAGCAATAGCTGGAGAACCTAAGAAGCCTCATCTAGGGCGACAATACTTGCATAAGGATAGCTGCTTTGGTGCACACTGAGATTTGCTACAAACTAATGAGCAAAGTTTAAATCCCTTTAAAAGACTGTAGGTTTCTGTGTAAGCTACATGCATAAAATCAAAGCCTGCCCCCAGTTCCATCTCTGCAGAGGTCCTCTCAAAAATGCAAAAGGAAAAGAGAACTTTTTTTGGCTTCTCTAGGGGGTCAGGCGGCACAAAACTGGTGTTGCTTGCCTAGCCCCTCAGTCATGCTGAAAAGGTGGGTGCATTTTGTGGGGACCCTTGGCTGGGAGATCCTCCCACCTGGTGACCAAGGCTGTTCCAAAATTTCTTCTACTCTGCCCCTAGGGGTGAATGGTGATGGGAAATCAGCTGTGTCCTACTTTTTGAGCATGCTGAATTCACTTCAGCAGTGCTTACGGATGATTTAGATTCTGGAAGGCATTCAAACACTCCAGATATGTCTGCTCCCGCATGTCTTCACCTGAGAAGCAGAGTAACTGCACTGGCATGGAGCCAGACACACACTACCCCTGTTGAACAACTTGGGGCTTGTGAGCTCACCCACCACGACCCAGTGGGGTGTCCCCAGCCTGTGGCACCAGCACTGGGCACACGTTCCAGAGCGTCGAGCACAGTGTAAAACCTAGACGGAGGCAGTGGAAGGGAGCAGGAAATCCCAGGATGCCATTCCTTAAGCAGGCATATCTACACCACTCTTCAAAGAGGCCTGAAGGGTTTCCAGCCACTGCCCAGAAATGAGGCCCAGGGTAGTCAGACCTACCATCTGCTCCAACTTGCTAGAATGATAAATATGAGCATTTGGAAACCACAACAGTTTGCTTCTAACTCTACAGGCATCTGCTTCCCAAGCACAGATCAAAACCACCCGGGCCACTGATTGTGCCTCCCCAGTGCAAACCCATCCTGCACTTTCTTCACGCTTGGTTGTGTCTTCATGCGTGCAGATGCCCACACCCTCCCTCAGGACTGCACAAGCATCTACCTCTGCCTGGTTTGTTTTGCCTCCACCTCCTGATAGATCTTGTCCGCCTCTCCCTTTCCTCACAGAATCCCAGACATCTGATTTCCTTCCTCCTGTCTCATTCTTGTTGCCAGCACTGCTGAGTTCTGCCTTTTCCCATACTTGCTCCACAAATACAGGGGCAGCCTGACCACAGAGACTGCACTAAACCCATCTCCAGATCACAGGCCCAATGGCACCAACAGGGGCATCCGGCTGCTCCCTAAGAAAAGTGAGGACCACAGCACACCACAAGCATCTACCCTGGCATGCCCTGACAGCCAAGCAGAGAAACTATGCGAGATGATCATTCTGCACCAGGGGGCTGGCAGGATTCCTTAGCTGCATTTCCAGATTTTGTAACATTTGGATGGCTTAGTGAAGACAGTGAAAGTCTGATTCCAAAAGCTGGCTGGATTCCACAGGAAAACACTTTTAAAATTAGGTATTTTTAAACTGCGCTTTCACATTTCAATAGCTGCTGTAGTGGTAGCAACTGGGTTTAGCACCTAACTCCTGACTTGGTATGAATAAACAGAATGCTTACTGATCAGTCCACCTTCTGTCTTTACATGCAAGCAAAATGAATGGTAAAAGGAATGTACAAAAGCTTTTGGGGCTTTGCCTTGATGACAGCAATGAGATAATCCACTTTTATTAATATTTTCAATTTTTAGCACTTAGGCATAACATTTAAAAAAATATGCATCACAGAATCACAGAATCATCTAGGTTGGAAAAGACCTTGAAGATCATCTAGTCCAACCATTAACCTAACACTGACAGTTCCCAACTACACCATATCCCTAAGCACTATGTTGACCCAACTCTTGAACACCTCCAGGGATGGGGACTCCACCACTGGGCAGCCCATTCCAACACCTAACAACCCGTTCTGTAAAGAAATACTTTCTAATATCTAGTCTAAACCTTCCCTGATGCAACTTGAGGCCATTACCTCTTGTCCTGTCACTTGTTACTTGCTTAAAGAGACTCATCCCCAGCTCTCTGCAACCTCCTTTCAGGTAGTTGTAGAGGGTGATGAGGTCTCCCCTCAGCCTCCTCTTCTCCAGACTAAACAACCCCAGTTCCCTCAGCCGCTCCTCGTACGACATGTGCTCCAGACCCTTCACCAGCTTCGTTGCCCTTCTCTGGACACGCTCGAGTAATTCAATGTCCTTTTTGTAGTGAGGGGCCCAAAACTGAACACAGTAATCGAGGTGCGGCCTCTCCAGTGCCGAGTACAGGGGCAAGATCACTTCCCTGTCCCTGATGGCCATGCGATTTCTGATACAAGCCAGGATGCCACTGGCCTTCTTGGCCACCTGGGCACAGTGCTGGCTCATGTTCAGCTGGCTGTCAATCAACACCCCCAGGTCCCTCTCTGACTGGCAGCTCTCCAGCCACTCCTCCCCAAGCCTGTAGCGCTGCTGGGGGTTGTTGTGGCCCAAGTGCAGCACCCGGCATTTGGCCTTATTGAAACTCCTACAGTTGGCCTTAGCCCATCTCTCCAGCCTGCCCAGATCTCTCTGCAGAGCCTCCCTACCCTCGAGCAGATCAACACTCCCACCCAGCTTGGTGTCATCTGCAAACTTACTGAGGGTGCACTCAATCCCCTCGTCTAGATCATCAATAAAGATATTAAAGAGGAGTGGCCCCAAAATCGAGCCCTGGGGGACACCACTCGTGACTGGCTGCCAACCGGATTTAACTCCATTCACCACAACTCTTTGGGCCCGGCCATCCAGACAGTTTTTTACTCAGTGAAGCGTGTGCCCATCCAAGCCACGAGCAGCCAGTTTCACCAGGAGAATGCTGTGGGAAAACGGTGTCAAAGGCCTTACTAAAGTCAAGATAGACAACATCCACAGCCTTTCCCTCATCCAATAAGCAGTTGCCCTGTTGTAGGTCAGATGTAGGTCAGATCTGGGTCTCACTTAAAGCCAGGAGCAGCTTTTCCACTATTTTCAATGAAATTAAAGCTCAATGCATTATCACTGTTGTATCAGTATCTTCCAACTTGTATCTAATAATTTTATGGTGAATGTTATGATCTATAAAAGGATTTTTATATTCAAATTATTACCAGAATATGACATTTTAAAATGTTTTTAGCTGATACATGTACAGATGAGATCTTGAAAGTGTGAAACCTTCATATTTAAATGCAGAATATAAATAACAACCCAAAGGTATTATTTGCATATTTCACTCCTTAGCCCAGTCTTGGCCTATTTTGGGGTTCCATGCACAATTTTTCGAAGCCCATATTTGCAGAACAGCTGATCTTTGTTACGAACAATTGAAATCATTATTCCAACACCAGGAAGCGTCATTCATTAGTTCAGACTTCTTTAGTTGATTTTCATTTTTATTTCACAGATCCCTGATATAAACAGCCTTGATGACATATTGTTAGTATCCTAAATTTTAGGCAGGCCTGCTGTTCTCCCCCAAAACCAGGCAGTTCAAGACATCAGACAATCTTGCCCTCCGCTTCTCTTTTCCTTTTGCCACTAGAGGCCACTTGCACAGCCGACATCTGTGCGTGGTACCTACAGTACTAGGGCACCCCTGTGTGCTCTGAGCCAGGCAAGATCCTGGAGGGGTCTGACCCAGGCATGTATATCATAGAGCAGATTACTAATCCCAGCTACCAACAAAGAAAGAAGAAAGCAAACAAGAAATGCAGCCTGGGATGGAAGCCCCTTGTAATGCTGCAGTTTCTACACCTATTTATGGACCATCTGTTGGTCAGGGTTGTGCCTACAAGTACAGACCAGCATTCAGTTTCAGTGGGCCTGGAAAAGTATCACAGAGGGATAGTAAAGCAGCAGTGGAGAACACAGGCATCATTTTTTGCAGTGTGATGGAACAGCCACTTGATACTTTACTGCATTTATTCATTCATTCACTGTAAGGGGAATTCTTCGCTGTCTTTTCCTTCCTCTCTGCAGTGTGAACCGCAGCACCGTTCCACAGCCATCTAACGAAAGCTACGCAGATCTCACCATGGATACCCATTTAAACAGAGAAGTCACAGGACAGTTGCTGTTTGTGTGCCTGAATGGAAGCCTGTTGTGGTTTTTTTCTTTGCTCCAGTGAAGCAGAACAAAACCTTCTTTTTCTTTGTTTATATGAGGTGAAGAAACATACTGGTACTGACTTCCAGATCAAAACTCTTAGTGGTAGTCAGTTCCTGCTCACTTTGAGAACATCTGGTAATACAGAGACAGTCAGTCCATCTGTTCTGCTATTACACTTAGGCAACATACCTGTGATGTTAAATGCCCTTCTCATTTCCTTTGTCTGATTACACCTCATGCTGCAGTCCCTTGAGGTCACAGACTGTTTCTTTTCTTCATTTGTCTCCATCTAGAACAAACAGCAACCTTTGGACACTACCCAAATACCAATTTTTGATATATAATATAAAGCATGAAAATGAATATGGGTATTTTTATAGCTGAAGTATTGAATCAAAACTCAGAAGACCTCAGCCTTGTCTCAGAGGGCCTGTGTTATCTTTGGTGCATAACCTCTCTCTGCACTTTGCCTTTTTACCTGTATTTTTATTTTTTTTTTCCACAATGTCCTTGTCAGAGATGGGATGCTCCTTGTGTTTGAGTTGTATAAACACAGAAACTAAAGATAGTTCTTGCTGCAATACGTTCACATACTCAGACAGAAATGCTTTCTGAGAAAAAAAAAGTAAAATTAAGGAGAAGGAAAAAAAGTCTGGGGATGTATAACGCCTTTTCAGTAACATCTGAGAAGATGTGTTCTCCTTACAGCCTTCTGCGTAAGTCCATGCACAATGCAAGACTGGTGGTTCTTCACTTGAGCTAACTCTGCCCTGCCTCTCAGCACAAATGGTTAGCCTGCCTGGTGTTACACTACCATCAGCAGACTGCTGCTGGTGCTGAGCCAGCTCAGGTGTCTCTACACAATGTGTGCTGGCTTTATTCATGTGTTCAGAGGGGGCATGCTTACTCAGAGCAGATCTGAAACCTCCATTGCCACATGCAACTTGGGCTCATTTTAAGACCTCCGATTTTTAAAAGGAGGTTAAAGCTCTTTCACAATGTTAATATCAATCAATTTTTTATACATTACCTTAAAGAACACTAAGATAAGTCTTGTTTTGGGGTACATCTTAAAGGACACTAAGATTCACCTTGCAGATTAAGACAGCTGGTAGGTATTCACATGTGAATTGGATGTCCAAGCTTTTCTTACAGTCAGTAGAGCCCAGAGATCTGCCCACCTCACCCTAAAGTAGCCCTTTTGGCACACAAACCTGTTGGGTAAGCTTAGATGCCAGCTTCGCCTGCGGTAACCAAGACATTTACGCAGAATTGCCAAATATTAAACATGACCTTTCTCCCTCCGAAGTGGCAGTTAGAAGCTGGGGCCTATTACAGGGCATCTCAAATGGCATTAGACAAATATATGTGGGCAACTGAACCAGTCAGCTGGACAGCTCTCCAGGTTTCACTGCCTGTGATGGGAGTTTGGATATATCTCATGCACAGACACTTAATCCATGAGATAAATGCCACCCTGAATGTCACATAAGAGGGCTGTCTGTGAATTTTTTTCCTTCCCAAAGGGTGGGAATTTTGGCTCCAAGTTCCAAATTAGCTTCTCCCCAGAGCATCTTTCTTCCCAGAGGACATCATGGGGCTCACCCAGCTCTTCATGACTTTCCGTACCTCCAAGCAGTATCCAGCCTGCCTTTAGCCAACGCGCTGACATGGTTTTGTGTACTGTTAGAATTAATTTAACTATAATGTAAGTTGCTGGAAAGGAACAGTGTTTATCCAGGACTCACCACCTCTCAGGCTTTCTCATTATTTACATAGTGTTTATATTGCTTAGTGGTGCCAATCAGGGTGAGTATTTATTGCTGCAGGGTGTTTACTGCTCCATATCTGAATATAGCTTCTGCCCTGAAGAGCTTACAATTTAATTATAAAACAAGATGCCAGGAGTTTAAAAGAATAAAGTTGATGAGCAAAAGAGGTAACAGTACTAGTCATGAAGTCAGGAGAAGCAAAATATTTTTTATCCCACTCCGTTTATTTTTAAAAATTATATGCTTTTCAATTAAAAAAAAAACCAACCCTGCACTCTTCATTTCTCTTTTTCCCCTTCCTGGTTCTCAATACAATTGATATTTCTTAGTAGAAAGATTGCACTTCAAGTAACTTTAAGTTTCCGTTTAATTCTATTTAAGATGCTTTTCCATGTTTGTAACTTCCATCTACTTACATACCATTGGTTCAGATCTGTCTCTCACAAGCTTGGGGCCAGATTATCAGCAGGGACATACAAGGCCTTTCTTTCCTTGGTGGTCTATGAAGCAAGGCAGGTCACATTCATCCATTTTGCCTCAGTTCCTCTTGGTTTATCTGCCTGCCTGTGATCCAGCCTCCAGGTTGGACTGTGTATCAACATGTAGGTTTCCTACTGGCCTCTCAGCAAGATCTCCTCTGGATTTCCTGGGAGGAGGTCCCATCCTCGGACATCACCCACCGTTATCCCACACACTCCTCCCCAGGAAGTTCCAGCTCACCTCTATCTGCTACCCAACTCACTCTATAGGATCCAAGAACACACTTCCTCAGACACAAGATCACTTTTACCATTCATTTAAAAAGATAATTTGCATTATTTTGACAGGATACCCCCCATTATTACTCAATTTGATGAAAATCAGAAACATATGACTGAAAATATTATCCATATTACAGCAGACTCCAAAATGTGCTACTACTGTGCAACGTATAGGAGAAGAGGTGCTAGAAGTGCAAAAGGCATTAAAGACAGCATTGAGCTTTTTTAAAAATCACTGTGTATTGAAAATCAGGGTTTAGATGTACACTACATGCATTTGCACAGTTCATCTCCTATTCAAAATTCACAGCCTACTCTCAGAGCTGGACTCTCTCCCGACACAGAAGAGGCACAGAAGGTTGAAGGGAAACACTTTGCTTCTGTGCCAGAAAGGTGGTTGTGAAGAAAATGTCTCTTAGATGTGTAGGTCATACAGCATTTGTCTCACCTGGGCTCATCTTTTCGCTACCAGGCACTGGCCTTTGCCAGACAGCCCAGCAGTAAGACAGAATATTTTCTGATGCACATATTTGTCCAGTAAACACTGAACCACTCGCACATTTCACAGAAGCTACCTGATTTAGTGGAAGGTGTCCCTGCCATGGGGACAGGGAACTAGATGATCTTTAAGGTCCCTTCCAACCCAAACCATTCTGTGATTCTATGATATGCTAACTCAGAACTGACCTAGCCATACTGAGGAGAGAAAAAAGAGTATTTTTCACTACTGGGTAGTTCTCATGGTGAATTTACCCATCTACAGTAATACCAAAAGGATGAATGATATTAAGTTTGTGTCCAAAGTCAGTGTTAGCTGACCATGCCAGTAACAACAGTCATGGCTGCCTGCCACGGGGAGAGAAAAATTGTTATTTCCCTGACGCACTGAATTTTCCATGTTGCATTTAGCTTAGTAAACAGCCAGCTGGAGCTTGCTATTCATGTTTCTTATAGTAAACTGGTTTTGCTCTTGCTTTTTAAAACAGATTTCTATTTCCTCTCTTACACTGAACAAAAACTCTGCATAAATGATACCATCTTTATGTGTACCTTGAGGTGCACAGTGATTTCCACACTGACCTAAGTATACTCATTTTAGATGTCTAACAAATGCATGTGTCAGTAGGTTACAATGAAACATCTCTAACAGTCATGATTTGTGGGGGTTTCCTTCGCTCCTTTTACAGGTCATTCCACTTCCAAAGTCTGGCACATATGACCCACTCTGGGGTGGCCACAGCTCTCAGCCCACTACATCCAGACAGATGTACTTTCATCTCAGTGTATCTTTTCTGATTTACTGTAGTTCAGTTTTGGTTTATCTTGATGCACTGGGCTGAAAACTGTAGCGATACAGAAACTCATTCTCTTATAAGCAGATCTGACGTCCTCGTTTCATGGGCAGGAATGACTGTTAGGGCAGTCTGGGCATCAGCATAGCTTCAGCTCCAGAGTTAATCCATCACCATCAAATGTTTGGCCCTGCTCAACCTGTGGATGATTTAAAAACCTGCATATCTCAGCCTGGGTGATTCCACTAACCGGACAGGAGCTACAAATACTAATCAAACAGCAAACACTCCTTTCCACCTGCTTGGAGCCATGTACCCTGATAAAGCATGACAGAGACTTAGCACAGAGAAGTAAGGCATAGATTAAAGAAAGGACCCATCAATATGATTGGAAGAAAACCACAAGATCCTAGGACATAGGAAACTTCTAAACTGGAAGAAAGATAGCAAGTTTTCAAGTAAGCCAGATGCCACAATTTGGAAAAGGAAAGAGTTCATGTTGATGCCGGCATCACAGCTGAGTCAGGGAAGCACTAAGAAGACAGAAGGCATAAACTCTAACCCCCTGCCTCCTTAGAGACAGTTGCTTTAGCAAGAGCTCTCTTCAGGAGTCTTGAAGCAGCCATCAGCCTGAGCAGAAGGCTCTGTTGTACATGAGGAAACATATCAGTCAGAAATTTTTATGAGAGCAACACCAATTTATGTAAGAAAATGCTGCTTCTGAAAAAATATCCTGAGGTTCAAGACCCTCTGGTTAGGCACATGTATGAGATGCCAAGACCGCTACCTGAAGCTTAAACTGAGAAGAAAGCATTGTGACTTCTCAAATAAGATTTAACTGTGTGTTTTTCTGAGCATTAGAAAACAACAGGTGTGGAAACTCTCCCTCTTACTGGAATCTTTCTGCTGACTGAAAACCAGAAATGAATCCCCATGTCATGGAAAAGGGCTCTGCAACAGGGAAAAGGAGTCATAAGGCTGTATTGAATATATCATCTCGACAATTTCTAGGATTCAGCAGCATGAATTGATATTTTTACAGGCCTCCAGAGTGTAATCGTCTTCTCCGACTGAGGGGGAAGAGGTGTAAAGAACAATCAGATGTGACTTTACAGAATATCAACAGCTAATGGTCTTTACTTGTAGAATCATTGTTTCTTTCTCTGAGGGCCTGCCTGCTTTGGCAGAGCGCAAGAGACACATTGAAGAACCTAATTAGAGTGTGTATATGTTATGCTGTATCTGTAAATTATGGGCATAAAATACCTGAAGACAGGGCAGAGGTTTCTTTAACATAGATAAACCCTAAATAACTACGATATATGGCAATTTTGAAGTATTTACAAGCAAAGCTGGCCAAGTGCAAGACATGAAGCTGCTCTGCCCTGCCACCCCAAGTGCAAGGGTAAGGATCCTCTCAAAAAGGAGTTCAGACAACCAGCTCTGCCTTTTTTCCCCCTTGCCTCTAGAATTATAGGGAACTTGGAATTGGTTTATCAGAGAGCAGGCAGAGGCTAGTGGGCATCTCTGGACAAAAAAAAAAAAAAAAAAGTCAAACAACTGTCTTGAAATGTATATGCAAGTGCAGGTAAAAATCACAGTAAATTTTAATTAATTAATTAATTAATTAAAAGTATTCAAGAATGATTTGCAGATTTTCAGGACTGGATGTTATTGACTTCCACTGACTACAGACCTGCTTTCATGTGATTCATATTTGTGATGTATAAGCTGCCACTATCTATTTTTATTTATATAGCAGAGTACAAGTGATCTACAACAGAATTAGCTTTTAGACATTTCAGCATGTGAGAAATGACACTTTTTTTTTGACTTATCTAATAATCACCTTGAGCTCCGCAGCTTCAGGAGCAGTAAGCCTATAATTCAAAAGGACATGTGAAAAGAAACAAAGCAAAAAGGCCTCCAGTTCTAACTGATGAACACAGCAACTGAGGTTTTCCTGTCACCTTTGCTGCTATCCTCCCTAATCAGCTCTTCTAGCAAAAGTACTTTTTGCATCACTAAGAAAGATGTAACCTCATAGTCCAGCCATAAGGTGTAAAACTCCCAAAAGAACCCCTTTTGTTGGATATGTTTAATTATAAGCAGTAGGGTGGGTCAGTTCTTGAAGCTGTGAAAAAAGCCATCAAGGTGAGGAACAATCAACTCAGGGGAAGCTGAAATGAAGTGTCAGGCACTGTACATCCAGTACTTTGAAAAAAAGGATACATGGTCTCCTTGTTCGGACTGAGCAGTTTTAGTGCATCTGTAGAAGAGGGTAGCACAGGTGCCTGAAGCCAATTTTGCAATTCCATTGTTCTTGGCATGGTCTGGGCAGCCCCTTCGCAACTACACCAGCTGCTGGTGGTCTGTGATAGCAGCTGGGAATCACTAGCACTGAAAGGGTGTTTTGGATACACTCCTTTCTATCCTGAGCTGCAACGACCCTAAAAAGCAGTAACGTCAAAGAGATTACTGCAACCCACTATGCACTTAGGAACTCCTGATGAAAAGGACTATCCAGCACGCTGACATTAAAGCATCTCTCACACCCTACAACTAGCCCACAGTATTTCAAAGTATTTTTTAAACTAATGATAGTCACTGGTTTATGGCATTTGAAATACTAAACGATGTCTGAATTTCCTGCACATTTACCAGTCTCCATCAAATGCTCTTTATTATAAACCTGAAACTTTTACCCACTTCACTATAGATAACCTGTCTTGTATCCAATACACATATGAAATAGCATTCCACAGCAGTTTTCTTCTGTTCAGAGTAGATTAACACCCTCAGCATCCCGCTATTGTAGGCATTTGATAGGGAAGGAGAAGAACAACCCTGAAGCTGCCCAGTTGAAGCAACATCACTCTGACCATGCAGATTACAAGAAATTGACTCTGAAGAGCAAAAGACAATGTACCTCTTCCCTTCCTCTGTCAGTACAGTCTTGCCTGTCCCCCAATGAACCAGACTGCACTGTCACCATGCTGCAAGTATGACCTCTTAGAAATACCAGAGTCCCACCCTTACAGCTCTATTACAAGAATTACACTATCCCAGCTTCATAATCCATCCACAGCCCAATTTGATAGGAAAAAAATCCCTTTCTCCCCTATATTAAATCAGGCACACCCTGTGTAAATACAGGTGTGAGCAGAATGCACAGCCAGCACAGATTTAATGTTATACCTATCATATGAAAATATCAATTGATATGAAAACATCAATTTCTGTAAAAGACAAGGTGAAGACTTCAGTCTCCTTGTCCTTCGACACTGTACAGTTATTTATACAAGGAGAATGGTATGTCTCTATAACCAATTAGCAATACAGTTTTCAAGTTCAGATGGAACATTCAAGAAAAGTGAGTAGAGAATCTGCTAACTCTTCATTATTAAGTTTTACCATTTCAGATTTGCTTCTTTATCCATTGAGGAATATGTGCCCATGAACAAGAGCTAAAGGATCTTCATTATTGCTATAATTGAACAGATAGACTTCTGATGAATTGTCTTTTAAAAACTTCTGCATTTCTGTGTCACAAAGAGATATTTGATGCAGAGTTAAACCAGAAAACCACATTTTGCTAAGTAAATTGAAAATTTAGGAGAGCTCTGTGATTTAAATTATGTTCTATATTAATAACACACGCCATAATATTTAGTGATATGACTAACACTAGATTCAGGGAAAAGTGTTGCTTTAGAACCACAATTTTTGTAATTAATGTTTCATTTGGCCTGAATAAACTTCAAAAAAGAGATACTTTCTGAGTTCTACATTTGGTCTTTTTTTTACATAATACTCTGTTATGATAGGCGGGTCACATTAAAAAGTCTATCTGATGCTACATTGACTAATGGCCAAACAAAATTTTAATTTCAGTTGAGGACTATATTTTTCCTGAATGACTGGAAACAAAGGTGCCACAAATATGTTTCAATAGAGGGCATTTGCTTATTTTTCAAGTCTTCAACATCTAAGTTATCATCTTTCAAAGTTTTATCCCAGCTCACTATTATGCCTTATACAATATTTGCCTTGTATAACTACAAACATTTGATATCCATAGCTTTGAAAATTATTCATCTAATGGCCTGAAAGTTTGCATGCAATTTCTTCACAGATCTCCAACATAATTGAGAATGAGAGAATCAAAATTGCATCCAAAAGAAAAAAAAAAAGAAAAAGAAAATCTTTTTATCATCTATGACAACAAGAGCAGGAAATACAATTAAAGATGCTCATGTTTGAAATGGGAAGTTTGGAAAATAAAAATATATGCATATATGGTCCCCACTGAATCTTAGTATAGGGCTCAAGAGGACAGAAATACAAAAGTATAATCATTTTTCAGAGCAGACACAACTTTTGCACAGGACCAGTTACAACACTGAACTCAAACATCTTCATGCCTTAGTTTGCCACCTCTTGATTGGGAATAAATACACTCATACTTCACACAGTTATTACAATGATATTTAAAGAATGTTGTGAAGTACTCAGAAACAATAGTGCTAGAATAACAAAAATAAGTACAAAGGCAAAAAATTGCTAACATGCTTACTGGTAAGAAAATCTGGGTGGATTTCAGATCCCTTCAGAAAATTCTTACTCAGCCACAAAATTTACATAAACGATTTCTCATTAAGGTTTAATTAGCTTTTAAAAATGGGTTCAAGCTAAAGAAACAAATATTCTCACTGACGAACAATAACTAAACTGAAGACAGTATATTGCTCAAACCTGGAACAGAAGAGATTAGGTTTCATGACCTGACTCTCCTACAGACCGGCTACATATAGACAGACTAAGGCCTGTACAACCAGTCAGTCCGATGGTAGTGTAAAGTCCATGAAATAGAACGGTAATTTTCAGACTTGTGATTATGCCCAATTAACAGCAATTATTACTGTTAAACCATCTCCTGAATGTTTGTAATCAGCTGCTGTTAACAATGGTTTAAGTATTTATGATACCATCTACAGCTTAGGCTTTTTTATACTGCATTAATGAAAACCAAGGTTTAACGATGGTTGGCACCTACACCACAACCTTATTTTAAAATGGTCTCTATGTCTTAAAGAAATATGACTAACCTGCCAAAGGGACAAGGCTAGAGGGAAAAATCTGCTAAGTGTAGTTTTGTTTGTACTAGTTCTATGGCAGCACTTTACAAGGTTTGTTACCAAACATAGCAGCTGATCCAAGAAAGTCAGAAAGTGCACATGTTCATGTTGTCAATCACGTGTAGGTACTCAGCACTGCTATCTGTGTATTGGAATATCACTGCAGTCAAACTGAATTGTGGCACTGGATATAATTACGAAATTCTCTCACGATAGCCCCACCACTATGCTACAAACGATTCTTCAACTAGAAAAAAAACAAATCTAAATTATCATATCTGGTTTTGTTGGGACTGAACACTCTGTATTACACATATGCGCTTAGTTGAGAAAATGAAGGTTATGTCATTAAAAATCAAATAAGAAGAAAAGTTATATTGGAACATATCTCTGGCTACCTCATCTGAACCTGGATCATTCCTACAGTTAGAGATGCATGAATAACAGGGATCATAAATTTATGTGATCAATGATGGACTTCTATCAGTTTCCTTGATAATTTTCATTTAGCTACAAAGCTACAAAGGAACATTTCACTAAACTATAGGATTCCATATACAGCTGAGACTCAAATGCAGGTATCTTGTATAATCTTTTGGCAGGTCACTTAATCTCTCTTACTTTCCCCTCCCTCTGGAAGCAGTATTTAATTTCTCCTCATCTTTGTCTGCTTTGACTGTTGAGATGGTAGTCTACTTGGAATAGGGGCTTTTACACAGACAGTCAACTATTTACTTGTGACCTGTGAAAGATACTGTTGTAGAAATAATATATATTTAAAATGCCACTCACCATATCAATGCAATGCAGAATGATTACTGGATTCTATTTAAGTTGCAGTTTTATGACACGAATAGCCCACTGCGTGCAATCATTTAGTATCTTACATTTGAAAAGAATTCTCTCTTCCTGCAAAGTTGGGTAACAGCATCAGGAACTGTAAAATACTACTTTGCTCATAAGATCTCACAAACTGCAAAGTATTGAATGGTTTGTGGGTTTTGGCAAGTGTTCCAGGACAGAAGTTCTTAAATACTGGTGATTCATGAAGCCTTATCCTATAGATCTGCAGGATAAAATATTTTGAGAATGCAACTACTACAGTGCGTTTTAGAGTGAAAAGGGGGGGGAAAAAAAGGTGGCCCAAAATAGGAACTTCCTTCCGAAGCAGAAATCTAGTCCTGTTTCAGTGGAAGTTTTTATCATGTCACCCCAGTGCTTCACAAACTTTAATGAATGAATCCTCTATGCTCTTGTGAGGAAGAAAATACTATCTTTTGTATTATAGAGGAAATCATAAAGACTGTAAAGCTGAAGTTACATTTAGTGATTTTTAAGGGTTTGAGTTTCTGACTGCTCAATTCTAGGTTTAGCTTCCAGGAATACTGTATTTTTTGCAGTTCCTCTTCATAAGGAGTTACCTTCTTAAGTATACCAAATACCTCATTCTTTTTTGCTGAACTAGAAATCCTGATTAAAAAAACTTACAAAAATAGAACTTTAATAACACTAGTATATTGAGAAGTAACTTACATAGTCCCTTCTACACCTGTCTGACCACAGATGAAGAAAGAACCAACTAGTTAGTCTAATCTTGCTTGATTTTTGTAGACTAATAATCCTATTGTTCACTCACATTGTTCCTTCAGAGATGCACTCTCTCTCCAGGCTGCTGAGTTTGAGCTATAGAAGAAACAGGAGCATTACCACACAGCATCCATTGTCAAGTCATAATATTTTACTCATATCTGTGGACATATTTCTCAGCTACCAGCATACCAAGGAAAAACATTAAATCTCTTTGATCTCAGAAGTGTGCCATTAAAAAATGGAAGCATTCAGTGATTAAGTTCTACATCCCCCACACTGAGAAGAGAATTAGAAGTGGCCCAGGCAAGCAGAAAACTTGTATTACTTTATGGAAAAAGTGCATTAGTTTGACTGTTACTCAGCCACAAAACTTAACAATAAGAAAATAATAATCATAAACCCAACACATATATATTGAGATGTCTATCAACATAGAACACTTTTATACATTGGGCTTTTAAAAAATTTAGTCTCGGAGTATTTTTCTCCTTTAATAACACAGGTAAGCTGCTTTGGGGAAAAAAATCCAAAACAGAACACGCTCTATCCATTAAAGAAAACAACTACTGACAATGAGGCTGTCTCCATGTGCTGGTCTTTGACAGGAATCAATCATTTTCTCCCTCTCTCACATTCCTTCAGTTACAGAAAGGGAGAAGGTGAGCACTTGCAGTCATAAACCCTGAGTCAGCGGAAGGAATGATACAGTGCAGTCTTATGGATCTGATGTGTTTGGTTTTCTGCCGTAGTGTTGCATGGGGGTACACCTTGGGGGAGACATGGAGACTGTATGTCTAAAGGGGTGAGTATCAGGAATTTTGAGGCTCCTTTAGAACAAGGATATAATGGGGTTCATGATGTTTGAGAGCTTAAAATTAGACCTTTTTTTTTTTTTCTCAACAAGAACTTTTTCAGCAAGTCTGCTGAAAAATAGTCTGGCATTAAAGAACAAGATTATAGCGAGCTTCTTTATAAAATAAAAAAGAATTAGGAATAGCAATTGTTTCACTGTTTCAGACTCTTAAGTAATCAATTCTTTATATAGCAGCTGCATGGTGACCACCTAATGCATCAGTCATACTTCCTGCACTGCTTGAGGCATCTTCTGTCCTTCTAAATACCTATGCTCAAAGCTAAGTTTTATTCCTTTTCCTGATCAGGCCCTACCCTAGCCACATTCTTTTGCTCAGAGTTTCTTCCTCATAACAATTCTGTAAAACTGAAACAACTTAATATGGAAAACACCACCTGTGCTCGCAGAAGCTCTTGTTTGTCCAAGAATGAACACTGAGACACTCTTCCTTCAGATGAACAGTAAAGCTTCATGTCTGATAAGACCTGACCTCATTTCAGGCACTACCATGTGCTGTATTGCCTCTACTAGCTAGGAATTTGGAACAATACAGCAACCTCGAAAACAGTTCCGAAGGGTACTTGGGTGTCCTTAGAAGAGGTCTCCTAAGTTAACTGCAGTATTGTCTCTATGGGAATTTCTAGCAGATGGCCTGAAGGCAGGAATGACTCTTATCAGTAAGGATTAAAAACAGGATCCAGAAGGCCCTATCTGGATTCATTCCTGAGATGCAAAGATAGACAGCAATGCATGGTACAGATAACTATTGCCAGCTGGTTGTAAGCTGATGTAGTTTTGCCGCATTTGAGGTAGAAGGTAAGCTAAGGACTGGGAGCAGTCCTGGAAGATGACTCTTTCTAGTGGTTTTTTTGAAGTCCTGAGAAGAAACCACGTTTCATTTGCCTCATTACTGTAGTTAAAAACAAATTATGATCTGTCCTAAATAACTAGAACTGTTTGACAAGACTTGTTTGTTATTTGGTCAAACAAAAGAACTCTTGAATCTCTTGGACTTCACCGCGGTTTTATGTAACTGAAGATATATTCTATTTCCCAACTTGCGAAACGGAGTCCAAGAAATCAGAATAGACCTACTGAGAGAATGGTCTCCTGGTTTTCATAACCCACATGAAACAAAAGGCTCCTTCATGAAATAATTCTTCTCCTAAAAGCCTCCTATTTATGTTTATCACTTCCTTTTGAAGCCACCACTACTTCCCAGAAGCTGCTATATTTATAGCTAGACTATTCTCCGGCAGGGTCTGTAATTCTGGGCAGGCATCTGGATCCTCCCGCTGTTGCTGTGACAGCCTTTCAGAAGACGACAACCCGCCCTCTGTCAACGCCGAGACCCGAGAGCGTTCGCAGAGCTGCAGCCCTCGGCAGGGGCAGGCCCTGGTGCGGCACGGCACCCACCCGGCCGCGCCGCCACGGCCCGCTGGCCGCAGGACACGAGCTGCTGCCGCCACCCCTATCCCTTTCTCCTTGGAAAAGGGAACGCTGCCCGAGCGCCTGCCGCGCTGCGCCGGCCGCGCTCCCCTGAGCGCCGCACCGAGGCCCCGCCAGGGCGCCCGGGGGAGGCGGGACGGTGCCCCCAGCCACAAGGCACCCACCGCGGCGGGAGGCGCCACTTCCCCGTTACCGGGGAAGCGATCGACACGACCTCGGGGCCGTGCCGGGCGGCCGGGGAGGGGAGTCGGTGGCGCCCGGCCGCGGCAGCGCCGAGAAGAGCGGCCAGGGAAGGGCCCGGCGAGAGGAGGGGAGGGGAGGGGAGGGGAGGGGAGGGGAGGGGAGGGGAGGGGAGGGGAGGGGCCGCGCCGGGCCGGGCCGGGCCCGCCTCGCCCCGCCCCGCCGGCGGGGCTACGGCAAGTGCGAGGAGATAAAATGCCTCGGCTGGGCGGGCGGTGCCGGCCCGCCTCCGCGCGCTCATTCAGAGCGGGTGACGTCAGGCGCGTCACGTGCGGCCGCGCGTCACGGCGCGCGCGGGGTCCCCTCCGCCAATCCGCGGGCACTGGTGCCGGCCGAGCGCGCCGCTTCGCGCGGCGTCGCTGGCCAATCCCTTCCGCCGGCGGAGGAGGGACTTCCGCCAGGAGCCGGAAGCGGGTCTCTCATGCGAGCGGGTGGTTGAGTCTCGGCTCGGAGACGTTTCGGGCCCCGGAGCCGCCGCCGCCGCCGCCGCCTCCTCCTCCTCCGCGCCCCCCCCTCCCCGCTGTGCTGCCGCCGCCTGCTCCTCCTCCCGGCCCTCGCCCCGCTCTCCGCTCTCCTCCTCCTGGCATCCGGCGGCGGCGAGGCCCCGGCGGCGGCGGCGGCGCAGCGAGAGGCTCCGGCGCTAGCGGAAAGCCCGGCAGGAGCGAGAGGCCCCGTCGCCAGCGGAGACCCGCCCCGCGCCCGACCGTCTTCTCCCCGTCGAGGCCCGTCCCGAGGGCGGCGGCGGTTGCTGGTGACAGGTGAGTGCGAGGGGCCTCCCGGGGCCCGCGCTTTCCCGGCACCGGCGCCCGCTCGGGCCGCTCTCCCCACCCCCCGTCCCCCGGTGTGAGGGGGAATGGCGGAGCTGGACGGGGAGAGACACCCCCCCGTTCCGCCACCCGCCACCCCCCTCGCACCGGGGAGGCGGCCGGAGCCGCCATCTTCCCACCCGAGGCGGTTCCCCGGGGAGAGGTAGGAGGGAGGAGGAGGGATCCCGGCTCGGGGCCTTGATGGTGGCGGGGGGTAGGGCGAGTCGCCGGGCTGGGCCGCCGGGGCCGCTCCCGCACCGTGGCCTCCCTGAGCGGCGCTCTCTGCCCCGGCCCCGAACGGGTTTTGCCCCCCCCCCCCCCCCCGCGCCGGTTTGGCGCTGCAGGAGATCTCCGTGGTCCGCAGGTGCGAGCGCCTTTGGAGACCGCGGGGAACGGGGCGGGTGGTGTGTGGGCTTGCCCGGGGCACTGGCTGGATAGCGCTGTCCGCCCTGGGCGGCCGGGGAGCTGCGACCCCCCTCTCCAGGAGCGCGGCTGGAGTAAGCGGTGGCGCAGGCCGTTCCAGCCCCTCGCCGATGGCCCCGGGCAGATGCAGGGCAGCGCTGACTTTGACGAGAGCTGTGTCCGGAATAGGTGAATGGATTCCGCAGGAGCCAGCGGGCCAGCTGTGCTCGCAGGTTATGAAGCACTACTTGGAAAAGCAGCCACCACACAAATGGTGTTTCGCACCGAGGATTCTGTTGTTGTTGGGCCTTCGCTAGCTGCTTCAGCCAAGTTGTTTTCACTCTCGGTTTCAGTTTGTGTAGATGCTCAAAATTACTATGTAGCTTTGTCCACAGTCTAAACAGATGTGCGCTTGCCAAACAATGTTGTACAAGATTCCTGTGTGGCAGATAAGTATAATTATTTTTATTCTGCAGGTAAGGGAATTGAGGAAAAGTGGTTAAGACTTGCCTGTGGCCACAGAGAGAGAGCTGGTTTCAAAACCACTGTTTAAACTTGAGTCACGGTTGGGGTGAAACCATGGGAATTCTGGCTTCCCAGCCTGTGTCTTGTCTCTGGCCTAGTTTTGTTGGTCTCCGTCTGAATCCTTAGTAAAATTGGAGTAGGAATCTTAAGTACTGCTTCAGGATCTCTATTGAAAGGCTTTAACCTTTCGTGTGGTTTATGTTTCATGTCAAGCTTATCAGGTTTTTACGGATTGGATACATTTTCAAAGGTCAAAGCATGTTGTGTTCTTTTTTTAAACTTGCTGGGATTTCACAACTCTAGGGTTTTGATTCTGATCTGGTAACTGTTTTTATCAGTTGAACTTTCACTTGCTTCCTGCTGACTTGTAAGCATTTCTTCAAGTTAATTCTTGAGATATGAAGCTGATCAGCTTAATCACTATTAGAACAACATTGATATTTACTAATTTTTTTATTACTGTTATTTTTTTATGGGAAGTGAAAGGGAGGAGAAAACCAGCATGGGGCCTGATAAAGCACATAGAGAAAACAGTATGTATTTTATATGTAATGTCCGGAGGAAATTTTACTCTTCTAGGTGTGTTGCCATTTATATGTGTATACCATGTATACGGAAGCTGAAATTTCTCTTATGTTTAATTGGTTTTACAATTCTGGGAAGAAAAAAAATCCTAATTGAAACTGAAATAAAAGGTTTGTGTAAATGAATTAATAGAAAACATTTGACCTTTTGGATGATCCTAAATAAGTGACTGTGTATTTTCATGGTATATAATCAGGTCCTTAAGTGCACACAATGTTCTGGGTTAGACTGAATTGTTTCCCTTGTAATTCTTTCTGTTTTTTCAAGTGTTTACACACAAGTGCCTCGAGGGAATAAAGGTGTCAGGGCAAGTGTGTTCTGCCTTGGTTGCTTTTTATGGCTTGCACTAGTGCAAATAAACACATAGAAAGGTATGGATGACTGACATGTACATATATATTGTTTAGATATGTGGCTGGAACTTAAATCTGTTCAGTACAGAGCAAGATGGAAGATCTGGAACTGGAGGCAGCTGTGGGAGCTTTGGGATTTGGGTTTTTTTGTTAGAGACATGTGGTAACTATGTAGGCAATTTCTGGTTCTGTTTAGCCTGAAATGGAAAATAAATACAGTCAGGTTTGTCTAATCATGTTCTGTGGAGATCTGTTGCTGTGTCTCTTAAGTCTCATATCTGGCAGTGGCTTTGGCTTTAAATCAGTTGTGAGCTTAATTGGCATGGTAATATAAACTCTTTGTTAAATATTTATTACATTACCTCACAAAATGCACATGCTAGACACAGAAGAGGCATGTTTCTGGCCTTATTGCGTGACAAATCTAAAGTGACAGCTGAAAGGTAGCAAGCAAGGAATTATAAAGAACAAAGTAATTAGGTGTAGCTGTTTCATCAGTTTAATTTTTCTAAATTAGGTGGCTTTTTGGTCCTTCAGTGCCATTAATGTTTAATTCTGTGGTGCCTGTATATATTCATCAGACATTCCCATTCTCAAAAATTAATAGGTAAGGTACACAAATAAGCATGTAGAGCACTTGACTTATCTTTTCTCATGCCTGTGTTGGAAGGAGCAGGTTTTGTCAAGGGCATCGGCCTTATCGATCTTCTTGGAGAGCATTCTTGTTTTGGAGGTGTTCTGTGAAGGAAGGTGCAAAGGTGGCTGTAGAAGTAGCTAACAAATGCAGTTTCAAGAAAGCTATCACTGACGCTGAGGAAAAGGCAAAAGAGACCAGATGAAGGAAGGAAAGAAACACAGTTTCAGGTCTGGAGAATATCAAGCTTTGGGAGTGTGGTTTTTTGTATGTGTATGCACACATGTGAGGAACTGTTATATGATGTAAGAAGTTGTTAAAAATGTGGTTTACACAGTGTTCTGTTCCTTTAAGCATTTACTAGCAAAATGACATTTTTAGACAAGTTTGTGTAACTCTTAAAAATAACTGTGGAAAATAATGTTTGACTGCATTTATTCTGGTATGTAATCAGTGATATTAAACTAACATGAGTATTGCAAGTTTCTTGTATTTGCATTCAAAATGGGCACACAGGTACCAGCAGGAAAGGAAGGATGTTACAAAACAGAACGTTTTAAGGAAGAAAATTAACCCCTCCCCCTACAGTTTTGAAAGAGGCAATAGTATGTGGAGAACTGTGTAGAAGATGAGAGTAAAAGCCACTCTTGTAGTAAAGGCCCTGGAAAGGTATTTGAGCAATGTGGGTTCCAAAGCAAGGCATACTAATGCTGAAACTAATACAAAATACAATCGTTTTGGTCTGTACAAAACAACATCTAGACAGGTGGATTTCACCATGTAAGCCAGTCAGTTAGGAAGGGGGAAGCGATCTAAAACTTAAATTTGAAATAATGCTAGTTTTGTGTGATACCTCAAAAAAGAGAACATGTATGCATATATCCTGTTCCCCACTGAAATGGTAATGTGCTTTATCAAAGGTACCAATTGAAAATTTTGTAAATACAGTTATAAGCTAATGCTTTGGGGAAGTTCTGTGTTCTTTTCCTATGTATTAATTACTCTGTGCTAAACTCAAGACAAGCTAGTGTGTGGTAACAGTCAAACATGAAAATAGAATACCTCCGAAGCACTTTCTCTGAATATAAAACTCGATATTTCTCCTGGTCAATAAAAATAATTTGGTGCTGTAAATACTGCATAATTGAAGAAGACCCATTGCTATTTCAACAATCTGTTTCTTTCTCTTTAAGGATATGCTGTTTTTGACTGGCTCATGATAAAATATTTATTTAAAACCAGTAAGTCTGAGGAAATTGTTAGAAACAGGAGCCTAGAAGTTGATTTCTGTACCACTCATTCATTTAAATTAATCTAGCCAAGTTCCACAAAGTAGTGCAAGAGAAGCAAATTCTATTAATTGGGTCATAGCTGATATTTCTTTAGTTTTGGTCTTGTGCTGGAGCCAAAGACTTACAATTTTTTTTATTGATCTTTCACATTTGTGTGTTCTGTGTGTGTTGCTGCTATGTACCCTTCCTAAAGGCGGGTGTCCCCCCTTCTATTAGGAAGCAGGTGCTACAGAGTAATAGCTTCAGACAACAGAGGTACTTTGGAGTACTTAAATTAGGTGTGACTGTAATACAGCATAATTGTGCGATTAGGATAGCCATGACAGGGTTGGTTCTGTGATGTGTACTGCTGCAGGTATTTTGTGTCTGGGTATGTGTTTCAGGAACAGCAATTAACTCCAAAATTGGAAGTCTGGCAGGGGTTACTAATATGTGGCTTGCTACTTGGCCTAGAACATTGCAGGGAATTGGGGAAACGCTGTTTTGACGCCCTGATGAATCACCAATTTCTTTTGAGCCTTAATCTTTTCTAACGCTCGTTTACCATGGAGGGCTGGGCTATGCATATTCTGGATCCTGTCAGTCCAGCTCCTTAATGGGTAGTTGAATGATGTAATACAAAAGGAATCAGTCGTTCATAAGCTGAATGGATTGCCGCCTCTGCACTTCCAGCAGCTCTGTTGTTATTCGCATAAGGCTGTTGGCATGTAAGGAGCTGGTGTCCCCAAGAGTATATCCTACAGTAAAGGTTCATTCGGGATTGCTTTTATGGCCACCTAGAGTTCATGGATATCAAGTTCAGTGTACATGTATTTAAGGTGGTAGTAGTAGCTATATACGACTTCTAGTTTTGGGCTGTTGCACATATAGGTAGATGTCTGTAGGCATCTGTGTTTCTATCTGGCATGGTAGCTTACGATGAATTAGACCCAGAATGGCTTTATCTGAGGTACTCATTCCTGAAATGCCTGTATCACTTTCACTATTGAAAACAGCAAACACTGGCAACAGAGACTTTGGAAATTACACCTTCAGATGCTATCAGGAGTTCACGTGGGACTTGTTCAGGAATATGCTGAGTTTTGAGTGTAGTTGTAGAACATACAGTTATTTTATCTTAAGCTTGTGCTGGGCATTTTGCACATCAAAATATTGTATCACTTAATTTTGCTTTTAGATTTCCTGTGTTTTCTTGCACAAGTATCAGACCAGTATTTTCCCTTCGCTTAGATTAATTCCCCCTCAACTTCATACTGGCCCTTACCTGCGAGCTTCTGGAAATAAGCAACAATGATGAAAATTAATACTTTATTGATGATATTCATAAGGTAGACTTCCATCTGTCTAGGTAATGGATTCACAAACTTACTTGAAAAAAGTATAGATTTCTGTTATTCTATTAAAAGTGTTTCTCCATATTTCTCAGCAGACCTATTCTTCTGTAAACTATTTTCAAATATTTTATAATCACAGTATGTCAGTAATCTGACAGGGAATCTTGAGAAACAAAATATTAGTTAAATAGTAATTATGTCAAGGAAAATATATTTTAACTATCTGATAAATCTCATTTGTCAGAAACTTAATGAAATGCTTGAGAAGCTTTACAGTGAGGTCTCTTGGCAGCTTTATGGTTTTGGTTTTGGTCAGTGTTGGTATCCATAAGCATATTTTTACAGGTTGTGATGCTGTCACAGGTTGCCCCACAACAGAGTCTGACTCTGACTGTTGTTCAAACAAGGAACTGATGAATCAACAGGCCAATGTCCAAAGTAGCTTGCTTTTTCGTACCCTGGTGCTGAAGGTTTATGCTCAAATGTTTTGATGTATCCTACTGGTTTCTGATTCTTGTTCTAGGAATTTGAAAAATAGAGCAAAAGGGAAGAATGCATCAGGGCACGGTTGCTTTCAGTGCTGAGCTACCTGTATGTGCAGAATTGGCAGTCTTATCTCAGAGTTTTGTTCCCATTCAATGTTGTTGCTGCCTGACGGATAGGGACAGAAAATGGTCAACATGTTGCTGTTTAAAAAAGCAAGGCAAACAATTTGGGCAAAATATCGTTGCCTACATTGGCATGTCTCCAAGATCTTGGATTTGTGTCCCTGTTCCTGTTTAAAGCTTGTTGTCTAATTCTTTAATAGATGTCTAAAAGATTCATATTATAAAGAAGAGGGGGATCCTTTTTTATGAACCTGTTGCAGCTTAGTTTATAATCCATTTTGTTATGATTATATTTTTTTGTTTATTAATTCACATTGTGTATTTTAACTGCCTGGATTCAAGGAATCAGTGGAATTTTTAGGAGGATCTGTGCCCAGTTATTTTGACTTGCAAGGAAGAATTTTTGTCCTTAAATCCAAGCTCAAATATTGGAAGAGTCCATCCTTTAACAGTGAGTCAAAACCTGAATTACCAGTAGTTTTGATTACAGTGATACTCTAAAAAGGTGGGGTGCTTTATCTGTGAACAAATGTGCACCCAGTAAGGTGATAGTCTTTCATACAGTGTTTTTACAGTAAGCAAGAGTTGCTTCTGATTTTGGTGAAGCCTGTAATGGAGGATGGTGGCTTTTTTCAAAAGAGGAAGTAATACTAAAATGACTGAATTATTTGGGTTAAATTCTATTTTTGACAAAGAGGTTAATGAAATAATCATTGGCAAAAACATTAGTTTCCTTTTCTTATTACAAAACCTTAAAGTTAAATGATGCTTATTTAAGTAATTTAATTTCACTTTAGATTTGGTCCTGAACAAGTTTCAAAACTTAAGTTGACATACTTTAGGTAAATGACTGTCTTTCAAGTCATCTGAAAAAAACACCCAAACCCAGAAGCCTGAGGGGTAGTTCATCCTAGGCTATTTGTTTTGCAGAACAAATGTTTGTTAAAATACTCTTTGCATAGTCGAGGATTATTGTATACATTCATGTTGGAAGAAAACTTGTGGTACCCTTTCATTTATCACTGTAATTATCAACATCTTATTTGCTTCCCTATATGCCTCTCACCTGGACTTTATGTAGATGTAGACCCTTTCCTCCCTTACTTCCCTTAGACCTGTTCTGACCAAAGATCTAGGAGCACTGCAACAGCTGTCCCATCAGTCTGCATCAGATCTTTCTCAGAATTAGTTTTGCATGCATTTGAATTTGAGATCCTTGGTGTAAGATTTTTGCTTCCCTGAATTAGGTGTTTATTGTGTGGTCCAAGAGTGTAATGATAAAGAGATTAGCAAATCAGTTTTGAAGCTATGTGTGTGTCTTAAAGAATAATTCAAAGCACTAAAAATACTAAGTGTCCTGGAAGTTCCTAATACAGTTTTTAACCTTCTCTTGCTTAAGCACAGCACTGATTGCAGACTTGAAACGTGGAATCCAAATAGCAATATTCTAAGATAAGACCATTAAGACCTGTTAAAGAATGTCAGAATTCTAACCTCACCTTTGGAACTGCCCTAAATATTAACCTTATAGCTTCAAGGGATGCTTTTAGTCTTGTCTTTCATTATAAAATAATGCATCCTCTTCTGTCAACTCCTGAATTTTTCCGAAGAAGATAATGTCCATGAATTTCTACCCAGCAGGGCTAGATTAGTTATTTCCTTTACCTAGAGTCACAGGCAGCATCATGAGTGGGCATTGACCATTTTCTGGTTATCAGAGTAGTGAAGTGTGCAGAAAACTTAGCAATCGTATTGGTAAATCGGGAGGAGGAACACTCAGAAATCGAAACAAGGAAGTTCGATGTTCCCAGCATTGCTAAACTGACACTCTTCATGCACTACATTTAACTTGTTCCCTCTGAGTGCTAAAGCTGATGGTACTTGGTCATCTGTCATATTTTTGAAGACCTAGTGTTTCTTTGAAGAATTAGGAAAGGCCAAATAGACCATCACTTGCGGCATCTTAGCTTTAAAAATTTGAAGTAGCTAGTAGAACATTGTAGCACTTCGCAGTTGTTTTGTGAAATAAACATAACTTGTAAAATGACAGGTCCATTTCCTGTGAGACTGGTATGCTGAGATGCTGGTGAGTCTGTTAGCCAGTCAAAGTTCGGTATCTATTCTAGTTTATACTCCAAGTCAGGAATGAGTTTCAGTCTTAAAATGATAACTGTTTCTCATGATGAAAGTACAACATTTTCTCTAAACTTTACAGCTCTGTGTAAGCTTTTAGCATACTTAATTGTTGCTTCCTTCAGCAGTGGAATAGGAAGATGAATCTTTCTGACTTCCCTTCAGTAGATACTTTAAAGACAAGGAAACCCACAAAAAACCTTGGTTAAGTGAGAGCAAGCCAGCTATGTGGGGAGGGAGGGGAAACAGGGAAAATACATTATTATGCAAGATATTATACTTGCATAATAATTCCTCATGTGTGCATGAGTTCAGAGAAGATATAACAGAATGAGACAGACTTAGTAACTGGAGTGCCAAAGTAAACTCACCTGCTGGGAATAAGATGTGTGTCAAAATGAAGAACTGTGTTTTACAGGAGAAAATATGTGAAGTTTTTCATGTGGCTTTTTCTGATAGCCATGTTAATCATGCAGTGTCTTGATTGGCTATGGGAGGGAGTGGTATACTAAGATATGTGGAAATTTTTGAAAAGTTTCACTTTAAATCACAGTTTGTGAGTTTAAGTTACCATCTAGTGTTCTGAAAATGCCTATTTAAAAATAGTACCAAAATGAGCAGTATTTTGTAAAATCTGTAGTACAGGTATAAGCTCCTGCCCCATCCACTCCAGGGCAAGATTTAATTTTCTTTCCAATACAGCTTACTGCTTCTAGTTGATCGTGTCAATGTTAGATTAATGGTTGGACTAGATGATCTTCAAGGTCATTTCCAACCTAGACGATTCTGTGTCTTGGTCTTCTGCTTTCTGGACGTGCAGAGGTGTGTGCAATTGTTAACTCATGGAACTTCAGTGCGGACAAGCAACATGGATGATGATAGTTGATGATAAATTAGAGGAGGCTTTGCATTCGATGGTGCTAAACTTCAGAAACAGATTTTTGTGATGCTTTCCTAATGTTAGCATTAAGTGAAAAAAATTAATTTCTGCATCAGTGAACAGTATTTGCCATTAAATATTGGTATTACGTTAGAAGCCTGGAATAGTCTCCCAGCTAATTTGTAAGCATAAATTTATTAAGTTTGAGAAGCTTTGGCTTTCCAAGAAAATTTAGCCCATCAAAGATCACACCAAAGCATCTCAAGTTAATATTTGTGTAGTAGATAAACAATTTTAGCGGTTAAAATTATGTATATTAGTAAAAAGACCAACCTTTTTATTTATTTGCATTACCTCCTCTTTGAGTTGTATTTGCAGATCAGAATCCCGTTGCACTGGACACTGCAAGCGCAGACTGTTGCCTTGTAGCTTAGTTAAGGGTAACAGGTAAATGCAGGTCTATGGGAGCATTAGAAGAAATGAATGTGAGCAGTGGGTTAGTAAATATGATGCCTGTGCCCTGAAAACCTCATCAGTTTTTAAAATATATTAATTTTTTTAAAATCTTGGGGAAGGAGGGAGCTTCCATCACATTCTACAGTTTTTGTTAATGCATGTTAGGCATAAACATTTTGGCATATGTAGTCTCTATTACATAGCTTGGAAGCAGAGGCAGGTGTGAGATGCTGTGCAGAGTCTGGGGTCTGGAACTCCAGGCTTGTCCTTCTGTAGGTACGTGAAGCATTGTTGCCCTGTGTTCAGGCTTCATTGGTTTTCTGTTTTTTATAATGCAGAAGAGCAATAATTTGCATTGACCTGTTCTTTTCACACTTTGATTCAGTACAGGCATTCTGCTGGGATTTCTCTTGCGGGTATGTTACTGTCATCTTTTCTTTCTTTCCCTCCCTGCCCCCGCCTCTTTCTTTTGCAGTAGGAACTACCTGTGATGCTTTGTAGGCAAGAGTAATAGCAGCAGCAGTGTCATCATCTGGACTTGACAGCAAGTTTCACTCAGAACTGCAGTACTTGGTTTGCAATACTCAGCTGCTGGTGGTTTCCTAGAGAGCAGGAAGGAAGGATTAATGGCATCAGTTGTTTGACTTGGGTCTTCTCTCCTCTACTACTCTTCAGGTGGTCCCAGAAGTGTGTGCAAGCAACTACTGTGTAGTTCTCTGTTTAACTACTTGTAGAAAAGGGAATCGTTAAAATTTATTCCAATTCTGTTCTTGCTGGTGATGTTTTCTGTCCTGGAAAAAGAGATACCAGGGCTGGGAGGTAGGGAGGAGGTCAAATGCTCATGAACCGAACTGAGGGCAAGTGATGGAGTATTTTAGTGGAAAATCATCATACTTTGATGTACTTGCCTAATGTACTTGAGTGGCAAATTCTTGATCTCCTTCCTGAAAAAGATAAAAGACCTTTTTTCCTCTGGTGTGAGATCTTTTCTGCTTTTTGTAGGCCTTGGTAATGACTGTAGAATTTGTGATTCTATATTCAATGAGAAAACAGATTTTCAAGAGAGGATGGGGTTGTGGAGAATTATGGTCATAGATGCTTTATATTAAGGTGGCATCCCACCTTTTGTTTCGGAATTGTCATGGTTTAGCTGAGCTGCTAACAACTTTATGCCATTTGAGGGGTTGTTCAGACCATGTACAAATAGGAGAGTGAAGGGTTTATTTTAGTTAAGTTTGGTACTTTTTGAAATCATTATCTGATAAAAGAATATCTTATCTGACATGATAGTTATAATAGAAATTAAATATGCATCTTTATGGATAACCTTCAGGGTGTGTGCTGTTAGTCCATACAACTGAGGAAAACAAGCTTGTGGCTTTGTGATGGATGTGCTACATGAAGCAACCCCTGTTAATTAATGAGTTGGGTTTCTTAATGTTATGTGCTTCAGCCCGCAGTCAGAGTGCTGCTTCAGATTTGAAAACTGAGAACAAGCTGTAAGCAAACTGAAAACTGCTCATGACACAATCACACTTGTCTTCAAGGCACATGATACTCTTAAGGCACAAAAGTGGGTTATTCCTGTCTTGGTAGGCAGTCCTAGTATTCTTAAATGGTAAGATTTTTTTTTTAGGTTATATACTATTAAACATCTGGTGCATTGCATTACCGAGGAGGATATGATCCACAGGCTTATTGGTCCGTTTCTTGAGTGATGTTTGAATGCACATCAGATAGTACCTGCCTGTAAAACTTACCATCTTGGTGTGCAAAAGGACTGTGGAAATTCTGTGTGAGAGCTTTCAATGTAGTGAAGAGATTTCCTTTTATTTTAAGCATATGTATTTAAAATACAATGCATAAAAGGCTACAGATAATCAGGATTATTTATTGGTAGGGGTCATCCTGTTATCTTCTGTGTACTGTCAAGATATTTCTTCCTGTTGTTTGAGATTAGGTGAGTGAATGAGGCTGTAACTTTACCCTCTTCCCATTTTTCTTGCTCTTGACCGAGTTTTTCATATACATCTGTATAGAGTCCTTATCATTTACCACTATCGGGTTTCTTTCATATTTTATCACCTTTGTTTAGTAACTTATTGCTTGGTATCTCTTGGACAACAGTCTGAATTTCTAGACTTGCGGAGTAATCAGTTCTGCTGTGCACTTCCATCGCAGAGGTTTTCGTGTGTGTGTGTTAGAAAGCTCAGTAAATGGAGTTGGAAATTGCTTGTGAAGCATAGCACAGAAATGTTTCATAAATCTTTAAATAAGGAAATGCAGCACTCCCTTTAAATAGCAAGGTTTACTGTTTCTCTTGAAATCTCAGCCATTCTTAGAGGAGAGACAGTGTTTGAAGAGATAATTAATAGAATTGCAGAACAGTTTTGGAGGCTGTCAACCCTATAAAGGACAGAAGGGTTTTTAAAAAACTTGTGAAGTAGGTTCAGCAGCAGCTCTAAACTGTTTTAGCTGGTGTTTTCTGTTGCAGAATGTTGAAAACATCCAGGGTTAAGGGTGCACTTCTGACAGTACATTTCTTGCTAAAATTTGGTTGCCATGTGGGTTTTAAAATGCCTTGCACCTGCAAAGTGTCCAGTTGCAGGTTTGTCCCCGGTGCTTATGTCCATGTTCCTCTCCAAGAACCAAAAAGTTGCATTGTTCCGGGTGCTGCCTGGGGGGGTGCCTGGGCACAAGCAATTTTCTTGGCAGGAAGGAAAACTGAAACAAATCAGATCGTACTTTTCTTGGGTGTTTTGAAATCTAACTTTCCAGCCACTGTGACACATACACTGGATGCATGTACATTTTGAAACCTTCATCTGGCAGACTGTTAAATGTCTGGGTCACACTAAGCTCCAGAGGTGAAATTTTCAGCTTTTCCCCCAACTGTTTAGCTAATTAGCAGTTAAACAATTTCAGAGCCTTGTGATGATTTTTAAAATAGTAGTGTATTCAAAATTTAACTTCTGTAGACACATGCCGTGACTAAATATTTATGTCATGTCAGCTTTTTAATTGCTGTTGTGTAATACAGAGTTTACAACCGACGTAGGCACAATGATGATTGCAGAGATCGCCACCAACAGATGTGCTTTTTGGGGTGGTTAGATTTTTTCATTCGCAGCTATTTCGTCCACTGTGGTAATGTAACCGCTTCACAGTATATTTTCTTTTAAATAATGCCATCCTTTGAATGATAGAGCGCTTGGCACATCTGCTCCGTAAAGAAACTGATTTCCTGCTTTGAAAGGAAAGATGGAAACCCCTGAGTTCTGTCACAGGCTTTCTGTATTGGAATGATACAGCTTTGTAGGGTTATTCATCTACAGAATGGTAACACGTGCCCCATGCAGCAGGATGATAGTTCAACTCTTACATGAGCAGCTGAAATCTTTCTTTGAAAGTCTTCTAAAACAGCCATCTGATTAAAATTGCAAGCTCTAGTTTGTATCACTACTCATAACACTAAGTACTCAGGGAAACTTGCAGTCTTACAGGATTAGGATTTGTCAGTTTTTCTTGATGATGCTCTATAAGCTTAACTATCCCGTATCTGAGTTAGCAGCTTTACCTGGGCTAAGAACATGATTAACTCTTGACATATTACGTATGCCTTGGGTATTCAAAACACTTGTGAAACTAATAAAAGAAGATAAAGTTTCTTTAAACAGGAGTTAATGTATTAAATTAGTAATATACTTTTGGAAGAGGCATCTGTTATTTCTCATATCAACTATGTGATGTATTCAGCTGGTGCTAAAACTCTTTTCCTAGCTGAGGTCAGTGGTAGCTCTGATTACTTCTGCTGCGGTGTCTGATCCTCATGGATACAGAAGGGCATGAAAGATGGTGAGAAAGTATGTTATCTCTGGCAGTAGAAAGAGGGTTTCTGGCCTGCAACTGGAAGTTTGTTATGAGGCTTAAGTTAAGCAGTGCACCTCTGTTTTGAAAACATTTTAGGCTTTCTCATGTTACTGGAAGTGTATTTCTGTATTAGCCTTGTGAAAAGTTTATCTTAATCTGTGTTTAAAGTTTCTAAAATGTTTGCTAGGAAGAGTTCTGCACAAAGCCAAACTCAAATCTATTTTTGTTTGTGCTTGCTGGAAGAGCAATGAAAAGATCTTTTATTCTAGTGAGCTTTTTTGTTTTATGGTGTTGCTGTTTGCAGTATGAAAGTTAGTTGTCAGCACTTGCATTTGTAAATCTCTTTTTAAGGGCTGATTACTCTGGGCTGAAAGTTGGCAGGCAAGATCTCAGCCCTAGAGCATTGTTTGGGGTTTTGCATGTTTTTAAATAACAGATCTATCTGACTGGTTTGATTGAGAGAATGCATGCTGCTACTCATACTCTTGTAACTAGACAGCAAAAAAGACTGCGTAAAAGCACACTTTGAATATGAATTAGAAAAATTAGAGAACTACCAATGAAAGCAGGAAGATCAGAGGCTACACTTGAGGGAGGTTTGCAGGGGTTGATGGGGGCAGTAGTGGTTTTGTTGGCTATATAACAACTGAGTAGATGTCTCTTCCAAGCTGTTTGCAAGGTTGTGGTGTATGTGGATGCAGTGTGTGTATAAATATTTTCAGACAGTTGAACATTAACTCTGCCAGTACTATAAGATACCTTAACCTGAATTAAATGCAGTGTAAAGGTTAGCCTGATGTTGGCACCATAATAACACACATGTGTGGCTTTTGGCTGAGAGAGGTCTTAGCTCTGCTTGGTTTGACACCCAGACAAGCATGATCGTGTGGTTGTGTGCACTTGTTGTGTATAGTCATCCTGTGGACCATTGCAGGTTTGTATCTGGCATATTCTGAAATGATGGAATTCTTATAACAAGATGCATTTGCCAGTGAAGAACCATGTTATTCTTCAGAAGTCTTGTGCTCTTTTAACCCAAAACAAAATAACAAAACCCACAACTTTTTATTTGTGAAGGTGGTTGTGGATGTTGCAGAGGGAAACCAGTAGGCTGAAATATGTGCTCCCTGTGTTGCTCAGCCAGGTGGTCTCAGTCCTTCCTGGGAGTATTCTTGTAACTCTTCAGATCAGCCACTGCTGACAAGGACAGATCTGTACGAGTAAAGAGTTAACCGCCCCCATCATCCTTGGTCTAATCAGAAAACAAGTGTATTAAGGTGCTCTTCCCCTTCCTGTTGCAATTACTAATTTAGCAGGTTGAGCAGTGTGTTACAGTTTTGGGGACAGTAAAGTCCTCGTGGTTGAATGTTGTGCAGTTTCTAAAGAAACATGTTTTTACCTGTGTTTTAAACTTCTGGGGGGTGTCTTGCCTGCTTACAGACAAAGTTCAAACTGCTTTTGATAAACTTCAGTAAAATCCATTCAGTTTCTCTTGGATTGGGTAGTTCTGGAAATATGTATTTGCATGTCTGAAGAGTAACTTTGTTGTCATAATATATCTGAAGTTGTTGAACTTGACTAATTGCTCTGTGAGTGGCAACCCAGAAGAAAATACAAAGATCTACTATACACATTTACAGGGTTGAATCATGTATAATACTACAAAATCATAGTTGTATACTTCTAAATGAACTCCTAAATGTGGGCTGTTCTGTAGGCTATGACTAGACATACTTTGTGGAAGACATGATTTTTTTGTGAATCTGCTTGCTATAGACTGGAAATATTATTTAAAAGCTTATTTAAGAGATTGTGTGCTTCTGAAGGTTTTTCTTGTGTCTTGTTTTAATAATTTGAATGAAAAAAAGATTGCAGTCTACTTGTGACAGCTCAATGTTCTGCTGTAAGTATTGTTACCTCTATCTCAAATGGGTCAGCCGACTTGTATTTTTCACTTGAATGTTTGTTGCAGCAGCATGTATTTATGCGGAGATAGGGTTTACCAATCAGCAATTCAGAGTATCTTTTAAAATGATGGGCAAGTTAACTCTTCAATGGGATGATAATTATTATTGCTGCATTAAAATGCCACATTTAACTTGCCAATTTGACTATTAAACTAGCATCAAAAGAGGATAACTGTCTTCCAAACTACCAATCCTGATCTATAGTTGCTAGTACTACAGGATATTGATTGTGGTTCCTGTAAATAAGCTTGTGTATGTAGATATGTATCAATACTAATGAAAAACATGCTAAAACACATCCTGTGAAGAGCCTTTAACGTTTTGTGGTTTTTATTGTTTCTCTCCCTGAAGTAACACTGCTTTTTTCACAAACACTGTATTCTCCAACATGATAGTCTTGGAAGCCTGCAGTCATACAAGTTTTATGCTTTAGGGGACTAGTAGGTGGCAACTCTGCGGCAGAAAAGTTGATAGCACTGACTTTCCAGAACAGCCCTGCACATGAAGTCACAGCAGATGGGATTTTGCAGCAGAGCACTTGATGTCCTGGGGACTTATAGAAGTATGACATACTAAATGAAGAAAATGACAAAGGAAACTCCTGCATTTGGGGTCTTTCTGTAAGGCTTACCCATTTGCAGAAGGGCAAGAGCTGATCATTGTTAAAAGCATGGGACTTAGAAAGCAGGTTGAATATCCTCTTTAAACAGATTATAATGGTATCTCAATTGCTTTGAGAACCATTTTGATACTTAATGATCAAAATACAATTTAAATATATGGGTATATCTCTGTAACTAATAAGAATACGATTATTAGAGTAATCCAAGCAGAGTTACCTAGAGTTTCAATCTAGACCTAGCCTTTGATAAGCTTTTTGTGTAATCTCATCTAAAGGACTTCTGAAAAAGCAGTAGAATGATGTGCTGCTCTGCTGGTGGCTTGCCCAAGAAATTTGAAGTTGCAATGTCCACATTAGTTGTGTTACCTATCAGGTTGGCTAACAACTTGTCCACCCTCAGCCAAAATTAATGATTTAAGTGAATATTTTGTGCTTGATGGCCAATCAGCAAATGCTTTAAAGGACATGTGTGTGCTGGAACTTTACTCTTGCTTGTTAGACTCACATGATTTTATCTGTATTTCCTTCCAAATCCATAGATTTGCAAAGTACTGGTGCTAACACTATACACCAGAGGATGGAAGAGATTGCAGCATGACTGGGGACAGGCTGATCCTAGAAGGGAATGGGAATGTGTGAGATAAGCAGGCGACATAGGGATGCAAAGAAGTACCTCAGCATTGATACAGGGATCAAAATGCCGAGTAGATAGCATCATTGCTGACTGAAACACATTTGTCTTTCTGTAAAGTATACTTTACCTTGTGAATCTGAACTAATGTGTATGCTTAAGGTTAGTATGAACAGCAGTGGAGATTACATACAGCGAACGTGAACTGTGTAAGAAGTCTTGTGCTCTTTTAAGAAAAATATTAATCCAAATTTTTAAAAGGCTAAAACCAGTTTCTTTAAAGAATATTAGCAGAAGTGTTCTCCAAGAAGCTTAGATCCTTCTGCAGTGTTACTGTGCATACAGCTTCCCATGTGTGGGTTTGAGCAACACAGACTGTAGCTATTTAGTACTTGCTTTTAAAAAACTACTTTCATGTTGAGGATGATTTTTGGTTGTTTTGTAAAATACAAACATCATGAATGAACTCCAGACTTTCTACCATGTGGACTCTGTGTATGTTCATGCGTGTATAACACTGTGAGGGGCAGTATAATTTTTTATTTCTTTTTTTTGGGTGTGGTGTTTGTCTGTCACTTCTCCCTTAAATAGTTTCTATTCCAAGATGAGAGGCAGGGTGTTAGGGGAAAAACTTCTGGAAATACAGTGCATGTGTTTCTTTCAAAAACATGTTTGTCATGCTGACTTTACATCAGTAGCATGAAGTGATAAGCAACTGTTCATCTAAGCTGAGTATTTCGTCCTGTCAGGGATGTCAGTATATTTGTTTCTTCAACTGTGTGTGCAAAATATCTTCTGCATAATCCCACAGACACTTGAATCAGCTCATAGGTGAGTGTAGTAATTTTCCTTGACAGTTTTGGAATGTATTCAGTCAGTTGTATAAAAGGGTTTTTCTTATGTCCATTTCAAAATACAGTGTGGAGGAGATTCCATGGGAGGCCATAATGCCATAGTCTGAAAGAAACACTTTTTAACCAGTCTTTTGGAGTCAAGATACCCTAAAAGGAGCTTATGCTGCTGAAGAACAGATTCATACTGGTACTTTCCATGTGCTGCAAATCTTTACTTTCTTATTTGAAAAAGATTGTAGAGAATCTCACCCTGATGTTTTGGTGTCACCAGCTTGAAGGCAATAAATTTTGCATGTTGTTACAGATGGAATACTGGAATTTATGGGTGAATAACTCAAAAAGCATTATTACCATATTGTCAAAAAGCATAGTCCTTTTAGAAAAGAAAAATTTTAAAATGATGCTGACTTTTACATCCCATATTTACTTTGAGACTTCATGCTTTAAATGAGCTTGTCCTGGTTTTTTTTAAAGACCAGGTGTTTTTCAAAACAGCATTCAATAGTAGCCTCAAATTTCAAAGCAAAGACGCTGTCAGACTTTCAACTCTGCTCAGTTTTCTACTTGTCTAATCAAATAAAATAATATTTTAGGATGATGGCACAGAACAACTTGTTGAGCATAACTAATCTAGCAGAACTGTTGTAACATGCCGCTTAAAATTTGCGGATTCAGTGACTGTCAGAGTAGTTGTAGAAGACAAGGTTTGGTTTGTGACTAAATGCTTCTTAATAAGTTAAGTCTACTAGGTGATAGGAAGAAGTCCAGTCCGAATAATTAAGGTGAGAATCAAGTGAAACTTTGCCAGTGGTGTTTCCCTGCCTGGTACAGTGGCAAGTGTTCATCTGCACTCCTGAGGCAACCAGCGACTGGGAGCTGAGTGTATCTCCAAGATCACTTTTTATCCTCGGCTTCTGCCATAACGTTTTCTCTGAACGGATAATCCTGACTGTGCTGTGGAATTTCTTTGGACCTTTAGTCTGAATCAGCATGGCATGTCTGGAATAGCTGTGGATTCTCAGGAGTTCTAACAACCACTTACAGAATCTTTTGTCTTCCTATTTCCGCAGCTTACAAAGGTGACCAGCAAAGTTCTCTCTGAGCAGCCAAAAAGCAGACAGCTCATGACTTCTGATCAGGACACTAAAGTTGTGGCTGAACCGCAGGTGCAGCAAGTACAAGAAGTTAAAGACGGTTCTCATCTAGTAAGTATTGTAATTACGTATTCCCCTGGTATGTGTTGCATGAAACAGGGGTTTTTTTTTGATGTCTTAATCAAAATTGAATGTCACAACATTTTAGAAGACAGTTGGCTGATAGCATTGCAATATAAAATGCTAGAACAGATTTGTTGAAGGTGGCTAATTCTCCGTACCTAGTAGGAGCCTCAACTTAACTTCTCTTCAGTCGTACAGGGAATTTAAATAAACTGCAAGTTACAACAGTTTGTACTCGCTCATTTAAGGGTACAGGGCTTTTTTGGCTATTCAGGAATGGTGTTACCAATCTCAACTTAGGTTCTAGCTTACACATTAACATGTGATGAAAGTGCAGGAAAGGCACTTGGCATGTGTCTGTAATTAGAAAAAGCAGAAACCCATACAAATAGGAAATTGCATTCTGTAACAGGAATTTTGCTCAGTCAGTTCTGCCAAATGGCACGTGCTGCTGCTTCTGTGCTATTCTGCTGGATCCAGTAAGTTGCTTTATGGGATGCTTTTGGCAGATTACACAGCAGATAGTGCTGTGTGAATATGTTGCAGTAAATGTTACACACATCTTCAAAAGGATTGAATACTTGATTTGTGTGTAAGCTCTACTAATAACGTATTTTCATCTTTGATCGTTAACTGTATATTGGGAAGAATGTTTCCTCTTGGGACATCTTGAAGGGTTTGCTTTCAGTGTATGTTCTGCTGGGTACTTGGCCTGTGCTGTACTAAGCAGCAGATGCTTGCTGTTTCAACTTAACCTTGCAGCAAGCAGTAAGGAGCATTTTGAAAAATGCTCTAAACTTGTGCTTTTCTTTGCTAAGCAAGCTGGTGGGGTTTTTCTGTTGTTCCCCCCCTCCCCCCTTTTTTTTTATTCTGGGTTCTCTTCTGTTTTACCTCTCTCAGATGGTGAATTTTGTCTATTTGACAGTAGAGGAAAAAGTTGAACCTGCTTTTGTGCCATATTTTTGAAAGTTGAACTTTTGTGATTCTTTTTTTTTTCCTGTACTCAAGGCATTAATTCCAAGAAACCAGTGTGTTAGCTTAAGTGGCTCTTGCAAATTTGCTTCAAAAGCTTGGAACTGTCAGTACACTTTCAGCAGGTGCATTAGTATTAATTTGATTAGCCTTCACATTGATGGTAGTTCTTTTAATTTGATGTACTAGAATTTTTATAAAGCTATCTGAACTTGGATCTAATTTCTGTTCTTTCATACTTATTTGGAGAAAGGGAGTAACGGTTTCTTTCAGTTTCAGAAAATGTGTCTGCTTTTTTCCTTAGAAGAGACTAATGTCAATTTGGATATCTTGGAGTGTATCCATAGTGCTATAATGGTGCATTTCAAATAACTAATTCTTTTGAGATTAAAGCTTTTCCTTTGAATATTTTACTCCATAAACATGAGACCTGTAGCTTATTAAGCTTTTTTAAGTTATACCAGTATCATACTCCTATGTGCACAGCATCAGAAGGTTATTTTGTTGTATGAGAATCATTGCCAGTATATGCTGTTAAAAGTGTTTTTAGGATGGTCCCTTCCATAATGGCATTCTTGCATGAGTATATTTTGTCAGTGCTTCAGGACTTCACATGCAAGTTTTTGGCAACAAGGCTATAGTTCGAGGAAAACATCATGGAGTACAGGAAGACGTTGGCAAACTAAAATCATTAAGACACTTTCAACTTTCCAGAAATGTAATAGAATGAAGAAAAACTTCTGACTTGATTGCATTTAGCCAGGACATGCTTCATGTTAACTGAAAATCACCTGCTGTTTCTTGTATGGTGTAGTTATTTTGAGATCAGAGGGCTAGACTGCATAAACGTATAGATTCACATCTGTGGTGATCCCTGCTTCAGTGTGTATTTGATATGGGGTCATACTGCCATGCTATTTATTGAGATTTCTATTGAGTCTTTTTTTATAGACTTAAAAGAAATCTGCTGAATTACACTACCTAGCTATTCTGGCTATGGTTTTATACTAGGATCTGGTGATACCTAGTCTGAGTGCTTTTGTGACAGTTCGGAGGAAAGTTGTAGAATTTCTACTGGAAATTTTGATATGCCTCTGTAGACCCTGGGAAAATGACTCCCTATATGCTAGCCTTAATTCTGAAGTGATTATATAAAGTATTTTTGTTACACCTTTAAATATTATCAGTAAATAAAGTTTCCTAATTATGACTTTAGTCAGTCTGTTTTCTTTGGCAGGAACAAAACTTAACATGTGTTCTGCTATTAGTAATGTTGAACAGATAGTCAATAGTGACTGAATTAGTGGAAGTTTTGATGCGATGGAACCCTTCAGAAATCACTTTCCAGTGTTGTTTATTAATGATACAGAGGTCACTTGTTTGCTAACAGTTGTGGTAAGGGAGGCAAAGTAATTTCTTCTGCCTTGAAGTAGCTATAAAAGTATATGCTATTTAATGCCTCCTGTAGATTGATCACAAGCCTAGTATGGTTCACTTCCAACAACAGTTCCTCTTGAGTTTGGCTGATTTTAGTAGTATTAAACAGCAGAATTTCAGTAGTTTTGCATGCAAGTTGATTGAAGGAAGCTGGCAGCTTGAGGACCCTTGTAAATTTCTTGTTAATAGTAGCTTATACTTACAAGTTGGAGGTAGATAATTTAGAGGATGCTAGCATAATCTTAGCTTTGATAACTTTGGGAGTTAAATGTGCTGGTATTTCTGGCTTTTTTTAACCTAGAGGCAGGCTTTGTCACTTCAGGTGACAACTGTCATTGGATTTTTTTTTTGTATCCCGATTGACAGTTATTCTTTCTGAGAAGGCACTTATCAGACTGGACCCAGGGAAGTCAGAGTTTAAGAAAGGTTTCACTACTTTTTGACTCACTTCTGTTTCCTTTTTGATCAATAACACTTTGCTGCTAGAAATACGAGGTTACTCTGAGGGAGCAGGCCAAGACCCAGATCCCATGGTGGAGGTAGTTTATATGACCTGTTGCTGCCAGACAAGACATAAGTAACATTTAGTGCTAAAGGTATGGTCTTTTTCCTTGTTCATTGGTCCTAAACTCTTCCCCTGCTGTGCCTGCATTTGAGTATGTGGCCTCTCAGAGCACCTTCTAAGGACCAAAAAATTTTCTTTCTTTGGCTGAATTGACCTGATCTAGAAATTTGAAATTAACTTTAGAAGAGATTTGTCTCATCAGGTGGCAACAGGTTCTGCACATGATGGTATATTCCAGTGGAGGATGTTACCATGGGGCCGTTTAAACTTAGTGTCTGATTGTGATATGAATGTTACCCATTCTCTCCCTAGTTGAATAGTTAGGTGAAATGAAAATGAAAAATAGGTGCTGTCATGGGCTTCTATTAATGGGAATTCAAACTGAAGTGGTGTGCTGGTTTTTGTCAATGCTTATAGGTACTGTAAATACAAGTTCAATCATATTCTTGGTTCTGAGCACAAGAAAAATAGCTAGCAAGTCAGAAAACTTAAGATGGGACTTAATTGTACTTCCTAAAATGCTTTTGCATAGGAGGTAATATGGAAGGATGTCTTGGGCTCAGAGCTGCTAGGTTAGGTTGTTCAAAAATCCTCTTGCAACCTATTCAAGAATAAGCCTCTAAAAAGAGTGAGGAAATTTGATTTACTAGTTTAATATAGGATCCTGTGTAACAGTTTAGTGGAAATTCAGTATAGCATATAATCCTCAGATCATTTGACAGTATTGCATACAGTATGTGCCAATTAAGAGTTAAGTAGCAGTTTGTATAACATGTAGGTGATATTTAATAATTCAAGAGGTCATGAATGGCTTTAAAAGAAAGATGGGAGGATTAGACCTTAAGCTGAACATGTACAGTATCAGCATCATGAAGGATCAATACTGCAAAGCGTTCATTCTTTCTGTCACATTATTGCACATTTAGACCATTAGAGAAGTGCTGAATAGTTCTGCACCTCTAGATGACTTCTAATGCTAATGTTTGATTGCTTTAATGTGTAAAATGTGCATTTAAACTCTTAACAGTCCATTTAACCTTGATGTATTGGAGGGAAAGTTAAGCTTTCTGACCAGCTGTTTCTAAAAATCTGCAGTAGTGATGTGATGTCTGTTGTGATGCTGCTCTTTTTTCCCCGAACTGGTGGTGGGTATGACATCAGGTATGGCCTGAGAGTGCAGGATAATCACTGTTTCTTCAAGACTAGATATGGCTGCATGACTTCATTGTAGAAAAAGGATAAATGAAGTTGGGTATCAGAAGGTTGTAAGGACTGTTTTAACTTGTGCTATTGTAACTTTAAAGCTAGACTTTAAGGTCTTTAAGACTGTATATGAGAAGGAGTAGGTACATGTAGAAATGAAAGTAGATGAGTAGGTGTGTTCCTGTTAATAAGCATGTTGACTTCTTGCCTTCTGTGTAGGTGTGTATGGGACATAGGACTAAAATACTTATTAAAAAATATAATTGTTCAGGTTATGAAAGTGCTGCTTCAGAGCAGTTTTGTTTCATGGAGAGGGAAAACCTGCTTAGGCTTTGAGTAGATGAGAAATATACCAGAGCCAAGATATGTATGTATAAAGGAAAAAATCCAAAATAAACAAAAGCTACTCCCCCCAGCTGAGCTGGGCTCTGAAGTGGCAGAACACAAGTTCTGTTAAAATGCTTTTTGAGTCAGGTGGCAGTGTTTAGCTTAGCCAGAAGGTTTTTAAGACTTACTGAGTCTTAGAAGTTAAACAACCAACCTCAGGTGATGTAGCATAACATGTATGGCATTTTCTGCTTAAATTCTTCTTGCTGTCTTTTTTAATGGTGATCCCACAGTAAATAGTATTGAGAAATGTGGCTTAAAGGATGTACACTATAGGTGCTTAAAAATAGAAATTATCCCTGGAACTCTTAGATAAAACCAAAGGAACAAGTACAAAATGTGCCTTTGCACATAGGGAGAAGGGTATGGGAAAACTGGAAGAAGTTTCTGCTTGCTTGAACTGCTTCACCCATTTTCTCCCCGTTAGTTGATAGCAGGAGTGCTTGTTAAGGGACTGGAAAAGTGGACTTTGCCCAGGTCCATCTCTTAAAGGCACTTCGTTCCTCTCTAGAAAGCACGTAGTTAGTAATGGTTAAATCACAGAGGGGAAAAAAATCTTGCTGTTTGTTTACCTGACAGGGGAGTTTTCTGAATAGTTGTAAACTTTGCAGATATTACTGTGACTTTATACTGACATTAAAAACAGTTGAACTGTTTGCTCATGGCATTTCTTCAGAAAAAAATATTATAAGTAACTCCCTCTCCCTTTCCCTGTACTTGGTTCCAGGGAATACTAGAGAGTGGAGGGACTTGGCATAGTTTTAAGTCTGGATCCAAGCATGTTGAATAACTTTGTCTGACAGGAGAATTAAAAAAAATGCAGCAGATGGCAGCAATGATGCACCAGACTTCCTGTCCTTAAGAACAATCTATCTGCAGGCATTTTGAGGCTTCGTGTATTGGATAAGCTGGGGGGGGGGGGGGGGGGGGGCAGGGTAGTCTTCTTTTCTTACTTTGCAATTTCAAAGCAGACTTGCTGAGGAGGGGATGTATTCTGTAGCCAGTTCAGCAATCTTTTTTTATGGTCAGAGGATTAGTGGTGAATAGGAGGTTTCCCCTGAAAGTTAGCCAGTATGGTTCTTTCACGTATACAAATCTTAGTCTGCCTGTGGCATTTAAATTTATATGGCATTTAAATATATGGTAACCTGTGTTTAAGAATCTAAAGCACATTATTTTTTTTGTGATTCATTTGTCCTATGAGTAGAATACTTGCCTGGGGAGAAGAAGCTACATTGCCAGCTCTATTACAGCTTTGCACCTTTTTATGTTACACAGTATTTATAAAGAGAAGTAGGATAAGAAGTGACTCAAAATAAATATTCAAGTACCTTGGAAAAGCTTCAGAGAAGAGAATAGAAGCATTTCACACTATAAAAGATTCACCTCTAGTCTGTTTTATGCTGGTAAATGTGAACTCTACTACTGTTACTACAGGAGTGCTTCATAGTAACTGTGGGGCAGACTAAAGTGAAACATCTGAATTTCTAGAGCGGTTTGGCACTGCTCAGTACTACCTTGTACTTGCAAGTTATTATTGTAAGACTGCGAGCAGTTTGGGATACCAATGGCTTTTTTATATTCTCCCTGATTTTAATTTTCAGTGCAGCATCATTTTTTTCTCATTTTTCAGGTGACAACAGGAAACAGAAAAATGCTTGTGTCTTTTTTGGTTCATGACTAAACAGATGTGAACTTAGTTTACCAACTAGATATGAATGCGTAAAATAGGAACTGATGCTTAATTTCTATGTTGATAGTAGTAGATTTTCTGTCAGAAGTAAAGTAAGTGAAGAAGACTGAAAGGAAAAAGTGACTGTGGGCTTCTCTGATAAAGATGAATTTTTTTTTTCTTGGAACTTTGGGAACAAAGCAGGAATCTTTCAGTGTGGCAGTGATGGGAACCATATAGAAAACATAGATAAGACTGAATCATGTCTTCTGCCTTACGCACACTTGCCATGACAGCAGCTGTAAAATAAGTCACAATGACAAGCATGCAAAAAAGATGTAATGATACTGGAATATTAGAGCATGGATCTCTTAAGCAGCTTTTACTCTACAAGTATAGTTTACAGTAGAAATTAAAGTAACTCTCTTATTAGTTAAAGACAACTGCCTTAGCCTTAGTACCCCTGTATACTGCTATATGAATACAGTGAAGGCAAGTTGCCAGTCTAACTTAAAACTCTAGTTCAAGTACTAGAGTTAAACTTGCCATAAGGTGCACAACCAATTGAAAAATAGCACTCAGTTCACTCCGCAGCTGAAAGAACATTTGAGATAGAGTTTCATAGTTTGTCTTGTCTGTCTTCTGTGTTTTCAGTATCTTCTATGTAATGGTGTAGAGTGGTGCTGTAGTGGTACATTCTGCAAGCTCTCTGAATGAGGGGGTCCAAATTTGAAAGAATGGGTTATAGAGGAGGTCTGAGTGATGTATAGTTATGTAAAGGCAAGTAAGAACAACTCTGTTTAGAGCTGAGAAGTTGTAGGGTACTTTCAGCTTTTATTGGGTTTTTATTTCTGAAGAAACAGAACCACTTTCTTAGCAAGTAAGGGGACTTAACAGTAGTGGAAGTCTTCTAAGATGTATTTACATGTGTATAAACATGTTCTAGCTGTCATAAGATCAGAAAGAAAGAAAACTTATACTGGGGGCAGACTTTTGGAAGAACTAGCTTTTAGTCAAACTACCTTTTAAATCAGTCTGAGGGTTTTTGTAAAAGAATACAGAATTTTTTTTGGAGGTTAAGTATAATTAATCCTGCCACAGTACCATGGCTAGATGATCTTGAGGCCCCTTCCAGTGCTGTAAGTCACTGAGGGATTATGTATTCTTTTTTTATGCAGATAACAAATTAAAAAAAAGGCTTGGAACAGAGTTAGCTTCTGATAATGTACAATGACTGTTTAATGGAATACATGAGGTCTTATCTATCTTTAGCCTGTTTCTCCTAAAGAAGTAATCTTGGTGTAGGTTCAGCTCTGGTGGAAAGGAGGAGGAGAAGAAAGTGGTCCAAAATGTGTTTGATCTAGTAGCTTTCACTAGTTTAGTCTTCAAATCAGATTTAAATGTGTGAAGCCAGAATGCATTTATCCTTGTATGGAAAGCAGGAGATGTACTAAATATGAAGGCAAGCACTTCTTTGGCACACATGGAAATTGTGAAAGATGTCGTTTAAATATTTTGATTATTTGGATGAAGGAAACTCTTCAGGAAATGAAACAATGGAAGTTCATAAGACTTGGTAATACTTGTAAACAGACTATAATCTCATTAGGAGAATTATTTGGCTTGAATATTACAGTGCATATGATGAAATCCTAAAACATTGCTCAGCAACTGGGATTTGGACTTTGAGTGGCAATGACATATGAACCCCTGCATGGTTTTAAAGTGTGCTATTTTTGGCAGCTGGGTGTTGGCTTGTCTCTCAGTAGCAGTAGAAAGTTAGTGCATGGAGGAAGGTGGTTTGCAATGAGAAGACTCCTCTGACACTACTTGTTAAACATGGGCTGCTGCTTCAGTAAAGAATTGAGTAACAGCACGAATGAGGAGAAAACTGGCTTGTTACAAAAATCTGTGGAAGAGGAAGCACAAGAGTCAAGGATAAGTAAAACTTTATATTCAATTTTAGGAACTGTGGAAAGTCAGGATCTGCATACAGTGGGAAGGACGGTTAATGGGGCAGCTGTGATAGTCGGCATTGAACGCGTTCATAGAGATGATTGCGCAGCGTCGAATTCTGAATCTGGGTTTTGGGATAAAAAAGCAAAATATCCATCATACAAAAGCATGGAGAATATTCCCTGTGAGAGCTCTAGGAGACCATATGACAGACCTTTTAGCTTCTTTAATTCCTTTAGTCACCTCCTGAATGTCCCTGGTGCATATGGAAATCTGCAGAAAAGTGAAGAAAAGAAAGATAGGGTTATTAAAGAAAGAGCACCTAAAAAATCTAATAGTAATGGTCAGCACATTAACAATATAGAAAATATTAATAGTAATATTAATAATGAAAATGTAGCTGCAGAAGAACATTGCTTGTTTGATCATATTTCTACTTCACATGTACCAGATGTCGTAGGCAATGGCTTACTGGGTGAAATTTCCTTAAATAGAAATTTTCTGGAGGATTGTGCAGTTATGTGTGACCATTCAAGGCAGAATGAAACAACAGTGAACCTTGAAGACAGCAAGAGTGACAGCCTACAAAAGCTTTCAAGTTCATATAGAGAGATGTCCCCAACATTTTGCTATCTTGATGTAGACAACAGACAAAGTATAAAAGATAGGGAATTTTACAGTATTTGTGTTGTAGATGCTGAAGATCTGAAAGGTGATGAAGAGGTGCCAGCTACTGTGCATGAAGAGACTGCAGCAGTCACAGATAACTCAGCTGTTACTGATGAAGGAATGTGCAGCATGGCACGACCTCTAGACACTGGGGAGGAATTTCCAATGCAGCAATCGGCACAAGTGGGAGCTAAGTTTAATTCACAGAAAGAACTGTTTGAGTATAAAAAAGAGGATAGGGCAAACATGCAGAAAAAGGAGACAAAGGAGTATTGTAGCACAGACATCCAATCTTCTTATGATAACTTGCTGGCTAACAGGTGTCAGGTGCATAGGTTAAACACTGACAATATGGTAACAGATGGCTTAAGAGTGAAAATATATGATGATGTTGTCCCTGAGAATAAACAAGTGGAGCTATATACCATAGGTAATGCTGTCAGTTGGAATGAATCACTTCACAGAGCTTATGATCATGTAAAATTTGCAGATGCTGCTGAAGAGGATCCATACAACCCTAATTCAGAAAATGTAGAACACAGTGATAGTATTTCCAGTGCATTGTTAAACACTGGAGTATGTAATTCAGGAAAAATTGAGGAAAGTCATGATTCTGAGATTGTACCATTTGGTTTAAGTAGGCATCCTTCAAGTGTTGTAATGGAAACAAATACTGAACAGGTGGCAGAGAAGGTGAGGGGTAACTTTAAATTATCAGTAGAGTTACACGAGATGGACAATGGTTCTTTTTTGGTGAGTCAACATGTAGAAAAACTTGCTGAAGACTACTTCCGAAAGCCAGAAAGTGAAGTAAACTCAAATGTGGAAGAGAGAACATTTCAAAGAAGGTGTGGTGAGAGCCGAAAGCTTGCATCTGACTCTAGTGAACATTACAGTGTTTTGGAAGAATTCTTGAAAGATAATGAGAAATGCACAGGTACAGTTTTGCATAGCGGTGAAGCTTTGAATATGACTGAAATAAAGGAAGACTTAGAAGAAAGTCCTGATTTCCCAACTAAAATTAAGGGTTGCACTACAAACAAGGCATCAACTGAAGGTGCAAACCATAGCGGCATGGAGGAAGATGTCTGTCTGAGTATCATTGAGCTAAAAGGTAGCATGCTTGAGCAAGCTGGTAGCTTGAGCAGAACTTGTTCATGGGTAAGTGATGGCACTTCGACAGCTCATGAACTACATAACACAAGTGCAGATGAAATGGTCCTAAAGGGAAACAGCCTAGAATCTCAGATTTCACAAGAGTCACCAGGGAATAAAGGTAAAGTAAGTAAATATTCAAAATCACATAACAAAAACAGTGTCTCTTCTGTGTCTCTGGAACACAAGGATATGAATAAAGTGGACATGAACTGTAGACAGGATGAGCGACAGGATGTATGTTCCTTCCATGCAGTGGAAAATCAATGGAATGTGGGGACTGAGTCAGCCAAAATAGCTGGGGATGTAGTAGAATCTGTAAAACAGACAAAATTTGAAGTTCACCTAAATGAGACAATTGATAACAAGGCAGAAAATGTAGAACAGAATTTGGGTGCTAACATTGATAGTGATAAAAACATCTTAAATTGCAATAAAGGCTTGACTCACGATCAGAATACTTACTGTAACTCCACTGTACCTGTAGCTTTGGACAGCTGTATATACAAGCATGTAAAATTGATAGATGACACTAAAAATCTGGAAGATGCCAGTAATCTCTTCCATAAAGCCCCTAATTGTTTACCTTCATTGTGTCAAAATTCATATTCTCATGTGCATGATAAACCAGTGGAAGAGTTTGAGTTATGTCACTGTGCCAGTCCAGAGCCAGAGGTCAGGAACACCCACATTTCTGTTAGGCCTTATCCTGAAGTAGGATCTGAAACTCATGAAAAAAGTGTGTGTGATGTAAATGAATGCGAAGTAAAACAGTGTGTCAGCATCCACTCAGGGGAGAACCTCATTGGTTTTAATATGTCAACTGGGAATCTAGAAGCTTTTACCATGGGGAATTTAAAGCAGTTAGAAGTCAAAACTACTGAACTGAAAAACATCAGTTATATATTAAATACTCAAACGAAAGACTTGACCACAAGTTGGGAACATATGCAGTCAGATCACAAGATTTTCTCAAACAAAGAGCTTGGAGTTTTTGTTGACCCAAAGCAGGTAGACAAATATGCTGCTACTCCTTCCTACGAAATACACAGTGCCACATCTAGTACCGCAGGATTTCAGCAAAGCAGTGAGCAGTGTGTATTAGATGTGATGGAAGACATATCAAGTGACCAAGAGCGCTCCTATGAACTGGACAGACAAAATCCCCAAGTTGAAATATGGTCACACTTCATCAATCTTCAGATTGGCAATGCTGATGGGACAAATCAGCTATTTTCTGACACGGTTACTGCTGGTAATGGTGAATATCTGATGAGCTTTTTATGGAATAATACCATTTCTAACAATGCTGTGAAGAATGACAGACTGCATATAGTTAGTGAAAACTTCCAGAAGGAACCTGAAGATTTAACAGGTGCTTCATATGCAGTGGGAAAATACCCGTATCAGCTGCTAGCACCAGAAAATGTTGATACTTGGGGATGGCAAGATAAAGATGAATTTGTAAGTATTCTGCAGAAGTGATTTGATGTTAAAGCTTAAAGCTGGAGCTAGGAATTGGAATAAGCCAAGTCAAACTGTGGTTTCATTAGATAATTAAATACAGTATATATTATTTTATCCTGAAGCTGACCACTCTCTTTCCTTTGCAAAACTGAATGCTATACAGAATGTAGTAAGTCAAAATGTTGCTGAATATTGATATATTTTTTTTTGGTTCTGTTTACCTTGTGTGAAAGTTTAAATGTTGGGCAAAGTATCTTGATTTCAATTCTAGATGAACTTGAGATGAACACCTCAGTATGTGGAAGGGAAACTTTCTAGAGACTTAATAGTGCTCTTTACCTCCATATAGGAAGAAATGTTTGTGGATTTCCTGAAATCTTAAAGTTTTTGCTTGGTAGCAATTAGGAAACCTTTTGTTCACTTCTGGAGATGATCCTCCAAAGTGCTGTGGAAAGGAGTGGCTTCAGGAGGAGCGTGGGGCATGAGCTAGACTGGATCTTGGCTAGCTGGGGTAAGAAAGAAACAAAACTGACCTGCGGGAGCTGCTGCCCCTCTTCCTTCCCTGCTGAGCAGAGCCAGCGCTTAGTATTGTTCTCCACACCAACTGTGTTACAGCAGCTGCTCTGACCTTGCCCAGCAGTCGCAGTGCTGGCAGTAGATTGTACTAAAGGTGAAGTTTACTATCTCCTGGGGGAACTTTTTGTATTAAAAATGGAAACTGATGGAATTTGCTGTCATCTTTGAATTCTTACTATTCAAGTAGTTATGTTGAACACTTCCACTTTTTATAAGTCTTTTCTCTATCATGAAGTAGATCTGTTTAAGTTGAGATTCTTTAGATCTTTTTACTTTCTGGATATGTTTTCTGTGCACTATGATAATCCCTGTCTGAGTGCTTGTGTTTCAGACTAATTAAAGCTTCATGGAGTTTTGAAGTGCCTGTCTTAAACTCTGTAATGTTCCTAGCATCATTAAATCCATAAAACAAATATTAACTTTTTTTAGTGTATGTTATCATAAGCAATACTCTTTCCCAGTATAATCATCATATTAAAACAAACCAAAGATATTCTGGGTATGGAATAACTTGGTGGGTTTTGCTGAAATATTAGCAAAACAAGAGAACACTGGCATGTTACTATCAAAAAAGTATTGTAGATGTTGGCACTGCAGAGAGCAGTCTCTCTGAAGCATAAATACAGCCATTTATGTAATGGCTATATATAACCATATATGACCATTAAATGTGTCTATTTCGAATCCAGGTTAAAGGAGATTGGCTTAAGATGATTTAAATGGGTGTAGTAATTCATTCTTTTTGTCCTGGCTATGGGAAGACTAACCTAAATTTTTGTTAATGTTCTGGTTTGTTTTCTCTTGAAGTAATGATAGAAGTTGTGCACATCTCATTGCTTTCAGTTTTCTGTAATGCTTTCTTAAAACTGTTACATGTTTAAGTCCAGGAAAAAGAACCAATCCTATGCTTTTGTATTTTCTTAAGTTTTTTGTTATTTTGCAGAAACAGCTACAACAATAATATAGTCAACATTGAGTTAACACGTATATTGGAGAACTGCCCGAAGTCGAGGGCAAGTACAGGTTGAGTTAGTCTGTCAAAGGCAAAGAACAAAATGTTTGTTGTAGTTTGCTCTGCTTGGCTAGCCTTTTCTGGTGATTCTTAATCAAGGAAATGAATTCTGTGCTGCACAATTCAGTTGGTTTTGTACCTGAAGCAATTATGGGATGGCAATTCAGTTAATATATTCAGATGTGAAAAAACTTAATACAGTCATGAGTTGTACATTTGATACTGTTATTTGAAACTGTACATGTATATGCACAGGTGCGTGCTGTGTATCCACAAAGAGCATAATCAAAGCATTTTCTTTTTGTAGGAGTCAACCAAGGTTTCTGAGTTAAACCCTAATGCAAAGGTATGGGGAAATCATATGTTACACTTGGAAGCAAGTGGTGCCACTGATGGTAGTGTGAGCAAAACGTGGGAAGAAATACCCGACCAACCTCCAGATTCTTGTAAAGAAGGTATGGATAAGAGTTTCTAGATGTTGCTCAAGCAAAAGGTAAAATTCAGTGCAGAACTTTTTCAAATTTAATTTCCTGTTAAAATAATGAATGCAAATATGTAAGCAACTTTACTTCGGATTTAGTTTTAACTATGATGTTACTGTGATTAGAAGGAATGGTTTTTGAATGTGTTTGTCATCTCTGCTGCAGGACTGGATGCCAATGGTGATGGCGACAAAAAGCATCAGAATGCAGTGCTGACAGAGCTGCAGGAGCCATCACCAGCTGTTTCGGTGTCAGATCAGACAGATATGAACCCTTTGGCTATTGATCATTCTGAGTATGAGTCTATGCATGAAACCACCCAGACAGGTAAGAGAAAGCTAATATTTTCTTGGATTTGGTTTAAAAAAAGAAAGCAGATTTTGAGTTGAACAGTGAGCATCTGTTTAAAAAAAACCCAAAACCAACCACACAAAAAAACCCCAACAAAACCTCAAAAACTGAAACAAAAAGAACTACACCACTTTTGTTGTTCAATATATGTGTTCTGTAAACAGACCCCAGAAAATCCTGTCTTTTTTGCTCTCAGGTTTAGGCATATTTGGAAACCAGTCTCCTGTTTGAGTATAGGCCTTGTAAGATACTGCACAAAATCTATCATAAGTTCTGGATATAGCGGAGTATTGTTTTCTGAAATGTTATTCTCAATGCAAGTCCATAGTGTAGACATTTACATTTAGATAACTACCTAATCTGCATGTTTCTAGTTGGATCAGGTACTGAGATGAAATTCACATACCATTTGTGTCTCAAGTAGTAATGTTAATGTGTTGAAAGATCACTCTTGTACTTAAGATGCTAAAAAAAGCAACAGTTTAGTCTAACTTGTTTGCATTCTTTTTAAATTAACTTTCATTATTTTTTCAGCGCAACTGTTAGTAGCTATAGTCTATACCAGATGGCATGTTTTAAGAAACTTACAGACACTAGAATAGAGGTTCAGCCATGCTTATATTTCACTGAAAGGGACAGAAGGTCTGCAAGATGCATGTAGGATTACTACTTGGATGGAGATGAGGGATGGGAAAGAGGAACTTGTGCTGGGTGTTTCTTAAGATTCATGAGAGGTCTGCTCCTTGTTCATTGTGCATTTTATAACATGTATTTTTTAATAAAATATTTTTAGTTTAAAAAAAATTTAAAAATTATTTTATAACATGTATTTCAAGTGACTAGTATAGCATCCATCATAGTTTGAAATCAAGGCAACACAGTTGTGGAATCATCCTTGCTTGTGCTGAAAATTAAAAGTTGTCTTTGACCCTTCTACTTACGGCTACTGTTGGGGAATATTAAGTAATAACTGGCAAATAGGAAGTGATATTAATGGTGCCTAGCACTCTAGATGGGAACAATGTTCCTCAGCTTAGTGTTAGAGAACTTGTCAGTGTGTCCTTTATGTGCCCAAAATAGTTAACTTTCAACAAGAGTCAAATAGTGTTGTAAAGCAGCTGAACAGCAGGTTGGATCTATTCCATTTGATGAATAGTAACACAGGTGATCCCAACTCTGAAAAGATTTAAATTTTTTTAATGATTATTTTTAAAAATGCATATAATTTTGGTCTTTGCTAGATTTTGGACAAGGAGGAAAGAGGAGATAGGGAAGGGAGATAGTGGTTAGTACATGATAGGTGTGTTTCTCAGGTGTTGGTATTATCCACATAGAATAGAACATGTGGAGGACAAAATGGTGGGAGGAAATTAGAAGTTGCTTTAGGAACAAGAAATGTTAAAGGAGAGCTGAAAGAAAGGATGAAAGTTACTGAAGAAAGGAAGGGTATCAAGGGTAATAGTTGGTGTGAAATCTTTTTAAAAAAACTAATTTATATTTATGTAACATGTTACTAAATGTTTTATGAATCTCTAGAAGCCATGCTAAACTTCTGATCTTTAAACAGTTCTCCCACTGACACAATTAGTTTACCCTCAATTGACTGTATATTGGGTCTAAACTAAAACGAATGTGAAATTAGTATGTTCCATGTGATAACTTTGAAACTTCCAGATATAAGAAAAAAAAATTCATTTCTCCGTAACCGAGAGATTGTTAACTGATCACGTGTCTGTTGTTAATTGATTGGATAACTACATTTTTGGAACTCTTTTCTCAATTAGTGTGTTGGGAATTTAGAGTGAGGCCAGAAGTATGAAGTGCCTCCATTACATTTCTTGCTTGCTGTATGAGTCAGGGTTCAGTCAGCTAGAAATTGGTTAGTTTCCTAAGACTGGAAGACGGATATATGAGCTAAATCAGTTCAGTATTTGAGATGTGTTTGTACCTGCTTTTCTAAAACTGCTTCAGATCTTTATTTGGAGAACAGAGGTTAACAAGTGAAGTCAGACATGGTTTTTCTTTTCTGTCTTAAAAAGTGTTCCTGTGCAATTTTGGTGGGTGGTGAATTAACACACAATGAACATTTACTGAATTTGAAAATTTGTTGCTAGTTATACATACAGCCAGTAGTAGACATGATGGCTTGATCAAAATATCTATTGTGTAATATAGCAGAACTAAATTTTAAACTTAGGTGTTATAATTTTAGGTGGAAATGAACAGTTGCAGCCAGAAGGTCAGGAAGATTTACGAGAATTACTGAAAAAAACACTGGAATTCTGTTTATCTAGGTATGTATACACCTAAATGTAGCAAACAGGAGGATAACTAACAAGATTCAGTACCTAGCTTGGGATGTATGTTAATACATTTCTCAGCTGTCACTTAAAAACTGAGTGGAAAGGATGAGAATTTGAAGTAACACAAAAATTTCGGAGTATTCTATTGATGTACCTCTTAAAGCTTACATGAAGCTTCTGGGCCTGAAATATTAACTAGCAAACATATTGTTTTGAAGTGAGAGTAGTTTCAATCAGTTACAGATCAGGTGAATTTTTATGACTCTTACTGTTTTTTCAAATTAAAACAGAGTAACTTAAACCATTTGGTAAGCTTTGTTTAAGCTAATAACTTCAAAATTTGCATTGGTACAAAGTAGAATTTTGTATGTGCATCTGTAGATCCTTTTATATAAGCTATATAAGGTTTTTTATATTTAAATATATATATTTTTAATGTAAATTAAAGATCAATTAAAAAAATTCAGGGCTCTGAATCATACACATTCCAGTATAGACTGATGCAAGATCATCAAAGCAGTTAAGTTGTACTTAATTATTCTCAGTGCTTGTGTCTAGATAAAAACATCCTAAACACATGTCTTAATATCCTAGAACAATTCCTAATCTGTATACTCCTGCATAACCAGTTAGTCAGTGGTCATTTGAACTAATAAACTCATAACAGTATTACGTGTTTGTGGGGGTAATGTGCTGCCTAAACAGGAAGATACTAATACTGTTGCATGAAGGGAAAAAAAGACGTTTGAATGTTTTCTAGGAAGTGAAATACAGTCAGTGAACAGACTGGGGAGTTGATAAAAATGCCAAAAACAAAATTTAGTTTAGGAATCTTTGTGTGATGACTTTTGTCTCAAGTTTATTGGCAAAGTTACATCTGTGACATTTCCCATTCTTTTTTTCTTTCCCAACAGAGAAAATCTTGCCAGTGACATGTACCTTATATCACAGATGGACAGTGATCAGTATGTGCCAATAATGACAGTAGCAAACCTTGATCATGTCAAGAAACTCAGTACTGATATGGATTTGATTGTTGAAGTGCTGAGATGTAAGTAAAAATCCCTCAACACTAGGAAGTATTTTGGTTATTGCCATAGGACTATTAACCCATATTTTCAATCTCTTTTTTATTATCTATCTCAGTAAAATGCCATTCTTTTCTGTAAAGCATTGAATAGAGCAGGCAGCTTCCAGTTTAGACCATCACAATTATAGGATTCCAGTTTTTATCAAAGCTACTTCACATTTGAGGTATTGAGTAATGAATGATTTGTGTAAATGAGAATAATGTGAGTTTAAACTGTGAGATGTGGTGGGACAACTCAGAGCACTGGAGGATCACGATGGATGGCTATAGGCTGTTTTGTAGAGACAGGCAGGAAAGAAGAGGAGGAGGAGTCAGGCTGTACATTAAGAGGAACTTGAATGTAAAGAAGTCAACTATGGTGATTGTGGAAGCCCTCTCTAATGCCTCTGGGTCAAGATCAGAGGGGTTGTTTCCAAGGTGGGTCTTACAGTAGGCATCTGCTACCAACCTCTGAACCAAGATATTAAGGCCAACAAAGCAATATTTGGGTCACTTAAGCAAGCTTCAGGTCAACAGAACTTGGTTCTGTATTTGTTGGAAGAACAATACAGCAGCTCACATCCATCAAGTTCCTGGAATGTGTAGAGGACTGCTTCCTCATACAAGTGCTAGATGTGCTGACCAGGAATGAGACACTGCTGGACTTGCTACTCACAAACCAAGAAAACCTACGTTGATACATCTTGGTTAGTGATAGCCTTGGTTGCAATGATCACAATATTGTGGAGTTTGGGGTCTTGCTGAGCATGCTGAAGGTTAGTACTAAGACCAAGAGTTTAAATTTTAGAAGAGCAAACTTCAACTTGCTGAGAGCTTAGTTGGGAGGGATTCGGTGGAAAGCTTCCATGGAGGATGAAGGAGCTAGTGAGTGTGGTGAGTTTTTCAAGATCACTCTCCTGGAGGTACAGAACCAGTTCATCCCCTTTAAAGGTAAGGGAAGTAGGCGGAGCATAAGACCCCCTTGGCTTAACTGCAAGCTTCTGAATCTGCTCAAAACCGAGAAAGAAGCATACCAGAGATGGAAAAGCAGACGTATACCTGTTGAGAACCAAGGGCACTGTCAGGGTGTGCAGAGATGCAGTTAGAAAAACAACAGCTCAGCTTGAATTGAAATGGGCCAGAGATGTCAAAAACCACAGGAAAGGGTTCTTCAGGTATGTAAACAACAAGCAGAAACAGAAGGAAAACACTGGCCTGCTGTTAAACAGGAGATGTGAGTTAGTCACCAACAAGGCTGAAAAGGCAGGGGTTCTCAACACTTACTGCACCTCTGTCTTTACCAGCTATGTTGGGCCCCAGATCTTGGGAACAAAAATCTGGGTTGATGGAAACAGATCCACCATCAGTGAAGGAAGGAGTTGGTATGCAAACTGTTACAGGAGCTTGACTCCTACAAATTGATGAGCCCTGACGATATCCACCTGAGGGTGTTAAGAGAGCTGGAGGATGTCATTGCAGGGCTACTTTCCATAATCTTTGAGAAGTTGTGGAGATGGGGGGATGTCCCATAAAACTGGAAGAAGGTTAATGTTGCCCCAATTTACAAGAAGGGCTTAAAGGAGAATCTAGGAAATTACAGACCCATCAGTCTTAGTTCAGTCCCTGAGAAAGTTCTGGAACAAATCCTCCTGGGGGGTATCACAAGTCAAATGAAGCACATGACTGGGAAACGCCAGCACAGATTCACCAAAGGCAAACCGTGCTTGACAAATCTGACTGCCTTCTGTGACAAAGTAACCTGCTTGGTTGATGTGGGGCGAGCAGTGGACATTGACTACCTATATTTCTCCAAGGCTCTCGATACGGTTCCCCACAGCCTCCCCCTAGAGAAACTGATGTATTATGGTCTAGGCAAGTGGTCTGTGCGGTGGGTGGGTAACTGGCTGACAGGCTGCACCCAGAGGATGGTGGGAAATAGCTCCTTTTCAAACTGGCAACCCGTCACAAGTGGGGTCCCTGAGGGATTGATAATGGGCCCAATGCTGTTTAATGTCTTCACAAGTGATCTGGGTGATGGGATCAAGTGTACCCTGATGAAGTTTGCTGGTGATACCAAACTGAGTGGGGAAGTGGACACTTCAGAAGAGAGTCTCCCTGCGGGGAGACCTGGATAGGCTGGAAGAGTGGGCCAACAGGAACCTTATGAAGTTCAGCAAGGACAGGTGTAAGGTCTTGTACCTGGGAAAACACAATCCAGGAGTGCAGCACAGGCTGGGATCTGCCTGGCTGGGGAGCTGCTCTGTGGAAAGGGACCTGGGGGTTCTGGTGGACAAGCTCGATATGAGTGAACAGTGAGCTGCAGCAGTAAAGAAAACCAACAGGATGCTGGGCTGCATCAGCAAGGGCATCAGCAGCAGAGATAAAGAAGTCATTATCCCATTCTACTTGGTGCTTGTCAGGCCACACCTGGAATACTGTGTTCAGTTTTGGTATCTGCTATACAAAAAAGATGTGTACAGGCTGGGGAGGGTCCAGAGGAGGGCCACAGAGATGATCAAGGGACTGGGAAGCCTGCCATGTGAGGAAAGGCTGAAAGAACTGGGTTTGTTCAGCCTTGAGAAGAGAAGGCTTAGGGGTGACCTTATCACCATGTTCCAGTATTTAAAGGGTGGCTACAAAGAAGATGGAGACTTCCTTTTTACAAGGAGTCACATGGAAATGATGATGGGTAATGGGTACAAGTTACTCCTGGAGAGATTCCGATGGGACACAAGAAGAAAATTTTTCACAATGAGAACAATCAGCCACTGGAATAATCTTGCCAGGGAAGCGGTGGACACTTAAATTCAGTGGGACAGGGTGTTGTAAGAATCAAAAAAGGACATGACTCAATGTGTGCCATAGAAGAAAAAGCTAATGAATTGGGATTTTCTAGGCTGGAAGAGTAGGAAGAGTGTGGAGATTTTAAGGAACATGTCTACTCAGTTTCATGTATCTGAAAGTATCCTCAGCCATCTTCTGCTTGTTTCTTAATGTTCAAAAAAATTTGAAGTTGAGCACAAAAAGCTTTGCATTGTACGACAGTGTCTACAGCATCTTTCAGTGTGCAAAGATACTATGATTGCTTACAGCTAAAAGACATTGTTCTTTTCTCTCTTAGCATTGCCTTTAGTCCAAGTGGATGAGAAGGGAGAAAAAGTTAGGCCAAATCAGAATCGCTGTATTGTGATTTTACGTGAAGTACCTGAGTCTACCCCCATTGAAGTAAGTGTTTAATTTTTCAGTAAAAAATGCTTTCACCTTAGGATTTAGAAGTTAATTTCTTCCAGATTTCAATAAGCATATCACATTTCTTACTACATTGTTAGTTTCTAACGAATGTTTCTAAACCTTAGTTTATTATGTGTGTTTGGATAATAATTATATTTGATAAAAGCGTGTTGCTCATAGGAAGACTGTTAAAACCTGTAGCTCTGCACAGGGTTGAAAAACTGACAATGCTGTGTTTGGTAGAGATACCATGATTTGATTTTCTTGGACTCTGGCTTTATCCATATGTACTTAGGTCTCAGCTCCTTGGATAAATAGCAAACAAATGAGTGAAGATAAGTCTTAGAATGTAAAATGCCACTGCTGCACCTTCAAGCTTGTTAGGGTAAAGTACTTAAAGCTTTGCAAACATTTCCATAATGCTGAGGCTAGAGGTATTAACAAGTTGCTAAGGATCTCGCCTGGCTTGTGGAATGAGTGTGAGAGTGGAGAACTTGATTCTTTGAAAGATATTTAATGCAACTCATATAGCTGGGACTGACTAATGGAAAAACTGGAAAAAAATGATTGGGCCATAGATTAAACCATCCTGAATTTTCAAGGAGGAGGAGGTGGCAAAGATTCTTGATGGTGGGTAGATATTTTAATTTCCCTTCTACTTAATTTTACAAGGAAGAATAAAGATTCTGAAAGAATTACTTCTCTTGATAGTCTTCATACAAAAAAAAGTACTGCAGTTTAAAAACTTATAATAAAGAAGTGGCCTTAAACAGGAGTATGAAACAAAATGCTAAACGGAATTGGAGGAAAGTAGTTAAAAGTGCTATGTGTGTAGCTTAGAAATATCGGCTGCTTTTAGCTTTCTAAATGAAATGTAACCTTTCAAGGACTGCCTAGCTTTTAATATTATAGGGTTTTCAGGGGTTTTTTCTGTCATCAGTTTGTCAGGTTGAATATGTCAACACTGGGTTGTTACTTTTAAATGCTTAACAACAACAAAGTTTGGAAGGAGTCTGTTTTCAGAAGAGGTGGTCTAAAGCGAAGTGTTTTGTTATGTGTTTAAATTTGCCAGACTTAACTGACTAGATAATAACAGGATATTTAACTGGTATAGCATGGTCAGGCTTTATTTAAGCAGCAAAGTTGCAAAATGCTGTAAGGACTCCCAGGTTACATTGCTTTTTGATGCTGCTCTCCTCCACTCTGACAAAAATAAATAATATGCAAATGAATTAAACCAAGTATAGTGTCCAAGGTGTGTTTTTTTCTGTAGAAACTGATTGGTTTTGAGGTAACATAAACCCTGTTTCGAATCTATTAATCTGTAGACACTTGAGTTAAAGTGTATCTCCAGGTTTCTGCTCAAAGGGCAGGACTCTGCTATCCCATACAGTTTGCAGAAGCTTTTGTGCCTCCATGGTTCTGGGGACAGGGAAGAAATAGCCATTTTTCTGCACTTGATGCCAAATTTAAGTGTCTCTGGCCTAAATAGCTGATCTCCCCCGATGTAAAGGGAGCAGGCAACTTCTACTTGCAGTATGGCCTTAGATGGTGCTTGCTTGAATTCTTTCTAGGTAGCAGGGAGATTGTAGAAAGCTAACACTACTGCAGGTGTTCTGCAGTTTCAGGTCTGTTTTGTAAGCCTGAAAGTGGTTTTTATCTTTCTTACGTGGAGTTCCAGAGTTCTTGCACTTTAAATTGATGTTTTCTTCTGTCCATCCGTTTTTTCTCCTATCCTTTTCTCTTCCTTCTTATCAAAACCACTTTCCTTAGGAGGTTGAAGCACTTTTCAAAGGAGATAATTTGCCTAAGTTTATCAACTGTGAGTTTGCCTATAATGACAATTGGTTCATCACATTTGAATCGGAAGCTGATGCACAACAGGTAACACTTTTTTGGAAGCATTTTAGAATACAACAGTAAAAAAGGGTGGGATGAGGATAGATTGTGTGATAAACTGTATTACAAATGTGTAACAATTTAAAAAGAAGAATACCTAAATCTCTAAAACCAGTAATGCTTCCCCTTAGCTAATATCCAGTTATCAGCACTCTTAAACATAATGCTGTAAGAGTTTTATCTTGTTCATATATCCTGGCTTCCAGGCCAAAGCTACAATTTTTTGTACTAAGAACACTGATGTTTTGGATGACACATTGAAATGCTTCAATCATAAGAATTAAAATCTTGTTTTAAATTTGTTGAAGCACTTCTGCAATGATAACTTAAATCTTGATGAATGCAGATTATATATGAGGGTTTTCTATAGTCTAATATTAGCAGACACTTCAAGAATTATTGTTAGGCTTAGCCTGTCAAAAATTAAGTTTCTGTTTAAATTCTATTTGACAAATTTTATCATTACTTTTTTAAAGGCTTACAGATACCTTAGAGAAGAAGTGAAAACTTTCCAAGGAAAACCAATTAAGGTAAATAGAGCTGTATGGGGTTTTCCGGGGCACGTGTGTATACGTACTATTTTTTATGGGGCTCACTGTGTTTTCTAATGTAAATTTAAGTGGTGTAATCTCAGCAGCCATTTGACCTGGAGATGGGTTTTGAAATGCAGCACATGCCATCTTACTTCTTTTCCTCCTTTCTGGCAGCTGTATACCTATCCCAGCATCAGGCCAGCAGGGAAGCATTCCGCTGTTCCTGCCTTCCTCGAAGGAGAAGGTGACTGACAAGTGTCCAGTAAAAGTTTTTGAGAGCTGCTAGTTTGAACCATCCTGATCTAATTTGAAAGGCTGCTGTAATAAATAATCTCATCTCCTTTGCAGGCAAGGATAAAAGCAAAGGCAATAGCTATAAACACATTTTTGCCAAAGAATGGATATAGACCTCTGGATATGAACCTCTACACGCAGCAGCGTTACACAACATCCTTTTACTTACCTCCAGTATACAGTCCCCACCAACAGTTTCCATTGTACAGCTTAATTGGCCCACAGACCTGGTCAGCCACGCACAGCTACCTTGACCCTTCATTGGTAAGTCTATTGATTATGAAACAGAAGCATTCTTTTCAAAGTTAGTATTATTTTCTTATGGAATCTTGAGGTGTAGGAAGCATATGTATCCCGAATAGGGGAGTTTAAGGTACTGATTCTTCTTGAAAAGTAGTTCTTCAAAATTCTTCCTGTAGTGGGCAAGATAAATTATTTGAAAATTGCATCAGGTCTCAATGCACTGTGTTTCTTTTCTTAAGCTCTAAGTTTTTGAGGTAGTTCTTTACTAAAGATTATTAATTATTATCAAAAGAAATCTTTACTAAAGATTTGTTTTTGTCATGGTTAAAAGCCTCCTTAGAAATTAGATCTTCAGAATATGTACGTGAATACCAGAAAAAGCAATTCTGATATGTACTGAATAAACTTATGGCAATCAGATAAATAAGGATAACTTAGTATCTTGATCTTCCAGCAGGAAGATAAGTTCTAGGTTAACACTCTGAATTACCCTATTCAGCATGTTCTTAAAGCAAATTTTTTTCTGTGCAAAAGTAACATCTTTTTTGGCAATGAAAAATAAAATTACATTTGCTAATAAAAGTAACTCACTTTTAAATTGTTTAATTTTTAAGAATTTTAAGGGGGCTATCAGTAAGCCTTAGAGCTAGGGTGGTAGCAATAAGTCCTTATATACTGTAATGGGACATCTGCTGCATCCTGCAATGCTGCTTCCATCTTCTCCTCCACTGTAACATTCCCACCAGAATTACTTTGGCCCCTTTTAGTCTGCCTTTGTTATCCTACAAAAACTAATATGAACATAGTTTTCCATAACAACTGGGAGACTAAGGTTGTCCTGTGTGGAACCTCTTTCTTCTCCTCTGTAAATGCCTCTTTAATTGTGGCTAAAAGAAATGAGGGTAGCAATGCTCAAAATTAGAAGCTTTTTAGACGTTTTTTTGGCAGAGGATTAAAATGTCCTTGAACAAACTTCAGCAAACTTCCTGTGTACTGGACAAGGAGCTAATTAAAAAGTTGGTGTAGTAAACACTTCACACATAAGGAAGGTAGTCGGAGCTTTTGCAGGAGAAGGCTTTTTAAGGGGGATGAAGAATTTGGAGGAGACAAGGTAGCATAGTAAACAATGTTATTCCAGGAGAAAGCCACCTTATTAAGCATTAGTGAATGTGACTGTTCCCCTAGATAAACTAAGACTGACTATTGCAGAGTCTTGCTCTGGGGTAGTGAAGTAGTTGGATGGTACTGGTGTAGATGATGTAGATTAATTGGCCACAGGTTCAAGCACAGCATAGTGTGTATCTGCATTATGTCATTTTGGAACTTTTTGTATTTCAGAAAGCTTACTAGTCCTGGCCTTTGAGGGAAGACATTACAAGTTTGTCAGCACTAAAGATCTCATTCCTTTCTTAGTAAAAACAGAATTAACTGGCAGAGCTTTGCTTCCCACTGTTTTGCAGTATAGTCATTGATTAACTGCATTCTGCGTACCTTAAAGTAATATGATGTTTCTTGAACCTGTTATAGGAAGAGCTATATTTGAATACAAATTACTTGTAAGGAGAACAGGGACCACAAGGAACAATGACACAGGAATGTTTCATGAGACAGGGTTGTAGTTTGCATGTAAAGACTTGTGTGTAAATGTAGCAAAAGTTTTTCTCCTCTTCAGTTATTGCATGAATACTAACAGATCTGTCTCATCTCTAATTTGAGATTAAATACACCCAGTAGTGTGGGCATACAGTTCTAGTTCTGAAACTAGAATATGGCAACAATGTCCTCAGAATTCTAAAACTACCTACTTCTTCATCAAGTACTTAAACTAGATCTTTCCTCAAATACTATTGTCCTGCTTGTAAAAAGAACAAGTGTACTTTGAGCTGTGTGACTTCTGTGGAGAAAACAAATTGATGCTTTTGATATTTATTGGAAAATTAAAATTACTGTTTTTCTCTTCCAAAAAGATCATCCTTACAAATAAAGAAGGGGCAAATATTGCAAGTGTCCTTTTAAGCAATGAGTTAAACTTTTTTCCTTTAGGTTCAATGTCTTCTCATTATTCAGGTTCAGTAGTTGCTTACTAGCTTTGATTGAATTTTACAGCATTCAAATTGTAACTATTAAAGCAGAAAGCACTTCAAAGCAGTATTTTGATGAAACCTCATTCCTAAAACAGCTTTGTTAAACTCTTAATGGCCTATTTTTGGAGTCTGAGGTAGCATTTGCTGTCATGTGCTAGGTTAAGCTAACAGTAGTTTGGCATGACAGCTTTGGTGTTAAATTTTATTTTTCATTGATTGGTGATTTGCTTTACCTTTTGCAAGAAAGGTTAGACAAGTTTAAAGTTACCTTTATATGAGACAGTCTTAATCACGGCTGTTTCTCATAGTTTAATTAAGTGTAGAAAGAGTGCTATGTGGAAGTCTTACTGTTCTGCATTTTAGTTATTTTCAGGGGGAGAAGGCAAGCAACTATTTGCTGTTGCTAATAACATTTCCTAAATGAAACTCACTCATACATTTTAAAAAAAGTGTGCTAGTGAGGTTAGAGAAACTACTATGAACATGCTTCAGATTTTGAGATATCTTGTTAGCACAAGACATTGATATGCACCCACCCCCCAAAATCTTTTGCTAATGTTGTTTTTTTGGGCAACAAGACAGTAATTCACATGTAGAACAAGGTGGTAAGATGTGACAAGAATCAGAAGTCCAGTTAAGATCCACTTACTCTCTAGGCTTTATTTAGGTATCACATGGAAGGTAAGGAGATTGAGGAACTAAAAAGAATTATTTTTTTTTCTTTTCAGGGAGGGATTCACATATAAATTAAGAACAACTACAGGCTGTGTAGGTTAGACTCTTTGACAAAGAAGTATCTCTGTACTCTGAAGTCATGCATAGTATGGTGTGAAATAGAAGGAGCATTACTTAACTGGCAGCCAAGAATTCTGGCTTGATGTTTTTCAATCCTCTTAACAAATTACCAGAATTTGAATATGTATAGTGGCTGTGTTCTAAAAAACCTGCATTTTTGAAGTTGGTCACAAGGCACTGGACAAATGCTCTATTGCTGTTTGAGCAAATACTGCCCTGCACAGAATGACCTAAAATACAAGGTTAAGAAAAAATAGTACTCACTTTGTTTATAATTGTGAGCATGCAATATATTCTTTAGGTAACACCATTTCCAAATACTGGATTTATCAATGGGTTCACATCTCCAACCTTCAAGCCTGCTGCTTCTCCATTGACTACACTCAGACAATATCCTCCCAGGAACAGGCAAGTTCAACTATCTTTTAACAATATACATACTGTTTTATTACCTGGCATGTGGGGTTTTATTCTGCTTACTTTAGTGACACCAGCTAACTTGAAAATACTTGTGAAATTGAACCTGGTGCCAAGGTTAAGTGAGGCCAAAGGGCAGATGGGGCTGCTACTGTTAGTGGATGTACTGTTTCTAAATGTAAATGGCCTGTCTGAAAGCTGAGAACTTTGTTCCATGATTTAGGGTATTCAGATGAAATATTCTGAATGATGGCATGTGATCAACAGGATTATTCATGTAGTATTTGCAGTTTCAAGTAGCTTCTAGTAAAACCACAGTTGAAAATAGACAACAAAAAGATTAATTCTGGTAATTCACATGACCTGTTAAAATGAATATTTATCCTTCTTATAAATGAAATATGCAATAAAGGACTAAAGATCCTGCTTCTTCTGAATTCTGTGTATAGACTTAGGCCTCAGAAGATCTCTCGTAGTACGTATGTTGAAATGACTTTTGAATTTGTAGGAATCCTAGCAAGTCTCATATACGACATACAATACCCAGTGCAGAAAGGGGACCTGGGCTTCTAGACAGTCCTACAATATTCAACTTTTCTGCTGATCGTTTAATCAATGGCGTCAGGAGTCCACAGACGCGGCAGCCGGGGCAAAACAGGACACGGATGCAGAATGCTACTACGAGCTACACCAAGAGGGAAGTAGGAACTGGACGGATGGAACAGACCAGTGTTGACTCATCTCCTGGATTAGGTAGAGGAAGGTGAGTGTACTTTGCACTTGTCCTCTGAACAACCCAGTATTGCTGCTTTTAAACTACTTCTAGTAAAGAGGTATGGTACTAGTACTGTTCTCATTACTGTTTTAAACTGACTCTCTCCTCAAAGCTCAAATCTTGGAAAGTACTTCAGAGAAAGTGCTAAATATAGAACAAATGCAGACTGGACTTGCATACTTTCCTACCAAATGAAAATCATTAATGGCAACTGATGAACAATTTACAGCTGTAAAATCTAATCCTCTGTCCTTTTTCATCTCTTTTAAGAAAGTTTTTGCATATTATTTTTTTGACTTTAATGAAACAGTTCTGCCCATTCCATTGTTCATCAGTGTAGATTGTGCACCTGAACCTGTACTAGCAGTGCTCATTAATCTTTTTAGTTGAAAGATCAGAATTTTGCCCAAATTAGACATTTACAACAACAAAGATGATGGATTGGTATGGAGGGAGGAAAAAGTATTACATGCAACTAAGAAAACTATTGTTATGCAGTTTAAAAAAAAACCAAAACCAAATCCAAACAGAAAACAACCTGGGGAGCTGAAAATTGATGGCACCATTATTAATGTGAGAATTTAGCAGTCTTATCTCAGAATTTTTTTAAATACAGTACAGTTCTAATAAGGGCTTTATAAAAGTACTGTGCAGCTTTGTTTAATGATGGCTGTGTTTGTGTCTCCAAGTAAATCACATTTTGAGCGACTTACTGAATTGGAAGATAATGCAAGTCTTCTGCAGATGATCCTATATTAGACTTGTATTGTATCATTACAAAATTAACTGGGGATGTTGTGCAAGGATTGTAACACTTTTCTAAATCTAATTTGCCAAGTTGTGCTATAGCTAGTGGATGAAAATACGAGTAAGGACATAGGAAACAAGATTGTTCAAGCTATAGACTACAAATATGTACAGGAATAATCAGTACTTAGAGCTATATTCTCTTGTTTCAGTATTTAATACATTTAGAATATTAAAAGTCAAACAGAAAACTTAAACTATATTGAAACTGAGTTAGAATGCATTGCAAATTTTAAACTGCTGCTTGGAGGAGGTTTACCTGAAGAAGGGCTGCGGGAGAAGCACGAAAATGTTTTGGAGGGGCTTTACCTGAATTGAAAAGTTAGCCGTATTTCAAAAGTTACATAGGTATAAAAAAAAAAAAGACCAAAATCTTTACTTTAGATATTGAAAGGTTTTGTCTAAGCATATGTAATCAGTGCTGAGATGCTTTTAATGCAGGAATTATTTGTAACCAGTGTGTTCTTATGCTGACTTGTACAAGATCTGTACCTTCAAACATTTTTTTAATAATCTGTCTAGAATGAAGATGGATGAAATAACAGTTTGAATTTCTCCTGTTCTCACTAACTGCCTTCCATTCATTTATAGGCAAGATTCTGATAACTGCTTTCTTTCCCTTAGGAAAAACTCGTATGGCTACCGAAAGAAAAGGGAGGACAAGTTTACAGTGAGTGTTCATGATCATATTAATCTCTAATAAAAGTTGGGTAACAAGGTAATAGTATGGATATTATGTGGACTAGCAGGGGAGAAGTTATTGCACAAACAATTACATGTCACAGTTGACTGAAGACAACAGCTCATTAGAATCACATAAGTTTACTGCATTTGGGTATCAGAGAAGATTGTCCATTAATGAAGAAGTCAGGAAAAAGTAAAATTACTCTTTTATAGTAGCAAAAAATTTCTATCCTGGTGTTACTTTGTCAGCATGCTGGTGTTCCCTCTCAGGGGAGCTAAATAGCTAAACTAAAATTCAAAACACTTGATGCTTGATTATCGTTGATGTAGACATTGAAGAACATTTTATAGATCCGTGTGTCATAGTGTATAGCTAGAATGTTAGTTGTTAAGTAGTCAGTTCTGTTTTTCTAGTACCACTTGGCAAGGGTATACTAACAGTATTGAAATATTACAGTTTTGGTAAACTTAAATTCAAGGTGAATACCTAAATAGTCTTGATACTTGAAAAGGCTGAACTAGACATTGTGTAGAAGACAAAATGTAATCTTTCTCTGTAGGACTTAAGGTTTTATTTGATAAAACTAAACACTTTTGTCTAATTCATTTTTGCCACACATGGCATGTTCATGAAGTTGAACTAGATTATTTCCTTATTCATGTTCCAGTTGCAAAGTAACCCCACTGTGTGAGCCATAACACTTTCTTAAAGGTCTGGAATTGTTTGATTTTTGTATTTGTGGATCTTGTTATTGAGTAGCCTTAGGGGACTTGGCTAAAAGAGTATCAGGGTTTTGAAAGTGTAAAACAAGTGGTTCCTTCCGTTTGTTTTTAGTTCTTGTTAAACTTCTCAAAGCTCAGTGAGATCTGATTACACGTAGGATTCTAAATACTTCTTCCTTTTGCTGTTTCAAAGCTGCTTGCATTTTTAGATTTTTTTTCTATGTTTTTTTTCTGTCTTTGAAAGAACAAGGAAGGTTAGGCGTTTGAGTGCTGGAGTGAAGGGATTACCTTGGACACTCTTAAGAAGCGGAGAGGCTCTTCTGACTCAGATGACTTTAAAGTTCATTTTAATTTTGAATGTAAAACTGGTAGACATGACTCTCTTGGAAATCTACGGTTCCCTTCTCTCAGCTCCAGGCTTTACTTGCAGTTTATGCAGCCAGGTTCCTTCTAGTCTCTTCTGGCTCGTGAATCTTTTAGTCTGTACTGTCCAGTGATGCAACTTGAACAGAGGTGAGAGCTGCTGCACACCCACAACTGTGTACACTGGGAAGGAGCTTACTCTGAAGTGAGAGATTAACCCCTTTAGACTGTGGAAAGAATTGCATCCAGGATCTGATCTCTTGTGTGGTGCTGTAGTGATTAGGTAGTGTGTATAGGACATCACTACAACCAGTTGTATTTGAATGGAGTGATGACTACTTCTTTGTTTAAAGGAAAAATAGAGAGTATGCATGCTTTCATGAGGAAGAGCATGAACCTTTTTGATCAGATTGTATCTGAGACCATAGATATAAGCCAATTACTCAATTTGTTATGACAAGTTGACTTGAGAAATTTTATGCAGTTGACAGCTTAAAATCCATTGAGGTTCTCCCTGGTCTCCCTAATTTAAGATGTTAATGCTACTTGTCTCTTAATATGTTGGGTTCTTTAGGACTCATCTGTATAACTTAAAATGTTTGTAACAAATATAAAAGCATTATCTATTGCAGGACTTCAGCTCCCTTTAAGAAAACTAAGTTCTAAAAAAAAAGAAAAGTTGTTCCTCTTGCAGTTTGAGCTGGATAAGTGTAGTCTCTTAGTCTTTCTCCACAACCCTTTGATAGGTCATCTGACTTCTATTTTTGGAGGTTTGCAGCCTCCACTGCTGTAGTACTCTTAAACTGTGTTCAGGGGGTGATACTGGGTCAGTAGCAGTCCTAGGAATTGCAGTTGTTCTTGCCTCTGTATTGATTCTTTCCCTACTTCCCTCTTGACAGACACTTCTTTTGACATAGTGTAGTTTGTGAGAAGACCTCAAGGGTAGTTTTGTATCAATTGCTCTTCATGAAAAGGAAGGGCAAAAAGCCAGTAAGTAATGCAACACTTTTCTCTCCAGAAGCATTGTTCTCACTTTCAGACCATCATGGCTATATATCTATAACTATTTTCCTTTTGAAAATAGGAGTTGTCTCAAAGACTGCTTTGCATTTGGTGTTCTGCAGCAGAGGTCATCTTAGCACAGGCCTGGGCACAGTCAGAAAACAGTTACTTTGTTTACATAATGTAGATGAAGTTAATTGGTAACTTCAGTTACAGCATATTACAAAAGGAATTTTATTTTTTCAGTGTAAATAGAATGTAGCTTTACAAATCCTTGCAAGCAGTCTTCCCAACTGATCTTTAACTATGGTACACTTAACTCCTGAACTGCTGTCTGTAGTGCAAAATAGTTGCATTTAGCCTGTTGGATTTTTTGCTTGGGACACTTTTTCTTCTTAGATTTAGTTAAAAAAAACTCTTCCTGTTTCAGAAATAGTTTTGACATTTATCTTTGCATTTTTACGAACTGACCATATAAATTCGTATTACATGAAAATTGCTGTTGTCTACACTACATGTAAGTCATGCTGTCTTGCCATTTCTTAGTATATCTGAAAAGATTCTTATTGTCTCCTGTCTTTCATTTAGAATGCTACCAACTGTACATAAATGGGCTTTATATTTTCACTGTATCATGATATCTAAACCAGTCTGTTCTCCTTTCTGTGTCAGTGTAAGTGTCCACCCCGAAGGAAGGGTCATCAAGAAGACTTCTCTTACTATACCAGTACCACTAAAGCTTATGCATATGAAATTTGTAAGGATGCTTATGCCATCCCATTTAAATAATAGTGGAATATTTTAAGGGCAACAGTGGAAAATGAAAGCATCTATTCCTTGGTACTGTGTGGTTTTCTCGGAAGGCAGTATGGGAGAGGCCCCTCTGGGGCTTCACAGATACAAATCAAATGCAAAAACTAGTTTAGAGTCCCATGTCTGTCTTTTCTGTCATCCAGTGCAGTAACCTCAATGTGTTATTTCTATTCCAGAGAGGCCAAACACAGTCTCCACCACCCCCAAAACCTCCATCTCCTAGCTTTGAGTTGGGTTTATCTAGCTTTCCTCCGTTACCTGGGGCTGCTGGCAATTTAAAGACCGATGACCTCTTTGAAAACAGACTGTCCAGTGTGGTAATAGGAACGTCAAAAGAAAGAGTGAGTAGCCAGTGTTCATTTTTGTTGGGAAAATGAAGAATTGCATAACCCTTGTTTTCAGATTTGGTGGCTTATATATAGAAAAAACTTGTGATTTTACATGGGTCATAAGAAATTCTTTTTTTAAAACAGCTGTCAAATGATGTGCCGCTGCCACCTTCACTTACATCTTAAAATTTGTTGGGTATTCTCTTTGAAGTGATGTGGAATATGAGCACCGGTACAAGTAGATGTTAATGGCAGAGATTAGAAAATATGCTCTTTGCTGTTCATAATTGCCTTAGGCTTTCTGATACTCAGGTGAAAAATGTGTGATAAATTTTCTTCCTGTTTGAAAGTCAGACTTCTGAGTTGTATATAAAACACTTAGAAGTGACAGAGGCAAACTTTTAAGCTCTGAAATATAAAGAAGCTGCTTACCTAATCTCAGTACACTAGGAATCATAGCTGGAACAAAAACTGTTACCAAAACCAGCTGGGTCCCAGTGTTGTCTTGTCATATTGCTTGGAAAGATAAAAATATACCAGAATGACTTGGCAACCACTGCTTTCTAGATGTAGTAGAGATGCAGTTGAAAATTAATATTCAGTAGCCGTTCATAGATTCATTCTTAGAACTGTCTCTACCATGCTATCTGTGAGTGACAGTATGCTCTCCTCCATCAAGACTTGTATAACCCCATGCACTCTGGAACGGTCTAGGCTATGGAATTGGTGCTTTCTGCTAGCTCTAATTTAACTTGTGGTTTTCTAGCTGTACCACAACTGAAGAAGTTAACTCCTGGATTGTAGCAGCGCAAAGCAACCTGATGAAACACCAGAATCTCTCTTGTGTCTCATCTCTAAAAAGAGTCTATTGCAGAAGTGTTTTCTTTGGTGCCCACATATCAGGGGTGGGTAGGGAGGGTATGTGGTATTGTTGGTAAAAGGAAGAGGAAGCAGCAGGGCAGCCTGCACCTGAAGCAGTGGTTGAGCAGACAGGCCATCTATTCTGTCTCCTGCAAGTAGCAACAGGGACAACTACATTCCAGTGTTGTGTTCAGGGGGAATGTGCAGGACAGCGCCACGATAAGAGCAGTGTTTACCTTACTGTCAGCCAGTACTCCAGATCGCAGTCTGCTCTTGGCAAAGATCTATCTATTTTTAAAGTATTTTATCTCTATTTCTGAAGTGGTTTTTGACTATCGTATTTCAGGTTTTAAATATAATTCCAGCACTTGCTATTGATATTGCAGCTGAAAACCCATTGCTCCTCCCATTACAAATCTAGTACTTGCTTTGCACTGTACTTATTGTAAAGAACTTATGCTTCTTCCCTGTAGAGGCAGTCTTAATGTCAGACCCTGAGGTTTTATGATAGTGCTATGTGCTGTCACATTAAAAAGCTTCCTTCGATTTCCCAATTTCTTTTTCTGGCTTGCATGAGTTAGTCTGTACCATTGTGTGGAAGAAAGGGATTGTGCTGTCTTTCCTTGTTGGCGTTAATAAGGAATAAGATAACAGCAACTGGCTTCAAAGAGCAATTGTGTTCTACTACAAAAGTGTTTGAGTTAATGTTAGAATCTTGCCAATGTATACAGGCTGCTTTTCACCTTGATCTTAATGGTTTTTATGTCACCTGATGTAGAGTTATGAAGTGCTGAAGTAGAGTTACACAGTGCTACTCTTGTTTTATAGATGGGCAAGTCTGGTGTACAGAAGCTGAGTGAACTTAGGTTGTATAATTTCCAACAATTGTTATCCAAGCATCATATATTTATGCTCTTTGCTTTGTGGTGCTCTTCCTGATGTAGCTCTGGGAAATAGCAGGTGTTAATCATCCCACATTTCCTAACTAGGAAATTGTAGTGTTACTGGATCAGGGGCTGAGTGGTTTGGCCTAGGAACAGCACTTGCATTTCTGCTTGACTTGAAGCTATTCACTCTTAACCATGTACCTACAAGTTTTGATAAACTTGGGCCAGAATGCTGAGCAACGTGCAATTTCAAGCTTTTGCACACACTATTACAGTGAGTAAAACTACAGAAGCTGTTCTTTTATTTCTAAACATCCACTTTTTATGGTTTTACTTTTACTTTGAGTAAAACTAGGCTTGGATCTACTGCAGTAATCTGTGCTGCCTGATTTAAGACAATGTCATCAAATGCCATTTTCCTTTCTAACAATGACCACAGGAATCTCATATTTTATGGCCTTTGAATGGTGGCTGTGCTGGGGGAAAGGGCTGGCTATCTTGTTCCTTCTGTGCTTGTGTTGTCCCATTGCTCTCCCTTCTGCTTACCAGAATCTGTTCTTGTTCTAGAGTCAGACAGGTCAGAAGCAATACAAAAAACGTAGCACACTTGAAAATGAAGTCGTTACGAATGTCAGAAATATGTATTTTAAAGATACAAAGTCATCTTTCTCTTTTGTGACAATTTAAATTCATGCGTGCATCTTGAACCTATTTGGCCTTTATCTGGAAGCACAGTATCACTTGGCACTAGCAGAATCTTTTGAGGGCTATGGAAAAAGCCTCTCTTGCTTGGTGGCAGATCACACTATAGCATAAGAAAGGGAGTTTTAAATGGTGGTCATATCCTAGTTCACAAAAACTTTAGTGTTGTGGAGGGTTTTTTTTAAGGTTATGGGGTTTTTTAGCACCACCTATTGGGAAGATGCAGAGTTAAAGCTTTAAGATGACAGTTCTCGGATGCGTAACTCTAGGAGACTTTTGTCCTAATAGGCTTGAGTTGGAAGGGACCTTTAAAGACCATCTAGTTCCAATCCCCCTGCCATGGGCAGGGACACCTTCCACTAGACCAGGTTGCTCAAAGCCCCGTCCAACCTGGCCTTGAACACTGCCAGGGAGGGGGCAGCCACAACTTCTCTGGGCAACCAGTGCCAGTGTCTCACCACCCTCACAGTGAAGAATTTTTTCCTTATATCTCATCTAATCTAAATCTACCCTCCTTCAGTTTAAAGCCACTACCCCTCATCCTATCCCTACACTCCCTGATAAAGAGTCCCTCCCGAACTTTCCTGTAGGCCCCCTTCAAGTACTAGAAGGCCATTAGAAGTTCGCCCTGGAGCCTTCTCTTCTCCCGGCTGAACAACTCCAACTCTCTCAGCCTGTCCTCACAGGGAGGTGCTCCAGTCCCCTGATCATCTTCGTGGCCTCCTCTGGACCCGCTCAAGCAGGTCCATGTCCTTATGTTGGGGGCCCTAGAGCTGAAAGCAGTATGTGTTTGTGAACAGGTCCAAAGCCTATTTTGTCACCAGCAGGTGCAAAATTCCCAGGTTGGAAGAAGTGGTTTTTGTCATCCAGATATATTCCAAAGGGAACTAAGCTTCCAACTTTTTGGGAAAGAGCCACAGTGTGTGATTTATTTGTCTGTTTCTAAATAATTGTAAAGGAAAAAACCTATTTGTTACGATACATATGTTGGATCGTCCTGTATTTTCCTGTAGTTAACTTGCCCTTATAAATCAACTTGTAAATTGTTTGCTGGTTGTGTTAATTTTCAGGCAAACCGTATTAATTGGATATTATGATTGCCCTGTGCCTTTTTTCCTCCTTCAGAACATTAATGTGGATGCAAGTACAAACACTATTCCATCGGGTATTCCTCGAGAGCCATTGTTGCCAGTTTCTTCTACATTGCCCAGGACATTTGAAAGGTCTCCTTCGCCATCCCAGTCTTCTGAGTAAGCACTTAATTACATGGCTGTAATTATTCTACTGTGAATCACGTTTGCATTTTCTGTCATCAGAAGGCTAGGTGGAACACTGTAAATAGCTATTAAAATTTTAATTAGTGAAAGAAATAATATTTTGTTGTAATTGTAGTAAATGCAATAAAGCTTAATTTCTGAACAATATCATAACAGTGATTCAGTCATAATAGTCATTCAGCAGACAAAAGTTTAGTGTTGTGTTTTAGTCTCTGCAAGTATTTAAAAGTCTAATGAATGACTTACTGTCTTGTATTTAGATAGCTTTGAAGCATAGAGAGTAAACCCACGATCCTGTGGACAGTACCGTTGTCCATACAATAAAGTTTTCAGTAAGACTTTATTTGGAACCTACAAATCAAATTGAGGTGTTTGAGTAACAGGAGTAAGATAACTGAAGAAACAACTGCTATCAGAATGTCACAAATTACAGGTAGTGTCAAGTTCCACAGGAATACATATTTTTTTTTAATATTTGATAGCATTTGTAAATGCAATCCTAGTCATAATGTGCTAGGCAAATTATAGCTATAACTTCTTATAGTTAAATATAGTTTTAGACCCATTATTACATCATTCATCTATCTTGAAGTTTCACTTTTCATGAGCCTTGCTTCCTGCTGGATGCTTACAGGGACTCCAAGGTTGTGGATAAACAGCAGAGAGAGACACAGAGTACAGAAAGGCTTTCTTCTTCCACACTCAGTACTGCATGTAAATCGGTACAAGTCAATGGGGCTGCCATAGTAAGTGACCTTATTACTTCGCTTTTCACTTAATGATCCAGTTTGATGCATTTAACAGAATATTGCTTCTGTTGTTACCCAGTGTTGCTTAATCATGTGAGCTCAGCATCCTTAAATTTGCATATTGGTGGCTTCATGATTTCTTGTGTGATACAATTATGCGATTAACAGTGCACAGGTGTTTGAGAACTTGGTGAATGATAGCTCTTTATCTGAATTCTTTTCTTGGTAGTATCCTTGAGGTAGAAGCATTAATGCATACGTTGATATTCATCATCTTTCAGCTGCTACAGAGTTCGCTTGAATTGAAGTATTTTGCCCTATCATAGTATCCTGTTTTTCTGGCCTACTGTTTTGCATTTCACGTTGTCTTGAACCTTGTTGTCTGTACAGCTTTTGTAAACTTCATACTCAAGTCATCATCTGCATATTTTAGAGCAGTAGTCTTTTGAGACAAAGACTTTACCTTTTTTGTTCATACAAGTAACTGATTTTTCCTCAGGATGCTTTAACTCTGCTTTCCTGTTTGCTTTCGATTTCACAGGAACTGCGAAAGCCTAGTTACGCAGAAATTTGCCAGAGAACAACTAAGGATCCTCCTACATTGCAACCCCAGAAAGAACAGAAGCCAAACACTGTAGCATGTGGGAAAGAAGAAAGAAAGCCCACAGAAACAATAGAGAAAAACAGAGAACCTCCTCCTGCAAAGTCACATCCTGGACAACCCAAAGACCAGAGGAGACAGTCAGGACGCAGATCGTCCCCTCCAGCCATTGGCAAACGCTTAAATAAAGAACAGAATACTCCTCCAAAATCTCCTCAGTGAACCTAACACCTAGGAGGGATTCCAAAAGAGGTCTGCTTCCCACAAATTAAACCCATGTTCCCACTAAGATATCTGAGAATGAGTTGCTGGTTAGGAGCTTGCAGTGATACAAGGCATATAATAATGCCTGCAAGTTATTTTTCTGTGAAGTACTTTTTCCCCTCTTGAACAAACATTCTATTTTTTCTGGATATTTCTGGATAGTTGTTCTAAACCTTACATTTAGGTTGGTGCTTAATTGGAGGTGAAGCTTAGTGTGATTATTTTTTTTCAAGATGTAAAATATTTGTCTTTAAGAAAATCAACTTTTTATTAAGCCTCTCTGTGGCTGTGTGAGTGCAAGCTCTGTATAGTGAGTTTTTTCTAAACTGTTAAGCAGAAACGTGCTGCTGCAATATTTTTAATAAACTGGTCTGCAAGTACATATCTAAAGTGTCCAAAAGACTGATAACGGCAGCTAGTGTGTAGAGTGCAAGGAAGTAGATATATTTTACAAATTAGTATGTGACCTTGAAGATTTTTTTATTGGGCTGCTGTACTAAGTGTCAGCAAATGAACTTGCACTTTTAGGTTAAAAGAGTAGTTGTTTCTAGCATTTTAAAGAATTTAATTTTTTTTGATGTTTTTGCACACACAAAATGAATCCTATGGAGCACCGTAGTGGTCTTTCTGAAATACTTCCTTTCTTGACTTACTGCAAGCAAGTAACCATCTTCTCACTCCAGAATAAAAATGATGTTATAATTTGCAAATACAAAGCACATTGTGAATAGAAAGAATTAAGTCTGTGAGCTTCTATGGTGGTGAAGCCTGTTAGTGGATGTTATCAGGAGAAAGCACTGTAGCCTTCTTGTGATAACCTTAGCTTCCCTGTACTTGTAAGGGAGTTAACTGAGTCAGCGCTGTATGTTCTGGTTACCCCTGTGCTCTCTGTAGACTTTTTTTTAAACTCTGCCCCAAGTGCTCTTTGAAAGAGTTCATATCTTGGTCAGCCTTGTGTTGACATCTTCCTGTAACTACAAGCATTGGCATACAGATTTAAATTTTTTCAAGACGTGAGATAATGGTGTTTGTTTTGTGTGGTGGAGGAAGAGATCCCTGATATTTACCTCTGGGATGAGGTTTCTCACACTTATTTACTTTAGAAGTGATGCGCTTTCTGAAGGACAAGGATGCACTAAATTAGCGAGTTTCTTATAAAGTTGAATATAAATTATTTTTGTTTTAAAATGCCTAAAGTTTTTCTTTAAGTGTTTAAACTGCAGGAAGTTCAGACAAAACTCATTCCTGCTGACTATGACAGTACAGTTTATTCCACAAAAATGTTTATTTAAACAACTGATTTTTTTAAAGAATTATTTCCATCCAATATTTAAAGACTTGAATTTTATTTAAACTTGAAAATGACTTTGCCTTAACTTTTGTACAAGACAGCTTAGAGTTAATGAGGTCTGACCCCGTGGAGGGTTAGCGTGAGTGGAATACAGAATTACTCAGTTACAGTATGTATCTATTGTCACTGGTCTTACTGGGTAAACATACTGTAGTACAGGAACTAGCAGCAGTTTTTGTAATATACCTTAAAGATCTTAAACAGTTGATCTTTTTCAGATTGTTGAAAAACCTGTAAATGCAAATAGTCAATACTGTATTAAATATGTGCACTTGGAAGTGTGTGCTTTGCTTGTACAGTTGTAAATAATCAGAACATATAAAAAGGTACCCTAAAGAAAAAAATCTGATAAAAATTATTGATATTATAAATGTTGCTGTTGAGCTGGATGTAGATAAACTAAATGTTGTGGTTTGAATATTACTTTAATTTGTTGTTTTCTTTTTCTTATTTTATTCTGGTGTGCTGAACTGACTCTGCCTCTTCACTGCAAAAGGGAAATGAAACGAAAGTCTTATTTGAAAGCCCTCAAATGTTTTCCTAAGTCCCTCTAAAAACAAGTGATTTAACCAATTCAGAAGTGTTCTGCAGTGTAAATAGTGAATTTCAGCAGTCAAACTATAATTTCAAGACCTTAATAAAATCAAATCTAATTGGAAAAACTTTAGACTGCTACAGAAATACACACTGAAGCTTACTTGTCTGCTTTCAAGAATATCAGTGCTTTCCTTAGTGTATGATTCATAGAACTGTAAAGTAACTATAGAAATTGACTCCTGCTAAATTTCCTATTACAAGCATCAATTGGTAACTAGTTGACCTTTTAAATCCAGCCCATTGTATGCTGCAGAATTGGTCAAAATAGGGCATGTTGGAATCTGTTGATTTTTCTTGTTTAAAAAGTGAACTTTGTGAATGCTGTGGGAGGAGATAGGACTCTGACATTACCAAAACTGCTCAACTAGTTCTGTCATTGGATTTTTAATATGCTTCTCCTTTCCCCAGTGGCAGTGAAAATGGTGGCTAGATTTGTGTATGGTTTAGGCCAGCTGTATGATTCATTTTGTTTGTCTGCTGCAAGTGAAAGGCTTACCAGCTGCAAACAATCACAAGTGGTTCCTTACAGCGACTGTGTACAGCTAGTCATAATACTCAACTGGTACCTAAGGTAATATATTGAGACCAGCGGGATGTGTTGTGCTGTTCTAATGTATTCTGCTGCCATTTGTGCTAGGTCAATACACTGTAATTACTGCTTACCCAGCAACAGTCTGTTGCATCGAAAGTTTAAACCTTCCTCTGATGTGGTTTTTATAGCTTTTTTTAAAAACAAAGAAAGTGACACGCCAAATAGCTGTGTAATATACAACTTATCCTTACTGCATTTTACTTCTAGATTATTTTTTTCCACTCAGTGACAAAATGGAGTTTTCAGAGTAGAATTGTGAAGTTGCATGCAGACTGTTGCTATGATACAGAGAGATTAGAATGTGGCTTTTAAAATGAGAAACCTCCCAAAAGCAGTAGCTGAGTTAAAGGTTCAGGGATACAGTAATTAAAATTGGCATTTTACCCTGTAGGACTGTGTGGTGATGTTTTTCATTTTGAAAACAAGTCAAAATAGGATCTGAGACTCTTCTTCCAGGAATTTAAGAAAAACAGAGGTTGCTTTTAAAACTTAACGTTGTTTCAGATCAGTCCCCCACCATGACGCTGTCACTTGCCACTTAGAAATCTGTGAACAGTGGCAAATTTTTTACGTTGCTGCGTTATCCTTCAAAGACTTCAGCAGTTGGCATAGAAAGGCCCTTGTCTGAGTGTGCTGCAGTGTATCACGAGCAACAGCTGACTGTAATGGTGCATACCTATCTCTGTATCTCCTTCAGCTAGCTACAGTTAGGGATTTTTATGTGCTTTGTAACCTATTACACTAATAGCAGCAGACAATCGAAGATTTCTAAGGAGACCTAACAGCTGCCAATTCACGAAACAGAAGTGTAATATGGGAGCCTTCTTGAGGGTTTTTGTTTTTGTTCTTCTTCCATTAAGACTGGAATCAAACTTACATGTAAACTATCAGTAATTTAAGTTTCCTTTTGTGTCATAAAATGTAAAACTGTCTAATTTGAAAAAAAATATGTAGGTTATGAAAAATAAAGATTTAGGCACTCTTGAATTCCTGATTTTTTTAATTAAACCTCTCTTCAGCAGTATTTTTCATTACCCTTGGTCTTTTGCTCCCATTTTTGGAAATTGTCTATTTCTAATTTTGGGAAAAAAAATATTTGCTTGCTTGACTGTTCAGCGCAGCTGTTGTAACCATCACCTAAGGCTATGTAGCAGCAGCAAGAACACCTATAATACAACTCTGAAGGCAGCAATATCTCTATTAGGTAACTATGGTTAACGTTTTTAAAACAAAAAAAGCTGATGTGATGTTTTGTTTACTAGAGTTTATCATCATTAGTGATTTACTCAAATTATTAGATAAGGTGTTGACTTGGTCTTAAATGTGGATTTTAACATTTAGGTTAGTGCTTTGGTTGCATGGGTCTTGAATCTGGAGATGTCCTGGGATTATTTTTGGCTTTGGCTGGCTTTAGAGGTTATTCTGGTCATGCCTCTAGGAAGGAACAACTTCTGGAATATCCTCCTTCTGAGTAAAAGATCTATGTTGGAAATACTTTTAACCTTTTTTCCTTTTTTTTAGGTTTGTTTCTCATTCAGCTATATCTGACCAAGTTTAACAATGGATGTCAGCATGGAAGTGTTAACGGTTACTGTGTTTTTAAGCATCTTGAAGTATTGCAGTATTATTCTTCAGGCTGGATGTTCTGTAAGCTTCTGGACAGGTTAGGGTGCTTGCTGCTTTATTCCCCCTCTACTGTCTGCTCAACAGAGTAGAGCAACACAGGAATACCAGTGTACACCGGGCACTGCAAGTTTCTCCATGTTAGAAAAGTCAGTTAAACATTAGGTTTCAGCAGTGACGTGGAATACAAGTAGTTGAAGACGACCAGTTTTCACTTCAGCATGGAGTATCCTGTTCTGCCCTTGGAACTTGGTTTTCTATTACTTCACATGTAAAAATGCATGGAAATTTGTCAGCAATATTGCCATAATGCTAGTGTGGCTCTTCAGGACCACCCCAGCTTTGGCAGAAATCAAGGATTTACTTGTTCACACAACAAAATTGAGCAGTGTTCCCTTTGTGCTAGTTTTCCCCAATACAAAGTGATATTTGATGGCTGCACCAATGCTCATGTTGAACAAATTGTTTTGTTTCCTCTTGGGCATGAGGAGAAAGAATGAATATGGAAGATTACATGCAATTGAGTATCCAGAAATTACGTATTATGACAGAAACTGACTCATTGCATTTTGATTGTAGGGCTTCTTCAGAAAAAAAATTTCTGAAGTTTTAGGTTTTTCAATATGCTTTCACTTTACAAACCTCTGGAAGTTAAAACCTCCTATTCTGTTGATTATTATACACAGGCTTTTGAGTGCAACCGCTTAAGTCAGGGAAGTGGTTGAATTTCAAATTTTGCTGGTTTATAGGTGGGAGTAATGTTACCCGCTTCATCTTTGCTTTCAAGAGAATAAACTGTGTAGCAGTATAGACCCCTGGTGCCATCTGGTTACAGTAGCTCAGTTACTGCAACATCCACTCCCAGCATGGGTATACATCTTTCATATATTTCAGTGTTCAACTGAAGTTGATCAGGTAGAAATTTGCTCTTACTGAAGTGGTGTGTGGAATACTGTTACTGAACTGTTATGCCAAATAAGCACAAAAATGCTGTGAAGAGGCTGGCCTACCTGAGCTGTGCCATGTCCTTCCTGTCTGTTGGCTCAGCAAGCTGGCCTGTCTGAAAAGTAGCTGAGAAAAGAGGATTTTTTGGAATAGGTCAGAAGCTGTTGTACCATCAGTGGACTGGAGGAGGGGACAGGAATACGCAATCAGTGCCCAGAGGAGACTGGTGTGGTAATGGTCCTGGCAGGGACAGTGTCTCAACATCAGCTGAATCAAACTGAGTATTTATACAATTAGCATATGATGAATGGAAGGTAAAAGGTCTTGGCTTGCTTTCTCAGGTGAACATGGCTCAACTCATAAACCCTTGTTTTCACAATGGGGAGAAGGGGTCTGGGTTTTGCTTTAGCCTTTTTGATTATTCTTATGTACGAGCTGTAGATGTGTTAAATCTTAAATCTATCTCATGGTGATAAACTACTAGAAGTCTTTGTGCATCATCTTGTCGCAACTGGCTTGGGAGCACTTCATTGTTTCACAAAACGGAGGGCAAAGCGTGTATGTGCAGGGGGAAGGGAGTCTAAGATAAAATCGCCCACTAATCTCTCTTAAATTCTCATCAGTTTGAAGAGCAAATTGCTTTGTGTGCTTGTGTTACGCACGTACGGTGCGGAAACCACCCTGCAGTCTGATAGCTTTACATCCCATTTACTGTAGGCAGATGGTGTCTGCAGAGTAGTAAATCTACCATGGCTAAGGATGCTCTGAGGAAGGAGGGATAAACTGATGAATTTAGAGTTGTAAAACATACCAAAGCTGGAAAGATGTATGAAATGTACATGGATGGAATTATTGATACCTAATGAAATGTGTCTAATGCCTTCCAAAACTGGAGCCAAAGGCATACGTATGCTTGCTATGCAGCTTGAGATGTCAGTCCAGGCAGAGGGAGTGAGTGAGTTTCAGCAGGTCTAGTCTGTCTGTCTCATCTCCAAGGCTGGGAGTGTTTTCCAGGAACCTACAGTTCATAGGCACACATGAGAAATCTTTGTTGTTCTTGCTTTTTTGTCTCTGATTTCAACTTACTTATCTTGGGGTTAGGATGTCAGCATGCAGCTCGTTCAGCAGAGCCAGCTGTGCGCTGCAGTGCCTCGCACTCCCACCAGCCAGCCCTGCATCGTGTGGGAGGCAGCTGGGACCTCACTGGGCAGGAGGGTGGGAGGATGCACTCTGTGGGGCGAACAGAGGTTTGGAGATGGGCAGTTAAATAGGATCTCTGAGGGAGAAGGCCTGGTTGCTAAATGACACTTCTCAGGGACCCACAGTGTCTGGGCCTAGCCTTGCCTATGCAGTCTCTTACTCCTCTGCAAGGAGGAATGTGATTTCTATCTTGTTTCCCTTTAGAAGTAGGATGTGTAAGATTTTTTTTTATTTTAGTCACTTTCCCTCTCATGGTATATTACTATCTTTTCTGGTGATTTCAGTGTTCTCATTCTGGAGAGCTGCATCACTTGTGGAAGATGGCAGCTGTTCCCTGCTCCTAAGAATTACACCTATTTTCAGAAATACAATAGGCTCAGCATTTTGTAACATTTCAGTCTGGAGTTTTTATTTTTTTGTCCCAGTTGTTAAAACAAATTTGCTACTTCGAGGATTGTCTTGATATGTGTTGATTCTTAGGCCCTAGGTTCCCCAACTATAATGTATACAGTAAATTAAAAAAAAAATATGCTCTTTGAATATTTATAGCTGTTGCTGGGTTTATGGTGTTTGTCTAATACCAAGTTCTTCATTTCTATGTTTGCTGGAATCTGTAGCCTTCTTACATTCTGGCAAATGCTAGTTTCATCTTCTCTAGTGTGACTCACGGTGGTACTGAGGGAAGATGCCTGCCTTGAAGCTCTTGGAGAGACCTGTTGATTCAGACAGTAGACCCTGAAGTGACCAATTTGCTAGAATCATTTTCTAGGGGATTTGATTGCTTAGACTGGCAATCAGATGCTTCCTTGGTAGCAAATCCTGTTTCATATCAAGCTTTGTACTTTACTTTTCATTTGAATTGGCTCTTTCCATGGAGACCTAAGCTCAGCCATGCTGGCTGCCATCCTGTGTCCTGATGCGTGCTTTCATCCTAGGCTAGAAAATCTGAAGGCAGCTGCACTGGGTTGGATACGTGGAAATTAGGTGCCAGGTTTGATGTACCCTGAGTTTGAAAATCAAAGAAACAAGAGATGCTCTTTAGAACTGTTTTTTAGTTCTGATATGGAAAAGAGGATATAGGTACCACAAGTGGTTCCAGAATGGGAAGGTAGGGAAGTTCAGCGGAGCTGGACTTAGCAGGCCACACAAACAGCGCACTGCATGCTTCCCTGTTCAGCCATAGCAAGTGCTGTTGTGGCAGCGGTTCTGATATCCCAGGACGTAGCAGACATTAGTATTGTTTTGGTGTGAAAAGCCTCTACTTTGTTTCTGCATCAAATGATATAGAATTGTCTGAAACCTGATCTACTAACCCTTTTTCCTGTAACTTCAAGCTATAGCTTCTATTGAGGGTTGCTCTTTAACTCTTAAGAGGGTGGGTTACTCATGTTTATCTATTGTATTGTTGGCCACAATATATCAAAGACTCATTTTGTTCACCTGAATGTTGTAGTCTCGGTGATCTTGACAGACTGGAGAAATGGGACAACAGAAATGTTAAGAAGTTTGACAAAGGGATGTGCAAAGTCCTGCCCCTAGTGAGGAATAACCCCATGCACCTGGGGGGTAACCAGCTGGAAAGCAGCTTTGTAGAAAAGGCCCTGGGGAGTCCAGGTGGTCAACAAGTTGGACATGAGCCAGGACTGTGCCCTTACAGGACAGAAGATCTATGGCATCCTGGGCTGCGCTAGGAGGAACGCTGCCAGCGGGTCAAGGGAGGTAATCCTTCCCTCTGCTGAGCGCTGATGAGGCCACACCTGGGCTACCAGGTCCAGTGTTGGGCTCCCCAGTCCAAAAAGAGTCATGGACATACTGGAGTGAGTCAGTGAAGGGTTGTGAATATGATTAAGGCATTTGGAGCACCTGTCACACAACGAGTCTGAAAGCTGGGACTGTTCAACCTGGGGGAGACAGCACAGAGACCTTACCCATGTGTACAAATACCTGATGGGGGAAGTAAAGATGATGGAGACAGAATCTTCCCAGTGGTGCCCAGTGATGGGATAAGAGACAGTGGGCACAAACTGAAACATGGATTCTGTTCAGGCAGAAGATACCCCTTTTTTTGCTCTAAGGGTGATTGAACACTGGTGCAGGCTGCCCAGAGAGGTTGTAGGGTCTCCATCCATGGAGATACTCAACTTGTCACCAGCTTTGAGCAGGAGTTCAGACTGGATGATCTCCAGAGGTCCCTGCCAACCTCAACCAGTCTGGGATTTTGAGACCCAGCTGCTAGCTGGGAAGGGAGACAGTCTTGCTTTGACTTAGTTATTGATAGAAAAATTCAGATCATACTGTTCGTTGTGTAATCTAATCCCCAGTGAGAGCTACTCTTAATCCTTCATGCAGAGCCCTTCAGACATGAAGTTTGGCTCCTTTGTTCTGGCTTATCAGCAGATAGTTTTCAATGTGGGTTGGGGTTTTTTTGTGCCATATTGTGAATTAACAGTTCATAATTTGATGCATTTTAACTGTTTCAAAGCTATCAACAAGTGTATGATAAAGGTGGAATCTTCTAAGGAACGTATTATTAAATAGCTTGTTTTAAAGCATCGAAATTGAATGACCAAATTTGAGTGAAAACTTACATTTCTACAGAAAATAGTAACATTTCCAATAATTTCCCCAAATCCCATCTAGCTGTTCCACTCGCATGTCAAAATGGAAGCTGAGTTACTTGGGTAGCTAGTTCTGACTATTGACCATTTTACATTTTCTATTATTGCCCTTTTAGAAGCAAAGGTAACATGAAACAATGCCTTGGATAGGTAGGGCCAAGGACTGACATAGATGCTGGTGTTTTATGGCAGCACATGGGACCTGCCACTGTCACTACTGAGTAAATACCAAGCAGTCAGAAAGTCTTGCTAGTGTGATATGGTGCTTGCATGCAGATGGGGATCTCCTTGTGCCTTCGAAGTTCTCTGAGTGTGTTCTGAGCCAGGACCTGCTTGTCTGTGAGACCTCAGTTCATGGTCAATCTTGGTGATTCACTAACGGTGTACTCCACAACCACCTTCAGGTGTTTGGCAGCATTTCCAGGAACATCTAAATGTTTTCTGGCTTGATTCCATTTCTCTAAGAACTGGTGCCTTAAAAATAAATAAAAGGTAGTGTCTGGTAAACAGAAACAAAGCAGAGTGTGGGGAAATGATGTGCTTAGCACCAGGAAGAGAATGGCAGACTTAGCCATGTGACTAGGAGCTTCTCACACTCTACGGAGACATGAGCACCGTGACTGCAAGACACTTCTCCATTGAGATGTATAAGAAGTTTTGTTGGTCTCAGCTTCTAACAATGTCTTCCCATCCCTTACCCACAGCTGCCAAGTCAGACTGAGCACAGCATGGTAAAAGCTCCCAAGCAAATGACACTAGAACTGCCTTGTAAGCAGTTAAATGGGAGACTGTGTTAGGCTGTTGCCTGCTAATACAACATAAAAGAGCAAGGAATGTGTATAAAATACGCAGATACTAAGTTATAAACTACTCGGCGGTGGTTGGCACTCAGCTTACAGATGTACATGAATTGTCTGTTTAGTCTGTGGGGATCTGATCAATAGGCAATGGAGCTTAGAGAGCTGTTCATCTGCATCTTCATCAGCTTGAGTAGCTCTTCAGGCTCCACTGAAATATGAGGACATGCAGCTTGTATTGCCACCTATAGCTGGATGTCTTGATCTGTGCACTCAATTTCATACATGAAAATAGCCAAGTGATACAATTCTTTATTAATATAAAAATATATAGCACATTTTTATTGCCCCGAGTGACAGTTAATTGATAGTCTTTGGAAGTGGCTGCAACTCATAACATATTTTTGGATTTGCTATTAAATCTTTCTGAGATGCAGATTCAGTAAAAACTGTAGGAACACAGTAATTCTGGTCTGAAGGGATCTCATGAGGTCTTTGGTCCAACACCTTGATCAAAAGAGGATCAGAGCAGGCTTCTTGGGGCATTATCCAGTTGGGCCTTGAAAACCTCCAAGGATGGTGACTGCACAACCTCTCTGGGCAATCTGCTCCAATGTTTCACTGTCCTTACACCCTTAAACCCTTGTGCCTGTTCCCTCTCATCCTCCCTCTACCCTGCTGTACAGAGTCCAGCTCTGTTTCCTTCATGGCTCCCCACAGGTATGGGGGCCTGCAGGTGAGTATCCCCAAAGCCATCCCATCTCCAGGCTGACCAGGCCCAGCTCCCTCAGCCTCTCTGCCCAAGGCCAGTGCTCCAGCCCCAACCACCTCGGTCATCTCCTCTACACTGGCTCCAGTTTGAACTGCCTCCAGTTTGCTGATGTTTTGCTTTGGTCAGGGGCCCAAAACTGGACCCAATACTCTAGCTGCAGTCTACCTTCCAGCATTTTTCCATACAAAGGAGAATAATTCTAGTTGTCTTTTGCCTTTGCATAACTGGAGACTTAGAAATGTCCACTTCTTTTAAGAGGTTGTGTAACACTTGACAAAGTCTAAAGTGAGTTATAGTGGCTGCTTATAATCCTGATCACTGCTTCTCAGGATTGAGGAGTACTTGTTGTTTGGGTTTTTCTTGTGCCCAGTGGCTGCTATTATGAGACAGTAAATTTTTGAAAGTATGGATTGCTGTCTCAGTGTAATAGGGGAAAAAGTCTAGAAGGGCTTTCAGGAAATGAGTCTATTGCCTTGCTTTTGTTCCCTCCATGCCAGACAGATTGTTATGTTTATTTCATTTCTACAGTGGAAACTACCTTCCCAAGCAATCTAGTCCAGTGTTGTCCTGTCCTTACCCTGCTCTCAGTCTCCTCCCCTCTCCCCCTTCAGCCATCCACCCTGACTCTTCTCCCTGCTCCTGTGGGACACAAGGAAGGACCCTGAACCAGGCATGAGCAGGGGCCAAGGAAAGGGCAGACAGGGAAAAGCTGAAGAAAATTGTAGTCCCAAAGAATAAGGTTTTTTGCTCCTCTTGCTGCGAGAAGGGTTTCAATACACTATACACCCCTGTGTGCCAGCAGCAGCAGAGTGCTGTGGCCAGTGATGGAGGGAGGTCACAGAGGCTGGCCCGTCATCCTGACCTGTTGCCCCACCAGCCCATCCCTGCTGGCCATGCCATCGACAAAAATGGGTGCATTTTTTTAATGTCTCTCCCAGACAGAGCTCAGGTGGCTCAGATGAGATCCTTTGACATTGAAGTAAGAGGATCATTCCCTGTTGGAATTTTAAAATCCAGTTCATAAAAAATAATGTAGTAGTTGTGCTGGTTTGCATTTCAGCTGCTATTTAAACTGGTCAAAGAGAAGAAGCAGAGAACTTGTACAACATGATTTATCTTGTCTTCAGTGTTCTGGCACTTATTTCACCTCTCTGTGTTATAAAAGCCAAAGACTGTATCTCTTCAACCTTAAGAGTGACTCTTGGTCAAAGATGTATCATAGTAAACTAATGCTTCAAATGCCTGTTTGACTGCATCTGAGACAACTTTGCTAGATGGAGCAGTTGCTTTCTTAAAGTGTTCTTCTTCAAGGACTAGGAAATTAGCCCTGTCTTATAAATACACTTCTAGTGCATTAAACCATTGACAAATGCAGTGTAGCCATTCTAAACTGATTTGTCTTAAGTGGGCATCTGATGACTCAATTTATCTGAACTTAGTCATTTGGATGTGGCTCAGCTGCTCTGTTCAAAGGAAATCATCGGGATGGATCTGCTGTTTCTTGCTCTCAGCACTGGTGCAGGACTGCATGAAAGAGGGCTGAGCTAACTCAAGCTTGTATTTGATAGAGACAAAGAGCACACATGGGGTCAATTACTGCACATTGTCTGTTCCCTGGTGGTAACTGAGTCTAAGCCCAGAGGTCTGGAGAAAAAGCAGTATTCTTTTAGGAGAGTGTCTTTCAAAAGAAATAGCCACCAATGTTGCTAAATCAACTAAGTGTCTCTCAACCATCCTACATTTACTTAAGCCCATCCTCAAAAATAGGGATTTGCCAGAGCTAGCAAATTGCCATGCTATTTAGAGTATATTGATTCTTAACATTACTAAAACGTGGCATAAATTATCAGTGTCAATTCTCTTTGACCATGGGCAATGTGTTTTTTTACTAAGCAAGAAATCTGCAGATAAAGATTTGTAGGATCCTTTTTATATTTCACAGTATTTAAGAGCTTGTCCAATTACACAAATATTCTTGGACATAAATTGCATAGCAGCCTGGCACACCAGCCTTGTCCCACCAGCTTGCAGTGGAGAGCTTTATGTGTTACTTCTCAATGTTCTTCTCCGTGGGAGGCCCAAGTGAACTATCAGCAAGATGTCAGCTTCTACCCAGAGAGGTGCTGAAGCCATTTGTTAGTGATACAAAAAGTCATTTTATGAAGCACTTCACAGATGCCTGCAGTATGTTCTCATGTGTAGATATCTAAACGAACACCATGTATCACACTGTCTTTTGTTAGAGACTTAGCCTGTACTAGGGAAGCTTTAGTGATATTTTAAGAAGAAAGCACCAATTCTTTGACTAAAAGACTGTTTTTACAAATGCAAAGAGTTAATACTTTCATGCATGTTTTTAATGAGTTTGCATCTATTAGCTTCTCTTGCCCTTTATGTAGGGATATGACCAGCTGATTAATCACCTCCCCAACCCCACCTCAGGCTCTAGAGTAGAGGTTAGACCCATGCTGGTGGGCTTCAGCTTTGGATATTTTATGACACCAAGGAGGGAATTCCCAGACCTCTCCAGGCTAATGTTATTTTTGGTGATCTGGACTAAAATTAGGCCTTTGAGAAGACTTGCTAGGAGGTCTGACTTGAGCTAGAAAGAGCTAGTTTATGGCTGGGACTAAATCAGAGTCTACTGGTTATGGCTGTGGGGTGAGGAAGCTTTAGTCTTCCCCATGGCTGGCAATGTTACTGGAAGGCAGAATTAAAATGGAGACATGTAGTACACCTAGTAGAGCTAGGACTAGGCAAATACCCCCGTGTTGTCATGTACCCCTTAACTGGGAATAAAGCATAGCAGACTTCCATCTAGGTTAGGGTTTTTAACGTTCTTCAGTCTCCTAAGGCTAAGGAATGGTGATCATGTTTCCAGGTTTGGTGAGCTGAAATGGCAGGTTTTGGGTGGCTGGGAGCACAGCTAGATTTGTGGGGGTGCAGCTACCCAGGATCGGTAGTTGCAGAGAGCTCTTTGGGGTAACTTTAGTAACAGGGCCTGAAGGGCTTGTGAGCTATGGGCCGGATGGCATTCGTTCCTGCTGCAACAGGTATTGTTAGGGTTTCTCCCAACAGTGTTGGAGCTGGTGTGAATGGGAGGTTCCCATTACACTGCTTTGAGTTTATGCAAGGGATTAGCTTGAGCATAGCACCAGCTCCTGGCCACTGTAACTCTCCCTGAAGAGACAGATCATTATTTGCTGGAACAAAACATTTAGGAATTTCAACATGTTTTATGGGATAGGATTATTTTCTAATTAAACCATGCAAGCTTAAAATGCTAGATCTGTATGTACCATGTACCTGAATAACTGCTGCTCTCCCAAGGCTTTACAGTCTTCCCAAATCTTTTCCTCTCCTGGTAAAGTTACATATTTTCATAGTACAAAAAATATTTTAATTAATGTCATTTAAAAAAAGGGGCAGGAAGGCTGACTCTTCATTGGTTAGGGATAGTGCACTGAGTGATGAAGGACTTGCTGTGGGAACTGCTGCCTGGTTGGCTATGGCATTTAGTATGCAGCTGATCTAGATCATGCTGGTTCCTACTGGTCTTCAGTCTACAAATCTCTGCAGAAACACCCCCTGCCCCGCGCTCTCTCAAGCAGATGGTTAGGCAGATGAAGAGCAGAGATGTGCTACTTCAGCAAGTGCCTTGTTAGTGCCAGAAATTTTAAAAAGCAAGTTGGAGGAAGGAAAATGTGCAAGAAAAGTGCAACAGAATGGGCTGAAACTTCCTGGTGAGGAGCTCTGTGCTGGAAGGACACACAGGGTGGTGACTGGGGAGGAGTGAGGTCTGTGGATCAGTGAATTGGGTCTAACTGAAGGAAAAATAGGGAAGGAGGGAAAAATGTGACCCTGAGGTGTGGAGGGCTGGGACAGTCTGCTGTGTTGAGCACGTTTCTCATCTATCACTGGCATGGGGGATGGGGAGTTTGCACTGTTTCCCTGCTGGATGAGGATAACAACATCAGTTGAGTCCTTTTAAATACCGTGGCACAAAGGACACATAAGCGTCTCAGACAAGTGTGACTTCTAGCATGTCAGGTGGGAAAATTAAAATGACAGAGAAGGCAGCTGAGAAGGGGGATGGTAGCTGGGATCACAGTGATTTTTAGCGATGTCTAGCAGAGAGGAAAGGATACTGACAGGTCAGGGAAAAATCCAGGATACAGGAAGTGGTTTATTGGCCCAGACAGAGGAAAGCCCTCTGTAAGTGCTGTAGCTCTGCGGTTTGTTATGGATTTGAGAGGACGGTGACTTATAGCTGGTCCCGGAGCTCTGAGCAGCAGGAGAGATGATGTCTTGCGCAAGACACCTTCAGCACTTTAAACCAAAGTCCATTAATAAATACCACAGTGCTGAATGTATTCTGCTGTTTATTGGCACGAGGAGAGAAGTGACCTTTTTGCTTTCTTCCCCTCTCCCTGGGAGCCTGATGGGCTGTGCTAACCCACTTAGCCGGTGCGTGGGCAGTGGGTGATGGCGTCAGAGTGACGAGAGGGAAGTGGTTCATGCCATATCCTTAGTGCTATGGCACTCTAAAAATAAATGCCATCTCACATCGGGAGCCTCTGGCTGTGCCTTGGCTCTTCTCGGCTGTTCCTCTCCCCGGTGTGTCTGTCAGTGCTGCTCTGCAGCAGCTGATGCACTGCGCTGCCTCTGAAGCATCTGAGTCACCAGGGACCACGCTACAGGGAATTGGCTGGTTTTGTAAGGCAGGAGCCATAGAGGAGCTGTGGAGCCGTCATCAGGCCCCGCTGCTGAAATTTCAGGGAAGCAGAGATTCGGCCTCATCCCAAATCCATACCAGTGGCAACAAACTGTAGTTTAATTCAACACATCTGACAGAGGTCAGCAAAACTGTGCTGGATGAAGGTACCATCTTTGCTGCAGAGCTGGGGCCAGCATGCCCAGCTAGCTTAGGTAGGAGGAGGTCGCAGGTGGGGCCTGGCCAAGGGTGGTATGAGAGAGGGTGGAAGCAGTGGGAGGTGGCTACCTCCATGGGCCAGGTCAAGACCCTGCTGTACTCACCTCTCAGTGCTCCCAGCATGTGCAAACAGCAGCTGTGGCAGTGTGGTCCCTGCTCTGCAGCTCTAACTGGCAGCACATTTAAGCACCGCACTATGGGCTGCAGCAGCAGAAGGCATGACATGGGCCTTGTGGGCATCTGGCATGTCAGTTTGGCTCAGGAAGGGTTTTCTGGAGAGGCAACACTTCAGCAGGTGATTTATTTACACATAGAAACTGTAGGATGGTTTCTGTGAACACAAACATGAGAAGTGAAAGAAGAAAACAGAAAATAAAACCCAGGAGGACAATGTTGCTCTAAAAAACACGTATGCCGTCGCTGTAAGAAAAACACACAGTTGTCTCCCTTTCTCCCTTGTCTTCCTTGCATGTCAACGATGGGCCCAGCGCATCCCTCTGGGGGACCCCCGGGGCAGGCTGGGCTGGGCTGGGCTGGAAACAGGCTCCATTTGTGCTGCAGTGTTTGCGCCGTCAGTGAGATGAGCAGCGCTCAGTGGGACCTGCTGTTGCTGAGATCCTCATCACCCTGCCCATGGAGTTGTCACTGGCTCTTTACCCATCACTTACATGGTTCCTGCTGCATCTTTTCTCCGGTCCTGAGCTGAGACTGTTCAGCCTGGAGAAGAGAAACTGAAGGGCAATCTTATGTGTGTATAAATACCTGCTGGGAGGAATAAAGAAGACAGAGCCAGGATCTCCTCAGGATATCCAGAGAACAGATGAGAAGCGACAGGCAGAAACTGAAACATGGGAAATTATATTAAAACATAAGAAAAATCTTTTTTTTTTTATGGTGCTGGTGGTCAAGCACTGGAGCAGCTTCCCCAGAGAGGTTGTGGAGGCTCCATTCTTGGAGATATTCAAACTTTTCGCATGCAGCCCTGAGCAACCTGCTCTGGCTGACCCTGCTTGAGCAGGGATTGGACTGGATGATCTCAAGAAGTCCCTGATGTTCCCAGCCAATGTGTGGTTGTGTGGTCCTGCTCTCTCATCCCTCCCCCAGCTCCTGCTGGCGTCTGACCTACTGGCACAGCCACGCATAGTTTTCAGCAAGCTGTTTCTGGTGTTGTTCTTTTCCCCATGAAGCCCCTGGGTCCTCCCCATATTGAGCAGTGTCAGGTGAGATGGATGCCTCAGCTTCACTAAAGCGCAATAAAGTGGCACATTATCTTTGGACTGAGGGATATTGAGTGGTAGGTGAGGGAGAAAGGAGCTTCTCTTCTCTTCTTTAGTTGCTTGTGTGACATGAAGGCAAAGCCTGTGACTTCCAGCACTGCTCTCCCTGAGCTGCCCTATCTCAGAGTTTGTCCCTAAGAAGATAACCAGAAGAGGCTTGCATTGTTTTTTAAATAAAATTTTAAAAGGCTTTAACTGGCAGCAGGGCAGAGATTTTTCACACCATTTCAGGCTGAGATGCCATTAGAATATACCAACTTGCTGAGGAGAAAAATATCAGTCTCAGGTAGGAAACTACCCCTGGCTGCTGCGGCACTTATTTGGCCAGGCAGGTTAATGATGGATGGGAACTGGCACTGCAGGGCTGGCCACTGTGGGCAGGCTGTCGTGCCTGTTGATCTGGTACAGCACTGGTAGAGTTGGGAGTCCACCTCACGGGGCAGGGATCCGGACACTGACTTAACCCTCAGTACCATCCACCATGCTCTTGTGACTTGTTGTTCCTGGTGAAGGCAGCCGCATGTCACCTGAACCATGTCTGAAATATTCTTATGTGGGTACGAGCATAAGGAGCACACATGTGTGTGTGCATGTATTACTCTCTATGTGAGAGTTGTTTGACCATCCTGAGAACTGTTTCCATAAAGAGAAGAAAATTATGTCAGAAAGCTCATTTTCTATGATGCTACCCTGTTTATTCACAAAGAGCATGCAACACTTTCCTGCATCACAGGACTAACCGAAGTGAAAGTAAGCTTTGACCTCTGACAAGCAAAGATGAACCTCAGAAGTCATCTTCCTCAGCCTTTTCATCCAAGCTTGCTTGTACAAGATGCCTTTTCTGTGTCCTCTTCCAGTTTTTTCCCCATATTTCACAACCTTCAGAGAACCCCCTGTACCTTGCCTGTGCAGTGGTTTTGGGTGAGTTCAGGTCTTGGAATTTTGCTGTGGAATTGTGACTATTTCCACAACTTGATACTGTAAGAGAAGGCTGGGGCTCCCCACAACTAGCTGGAAAAAGGAACAATGAGCATGTACTGTGCTTACAGCATGGCTTGTGGGGGCTGGCATTTGAAGGCATCACTAACTTCCCTGAAATGTCCTCCTGTACCAGCCTGGAGAAGCAGCTGCTATAAGAAGTTCTCATATTTCATAGTTTCTTCCCACAGACTGTATGTCAGATTGTAAGTCCCTGAGAACAGTAGGGAGCAGAAGAAAAAAAGACAGAAAATGAGAGTCCTCCCAAAACCCCAATTTCAGTGTTGGAGGAAAGACCTCAGCAGATCCCTGACTAAACTGGAGGGTTTGTCCTGTTATTTTTTTCTTCAGTAGCAATATCATAGCCAACTCCTTGCAGCTCAGCTGAAGCTGCATTGTTGTGTCCTCTCCTGCATCCCCTCAGTTGTAGGACCCTGTGGATCCTGGTTTTGTCAGGGCTGTAGGCATCCCAAAATGGCAGTGGCTTCCCTGGGGACCTTGCCCGGCCTCTTGCACCGCCTGTGACCTGTGCAGGCAGAAGTTCTGTTTGTAGGAGGATATGAGGAACTAATTGAACAAATAAACAGATAGAGAGAAGCAGAAATTTAAACCTGAACTTCTCACTGTGTGACACTTGTCACCTTGCAGGGCTTGGAGTCGAGAGGGTAACACATTAGAAAATTCATGCCAAAGTTTAGAAACATCCTGATTAGGATACACAAGAGAAATAGATCAAAACCAAGAAGAGTGTTTTGAAATTGAAATTGAGTAGTTAGGCAAAAGGTACATGATCACAACTTGGTTTTTCAAAGGAAGGATGTGGCTTAAAGCTCTTATTTTGTCAACAAAGACAAGAGGGAAGACTTGGTTCTGGTCACTCCTAATTGCTTCCTCTGTGACTGCAAGATGTACACAGAGGAGGAAAAGGGGGAGGATGGGAAAAGACTGGGGGCACACAGCATTTTTGGGGTGCTGTTGGTGCCCATGGCAGCTCCAAGAGAGCCATTGGTAGCAGCCAGGCCCCTGGGCTGGACAGGATGGGTCAAGGCCTCACCTTGCTAGCCCAGGTGAAAGGCAAGACAGCAGGCGAGGAAGGCAGGAGAAAAATAGCGGGGTGTGGAAGAAACACAAGGAAGAAGAGTCCCAGGGCAGTGCCCTTTCGGAGGGAGCAGTGATTGGTTGGGAAACGCCATCTGGTGTGTTACCTTGAGCATCGGAAGGATGTTAGAACTTTAAAACTGCAGCCGGATGAGAGTCAAGGGCAGTGCGACAGTGCTCTGTGGCCTGGGGAGTGCTGCCAGTCCTCCCATGGGCCCCTTGTCCATTTGGTGGCCAAGCCTCCTCAGCTACGTTAATCCTCATTAGGCTTACCTGGCATCAGTCACCTTGGGGCAATTGATTTCCAGCCCCATGCACTGGCTTACCAGGTCCTCAGCATCATCCTGCATCAGACAACCCTGTTGTTCAGACTGAGCCAGTCCTTTACCTCCCTTTCACATCTTCTCCTGTTGATGTTTGTTCCTGGGATGTCCTGGAGCTCTCATCTATTTTTGGCAGCTGAATATGCAGGTGACAGCTCCCCTGTTTTATAAAAGCTGATGAAATTATAGCAGTGTGGCTTTTTCCTTACACCTTTGGTGAGCAAAAAGATGTCAGGTACAGAAGCATACAAAAGCAAATGCTGGCACTGAGAGTGCTCCCCCAGCGCAGCCGCCTTTCCCACCACATTTTTGGAAGAGAGCAGTCAGGGTAACAGGTCTGACTCAGCCCGATGAGGTGGTGTTCAGAGGCAGAGATTAAGAACAAGTGTGAATTAAATGAGGTTCAAAGTGTTAAACAGCAGGCACTTCCCTAGTGTAAATATTTTGGCACGAAGTTTTGTCAGAGTTTTAATCTAAATGAGGCAGTAAGACTGAAACAGACTGATCTTTGAGCGGTTATGAAGATACACCTGTCCCGACCTGTGGCACAAAGCGGTGAGCACTGGCCTTGCTTGGGAGTCTCCATCGCTTCTGGCAGGCTTGGGTCCAGTTCAACAGGAGGAGCAATACCACCAAGTCCCGTCCCCAGCGTGCCCGTTGCAGTGGCATGGCTGGCTCCCAAATGGCACCATAAACCCTGCCTGACAGTGGCCCCTGTGACATTACTTTTTCTGGCATGTTTTAACTTAACTGGTACCAAAGCATGAAGCTACAAATAATGTTTTCTCCCTCCTCTTTATCTAGTGTATTGCAAGAAGAAAATTGCAGTCTCCTTTCTTTATATTTCATTTTTCTATCTGGCACTAGAGGGCAGAAGGAAGGATGGTGGAGCCTTGAAACTTAGACCTGTCTCTTCTCAGCAGCTCTCCGAGGGTGCAGAAATAAATCTGGCTTGAAAGGCTTCTCCTTCGTCCATTATGAACGCGCATCAAGAGTTTCATGCCCCAGCCTCTTTAGTGCTATTAAAGTTTAATAGTTCAGTGTTGCATTTCAGAGGTAACACAATGTGAAGCAACCCTACACGTTCCTCGTCAGGCACCCTGCTGAAACGACATCCCTGTTTGCTCTGTACATAAAGTGGACATTTGTGGTTTCTGCAATTTGGGAAATTACTTTATGTGGTGGAGATCTTGCTTTCTCCCTTGCAGCAAGGCTGCCTGCCTGTCCTTACTATCCCTTTACTTTGAAAGCTTTGTCCCCCCAGCCCAGCAGCTGTGTGAGGGTGTTTCGCACCTCCACAGCAGGGCAGGGGGGAGGCAAGCGGGATGGACAGGGTGCAATCTGCCCGGAGGTGGTCACGGTGCCAGGTTATGAGCCAGAAAATACCAGCTCCTCACGAGCTCGAGGGATTTTGCATTAAAATCAATGAAGACAGGGGCATTTTCATGGTGCACACAGCCAGATGCCTCATCACATGTTTCTTCTCTCTGCCAGAGAAACACTGCCTGGGAGCCACCAGGGCTGTGGCACGAGGATTAAACCCTGCCGCAATGCCCCGGTTCCCAGACCGCTTTTGTCAGGAGGAGAAAAGAGCATGTGAGCCCGGGAGGCTGAGCACCGTGTGCCCTGGTCAGGAGGCCCCACGGCCGCTGGGATGTTTGTTGCTGTCTGTAGATAAGGAGGGGTCACCGTGGGAAAGCCATGGCAGGTTTAACGCCGGTTCTGCTCTGGGATGAGGAGAAGCAGAAACAACTGAACCAGCTCCTTCTGTGTGTTCAGCTGCCGCTATTTGATGGCTGAAGTGCGAGGGGCAGATGGCAATGGATAGCAACTCACTGGTTTTACACCCCTGTTGAACTAATTAATTTTATTTTTCTTCTGATTTTTACAATGTCTGTAATTAACACACATAATATAAGTAGTTATTTAATCAACAAATAAGACTAAAACTATTATTCTTTTTTATTTTTCATTTGGTTCATCTCTTCAGTGTATCACTAGGATGAAATGATCTGACAGTTGTGGGTAGTGGAGAGAAACTAAATTTCTTAAATGCAAATGGAACTGCACTGAAAAGGGTTTTCACAGACTGCCACACTTTTTGAGATTATGAAGTTTATTCTGTTTTCCACAGAGGAAAAAGAATCTTTCATATGCTGACAGTAAAAAGGACACCAAAAGAGCTAGTGAATAGTACACTGGTCAGAACACTTAATTTGGGGAAGCGCTGACATTGGGTTTATTGTCCACTCATTTCGACCTCTTATGCACAGTTTTTCAAGAAAAGCACTATTTTTTCAAGCAAAATTTTGGTTTCAACTGATCAGCATTTCCTGAGTGGAGAAAACGACTGTCAGAATTCCTGACCACATCCTACCACAGGAGCACCAAATGCTGAGAGAAGCTGGGACCAAATCCAGCACTCCTTCGTCTCCCCAGGCACTGCAACAGCACCTGGGAGAGAGTGATGTCCCAGGTCGCAGCTGTGCTAAAACTCTGTACAGACCCACCACAACAGTGGTCTTTTCCTGAACTATCTTGCAATGTCAGTAGACAATATTAGCATCCTGAAGCTTAATTTAGCAGCTCAGTTTTGTTTATGGTCTAATGTGTAGTTCTTTGTTCCTCGGCTGGAAGGGCCCGTGCTGCTGGCCTGTAGGAGCCACTGCAATGTCCAGCTCCTTCTCCTGGCCCTAGGGGAGATGAATGGAAGGACAGTATCAAGGAAGAGTTGTGTGTTGTACCTGAACTCTTCCTTATGTTTGGACAGCTGACACTTCTGCAGTGAGGTCTGATTGCTGAATTAGACTTTGCTTAACTCAAAGACTATCATCTTTCTGAACAAAAACCTCAGAAAGAGGTTATCAATTGATATACACTCATACACAGATTTTCAGATGAACAAGTAATCCATTGGCTGAAATGGATTTGTAAGAGTTGTTCAGCGAATAACTCATACCTTGGTGGGAATTGGGATTATTTCTCAAATAACATGTAAAAGAAAAAAAAAAAAAGTTTGTCATAAATTGTGAATAAAGAGTAATTGAACAATCCAAAGCATAATGTGTGCAAGCGGCATCCAGGCTGGGGTTTCTGTGTAATGTCAGCAAACATTCAGGAGGTTGAATAGGTCATTGAGTGTTTTACCCAGAATAATATTTGGAGGATGTCAGGAATATGTGAACATAAACCAAGAGATGTGGGATAAGCATAGGAAATGATCTTCACTCACAGGGAATGAGACTCATTCCTTCTCCAGTGGAAATAACCAGTTTTGGGCAGAAGGTGTTTGTGTTCAGTCCTGTTGGCCTCAAACAGTCACTGAAGGCTCTATGTGTGCTCTATTCCTTAGCAAATGTGTTAGACCTATGGGTTCCATTTACAAGAAACTTCAATTTTACCTCTGATATTATTTATATATAGCATAAAAAGTACCAACTAACTCAAAATAACTGCAGGGAAACAGGTAACGGCATGACTGTCTTGTGAGGTCGCTCCATGGGACAGATGCACATCCTTCCTAAAATCCCTAGAGTCCAAGATTCACCAGCTCCTCTTGCTGTTTGTCAGAATAAATCAATTCTTGGCGAGTCATAAACTGCTCCATGAAACATTTTGGTTAATAGAACATTTGCGCATTTCTGTCCTACCTTTTTCCTTTAGCTGGAAGCTCTTTAGGACAAAGACTTTATGTGCTTTACTCCTTCCTCCTCAGCTCAGGGGAGTCCTAATAAGGTGGAAACATGAAGGAGGATGGCATAGGCTGCTTTGATTTGTATTGCCTATGGAACTGGTAGCTCCCCAAATTGTTTTGTGGTGCAGTGCAAGTGTTTCACAGGAACCGTGCCAAAGGATGAGCATAGCCCTGGCTAACCAGGGCTTCCTCCAGCCCTATGTGTTAGCCTCCGTCTAACCCAGCTGCAGCACCTCTAGCACATAAAAACCATCATTGTGGTTTGTAGTACAAGAGTGCACTCAAGACAGCTAGAGAAATGCAAGCTGAATAACTAGTGTATGTTTGCTGGGGAAAGAGAAAAAGAGGAGAGTAAAGGGGATTTCTGTGAGTTTCCCTCATGTGGGGTGTGATACTACAGCTCTGTTGTTCTGACAGACTTTTAGGAAGTGAGAGGAACATTTCCAGTGTCGTTCACAATGGCAACCAGGGGCACAGAGTGTCTGTTGGCCTGGCTGCAGCTACCCCAGGGCACAGGAGGCCCTCCCAGCCTGTCCCACCACCTCTCTCACGCTGTTGCAGCAGATGGTCACCTCCACAGACCTGTACATGCCACTGCTCCACCTGCCCATTCGGCTCCCAAAGCCCACCTGTTAAAGCCTCTGCTGAAAATATTCAAGTCAAAAAAGTGCTTAAATTAAATGGACTGATGAGACTTAGGGATCAGTTACAGTCCCTGCCGTCCCAGTGGTGGTTCTCCCCAGAGAGGAGATGTAGCTCTCGACAGCCAAACCCAGCCTGGCCCCGCCACAGCTGGCAGCTTGGTCATATAGGCCTGAGGAGATGCTAAGAAACCTTTCCAGGTGTTTATCACCTTCATGCATTTCCAAGACAGGCATGGGTGTTGGTGGAGCAGCTGGGTGCTGACAGGCCAAATGGGCTCCTCTTCACGATGTAGCTCAACACCGTTATGTTGGGGGCTCCTTCTGTGCAAGACAGCAAGGGGAGGAAAATCTGTATCTCTGAGCAACCGTCACTGTTTCTTTTTTTTTAAAGGCTAAAGATAGACTCCATATGGGCTGCGCGCAGTGCAGTTTGACCATAAATACCGTGGATCTTTTCTCTCGGCTTTTTTTCAGGCAGCAGTAGACCTGTAGTGAGAGGTATCCTTGTGGTTGACCTACTCCTCCAACAGCCTTGACAATGAGTGCATCGGATGGCTTTTCAGTCAGGACAATAAATATGCTTTTATTTTATCAACTATACCTTACAATATGACCTGATACAGCAAATTGCTCTCACCAGTCTAGAGAGGAGAGATGCACACAGGAAGGGAAGGTGGTAAGGGTTCGTTTCCCACAGCACCTGGGATGGATGCAGGGAAGGATGTCAAAACCGGTCCCGCTGCCTGGCAGGATGTGGCCAGGCTCACTGAGACCCCAGTCTCTTGCACAACACAGCAGCACAGCTAGCTTCTTTCCTCTTCTTTTTCTTCTTCCTCAGGAGGAGACAGCCAAAGGTGAGGAAGGTAGGGGGCTCATGGGTGGGGAAGGGGAACCTAAGGTCTGATTGCAGTTACCCCTATGTGGGAAAGATATGAGAAGGTGATGCTGGTGCTCAGCACCACTGCCCTGCCTCTCCTGCAGTGCCATGCCACAGCCGCCCATGCAAGCACAATCCTCCAGATTTGTGTTCTGGAAATTTGCAGCACACAGCATCCCTGCGCAGGAGAGGAACCACGCTGCTGCTGAGGGCTATGGTATCCAGCGGGGTGGCTTGTGTCTGATGTGTTCATTAGCCACAGCCCCTGCCTCATCCATTTTTGGGGTTGCTCACCCAAAACCACACAGTGATAGAAGTTCAGGGCTTCCTCTGCCGGGAGATGAAAGTGGGGATTGCTGAGTAACTCTCATCCCAGTTTGAAAAGCCAGAAGAGAAAAACAAAAAGATCATTTTCATGTGTTTTCGCTGACGTGGTTCTGTTAGCAGGGCTTGTATCATTGGTACTGTCTGGTTACAGAAAATAAACAATTCCCACCTGACTATTACCATTTCTACTTAAATTTTTTCAACAGTCTTTGGCATCTTCAGTCTCCTGCTGAAATTACATCTGTAGTGATGGAGAGAAGAAGACTGATCCAGGGAATGACAGACACTGGACCAGGAATGAGACAGCTTTGCTTCTGTTTTGACTTGTTTTACCTTGACATTTCTGTGCCTCTGATAGGCAGCCAGCAAGCAGACCTACAGAAAGGTGCTCTCCAGCCTCTGAGTCCCATTAACAACCAGGGACCCAACGCCTTGAAGGTTTTTGCATGTTCCAGGCATGGAAGTTGGAGCAAACACAGGGGCTGAAACAGGCAGCTTTGCCTGCGAACAGTGTTTGTTTTCTGTTCGCTGCGCTCCCTGCTCAGCACAGAGCTGCTCTCCTGCATGTGTGGGTGCAGGGCAGAAGGGGGAAACCTGGTTCCCAGGGAAAAAACACAGGACAAACATGCAAGGCAGCGAGAAATTGCAAGATTCAAAATCCAAGCATGAAGACTTCCTCCTCTGATCATGCATGGCATGACATGGCAATTTTTAGGGAAATAACTGGTCATGGCTTACATGTACCTGGAGACACGGCAGTTCCAAGACCTAATTTTGCTTTTCCTTGTGTATCTGTAGTAGCTGCCTGTGGTTTTGGATCTCAAAGAGCCTCTTCTAGTGGGAACCACCACTCAGTACAGGAGAGTTTCTCAGTGGCTGCAGTGTATAAGCAGGATGTTTCCTCCCATTGCACGTCTGATGTGCATATAAAGGTACATGTTCTAGAGACAGCCACTTGCATGCAGCCATTTTCCACTTCTCATTTTCTTTTCTCTTACCTACTGAGCTGTGAATTCCCTTATGCACTGGTGGAACTACTGCTCATTAAAACTAATCAGCTGAGCAGATGCTGAAGGAAATAATGGGCTGGGAATAAAGAGGACGATGGTCATACGTCGCCAAAAATCTCTGCAACGGGCTTTTGTAGTTCACTGAGTTTTCATTCTATCCCAAATCAACTTGCAAACCAGCTCCACTGAGAGGAGAGCAGTTCAGTGAGGAAAGGAAACTTCAAATTATGAAGCACTGATTGCCAAATGACACAGAAGGAACCAATTATATAAAATATTCTGCACTGAACAAAACTTGCAACACAGTGATGGATGTAAGTGCAAGTCAATCTCATCCTACTGCCACGACAGCCATAACTGGCAAAATGAAAACTCTCTCCCTGCCCATGCTCTGAATGTGTACCTGTGGTACGGGAAGCTAAGAAGGATGCTCTTGCTTTCAGTAAATTGATATACATTGCAGAGAGAAAGCAAGCTCAGAAAATGGCCTACATTAAGTTAATATCTGAGTATACAAATAACTTAGGGCCAAAATTAGCCTTCAGTTGCATTAGTGTAAATGTAGCATAACATGGCTGGGTAGCTAGGACTTTTTGGAGTGTAAGTGGAGGGAGGATTTGGCCTTTAGAAGACTGTAACGGGAAGAGGGGAGAGTGAATCCCATTATCTGGCTTTGCAGGGGAATTGATAGTGGTTTCTGTATAAGCACGCTGTTCCAGATGGCACACTGGTGAGAGCCCTAACACACAACAAAGGCAAGGCTCCGCTATCAGCCTGCAGTGCAGGAGCACGCTGATGAGACTGGAAAAACTACAGCAACAAAAGGTAGGGAGGTAAAGCTGTGTTTGCTAAGGTCATTTTTTCTAACAGTTCCAATTGAAAGTCAACATAACAGTAGGTACATTTTTAGCATGTCAAACATACCCACTGTTTTCTGACAGGGAGGTAGAAGGGGCCTTCATATTTCACCTGTTTACCTTGGTGATGCTGCCTGATGCTCTCTTGCATTAGTTGCCCAGACAAACACATTTTCACTTCTAACAAAAATGTGTCCTTTTGCTTTATAACTTTAATTTTTAATAAAAATCATGGGGTCTCTTTTGCTTGTGATTCACATCGGCAACTTTTTGAAATGTTCTATTTCTGTATCTATTTAAGTATTTGATTTAGTTACAAAACAAAGAATTTTGGTGAGGTTTTATTTGAATACAGCAAAAATTTCTGGTGACCTTTTTATCTAACTAGCTCAAACAGCTTCAGGAATGAATTTCCTCTTTCTTTCTTTTCTTGGTTCTTTGCTTGTTCCATGTTCCTGATTTTTTATTTCTCTTTGTTCTTTTTTGCATATTTTTAAATTCATTTTTATAGCCAAGAACACAAATGATTCACGAGAGCTGTGTAAACAGCAAGTTTTCCAGTTTAGTGGCCAAGCTGGAAAAGGAAGGGTCAGTGAGCTACATGCATTTGGAGTTGATTTGAAACACAATATTTCATTGAGAGCTAATTTTTACCCCCTTTAAGAAATCAGCTCACCATCAAATGAGACCAAACATTTCATTTTGCAAGGTCATGAATCCATCTTTCCTGATCTTTTTTGTTGTCTGAAACACTTTTCCCCAAAACTGCACTCTGTGGAGGTGAATGTAAGACTGCTGCGAGGAGAGATGATAATAGCACAGCATAAAGAAGACAACACTTTCTTGGTAACAGATTTCCTGGGGCTGTAAATTAGGAGTGAAGCCAGACTGGAGGATTAAGGTCTGAGTGTCCTCGTGAGCTTTGTGAGTTCATGCAGATTTCCATGTTGGGGATCTGTCCTTCTGTAATTAATGGGCCTGAAGCTCAAGTCTGAATGGGAAGCTTCTGAACAACCCTTCCTGGAGCCAAACTTTCTTAACCCCAGGGCTCAACTCTACTCAGTCTCTGTGTTGCTAAAAGCAAGTTGTTCTTTTTGTGGAGCTGCCAAGAGGAAGCACTCAGGACTGCTGGGAGAACTGGGTCCCCAGTGCAATCTTTGAACAAAGACTTTGAATCCCCATATCCCCAAATTCCCTGAATTCCATGTGTCCTCTCCTTTCTGCTTCCCATCTCCCTCTACACTTTCCTCTCTCTGGCTCTTCTTGTTTCCTTCTTTTGCCCGTGAGAGGCTTTGTTTACTCCCTCAAGCTTGGTGTGAATGGAGCAGCCATCCTTCCCTCCTCTGTAGTCAGCAACAGGGGGTGGCATGGGCCCCCTTTGCTTTTTATATGGGTAGTACAAGGGTCACATAGGAACATCTGTTTCCCAGATAATTATTATTCCCAACAAGGCTCAAATGTACAAGGACTTTTTGCATATGTGCTGCAGGTCTTAGTGGCTTCCTGGTGGCTTCTGAAGCAGACCACAGTGAGGGCAGGTGACCAGCACACGGATGGCTTAAGAAGACAGGACCTGATTCTCATACCTACAGAAGTCACTGACTGATCCCTTTTCCTCATTCATAATACCACACCTGGGCTTTTCTTCACCACTCCATTCACTGTCATATCCCGTGTCTACAGCATCTCTCTTTCTCCCATGAGCAACTCTTTTTTCTTTTCCAAGCCTATTTTTTTCTCTTTACTTCACTCCATCATACCTGATTCTCTTTACTTTTTTTTTTTTATGTTTTGCCACCTTTTCTCTGTTTGTATTTTCAGTAACCTCAATCTTGGGGTGGGGGAGAAGGAATAAAAATAACAACAAAATCCCTTACTCTTTTCATTTTTTAGATCAAAGATGACTGAGTAACTGAGGGGGAGAATTCAGGGCAGCCTTTGATGCACAGTATTGATGTTGGCTTAGCATGAAAATCTCCTTGTGCTATATTTGGGCCAATTACCAGAGGTCCACACAATTAACCTGAGACACACTAGCCCAATGTGAAGCAATGAAATTTAAGGCCTAGGGAGGTTAATTCAAATCTTAGATGTTTCTATGATAGGAGATTACCTACCCTGTTGCTTTGTATTTGCTAGGAATCTTTGTGCTGAAGGTTTTGATATCCTGTCGAAGTTGTGCTCTGGCAGCATGCCTCTCACTGTGCTATGTGATTGCCTGCCTGCACTGTTGGACTCTGAGCACTGTAACTGAGTTTTTTCTACACTAGAGGTGCTTTTGCTCTCACACCTTCCAGCTTCCCATGAGAAGTACTTCCCAGACTCCTGAAATGGCACCTGAGCTTCTGCATCACTCTTCACAGCAATAAAACGCCACCTAACATCTTCATCATCCTGGTTCTGTTGGATTTTTGCTTTTTCTTCTTTGTACAGAGTTTCTGCTGACCGAGTTTTGGTCAAGACAAGATGTCACAAAGCAGAGATGGGAACCTCTGAGGCCCACATGCAGACTGGCACAGCTTCATTTCCAATGGGTGCTGTGGTTTTCTGACTCCAGCCACTCCTCAGAAAACTCAGTATTCGCTGTAGCTATGAATATAATTCCTCTGTAAATGAAAATGGCCTTTATTTCTCACCTGCCCTATAATGAAGTAGCACCAGCCCTGGCACCCCCTGCACTACATGATCTGTATGAAAGGAAGAGCTTCTGGTTTGGACAGGAACTCCTGACTGAGCTCCAAAGCAGCAAGGGACTGCAAAGAAGGTGGAAACAGGGACAGGTTGATATTATGGGGTTGTGTTTGGGTTGCATTACTGAGACTGCAGCCAGCAGGTTGAGGGAGGTGGTTTTCACAAGTCCTCCATGTAGGACTTGTGAAACTATACCAGTGTCCAGTTTGGGGCTCCCAGTATAAGAGCAGCAGACTGGAGCGGAAAGCTATGAACACAGTCAGGGACACTTTTTTTTAATTCTCAGGCCTCAATGTGTAATTTGATTCTGTAGGACATCATGGCTCAGATCCACAAAATAATGTATCCATCTACCTGGGTCTCTTTGTGACCCTTGATTCAGAGCTGCCATGAGAAAAGACCCCTCTGGGGCTTGTCTCCTTGGAGCTGGCTGGTGTTTCCACAAGATCAGGTATGTGAACATCTGGAAGATGGCTCCCCCTCGCTCATACCATCCTCTATTGGTACTTACTTCCTTACAGCTAGCTCTTCCCGTGCTTGGAGGCCAGACAGCCAACCTCTTGCCTCTCCCTCACCTTGTCTTTGAGAGCAGAGCTGGCCACATTCATCTGTGTTCTGGCACTAGCTCAGTGCTAAAAGCCAGCCCGAAGTATACTAGCCAGTCTCCAGAGGAGGGGTCTGAAGTTACAGTCCAGCAAGATTCCTTGCCTTTGCACGTGTCCTGAGACTCCTCCTGGAAGAGCACAGACAAGGTCTGGACTGCATCAGAGCCAGATCCTATACACATTCCCTCTCCAAGGGCTGAAGAAACTCTTTTTATTGCTTGTAGTCTAAGATGGAGCCTTCTGGCACACACAACTCTCCTTCTCTTTTGTGGGCTCTGAGATAACTGGCAATGCTTTTATCTCCATCTGACAGGTCTATGGTCAGACCTCACTGGATAGCTGATGTGATTTCCTACGAGGACCTTCTCAGGACCTGACGCTTTTTCCTGCAATTAGGTTTCTTCTGCTGGAGAAGGAAACATTCCTCTCGAGCCCCTGGGGCATAATCCCGTATATCAGTCAGGGACACACCTTTTGTGGGTTGAAGACTCCTTATCTCTTATTCCTTTCATATACTACTAAACTATGATGAGAGCTTTGACAGCATTTTTACTTTTTGTCCTTCTTTTTTCCTATTTGTACAGTCAATTGTTTAATGGGTGGCATGATCCCACTCTGGCTTTAAGAGAGCAACCTTTGTCTTAGGTGGACTCAGACCACTTTTGAGATTTCAGATTGCCATTTGCATCAGTGAATTAAGCAGCGGTGATATGTTATCCTTAGTCCCTGCACTAAGGATAGTCACACTTCAGACTTTTGCTGCACCTATGCTAAGGAACTCAGCTCAAATTGAACAGGTTTGCCTTCTGTCATGGTCCTGTTTAAAAAAATGCATAAAGAAATTTTTTACCTGTTTGTGCCTTGGCATATGGCAGCCATGGATTTCCCTAGCCCTCCTCTTATTTACTGTATCATATTTTGTTATATGTTTGACTTTGGCCATAGCGACAGAGATTCATCAACTTATTTAGCTGCAAAGCACTATACATAAACAGAATCACAGAATCACAGAATCATATAGGTTGGAAAAGACCTTGAAGATCATCCAGTCCAACCATTAGCCTAACATTGACAGTTCTCAACTACACCATATCCCTAAGCGCTATGTCAACCCAACTCTTAAATACCTCCCGTTCTGTAAAGAAATGCTTCCTAATATCCAGTCTAAACCTTTCCTGGCATAACTTGAGGCCATTACTTCTTGTCCTATCACTCATTACTTGGTTGAAGAGACTCATCCCCAGCTCTCTGCAACCTCCTTTCAGGTAGTTGTAGAGGGCGATGAGGTCTCCCCTCAGCCTCCTCTTCTCCAGACTAAACACCCCCAGTTCCCTCAGCCGCTCCTCGTACGACATGTGCTCCAGACCCTTCACCAGCTTTGTTGCCCTTCTCTGGACATGCTCGAGTCATTCAATGTCCTTTTTGTAGTGAGGGGCCCAAAACTGAACACAGTAATTGAGGTGCAGCCTCTCCAGTGCCGAGTACAGGGGTAAGATCACTTCCCTGTCCCTGCTGGCCACGCTATTTCTGATACAAGCCAGGATGCCACTGGCCTTCTTGGCCACCTGGGCACACTTACAAATCTGAAGTGTTTCAGAAGACTGGATGGCTCATTACTTACAGGATCATTAAAGCCAAGAGACAGAAAATAAATAGCCCATTAAATCAACCAGCCCCACCCCCGGCAATAGGTGATCTCTTTTTTCACTCATCACCGGACTTTCACCTTGTTGAACCAATTCAAACCCAAGGCTGATCCACCATTAGGTTTATCAACAACCTGGCAGCAGAACATGCAAAGGACAAACAAGCATCATCCCTTCTGCTGGTGGAGAGCTGGGTATCTCACACCACATATTGCCCTCATCACGTGTTGCAGCAGGAAAACCCAGGACTGCATGGGCAGGGTGGCAAAGCAAACCCTTCCCCCCATGCGAGCAAGAACTTCAGGTCAGGGCTCAGGCAGCCACAGGATCTGCCTGTAAAATGAGCTCAGTAAATTTGTCACTTTTTATTCCATGGAAATTTTGCAGATAAAAAGAAGAGTTGAGTCCCCAAGGCTCTCCATCTGGCACCTTTCATGAGCACTAAATAATTTAGTAAAGAAAGTCTTTACATCTTCAGTGGTTCCTTCGTATATCTGACACAGCTCACCCAAAGCCCTATTGAAAATATAAATACCTGAAAACAATGTTTTCACAAAATAGTTTGAACCCCAAATATTTTTAGAGTTAACATCTTTTGACCTTTGGTCACTCTTCTTTATTAATGCTAAATCTATACAGTATTAAAACCAAAATTACACCTGTTGTAATAACCTTGTCTTTGTTAATTGCCTGTGCAGCAATTTGGATGTCTTAGCAGGTACAGTGAAAGTGCTTTTCTTCATGAAGTTCTTTATTTCTTTTTATATTCTGCAATTTTCTTAAACATAGTTGCTAACTGCCATTTTTCTATGAAAAATAGTTTCTTTTTTCCCTCTATTCCTCATGTTCTTTCAGTTTTATATAGAGAAGGAACAGGCTGCCTGAGTCTCACATCCTAAATACTCAAAAAAATGATTGGTATGTCTGGACAGCCAATTTGAGAAGTCTTCAGAGGAACCTGATTTGAAAACTGGGAGTGCTCAGTACTTTCCAAAAAAAACCCTGAAAACCAGAAAACAAAAGACATGTCACTGTCAAGGTATTTCAGGCAGGGAATCTATCACCACTGGTGTTTCTGAAAGCTTTTATCCACTTTCCTTCTGTCTTCTCCAGACACAAAGGATGCAAAGAAAAAAATAATATGACTGTTACTTTTAAATACTCATAAATTTCCAGTGTCCCTGTGATGGTGTCTGGATTGTACGAACCAGTGATGGGATGTCTGATTTTTAGGGCTGGCCAAGAGGTGTGAGGCCATTCATCCTGGAAGCCAGAGGAGGGTCCATTCTCTGAGGAGGGAGATTGCCAAGGAGGGATGTGAAGCCCTGCTGAGAGGGGGCCTCCATGGTGAAGTGGACCTTCTCCCAGATAAGAACACATTTATATTCAAGGAAAGGATTTGAACAGACTGTACTGAGTTTTTGTGGGAGAAAAGGACAGCATTGACTGCAGATGTTCAGAGGACCCTCATGGAAAACCATTTTTAATGAGCCACAAGAACCTGAAAGAGCTTGTTATTTCTCTGTCCAGGTTTAATCTGAGTGTATTCCAGTCGAAGCCCAGTTCAGCAAGTTCTTACAGACCACTGAAATCCATAGGAGATGAACGCATGCTTCAATGCTTTCAAAGCCATATTCTTTCCTTACATTTTTTTTCCAGTTTCTGTCTTCCTCACACACTGGTCCATGCATGTACCAAAGCAACACTAACAAGTCAGTAGAGCTACCCACAAATCATAGCGCTTCATCCCTCACTTGTTTGAAACCTGCGGCCCATGCCAACTCAAATCTCACCAAAAGTCAGGAGGAAATATTATGCAACACACTTCGCCTGTGACAGACACACAAAAGGGGTCTTGAAAGGTTTGGTGGTGTGTTAAGTCAGCAGACACTCACTCAAAATGTGTTTGGGGAAGGTCACAGGCTGGGAGAACCAGGCAGGAAGAGTGCCACAGGAACAGATACACATGCTGAGGTGCATGGGAAAAGCTTCAAGGGGCCACGTGCCCAGTTGTTGTGACCCTACACAAGGCTGGTGGGAACAGTCACCTCATGTGTGACCTGGTTTCACATACAAATTCTGACCTTCTGAGTTGCCCTTCTTGTCTCACAAGTGTTAACTGCTCTCCAGGAATTGTCCTCGTCCCCAAGGCAAAAATTTTAAGGAGGCATCACTTTGTCCCTCCATCCACCTATGCATTTCATGGCAAAAGTGGTTTATCTACAGCCTAAAGATTTGGGTCTCTTGGAAATCATCTGCCCAGTCTCTTTGATAGGGGACGTGCTGGATAAATCCTGCCATGTCCTAGTCTGGGTTAGAAAATTGTGTGTGTTTGGAGCAGGAACTGCTTCCTCATTGAACTCACTGCCCCACCATGAGCAGTTACATTTAGAAACCAAGAAGCACGTACAGTGCTACAGTCATCAGAGCATAATGTGGGTGAACTAGGCTGCACAGTGAATGAGAGGTATATTTATACGGCTCACCTCCCCACAGTTCAGATTCCATCTTGGAAGGAGAAGCTCCAGCTTTCTGGCACACAGACCATTTTGGAGACATTGATAGGAATATTGTAGGCTTACCAAGCCCTTCCCAAGATCATCAGAGAGCAAATGAAAAACAACTTCTGGAAATGTACCTTCTGGGAGCAGCATAGCAGCGTAGCTAAAATTTAGGAACTTTGCAGGGGCTTGCAGGAGCCTAGGTAAAACTGGGATATCGCAAGGTGGCCTGAAACAGAAGGCTCTTGTAAATTATCATAATTTAACATAATTACACCTTTGATCTTGTCCATATTTACAAAATAGTGAATGTGGAACCCTGAAGGATTTCAAGGAAGAACTGACTTTATGTGAACCCTCCCTGTAAACTGAAGTCCATTGTAAATCACCTTTCTCAGCTGCCAGTACCTCACCAGAAGGGCTGAACTTGCCCTCAGTGCTCCCAGCCCCATTAATGTCAGCTCTGCAGTGAGCTCTGCCAGGCCAGTGCTGGCCAGGCTACATTTTGAAAAATCACAGGAAAAGCAGCATAAAATGACTATTTAGACTGCACGGGTCTGGGAACAGGGGCTAAATTTTTCTTGTGTCTCAGCACCCCACAGTGCCATGATACTAATCTCTGACTATCATCTACCTAGGATCCCAGACACTGTTCTATTATCTATTCTTGGAATTATAACTATAAAAATTAAGAGGAACCCACATCATTCAAGTATTTAAAAATAAGGCCTTTTAATTTTGACCTTAATTTCCTTGAGAGCTGGAAGGTTATGTCTATATGCTTGTATAACCTTCTTACTGCAGTGCAAAATGTTTGTTATTCTGATATGTGTTTTGAGAACATCAGGGGTAGTTTTGCTACACAAATAAACAAGCAGAGAAATGAATGGAAATACTGTTCATTCAGGAGTCCCTCACTGATAAAATACCTGTCACATACCTCTGCCTAAAGAACACAGACACACTCGTATAACAATGTGGCAAGTGGCCCACTAATCATATTCCAAGTAAGTCCTAAAAAGGAAAATTTCCACAGTCTTCAAATCTATAGAGGAGCAGATGGATGATGGTAAACTCTAAGTGCTTTACTGGCTGCCTGCCTGCCATCCTCTGAACAAGGGCTAATAATAATATCACTTAAAAGAGCCGCTGAAAGGTTAGATTAGTTTCACTGCTGCAATTTGCAAATAATCCAATATCTGAGTTTACTACATCCTTTTCTATGACCATGGTCAACACATTCCTAGGTGCAGTATGCTTACCCACTGATACAGGCTTGTGCTTACCTTTCAGGAGGAAGAAATCAATACAGTGGATCTGGGTCCTAGTGAAGTCACTGGCAAAATACAGCCAAAGTTTCACCAACCATTTATTTTTACAGCAACTCCCAGTCTCTTCAGTCAGGGGGCAGGGAGGATAGCTTGCTCCCACTCACCTTCTGGCTTTTTCTGCAGCTTTTTAAGCCTTTCTTGATGGGAGTTTGGAGCCTCTGTTGTTGCATGTGAATCAAGTCTCACCTTGAACTTGGAATCAGGCATGTGGTTAATCCTGGAGTGGTTTGCACAGCTCTGCCACCGGTGCACAGCTCTGTCATGGCCAGGGGCTACCGGGACCTGCTCTGCAACCCCCATCCACCCATGTGGCTTTGGGGCTTGATGGTGGTGCTGGCCCAGTGCTGTGCACAGCCTGGTCAGTGCACAGCAAAAATGTTGTAGCCACTTTCGTCCCCAGCAGAAAGTCCTGCTCTGAAGGAGGCAAGCATGTTGTCAGCAATGAATGCGATGAACTCCTCTCTCATCAGGCACCAAGCTGAGACAGGGCTCAGAAATGCTACTGAAGTGAAATAGCTGACAAATAACTTTGAATATATGGGTTCCCAAATTAAGAAGTTTGATTCTCCTATTTTTTCTCCTCATTCATTTCTTACGTGATGAGGTCTGTGGATGTTTGATCTCAGAGCCATGAGCCACCACTTTCCCTCCCTCCCTCCCTCCCTCCCAGGGTTAATAAACTCAGGTTTGGATTTTACTAACTGGGTGAAACGTGGAAGGCCATGTTTTTACATGAAATGGTCATCGTAGAAGCTACATCAGGGAATAAAATGATCTTGGAATGACATAATTCCAAATATCTTCAGAAAACATCTGAACAAAAGAATAAGGAGGCTTGGCACCTAGAAAAACAACCATGGTTTTTGCATCTGTTTGATTGACTAGTGTAATATGGAAAACACTTGTTCTGTGTTTCCTGAACCTGAGATCTGAATGAGGCTAAAGGGTCCATCCTGCTCATTCTCTTTATTTCTTTACTTGTTTTCCTCCCTCTAATCAGCTCTTTAGAAATGGTTATTGCTTCCATTTTAATTGTGAATAAACAGGAGACATCCCAGCTGCACCCTCCTTATTGGTTTCTGCTCGGACCATTGACTTTCTTGGTGAGAGGACCAGGTTTGGTCCATTTGCTGAGAGTTTGGTCACTCTATGTATGATTCCTGCAATCTCCTGGGCAGGACAGGCAGGCTACGATGCTCTCATCACCAGATGATGTTACCAGCAGGCTTTCAGTCCTCTAGATCATCTTACTTTTTGATACTGATATGACATCTCTGCCTGTTGCCAAGCAATCCAAACAACACAGGCAGGGTAGGCATTTGCTGTACAAGGGCTTTCTTATACTATTGTTTAATACCAAATGGAAACGAAATAAATCACAAAACATAACACTACACTGACCCACATTTTGCAGCGTCAATGAATATTTTCTTTCCCTCTGCAGCAAGAGCTGCCAGCACTCCCTAGGGAAGAGCATCAGGCCGACACACTTAACCACATCCAGGTTTCCACAGCAGACCAGGCTGATGCAGAGGGGACACACACACACAGCACCCAGTGACACCCACACACACAAAGCACAAGGAACCCCAGCAACCTCACGCTAGCCAAGGGTGCAGGACTGTGTTATTACCGCTACTGTCAATACTAACCCATCTATTTTGATCATTTAATACTTCCTGTTACTGAGAGGTTCTGCATTGCTGTTGTTTGCAGCCAGCCTTTGAAATGTTGCAGAAGGAATCCCTGGAGCTATGGAAATGCATTTTCTTCTTCCATAAAAATTCATCTAGATTTTGCTGAGTTATGAACTTTGAAAACAGCAATTTCTCTTCTGTCCTTTCATGTTTCCCCTACAAAAAGTTAGTAGTGGATTTTCAAACTAATTGATCATGACTGTTCTTGTGCCCCAAAGCATGTCTATGTCTACACAGCGGGGCTGGGAGCGCTGAGGAGGGCCAGCTCCAGACCCACTGACAGAACATGCTCCTCCAGTGAGAGCATTGCCGGGGCCTCCAAGTTAGCAGAGAAACGGTGCTTTGGAGTGGCCTTAGCTGCCATGTGAGGCCCTTACGTGTCTGATAACCAGCTCTGGCTGGATCAGATGTTGTGGAAATGGAAAGAAATAGAGACCGGTGTTCTTCAATCCTTCCCTCTCCTCCTATCTCCTGGTGGGCCACCCCTCAGCTGGTCAGCAGTACCCTACATGGTAGCTTTGCACAAGCATCACCTGGTGTGGCTGGACATCAGCACAAGTGGTAGCAATGCCGAGTCGTCACCATGCCCTCTCTAGTAATACTGTATAATGAATGCATACAAAAAAAGACACAACAGTTAGACACAAAATAATTGAGGTTTTACCTCTTTATTTAAAATTACCTAAAAGGTGATGTTTAGCAATACGTTAAAGGAATGCTATTTAGGCTTCAAAGTCAAGCACTGTAGATGAAGGAAAGGGGTGATTAGTGCGCAACCTTAATTCTGTCCTCTATCTGCATTGTGTTACAGAATTTAATTGTCGAATCACTTGTGCCTCAGGGAGAGTCCAAAGTGGAAGTTTAAGAGGCAGAATCACGACAATTTTAATGCAGCATTAATTTCCCAACTTTGCAATGCACATTTTTGCATCCTGAGTAGTTTTTTTTTGAATAGAATATATACAAGAAGAAAAAAAAATCTGCAGGTAAGGAAGTACTATTCTTTATGAATGGGAAACTGAGACATGGAGCAATTAAGGAACCTGTTCAGCATCACAGAAAACAAAAGGCAATGGAGAGGGAAGTGAACCTAGTTTCCCAGCAGAGTTTTTGATCACAGGAAGCTGACCCATGGTAGAATACTTCTGTGCAATTGTTGTTTAAATTAAGACTATTTTTATAAACAACTTTTATCTATAATGCCTGTATTTTTGGAGTGTCAGACTGTCACTTGCACTTTCTCCTGTACTTAAAAAGAAAAAAAGGCCATGTCCTAATTCAACAGTAACAATGACTAGACTCATAAAGGAATCTCATTTCTATATTTTCTATTATCTGATTTATTGCCCATCCAGGATTTTGCTTGCATTAATTTTCTTTACTGAAAGATGAGTTAAGAAAATGATGGCACTGGGACCACCTGAAGGCCACCTTTTCCTCCACGTCGTCCTCGTGATTGTGGGGGCCCTGCATAATGTGGAGGCTTTCTGTGCTTCTGGTAAGTGATGCTCAGCACCATTTTCCAGGATAAGTAATTGCCCATTAGTTTTCCAACTTTGCACGTGTGTACACAGAGAAGGAGAGCCTGGCAGGCATATGATGGCCTTGGTGAAGAACAAGGTGCTGCAATTCAGCTACTTGCAGCCCATACCAGGACCCCACTGGCCCCCTGGCTGGCATGGATGGACATGACCAACAAAACAAGTGTGTCTAGAAAGCTGTTGTGAGGTCTGGTTGTCTAAAAAATCCTGCTCAGTAGATAAAGGCTTTTGTGGTGTGCTGGGTGTCCTCACTGAGACCTTTCTGGGGCCAGGAGCTGCTGTGAAGCTGCTTTGACCACTGAGATGAAGCTTTGGCCTTGCTTGGGAGGAGATTCAATGGTGGGGTCTCAGCAGCTTCAGCAGAAATGCTGTGGCTACATCCCTCTTTGGTCCTTCTCCTATTCATTTCCAAAATGCCCCATCCAGGTATCCCATGGCCAACACAGCGCCTGCAGCCTCCGCAGAAGGACAGGGTAGGACAGCCAACAAAATATGGCTTTTCCCTCTGCCAATATTGGAAGGGACATAAGAGGCATATTGTTCCCATCACTATTCCCCCCACCTTGTGTTCTCAGCCTGCAGAGGGACCATAACTGCCGTCCTCTGAGTTCAAGAGCATCTTCTCCTTCCCTCCTCCCGCTGAGTGCCCAGCCCTGACTTCTTCATGTATGGCAGCACCTGGCTAATCCTGCCCCTATAAGCACCACATACGTGTGCCCCCTCCAGGGATGAGACCCCTCATGCACATAGCTGGGAGCCAGGGCAGGGCAGCACTGAGGGGACCCCCTCAAGCAACAGGAACCTCCTTGCCATTAAATCCAACCTCCTCCAGGACCTCAGCTCCGTGTTTCCTTCCAGCTTTCTCTAGGAAATACTGTGAGCTTTAGGGATTTTGCTCCATCCTGGGATACAGTTATGCAGCCTCTGTTTGTTTGCCCAGATTTGTTCTGCCTTTAGCTTTGTGCTTTGTACAAACAGCCGGGAAGCACAGCTGATGGCAGACGCGGAGGTTTCTGGTGCTTGGGCAGAGATACTACACTGTGCTCATGAGGGCTAACGCTAAAAGGGTTAAGATGTATGCCTGAGCCAGCAGGGATAAATCAAAAAAAACTTCTCTCTTCAGCCTCTCTTTATCTACATATATGGCCTTCAGCTCTGTCTCCCACCAGAGTACAATGTAACCCTGCAGCTCCCTGTGAAAGAGCCAGGGCTTGACTGAACCTCTCAGAATACTTTAGGTACAAGATCATCCTCTCCTTAGCCTGAACCCTGAATGAAACTGTCCTGATGCTCGAAAAGCATTACTTAATCAGTGCTTTTATTTTCTGTGTGCCTCAGTTCTGCCATTGGGACACCTGGTACACACAAAATCCTTTATTTACTACAAGGGATTTATGACACAGCCAGAAATGGAAAGGAAATGCTACTTGATGTCTAGAGATCACTTTGCAGCTCCCATCCCACACAGCCACCTTGGAAACTGTGAGCTGCTTTGTGGGGTTTTTTGCAGAAAAAATTAATCTTTCCCAGTCTTCCAAGATTACCCCTCTCTTCCTCAGCATCCTTGAGGATGCAGCTATATTTCCTTTACATGCACAGATGGGTAACTGCAGAAAGCTGGAGAACCAGCTCAGTACTATTGGGTAATTGAGAAGTGAGGAAAGCTGGGTGATCATTTTGTGAAGATCTCAGCTGTGGCATGGCTGTTTTCCTGGACAAGCTCACTGAAGTGACTGGGATGCTTACCAGCAAAAGAGGAACAGCCCTTTTATTTACTCCTAGAGTTGCTGTTTCTCCCTTTTGGTGAGGTGCTGACCATGGCTTTTCCTCCATGACAGGCAAAGGGTTAGAGGGCCAATGCAACCTGCTGTGAGACCAGACACAGAGCTTTGAAGTTTCCAATACTGAGAGCAACCTAATTCAGGCTTTTAATTTGCAGCTCATCCCAAGGGGAGCCAAGGGCTCCATGTGTATGGTGAGGATGAGCCATGTGTTCACACCTAGAACAAGAAGCTGGACTCACTCACTCCAACATGGGTCCCATTGGAATGGATGGCTGTATGGACCCATCCAACTAGGACACGAGGAAGATGGAGGTTTCAGCTATCTCTGTTTGACACTGTGGATGCTTGTCCCAATGACTCCATGCGAAAACAGTAGCAAAGGCACTGCTGAACTCCCTTGTGTCTTTTATGTTGCTACCTTTACATGACCAAATGAAAACTGGACATTTTGGCCATAAACTCCTGGGAATGTGTGGATATTGATGACAAATTCCAGCCAGTTCATAACATAATTAATGAGCAGTTAATTATCTTGGATGGGAAAGCCTAGCTACAGGATCACAGCATGGAGAGACACTGTGCACTGTAAAAATAGAAAAAAGATAAAACTGTGATATTAAAAAAAGCTAGTTTTCAATGAAACAGATGCTAAAATATTACAAATACTGTGACAGACTAAGCAAAGCTACAAGCTAAAAAGGAATCATATTTACTAAAAAGAGGCGTTGACACATCTTTCTGGACTGTCTCTTCACCAACTTTCTTTCCCCAGCAGTAGGGTGTCTGAGTTGGGCTACAGTCTCTCTAAGGATGTAGAGTAGCCTGTGACACAGGCAAAATTAATTCCTACCCAACACTGAGCCCAGACAGTATTTTCTGCTTTTGCAACAGTGTCCCACACTGACTGCGGCAGGGCACCAGTGCAGCCCCAGGCTGGAAACCCATCACCTGCACTCACCCAGGTTGATGCTCCATGTCCAGTACCAATCCAGGGGCATCTCTGCCCTCATCCCAGGGTTGAACTCAACCCTTGGACTAAGTCATCTTGGGATTTATAATGCAGTGCCTGGGTTGGAGGATGAAGGTTGGAGGGTGTACCCTGAGGCATGGTGGTACCTCCTTCTGGTCATGCTGCTCTGTGGGCACAACCTGCTGTTCTTATTTGCATAACCCCCGTGGCAGGGCCCTCTGTGGTTTGCATGTGTGAAATAGCTGCTGAAGCACAGCTTGGTGTTGTTGTCTGTCTCCTGGGCCTTCCTCAAGGGCTGGATGTGGTGGCATTTCCATGTTATCTGTATAAGACCCAACCTCATCAGACCTCGACTGCTTCCAAGAAAGTGTGGCATCATGTCTGTTCCCTGCAATCTCCTGGGCACACACCACTGGAGGAGTTTCTTCTTTACCATGGCTTACAAGGTCTGAGTCTCACTGCAGTTATTCCCAAGCATGTTTACTGTTTTATTTTCTCCCTGGCTTTAAATGTCTCCTCACCTTACAGTCTGTATTTATGACTGGCTCATAGGAGTGATTGCTGGGCATGCCATCATACATCTTCCTCAACTGTGAGATGCAGGTAGCTTCACTTTTCCCATTGTTTCATTGTTAAATCACTAATTCATTATATATTAAAATGTCAGACAAGATTTTGAAAGCCTTACGCACAGACATGAGCATTCACTCATATGAATAAGCTTTCCTATGTTATGGGTGTGCTTCTATGCCCATTGAATGAATAAAAGAGTATGACCTCTTAATCATGTTATTAGGAGGCAGATCTAGCTATAATTTTGCTTTTACCCATTCCTTATTCTCCCAAGACCTCCAGAAAGTCATGTCTACAGGTGGTTCTTCCTGAAACAGGCTGGAGGCATGTAGAAACACAGACAAGAAGCTCAGCACCAAGCTACAAACCTCTTGTGCAATCAATGCCAGTATACACATAGGAAAAAGAGAACGTGGTAGGCTGTTGGGCTAAATCTGTCCTTCACATCAGCTATGGGATAGATTTAACTGTAACCACTTACCGCTTCTGAGTGCCGTGCAGAGCACAATTCATGCTGCTTGACTCTAATTTGAAGAGAGGACATAATCTTTTTTTAGGACTTTCTCAAAGTCTGAGGAAGCTTAGAATAACTCTAAGGTTAAAAACAGGGGCAAAGCAATTATGGCTAACTTGCAGTCTCATAATTCTATGGAAGATCAAAGTAACTTATGTATTCCAGGAAAGAGTAATTCCCAGTGTAATGTTTATTACCATTTCCGCAAATGTTACTCTGTCCTTGATTTAAATTGGATTTTTCTATGGGAATTATTGTTCCAGCATCTTATATTTGCATGTATTTCTATCTCCCATATATATATATATATATATGTTTTAATTCCAGCTGCATCAGTCCCATCTCCTCTTCATTTTTTGGAAGTTGCTCTTGCTTACACAGAAGTAACTGCATCTTTGGGAAAGTCCTATCTTGGCAGGTATTTTATTAGAAACATGGTGGGTTTTGACCATCTGAAGAGACATTACTAATAATGAACTCTATTGCTCTAACTCATTCAAGATGATTCTTGACATTTAAGAAGCTAAGAAGCATCATCTTAGAGTAAAAAAAATCTCAAGATTTAAACCAGTGCTTGATTAATTTCAAAGATGTAATATGCTACCCCTAAGAGCAGGAAACAACTAAATTTAGTAACCCAAGTAGACCTGCCTATCCATCTCAGGTGGACTATAAAACATTCCTCCTTCATAGCCAGGCAACCAATAGCTGTGACAAAGGCTGAGACCGCACACGACGAAGAAATGACTAAAGAAATCTGGTTTTTGGGGTAGAGATGATGGCTATGGATCCACAGCATTGAGGAACAAGTCAGTAGCACTCTGTATTTAATACTGATCTTAGTTTATGAACTTGGGTAATTTGCAAGAGGACTATAGCTTGTAGCTCTGAGCTTCTTGTTTTGATTTTAAGGTCACAAGAAACTGAACTAAAATTTCTTTAAAGGATTGTTTCAGTCATTAAAAAGATAGTACTTCTTTACACAGCACATTTTGCTAGCCATGAGATTTACATATTGTACAAGCATATATGTCACATTCAGATTTATTAGTGAGCGATGCTAAATAAATTTACTCTAGGAACTAAGCTGGAAAGTGGGCAGACTTCAGCCTTAATGCATATAAACTCTTAAGTCTGACACTCCTCTTTTCTATGTTTGAACAACTTGAACAACTTTATTTTAATACAGTTCGCATAGACAGCACATATTCACATGTTGTCATTTTAAGTACAGTTACATTTTGGCAGCAGGGTGATACAGCAAATGAGATGTGATAAAAACAAAGAGTCCTTGGTTAGGCTCTAAATAACCGACTAATGCTCAGATTTTATGTCCCCATTTAACTTTCACTGGCTCAAAGTAACAGAGTGGGTCAATTAATCCTCATAACAGGAAGTAATTGCATTGCTGTTCCAATCCAGTCTGCAGAGAAAAAACACTGTGCTATTTTCAAAGAAAGCAACTGCTGTACCAAGCCAGGGTCCTGGACAATTTATTTAGTGTCAATTTGTGACAGCCTCCAAGATCTGTGCTGCCACATCTGTGCATTAATGTCATGGACTTGGACATAATTGCTTGTCGTGAATGTTGCGAAGTCCATTAAAGACCTTATTCCCTCCAGGAGGGAACCAAACCTGCACCTGTGATCTGTGTGGCAGTGGCTTTGTCTGCATAGAACTGATGCAGCATTTGTACATGTTTTGTTCCATGGCCCATCAGATATCATGAGCTATTCCTATCAGCTTAAGCAGCTGATAGATTTGTCCTGATGACTTGTTGAGGAGTATGCTCACACAGTGTGCAGGTATTTTATGACTGATTAGCTATATTGCAAGAATGGCCCTATGTGTTATGTACTGCAAACTGTTTATACTCTGCTCTAAAGAAAAAGATTATTAGATAGGAAATTTCCTCATTAGTCTTCCTATTATGTTCACCACAATAGTATCTGAGGTCTATATCTAAAACAGGAGGTGTGAACACACCAAGTGTGGCAGTGCCTGGCTTCTAGACAACTAACAGACTGAAGATGTTTCCTACCTGCATGTAGGAGCTGGGTAGCACCTGGGTACCTAGAACAGGAGGTACCAACACTAAGGTGAGATAAAGGTGTAATTTAAACTTCTTTGCACCTTCCTTAGATTATTGTTCCTTCTAGTCCCGAGTCTCCTCCAGGAAGAAGTGAGGACTAAGCACTGCAAAAAGATTGTTACATATGTTTTTCTTTTTCCAAAGATGAGGCAGTTCTCATTATAGCCAGTAATGCAATGTATGGAGCATTCACTCAGGATGTAGCTGACAGATTAAACTCCTTTCTCTTACTGCAGAAATGTCCCACTAATTTCACATATATTCTCAGTTCTTTGATCCAGTGAATGTGTACAGAGATCCAATTCTGTCTGCTCCTTGCAAACTGTCCATATTTGCTGGCTTTGCCTCCTTCTTCCCATGTAGACTTTGCATCATGCCTTGTTTTCTCTGAAAGTATTAATAGTCTTTGCCACTACCTTGATGCTGAGAACCAGCAGTAGACTCAAACATAAATCTTGCCAGAATTCTCTTGGACAATGGCTTTTTCCATTTTCTGTTTTATAATTTAAATAAGCCATCTTTCACACATGTCTATTGCTCTGCATGAAACTTTATATATGTGGGCCTGTGAGTAATGTCCCAGCACAATATAAGTCCCTGAGGTTAGTTTCCCAGCGTCTTTCCCTGTTACAGGCAAGAGTAGATCATCACGGAGCAGCATTAGAGAAAGGAGAGAGAAATTCTCATGACAGCTGCCTGCAGAGAGGAAAGACAGGGCCTGTGCCTGGTGTTTCATTGATTGCAATGCAGACATATGCTCTCCTATGAATTGATGCAGTGTCACTATAGAGCAACATGGGAGAGTTTTTCTGCGGGGCTCTGATGCAGGCTCAGAAGGTATGATGGCCATCTACTTGCTGAACATCAAGTATCTTGCTTCAGTGAGTACTTTTGAGGTATGGACATAGGAAGGCTTTTTGTAATAAAAGTAACAACACACAGTTGAAGGTGTATTTATTGTGCATTCATTTCTAAGTTTTGACAGAATTTCACAGAATCATCTAGGTTGGAAAGGACCTTGAAGATCATCTAGTCCAACCGTTAACCCAGCACTGACAGATCCCAACTACACCATACCCCTAAGTGCTATGTCAACCCGCCTCTTGAACTCCACCACCTCCCTGGGCAGCCCATTCCAATGCCTAACAACCCGTTCTGTAAAGAAATATTTCCTAATATCCAGTCTAAACCTTCCCTGGTGCAACTTGAGGCCATTACCTCTTGTCCTATCGCTTATTACTTGGTTAAAGAGGCTCATCCCCAGCTCTCTGCAACCTCCTTTCAGGTAGTTGTAGAGGGCGATGAGGTCCCCCCTCAGCCTCCTCTTCTCCAGACTAAACAACCCCAGTTCCCTCAGCCGCTCCTCGTACGACATGTGCTCCAGACCCTTCACCAGCTTTGTTGCCCTTCTCTGGACACGCTTGAGTAATTCAATGTCCTTTTTGTAGTGAGGGGCCCAAAACTGAACACAGTAATCGAGGTGCGGCCTCACCAGTGCCGAGTACAGGGGTAAGATCCCTTCCCTGTCCCTGATGGCCATGCTATTTCTGATACAAGCCAGGATGCCATTGTCCTTCTTGGCTACCTGGGCACACTGCTGGCTCATGTTCAGCCGGCTGTCAATCAACACCCCCAGGTCCCTCTCTGACTGGCAGCTCTCCAGCCACTCCTCCCCAAGCCTGTAGCGCTGCTGGGGGTTGTTGTGGCTGAAGTGCAGCACCTGGCATTTGGCCTTATTGAAAGTCCTACAGTTGGCCTCAGCCCATCGCTCCAGCCTGTCCAGGTCTCTCTGCAGACCCTCCCTACCCTCGAGCAGATCAACACTCCCACCCAACTTGGTGTCATCTGCAAACTTACTGAGGGTGCACTCGATCCCCTCGTCTAGATCATCAATAAAGATGTTAAACAGGAGTGGCCCCAAAACCGAGCCCTGGGGGACACCACTCGTGACCGGCCCCCAACTGGATTTAACTCTGTTCACCACAACTCTCTGGGCCCGGCCATCCAGACAGTTTTTGACCCAGCAAAGCATGCGATCATCCAAGCCTTGAGCAGCCAGTTTCACCAGGAGAATGCTGTGGGAAACGGTGTCAAAGGCCTTAATGAAGTCAAGGTAAACTACATCCACATGAACTACATTCAGTGGGTGATATTCACACCCTTCACGTATGTCTGAGGAGTAGCTCCAGCAAAGGGCACAGGATTACTGCAGGTTAGGCACAGGCCCCCTTCTGCAGATTCACCACTTTCATAAACATTTCACCCATGTAGAGTCTTATGTCGCTTGGCAGGGATGAGAGCCTTTGCTTGATGTGTGAAGCAGCAGCAAACAAGGCTGCTCAGGATTTGTCTCAATAAGAAGTCTTGGTTTTGCTGTAACTTCAACTGATTGCCAGTTGCATCTAATTAGCCAGCACAGTTACCAATGCTCATCCAGATGAGACTGAACTGGAGGAAAGCTGGTGTTTCTAACTCATCATTTGCAACTGTATGAGGGAAAATTCAGATGTCCTCTTATGAATATGACTGACAAAGTTTAATAATTAATATCTCAAAAAAAATGAGCTGATGAGGCAAACAATACTCATTTCCTTCAATGAAAAATCAGCCTTTCTGCTATGAGCTAATTCATAATTATCTGCCTCGAATTACAACACAACAAAAATGATTTCTTCCAGTCTTCTATGTAGAAATAGGAAAAGAAATAATTAGCATGGAATGACACAACTGCAAAGGGTGTCTGTAGTTCAGCCATGTAGTCTGCTACACTAGCCACATGTGGAATTCAGTATTTTGATGACAAATGAGAGCACTTACTACATTTCTCGTTGTATAAATGATTCTGCAGCCACTGGTAAATAGGGTTACGTAAAGGCCTGACTCATGGGATGCTATATTAAAAAGAACAAACATCCCATGAAAGGCCTCAACATTTCAGCAGATTGAATAAATCATCAAGGGATTTCAATCAGAAGTTTTGCTAGAATATTTCCCTTTTAATATGGAATGACAGACTCCCTTAAAGTAGCATGAAAGGAGAAAATAAAAAGGAAAAGAGTCTATTATCCAAATTGATTCTTAAAGAATGAAACAGTTTAGGAAAAAAATTAGGAGGAGGAAAGGAAAAATTGGGCTGCCAGGAAAACAATCTTCTCAATTTCCTAACTAGAAATTGTATGAAGAGTGGTACACAATAATCTCTTAGACTGGCTCTCTAAAATTATGTATCCAATTCTCATCAAGAGTGGTTCAGAAGAAAAGACTTGCAAAGCTGATACTGCTACTTGACAAATCCAAGATCTGAATGGGATACATCATTTCTTTCTGAGTACTATGAAATGAAGAAGAAAAGCTACTGTTGGTGTTCCTGCTTCTTCTATTATCTTCTATAATGAAAGAATGATATCCTACTCAAATACACTTTAGTTCAATCACTGATGAATCAGGAGTCCCTCCCATACTCCCATCAAAGATTCTTGAACATCTGCAGAATCTGAGCTTTGATTTTTAAACAAAATCATTTCTAGTCTCTGTGTTTGAAGAGAAAAAAAACACTTTCAAGTGTGAACTGAGTGCAAACTGGTGCTATTCTCTGCTATGAGCTGAGATAGTAAATCAATAGCAGTATGAAACATGAACCCCCTCCCCATCTCCCACCTTTCATCTCAGTAGGCTGAAGACTTTGAAGATTGTCTCTGAAGGGTGATTTTAGTGTCAATGTTGTTATCAATTTATTTTTCTGACAAAGGCTGTGAGAAACATGGAAATAGGACTGAGCAATACTTCTGGGTCACTGAATTGACTCTCCTACCATGGCAACATACAAGTCTCCCCATAAATATATAGTACTATTTTTTTTAATCTAACTCTATTTTTTGGCCCCCATTATTCTCATAAAAGGCTTCACTGATCCAGGGTATCAGCTACTTTCTTCTAAAACCAAGGCCAAATATATTCATGATCAGTTTATACCCATTTGATCATGTGCTAGTATCATTCTTCAGTGTAAGTAGCTCTTTTCCTCTCTTGATGTTAACCCCACAATGTATTTAATAGTAATAGCACCCCTCTCAATCTTCATTTGTCAGACTAAACAAGTAAAGCTCTGCAAGCATCCTCAAAGCTGGCCCTCATTTCCCTGATCCTGCTAGAATTGTACAAGCTATTTCCGGTAAAGACTCACCAGTATATTGCACAAGGGGCAAAAACATTTTCCTAGTTTTGTTGGGAAAAGCCTCCTGAGAGTCTTTCTTTTCTTATTTCTGGCAGGTCTGAGAATAAGAAACTGATGAGAATTACCCAGACTGACGAGGATATTTAAAATATGCCTATGGGCACCCAGCTGATGGAATGGCAACCCTTTCGACTGGTGAGGTTGAGGTCCCCAGGCATCTCAGCCCACACACAGTCTGGAAAGAAAAAGGGAAACAAGAATAGTTAGTTATTATTTCTTAAGTAATTGTTTTTGCAATATATATATTCTTCTCATATATTTTCTTCTCATACATATTCTTCTCATATATTCTTCTCTTCTCATATTCATTTTCCCTGCCCCTTTTCTTGACTCTTTCTGCTTCACAACAGAAACCAGTAAGGAAAACCATGAACCGGGCAGGGCAAGGAGGAGGCTTGGGCACAAAAGGACCTGACAAGCCTGGCAGAGGGGAGAGGGAGCTGGCAGACAGAGGTCCATCCCGAGGACACTCTTTGTCCCAGCAGTGCAACTGCAGGGTCCACCTGTCAGCGGACATCACCTATTCGAATGGTTGCCTTATGCCATCAATATTAGTTTCCCTGATGTCCCCACTATGATGGGAATTTTCAGAAAAGATACATTATAGTAAAATGCAAATAGCATATTGTCTCTGTAAATGCCCATAGCTGAGTGGGCAGCATAATGGTATTAATTCAAGCTTCTAAACAACATCACTGCTATTGGTATTGATCTGACACCTGAAATTGATATTAATGGGTTGTATATTCAGTCTAGTTACTCCCTTCTGAAATACCACCCTGAAATTTTCCACTGCTGGTAGTATGCAGCAGTGAGTCCCTTTCCAGAAGAGGTAATTGAAACGCAGCCAGAGCCAGAGCTTTCCAGTTCTCTGGCTCTGTCGGGAGCTCCCTCACGCGCTGCACTGCTTGGAGCACCAAGTCGCCACCAGAGAGAGCACTTCCAGATGTTTTGGTCAGACAACACAAAGTTTGGATTCAAGTACTGAGGTGAGAACATCTACACTTGTGATCCATGCAGACCCGATTCATGAGCGAACAGTTTAAATATAACTGATATGTAAAGCATGCCATCCACTGGAGTGGGCTGGTGGAGATGCAGTTCAAACTCCATTATGGCCAAGTGCATAAAGACACCTTAGCCTGAATTTAAAAGCACTTTAATAAATCTTCCATCCTTGTGTATGAATTCTAGATTAGGCTTAAAACACAAGTTGTGTGGTTTGATCTCTGAGAGTAAGCACTCAGGACCTCTTTCCCAACGTTTCATATTGGTCTAGGGACAGATAGAAGTATCAAGCTTTGATCTTGGGGAAATGAGTGCTGGAAATCAAGCTTAAGTAAAGTAATGGTTCCATTACAATATCTTCCCCAACCTTATGATGAAGCTAATTCACAAGCTTGCTTCCACAGGTTTTTCACAGTTGTTTTTTTACCCCTTCTTCTGTCTGGATATTTATTTTCTCCACTTGTGCTAGCTGGAAACTACAATTGCAAAGCTCATAGTCTTCCAGTTACCTGCTTTCCATAACTACTGACCCTATTGAACATGGCAAGGGTTTGCTGTCCTCATATACCTCCCAGAAGCACTCTGGAAAACTTGCTGATCACCTGTAATCTTCAAGAATCCCATATAAAAATATTCTATGTAGCCAGAAATAAGAAGGAAAGATTCATGTTGTCTGAATGCAGTTCCAGTGTCCTCAGAACTAATTGTTTAAAGTGCTTAAAAGAAATCTGATGGAATATAATAGTTGTTAAGATGTTTTCCCACTACCCAGGAAACACCATGCTGATTTTACTGGGCTTTGCATGTTAATTCTGTGCTGTATTACTGATAATACTCAAAAACCTCTTGCTGTGTGGGTAGGATTAACGCAAGATGGTACTGATGCAAATATAGCTTGCTTGCTGAAAGTGAGCTAGAAAATTGTTTCACATGTTCACTAAGCTATACCCTGTTAGGCACATATCAAAATGTGTTCAGAAGTTGATGTTAATTCTGTGCATCAAGAACATAAATTAGAATCCAGATTTCATACAGACAGCAAAAGATGTATTTACCAGAATAGGACAAAGTATAGGTTAAGACCCACAACTGAGTTTCCCCAGTCTAATGAGTCACCACAGAGCACTTGAGCCACTGCAGCTAACCATGTACACGCCCTTAACCTGTGGCAAATGTGGAGTAAAACACTGTGCAGAACTGATTCGCAAGCTGGCAGGAGTGAGCATGTTCTCCATGACAGTGGCCCAGCTGTTGTGCAAGCAGGAGTCACATTCTTCTCTGCAAGGTGGACACTTACCATTTTTCTGTTTTGGACTCAGTGAAAATAAGCTGCTACCAGCATCCTCAAGCTCCAGTCCTAGGAAAGAAAGGAATGCCTGGCACTGTTCACCAAAGGGCTGCCAGCCCCGGTGCTGGTAGCTCAGCTGTGTGTTTGAGACATAGATCTCCAAAGGTCTTTAAAGGTTGGTTTGATCTCTAGTGGTGCTGAATACAGCATCTTGCTATGAGTTTAATGGGATCCAGAAAAGCTCAGCACTCCTGGAAAATAGTCTGCTTGGATCTATTGATGTTAAATATATTCAAGGTTTTTTTTCTTGTACTAATTACTTAAGATGTTGAGTCAGCATCTTTGTTTCAGGGATAGTAGACAACCTTCCAAAAGCAGTTCTACCTCTGTCTGCACTGAACCAGTCACCCTTTACATGAGCTGATTAGGGCAAAGGATAATCACAGTCAGAGTACACTGATACGACTGTTGCTAGCTTACAAATACAGCACTGGATATCTCACAAGCTGTCATTACCTTTTCACTGGACAATACAATGATAGTTGTTCTCCAAAGACAGATGTGCAACTTGCTAGCTGGATGCTCCTGTGGATTTGGAAATACCCTGGAGTACCAGCAACCACAGCTGCTGAAGAATGCTCAGGTCTGAAGGCTTCCTTCCTGGCCTTTTGCACATAACCGAGCATGGCTTGATTTTGTATGAAAAAAGTCATATTAAAAAATAGTCTACAGCCACTTTTTGTAAGGGAGACGGCCAAGTATCAAGGTAATATACATATTAAACTCTGTATTATGGTTTGTGATAAGCTCTGTTCCATGTTCTCACTTTAATCGTTTCCTCCATTTCCTGACCCTGCACCTCCTACGCTATCTCCTAACATGAACTGCACTGAGTCTGATTTCATTTACACTCATTAAAGACAGAAACTGTTTTGTTACATATCTTAAAGATAGTTCTCAATTAAGAACTATATTCAATCTTTCTCTCTGAAGGAATTTCTACTCAATGTATGTAAGTCTTGATTAAGTGTATGTATACATCTGATACAAGAGCAGTATCGAATATTATTCACTGTGGCCTTTTACAGCATGATTTGACTACAATATGTCTTTGAATATTCCATGTATTTATAAAGCCTATTTAATGGTTACAGTTTGGGAACATTTTAAACTGATGAAATTATTTTTCCACAAACCAATAGCTTTTACTCATGTGTCAACCTTTTCAGCATTGGACATCATCTTTTAGCTTTTTGACAGTAAGTGACCCACAAAGAGGGAAAAAACCTTAAGGTCCTTTTTGTTTCTGTTCATTTTTTTTGAACAAACCTGCCTTCTTGCCTTCTTCCTTTTCTGCTGAATTTGGCAGAGGAGCAAATGATACTGGAGTCCTTCAGACTTCATGGAAATGGATAGTGGGCAGAGGAAGAAGACCCAAATTACTGTCTGTCCCCAGAGAGAAGGGCTGTGGGTCAAGCCTGGGTGTGCTAAGGTGTAGTGCCCTGCTATGGGGACTGGGCACTGAAGAGGAACTGGGGTTGAAACTCCCACTCCTTTACTAGGGTAGGAAGGCAGTGAAAAGGTGTCTCTCTCTCAAGCCCTCCATCAGGGAAAGCCAAATGTAACAAATCTGATATATATTTACCATGTAAAAACAACCAGAGAAAAACACATTGAACATTTTTTTTCTTATATTGAAACAAAAACTATATAAATCCAAGCCAAACAAAAATCCCAGTAGTCATCGAGCTCATCATCCCACAATATATATAACTCCAGTTGAAAACAGTAGGTATTTACTCTGTCTCCCTAAGAAAAACTCAATCCCTTAATATACTAACAATTACAGTTAGAATTATGTATGGATTATTTTAGTGGTTTATTGACATGCTAGTGAACTAAGTATCTTGTTTTATTAGTATTATTTAAGTCTATATTAGAAAAAACACTAGAGAATTTCACTCCTAATAAAAATAATAATCTAGATTTTTGAAGGGAAGGCAAAACTGTCTATATGTCATTGCCATGATACAGTCACATAACAAGACATGATCCTAAAGGTGTATGAAATTCTGAGTTGATCATAGAACTGATAGCAGAGTAATTCAAGGGTTTTTAAATGCCACTTTGTTCGCAGTGGTAATTTACCCTTCATGTGATATCCCTATAATAATCAATCATACCTGCATTGCACAGATCAGATACTACCTCTTTCCCTAAATTGCACCATTTTGGAAGTAGTTTCCAATAAAAAAAATAAAAATTGTCCACAAGTGGATACACTGTAATGTACAAGAAAGGCTATTTCACTGAAGAGTATCCATTACATACAATAACAGTGATTAGTTTTGCAACATCTATTTTATGCTTTCAAGCTACATAAAAAGCACTCTTGTCCTGTGGTAATTAAAAACAAGACAACACAGACAAGTGTTTTTATCCCCCCTTCTGTAACAGAAACCAGCCTGGAGGGACATAAGTTTGATTCATCCTTTTACATGCCTGGAAAAATGACAACTCAAATAATGAGGCAGGTGGTGAGCCATTCAGGTGTCACTAGCAAAGGGTGAACAGATGCCACCAGATCTTGTCATTAATATTATCTGGAAAGGTGAGTAAACAACAGTTCCTCAGACCAGGAGCATTTAACATCCCTTGCTTGCTCTGAGCCCAAGAGCCAGCAGCTCTCCTGGTGCAGATCTCCTCACCCACCAGCAGCAGATTCTTCAACACCAGTCCTGAGGGTCCTCAGGGCTCAGGGCTATCTCCTGCTTGCCACTTGCAGGTCCTAGAATATTCAGTTGTCACAGTTCAGGCTGATCCCTCATTCAGGCTGAGCAGAAGATGCAAAAAAGCCCTTGGGGCTGGAGATGAGCCCTGCCCAAGGCTTTGGGTCAAGGAGCAGGGGCTCTTCAAAAGTAAAGTCACAATGACCATAAGGTCCCCAAACTGATGGCGGGGGCCCAGGGCACAAGGGGGCTGTGGGAAGTGGGGATTATGAGTGGCAGCAAAGACAAAGACATCTGGCTAACGAATTGACTGGAAAAAATGAAGTCTGGGATCCTGGAGAAACAAAACTGCCTGTAAGTTGTCTCTGGTGTGTTCAGAAAACAAGGTCTTTGCTAAATGAAAACATTACATGAAAGAATACATCAAATTCATATAATCTGTATTTTCATCCTGAAAATGCACTCAAGAAAGATATCAACTGACCAGTCCAGCTAAAGAGGCAATAATATCCTCTTCCCTTATATGTGCAAAATTGTCACATAAGGATTTTTTTCAGATGAACACCCAGAAAGCTTTATAAAAAATATGCAGTTACCTCACCTGTGCTGAATCAACATCAAAGCTCAGAGTGAGGTGAAACCTTGGAAAAACTGAATCAAATTCTTTCCTGCAATACACACTGTTTTGGGTTTGTTTGGTTTTTTTGTTTTGTTTTGTTTTGTTTTTTTCCCAGATGAATTACATATAAGAAACCTGAAGACACAATTTAACTCCAATGGGAAGAAATTTTTCTTACCAATAACAAAAAAGCATTGGGACATTTTAAAACTGTCTGTGCAAAGAAGGTTGGGGAAAATGAAGAAATTACTTGAAAACTTCCCCTGGCCAGAATTTCATCTGAATAAATTATTTCAAGAGTGCATGACACTAAGTCTTTGCTATTACAGACAGTCACACCAATTCAACGGGTGTAACCATTTGTATTTTGGATTAAGAATACTTTTACTTCATCTTAGTTTTGATTTCTTCCTACCTGATGCAAGCTAACTGATGTAACTCCAATTTTATTTGAAATAAAAGTGTTTTAGATAGGTTTTAACTAAAGCTGCTTAGTAGCAGTCTGTAGGTTACTCCTGTGTGACCTGGAGACCTCACATGGAAATAAAGGTGTTCATATGCAGACTTGCACCAAAAATATCCAAAGGTTTGAATTTCAGCCTATCTAATTATTTACCTTCTCATTATCACCCAGACAAACCTGTGGTCATGCACTCTGTCACTCTCAGTGGTTCGACACTACACACATTTGATAACATTGCGAGTCAAGGCAAGAGTCCTCCTGAAGTGATGCGGGAGAGTTTTTTAAAGGTCAGTAAACAGATCAGTTAAAAATCAGACCAAGAAACAGTAGGAACAGAGCAAGAAAAGAGAGTGAAGCAAGATCAAAGCATGTAACTGAAAGATTACTGGTTCTTGGGATGCAGTGTTGCCCTGCTTGGAGAATACTAAACTCTCCTACTTTCTCCGAAAGACAAGGTTTAAATCCCAGAAAGTGAAATGCTGTCCCTCTTAATTATGGTGAAAGGACATTTTTGTAAAATCTCAAGGACATTCTTCCTAAAAACAGAAGGAAATACTGGAGGCATTTTAATGTGTAGAATTGTCTTAGTTATTAAGTAATACTGCTTTCTTATATTGTTAAAGAAATCTTTATAATTAGATAAACATGGTATCTGTGGTATTCATGGCATTTCCTAGAGAAATGCACAAGTACTATTAAATAACTGGTCCTCACAACACCTGATGAAGTAAGTAAATATTATCCTGTTTCTACACAGCTAGATGTTACCCCATTCTCTGGATGACAATGACCCAGAGAAATTAAGTGATTTCACTGTCAGCTTCAATGCCCCTGGAAGCAAACAGAACTTAGACAGGTGCCTGTACTCAAAAGCATTAAGAAGATGAAGGAAAAAGTCATTTTCAACTTGGGAAATGAAGTTCCCAGCTGTCAATCCTGACCTGAATTTCCCAGACTCTTCAAACACAAATGTAAAAGCTTGTCACTGGAAGTTAAACAATGTAAGGATGATTAATCTGAGCCGCTGATGTGGGGTTATAGGCCAGTGATGTTGTGTTTGCGGAGTTTCAGTCTTTTCTGGTAAGAATAGCTCCCAGGACCAGAGAGAAGAGGGGGCAGGAAGTACTGTCTACTGTTATTAAAATGGTCCACTGATCTCATGCCTTGAAGGAGGCTTGGACGAATGAATAGTCAAACATTAACCTTTTTAGTTTAGAAAGGAAAGAAGAATATCTGCGCACAATAGAAAAGCAGTAATGTGGTGAGCCATCCTCTGTCTTCGACTCTGACTGTTGCTGCCCAGCTGTTTGGTACCCCTCTGCTGCCAGATGTGACTTCTCACAGCAGCGGTCACTACAGGGTGCGTTTGTCCACACGTCAGGGACACCAAGCACTGGTTTCTCATTTGAAGCGTACATTTGCTGCGTAAGCAAGGTGAATACTAAATCAATGACTTAAGCATCTGCAGAAAGCATACAGAAATCAAAACAACTGCTGGTTAATCTTGTTTCCAGCACTGAATTCAACTTCCATGTAATTATTTAACAAAAAAAAGATGACACAAAATCACAAATAAGAAGTTCCTCTTCTGTGCTCCCCTGGGATAGTGCTAGATCACGCACCTTAAATAAAATGTGGATGTGGCTTCATGTTGGAGTCTTTGCCTGCAAAACTATGGTAGTATACCACCCTGGGTTTTGCACTCATAAACCAAGTAAGGAAATGGTATGCAAAGAAGAAAACTTCTGAGTCATTTCGTTAATGGCTATATAAAAAACAAACACTTGCCACTTAAGCCCTGGTAGGATTTTTTTTTTTTTGCAAAGTGTCAGTGAGAATAGTTTTGGCAGGGTAAAGTTTTAAAAGACAGTAGCAAGCCAGCTCTTTCAGGAAAAGTATTTCTACAGAGAAGCTTTAGTACAGTTCTCTGCAAATTTTTTCCTGGACTCAGCAAGCCCTAAAGGATTTCAGCCTGTAGAGAAGCGGGTACTACAAACTTGAATACAGAGAAATGCTAGAAGACATCCTTCAGAGACTCACGGTAACATTGGAAGAAAAGACTCCTTCTAAGACAAAAATAAGGATAGGAGTTTCAGAACAGGATCAAATTAGAAATTCTTCTCAAAAAACCTATCACCTTCCCTACAGAAAGAGCTCAGAGATGAAGAGCCTGGTCAGAAAGTGGCAAGGATCTTGGGACAACTAGGAGGAATATCATGAGTGTTGACTTCCCAGAGGGCATCCCTCTGTCTGCACTACATTTGCTGAAGCTGACCAAAATGTGTACTTGCTTTTTGGAACAAGTATCTAGATCCTATTGACCCAGCACCAAGGTGCACAGACTAAAAAGTGGTAAAGAACTGAGACTGAGTCTAAGTATTATTTATTTATAGTTAACCAAGTTACATTCTTACATGGATTGTGACAGTAAAAGTGATTATGACAGCAGTATTTTCTCAAAAGTCAAGTTACTGCCTCAGAAAAGAATGGGCTTTCTAGCTTCCAGAAAGATAGAAGAAATTACTTTATGCAGTTAAATAGTGAGATCAGTAATTGTCATATGTTTGTGCAAAATCATTAATGGTAGATGTCAGACATAAGATAGCATGCAATTGGAGCAGATGTAAAGATAATTACAATAAAGCTTCTCAGAACAAAATTCAAGCTTTTCTTTTTTTTTGGTTGCTAAGTAATAAAAAATGAAAATGTGAAGGTGGTGCCATAGACATTGTGAAAACATTTCAGAATATTTCCACTATTGTTCAGATGGTTTATTTGGATACGGCAGCAAGGAAATATTTTTGCTTCCAAGAGTCATTGATAATTCACATTTTACACCTTGGCGGCATAAATGCTCCAAGTCTTACTGGTAGTAAACTACCTCCCATGTCAGCTGGGAAAACATGAGAAGATTGAGAAGAATGTATTTTTTCTGTAACCACTGATACTTCAAGTCACAGAGTTATTCAAATGTTTTGGATATATATCTGCTACTCTGCATTAACAAAGAGTAACCTATCGTCTCCTTGATTATCTTCAAGAAAGCATGAAACTCTACTAGGACTATTTCAAACTATCAAAAATAGTCAGAAGTGGAATGTTTTGTGTTTGCACAATGCACCATCATTGCAGATGGTAACCTTAATCCTAACTTTGGGTGACAATGATCAAGCTGAAATGAATTTAACCTATCTCAGATAGTGCAAATTGGGCAAAATGCTCAATGGTTAAAATATCTTTTTGTTTGTAATGAAAAATTTTAGTAATAATTTCCCAAATAATTTCACATTTATAAAGGACATTTCATGTTGTCTGCTGTGAATCCATGAAAATATTAAGGCATGTCCAATGAGGAGTTTATCCATGTTGTAGTAGAAAGAATCTTGAGATGTTTTCCAGGTATTAAAAGTTATTTTTGTACATTAATTGAGCATTGACCTGTTGTGATTTTAACGTTCTTTAGGAAAGGTGAAGATGGGCATCACAGAGTGGCATATTAAGTGACAGAATATTACTTATATTGCTTTTGCAATGTGCCAACAATTTTGCATGACATCACTTTAAAGCAACAATTTGTTGCTAAAAAATATGATATAATGCATTAGATGGAGGGCAAGCTATTAAAAATTATTAGTTCCTTTTCCATACATGTATGCTTTATTAAAAAAAAAATATAGGAAAACCAAAAAATGGAAAAGAATTTACTGCAGGGAATTTACTCCAGGAAATTTGCTCTCAGATACTCAATTTCACATTTTAATTTCAGTAGATTGAAAAATTTGCTAAATCTAATTTAAGAAATTTTGTTGAAGGAAAACTGATGACTTTTCAGAAAACTATAAGCATCACTGAAGTTTCAAACCTCGACAAAATGGCGGACGACTATTATTCCTGTAAAATGCAGGGTGCAGTGAGAGACCAGCTGTGCTTCTGCATGTGTTGGGATCTTGTGGTAGAATATTGGGACATTTCCTATCTTAAGATGCCAGTTCCCTCAATTTCTCTGAACTTGTGAAATGTGTTATCAATTCCTACCTCAAATGCAGCAGTGGAGAGGATCTTTTTTGTGTGTGTGTGTAAACAGGCTTTGCCAGACTGCAGGAGTTTAATAAACACCTCATATGTGAGACTAACTTTCAAACCAAAGTTAATTTAAAACTGTGCCAGTAAAGGTTTTTATTAGATTTTTGCTTTTAATAAAAAGAAAGATGTATGAAAATTATTAAAATGCACAAAAAATATTGTAAAAAAATACTTCAAGATTGATAATAATCAAATTGTTCCTCTAAGAACAATGGAAATGCAAAGTGGAGAGAGAAATATTTATTATATTAAGGGAAATTATATTTCCCAAGGTTTCCTTTTCCTTCCTTTTCCTGTGCAGTACCTCACTTCTAGCCAAGAAAGTTCCCTTTTATGCATTTTAGCTCAAATCTAGTTTCATCAGCATGTGAACTAATATGCCAAACTATGTGCAGAAGGAGCTCAGGCATGAATTTATGTCCACTGCTGCCAGCTGTGCTATGAGGCCAGTAAGCTCTGACACAGGGGCAGGAGGAGAAAGGAATTTCTCAGTTCCCCCACTACCAGAGCTCATCTGCAATGATGTTAAGGAAGACAAAGACTGGAGGTCATAGTTTCTCTCTGCTGTACAGGGTTTGCTCACACACTTCTCTGTACACTGAGGTAGATCAGTCTTCATTTGGCTTCCCTTGGATTCACTTTCATAAACCACAGTGAATTAAGAGATGGACATCTACATTATTTTAAAGTATTAAGGCAGAGAAACAAATGCCAAGATACACAGCAATTTACATCTGTCACATACCCATGGTAATTAAAGTGATCTAAGGTGTCTAAACAACTTGGAGAAATGGAACTCGGTCCTTGCCCGAGTAGCGCAACAGAGGATGAAAGTCAAACGTAAGAAGTACTAAGTACCGACCCTTCCCTTCCCCAGGAGAGGAATTAAAAGATGAGATTGGCTTTAATTTTTAAGTGTTAAAAGAAATTAGAACCTAACTTGGAAATAATTATAGAACCATTTGCATGCCATTTGGATATACCTTGATTAATGCATCTAATCAATTATTTATTGCTATTTGCAGTATGGCAGTAGGTAGCCATCCAGCCACATCTGTGGTAGATACTATAAAAGAATAATACATTTCACGACCTGTGCACGAGGCACAAGCAGACAGATGCAAATAGAGGGAGTGGGAGCGCAGAGGTAAAAGGGCAAAAATAAATTGAATTCAACAGGAAAAGAAAAAAAGCAGTACATCTTCACATAAGCAATGCCAGACAAGCATGTTCATCCTATGCCACAGTAGGATTATTTCCTACAGCATATTTGTGATTGCTTTTCCTAGTCTGGTTTTAATGTTTCAAATTATGGGGATTCCAACATTTCCTTTGAGAGCCTCTTCTGCAGTCTAATGCCGCTCATCCCTTGGAAGCTTTCCCTGATACGTGTTTTGGCTCCCTTTGTTATTTCCATCCAATTATTCAAAGTTGTATCCTCTTCTCCCCCCCTTTTTCTTCCCTTCAACTTCTTCAGTGCTTCCACCTTTCAAATAATCGTGGCCATCCCTTGTTGTTGCTTAGCAAGCTGAGCAAGCACTCTTGTAATCTCTCTTTACAACTCAGTCCCTCCAGGCTGCTGATTATTTTTGTTGTTCTTCTGTGAATGCCTCTTGCTTTTGACTTTTTTTTGTTACATTGGCCAAATCCTGACTCCCCACTCCCACAGGCAGAATTGAAGCTAACGCATTCAGTCACAAACCCGGTCCTCTCGCTTTTACTATGGTATCCAGAAGACACACACACACACGCGCGCGCGCGCATCATTTTAGGTGCTTTAGGTCAAGGTAGCAGTGTCTACACAAGAGCTTTTTCTTTTTTCTAAATGTCTTTAGTGTCTTGCCCCCTTCCTGAAGTTACGATGCTGGGAACGTTTTCTAGTATAGACCTGGCTTCAGGCTAAATCTCTGCAAAATTAGATACATCTTTTGCTGTGAGAGAGCTAGGAAAGAGAATTTTTATCTAGTCGAGGTCAATTCTATGTGGTTCTTCAGAGGTTTCACTCAGTTACTGACACCATAAGGTGATTTGTACAGAGCGTAGTGTCCAGTAGGATTTGACCACTACAGTAAGTATTGTTAAGTAAAAATACACTTTTTTTCTTTCTTCCATAAAGATACACATGTTCAAATGGGTCATTGCATGTAAATAATCCAAATCATTTTAATGAAAGCATTCGTGTATGAAGTCACTCGGAAGCTGTGTTGACCAGGGCAGCTGGTAGAAAGGCATCACCAACTCGTTTCTTCTCTTGAAAGCAGATGAAACTGTACGTCATGCAACTATCGCCATGCCTGTCGAAAAGCATGTCTCGATAGAAAAGCATTCTATAAATCCTGACTGTGCTAATTAATCACTACATCCAAAATACAAATAGTATCCTGCTTTTCTTGGGAGTCCGGAACATTTCTGCCTCTCATTCCAGGGGATGATTAGGATGCAGCCTCATATCTATAAATCTGAAAGGATCCATGAATTAAGACCAGCTAGGTCAAATCTCCCGACTTGCTTCTTTTTCACCGAAATTTCAGCGTTTCATCAAAATCATCGTGCAAATTTATATGCTTGAGATTTCATTCCTGGAGCCTGGCCCTGATACTTCGCATAAGCAAGAAATCTCTCTTCTTGAGATCAGCCCAAGGGGAACAAATGGGCTTTCCAAGGGAGGCTGCCATGATGGGGTTTGGCTGATGGAGCCCCAGATCAAGGTTCCCACAGCACTTGCCCCTGTCTACGCCCAGCCCCAGGTGGTGGGACAGCCCTGCCTGCCCGGTGGACCCCTACAGCCCCCCAAAATTGCTCCACAGGAGCCACCACCCGTCACATCACCCCGGTAGAGTTTGCCAAATGCAGCCATTTCCATTTCTGCCAGATGAGTTCCAACCCCAAGTGATTGCTCTAACTTTAAAAACACCCAACACTTGAAATGCGGGGCTTGTCATGGAATGCCAAGAAAATTTCAGGCGCAATGATGTGAATGTTTAAATATTTCTCTTTAGGTCCCTTTATCTAACTTCACAAAAGGCAAAATTTGGAATGCAGGGTGAATACCACTGGTACAGACTCTGTAATGATCAGATAATGAGTAAAATAATCAGCTTCTATCAGAACTGGGGAAGTAAAGGTGCAACTCGGAGATACGCGTTAGTGAAGGAAGCTGGATCACCACAAAGCCTTCCCTTGCCTCCCTCTTGGCTGCCTCCATCATACTTGAAAAAGCCGCTCCTGCAGAAGGCCGATACTTTCAGCCTATTTCATCCCACATAACACAACAAACAAACAAAACTCGGATTCTCAGGTAGGAACCCTGGAGCATATTTGGATTTAATTGCTTTTCATTGTTTAGGTCTTGACGCAATGAACATGAAAGACCCGGATAATTTTTTGAATGTCTGTATTTGAAACACACAGTTCTCAACAAAAGGTAAAAATCTTACCTCTGTGTAACGCAGCACCGGGGAAGAGGTGTTTGCAGAGCCCTATGGCATGCGTGTTGTCATGCTGCTAAAAGTAATGGCCCTGCTAAAGAGAAGCTAGCCAGATGGCTCTCATCTTGCAGTGCATTAAAGAGTAGCCCAGGAGTGATTACTAGAAACCAACATATATGACAATAAAACGTATAGCAGCACCATAAAATCAAGGGACTTTGTGTGTTCAAGCCTTGTTTACGGTAGGCAACCTCGCCAAAGTATCCCAACCAGTTCTGCCGCTGGTCTGGCTGAAGCGATGCTGGCACTGGCCACGATCTGGGTGTAAACAGCTCTCCTGCGTCTGGGGCTGGTAACCAGCGAAAACAGGAGGAACCACCAGCCCTACACACGCTGCAGGAATTGCTCCAGTGTTGACACCAGTTCAGCACAGCTGGTAGTATGATGTAATCTGTTTTTGTTCCACAACGTATTAAAAAATTACATTGTTAGTATAGTTGCAGCCTAAGCTTTATCTTTTGAAGAAACTCCTACATCCTTGCTTTTCTTCCGCTGACTGAAACGGTAAGCCAAGGTTGTTGGCCTGGGGATGATTATGCCTTTTTCTTTCTGCTAACGTGTCACACTAAAACCTGTTCTACCATTGGGACTCCCAAGGGTTTTTGAAACGAGAGGTGCTGTGATGTCTTGCTCCTTCCTTCTTGTGAGAGATCTAAAAGAAGCCCCACCAAAACTCTACTCAAACAAAAAAAGGAAGAAAATATGTACAGAGAGAAAAAGACAGAAAGGAAGATGTTCCCTGTGAAATATATTTGTTGATCTGAAAGGGAACTTTATCAAATGTTTTCAAAACAGTTCCTTATTATGCTGGAGTGGTGTAAGGAAGAGTACTGGTGGGTCAGTCCTTTTTACCATGTTCTCTAGATACGGGCTCAGCGCTGGCCAGCACACACCACAGTGTCGACTCTGTTCTTTTTTATTATATTAAGATTATGCTACTCTTTCATGGAAATGTGCACCCAGGGTTTAGTGACATAGATACCAGAATAGCCATGGCTTGTTTGGAACAGAATAGACTAGACTAGAACCACTTAGGTTGGAAAAGACCCTTAGGATCATCGAGCCCAACTGTTAACCTGACACCACCAAGTCCACCGCTGGCTGAATGCAGAGGGGTGAGAATAGGGGTGAAAATAGGGGTACGCTGGAAGCTGTTCAGCAGGTGGGGAAGGCAGACGGGCAAGGCGAGGTGTCGGAGTGCTGTTCGTCTTTCTGGTGTTGAATTGCTGCCTGCCTTGCGCACATCACTCCTTGCCCTCTTCCTCGCTAGAAGGGGCACCTGAACCCCCTCCCTGTCCGGCGGTGCCGCCAGGCCGATGAAGCGGCAAGGCGCGCCCCCCCGCCGCACCGGGGTGAAGCGCTGGAGCAAGATCGCTCCGGACCCCGAAGAGGAGGCGGCGGAGCCCGCGGGCCGGCGCAGCGCCCGGGGCGGGGCGGGGCGAGGAGCGGGGGGGCGCGGGGTGGCCCAGCTGCGCGGCCGCGGAGCCCCCGCGGAGCGCCGCCGGCGCTGGGGCGCCCCCTGTGGGCCGGCGGCGGGGGCGCGGGGCGGTGCGGTCACGTGGATGTGACAGCGGCGCCGTGCCCGGGCAGCGGCAGTCGCGGCAGCGGCACCGCAGCGCCAGGCGCCGCCGCCAGCCCCAGCCGGGCGGGGAGGAGCGGGCCGGGGCCGGGGCCGGGGCCGGGGCCGGGGCGCGGCGCGAGCCGCCGCCGCGGAGCTGGGCGGCGGGGGGCGGGGGGTGGGCTGGGCCGGGCGCGGCGGGGAGCCGATGCGGAGCGATCGCGGGCGGGCGGCGGCGGCGGGAGCAGCAGCAGCAGCCATGGCGGGGCCCCGCTGAAGGAGGCGGCGAAGGAGGAGGAGGAGGAGGAGGAGGAGAGGAGAGGGGAGGAGAGGAGAAACCTCCGCATTCCCTCCCTCCGCGCCCCGTCCCCCCGCGCCGGACCGCCCGCCCGCCCGCCTCCCCCCTGCATGCCCGGCTGAGACCGCGGGGAGGACTCAGCCACCCGCCGCGGCCCCGCCGCCTTCCCTCCTCACCCCGTTCAGCCGCGGACAAAGGGGGAGAGCGGGGCAGCCAGAGGAGGGGAGAGCCCGTCCCCGCCGCGCGAGCATGGCGGACCGCAGCCTGGAGAGCGTGTCCCTGCCGCTGGAGGTGCGGGCCCGCCTGGCCGAGCTGGAGCTGGAGCTCTCCGAAGGTAACGGGGCGGCGGGGCGGGCCCGGCCCGCGCGCGGGCGGCGGTTGGCGCGGGCGCGCGGCAGCGGCGCGGCAGCCCCCGGCCCGCTCCCCCCTCACACACCCTCCGCCCTGCGGCCCTGCCGCCCGCCCGGCCGGGGCTGCCCTGGCGGCCCCCCCGCGCTCCCGGCGGCGGGCTGGCCGAGGGCACCGGGCTGGCCGGGGGCACCGGCGCGGATGTTTTGTTCTACCTGTGAATCCCCCCGTCGCGCTCCGCCGCGGCGCGGGCGGGGGCGGCAGAGGGGCTCTGGCAGCGGGGCTGGCCGCCCCAGCCTTGCACGCTGGAGGGCGGGAGGGGGGGAGATCCGTAGGGCTGGCTCGGGGGGCTCCTGCCCTGCCGAGAAAATGCATCTTCGCGGAAATCGGCCGTGTACCTGCGTGCGGAAAGGCCCCTCCTGGAGCGTATCGAGGGGCTGGCCGCCGAGTCCGCGCGGCGCGTGTGTCGGTTGCCACAGAATAGCCCATCGTAAGGTCGTTTTGGACAATGCTAGTTAGGTCGCTTAGAGGAAACGATTTATTTTTTTTTAATTGCGGGATTTTATTTATTTATTTATTTAAATGCATAATTGAAAGCTTCTGGTGATTTTCTTGGCGTGGTCGATTCTGATGCTCCGCCGGTTCCCGGCTTGGGAAGGCTCTCGTGCAGGGCGCCTATTGCTGTTGCCGTGGCTGGGAGGACGAGCAGGAGCCCCAGCCCGCCCTCCTCTCCTCAGCCTGGCTCCAGCTCCCCGTTTCCATGTGTGTCAGCTTCGGCTGAGGAACGGCAGCGATCGGTGCCTGTCAGGATCCCTCGCTGATGGGGACTCAGCGCCCAGAGTGCCACCAGTCTTGGAGACGATTTTAGTGTATCAGATGTAATCCGTTCCTCCCAGAGGAAGAGAGCGGAGAGTATGTATATGTACTGATGCTAGGGTTGGCTCTTTCCTGAAATGCAAATCTGCTGTTAGCTGCCCCCCCCCCTTTTTTTTTTTTAATAAAAAAACCCCAAATATCAGGGTTCATTCACCACCGAGAGGCTGCAGGACTTGACAGAAGCGGCAAAGGACCCAGCGTGTCCCAAATTAGTTATTCGAAGTACTCGATATATTGAGCTGTCTGTCTTTCTGTCTTTTTGTAACGGTTTGTAAGGGCTGCAAGCCAGAAAGTAAAATGCGCTTGAGCCAGTTTCATCAGCAGGGAGGAGCTGATGTTGACATTGTATTTTCCTTTTAACGCTTTGAGGGTGAAGAGGAGAATGAGCTACTGGGATTGCTTGTGGCTTTCATTTTTGTGCCTCCCCCTCCCTGAGGGTGCCCTGAAAACCTGAAATAAGAGGAGTTAAATACAGTATTGCCTTTCTGTGATGCACTGCCCGTCGATTGGCCCTTATCTGTGGTAGGGAGGGAGGGAGGAAGGACTGTTTATATCATGGTATACGTAACGTTCTCGCTTTATGCAGAAAGTGCTTCTTGGTGTGTATCACATCATTGTCTACACACCAATGAGATACTAATTAAAACAGCTGTTAGTAAATGTTTGCAGAAGACCAAAATCAAACTGGCATAGACCTTCAATAAGAAATATGTTAATTCTGTGTACTGAAGTTGTAATACAGTTTTACGGTGCAGTTTCTGTAGCTGTAAGCATAATCCAAGAAGGCTCTGAGGAAGTGGGACGTGGTTTGCAATTGGACATCTGTAGCTGCACTGCTGTAACTTCCCTGCAGCTAAAGCTGGAATGAATTTACCCCACTGACAGTATCTTTCCTTCTGTGCCACTGACGTTACATCCAGCAGATGGGATGGCTTGTGTTTTCTGACTGTGGCAGCCTAAACAAAGATCAGCTGAAATTGGGAGGTGGGTGGAGAAAGGGTCAGCATCCCGGATTTGGTGTCTTCCCCCAAGCTGCTCTCGATGCGCTCTCAGTCAAGTACATGACAGTGCCTGAGAAAATTAAATCATTCAGTGCTTAAAGCTCCTACCTTTAGGCACCCATGTTGCAACTCCTGGCCTGTTCCCAAAACTAATTCCTACGGATAGTGGGATCAGTAATTTGTACAGTTTTGTTGTGCTGTAGAAGAGTGGTTATGCTCTGGCCATGCTAACTCTGAGTTAAATGGTGTTCAAGGCAACTTTGTGCATCTTTACACCCCAAACATGCAGCACCTTGCATGTAAGCTTAACTTGACTGTAAGGAGCGACCACTGGCTTCAGCAGAGTGCATTCAATGAGATGCACTTATGCGTGTACGTGAAAGTTCACAAGACCGAGGTTTTAACACATGTTATGCTCATGATGTGTTGGGGTGTCTCTGCTGCCTTCGTGAAGCAGGAAACTGTTGAAGGCCATAGACAACTGCATGCTTAAACGTATGTTTGGGTCTCATTGATAATGCTGGGAGCTGAGCAGCTGCCCTAAATTGTTCCCCTTTTTAAAGTGCTTTCCTGAGTCAGACTTGCTAGGAAAATGTCTTTCATGTGCTGGATGCCCAAATCTGTTTGTTGCGTTGTTTGTGAGCGTAAGTTTTTCAGTTCTGGCGCCGCTGAATGCTTTGGATCCCTACAGCTGCCGCTTGTACCCAAGCAGCCCGGTTCTCCGGTGCCAAAACCTGTTACGGACAGTGCAGCTTTAGGAACAGCTTCTGAAAGAAAGCTGCCGCTTTGTGGGAAAGAGAGGAGCACCGGCAGGATTATTGCAAGATTGTTTCTTGGCAGTGAGCTAAAGCTGTCTCCTTCTTAGCTCTTGGAAGTGTCTTCTGTGATAGTGCGGGTCCTACCCACGCAATGCGTCTCGACACCTAACATAAAATAACTGGTGTCCGTGTGACCAGACCGCTAGTTACTGTGTCACTAGCACAGCAGGCACTGTGCAGATGTTGTAATTACAGTCTTCATTGGTAGTCATCATACATTTAAATTTGGCCATAGTATTCTTTCCCCCCCGCCCCCCCCCCCCCCCCCCCGTAGGCAAATTCTGAGTTGCTCATTCAGCTGTGCACTGGGCATAGCCTCACTCGCGGCTGGGATGCTGGCAGGAGAACCTCAGGAAGTGGCTGCTGAATGGGTAGCACGTGTTTTTTAGACGATAGGGCAAAATGCCTTTTTTTTTTTTTGTGAGCATTTAGGCAGTTCTGCACTGCTTGTTGGTTGAGAGGGAGGAACAGCTCGTCAGGAAGGTGTTTACTTGGTGTTCTGCTAAGATCGTCTCTGTGGCAATCCTAACCCATTGGTTATTGTGGGCAAGCCACATGCCTTCTACCTCTCCTTTGTTGTGGTCTGAATGGGCTTTTTTGTTTTAAACATAGCTATTTAAAAAGTACTATGGATGCAAATTAGAATAACCATTTTACATTTCGTTAGTTTCATTATTATGATTTAGAAGGTGAAGATCAGTCAGAATCAGAAATGCTTACCAGCGTCCTCCGTGCCTGCATGCTGGTAGCCTGCTCCACGCAAGGAGTGAGTGATGGAGGTAGCCTAGCACTCTGGTGAGTGCTGAGAATGACTTTCATGTGGATATGATGGCATGCAATGTTACGTTCAGCTTAAGGCATCAATAGCACACTTCTTGATGGTGTTTTCACTTCATTTTGGGAGAGTGAAATTCCTTTTGTGTTACTCAGATCATAGGGGCGCAGCAGCAGTTTAAATTTTATGAATATTAGAAGTTGTGGAATCATCCTTATCCCATCAGATATTCTGAAGACATTTGTTTTCCTGTGTTTGAGCGAATGTGCCTGATGTTGGCATGTTACATACATGTTCTTTGACACTCTAGTAGTTTCCACTGAGTGTAATAAAGCTCGCATTGCTCAGAACTATAGCCCTTCTAGGCTGATGCAATCAACATGTCGCTCTGCAGTAGTTGTTCTTTAGGGCTGCTTAGAATTTTACGAGGCTTAGTTTTTCTAACGATGTATAAAATTGTACTGGGTGGAAATAGATGAATCATCTTGTTTTTTAGAATAGCTTGAGGGTTGTTAACTGAAGAACTGATTTAATAAAACCAGGAGTCCTGAAATGTGCTGTCTTATTAAAAAAAAAAGTAATTCTACAGCCCTCCATTCTTAAAAACACTTAAGAATTTAAAAAAAAGCCCCCCTCAAATACTTTTCTAATTTTCCTCTCAATTTAAGGGTATACAAGGTTATATTGCCCTTCCAATTACTTCCTGACCCAAAATTAATTGGGAAAAGATGGTCTGTAGTTCTTCCAGTATTTCTTCCAAGTGTCAGATAACATAGCAGAAACACTTAAAGAACCACAGACGCCACATGGAAAATGTGAAAACCATCCTGTTCAGAAACTATTCTCCCTATATTCCATCCTATACTTCCAGTCCTCTTCCATTTTAAGCATATGAGGCGTAACAGGTTTGGGTTTTTTTTTTTGAAAGTCTGAACTTTTCTCCAAAGAACACTTTCAAAAAAGTGTCAGCAGATCTTTATTTGTGTCAGCAGAGTGGTTACTTATTTCCAAAGGCACTGGATGTGCACTCAGCTAATTAATTTGGTCCTCAGCTTTCGTTGTATTGACTGGCTTGATTATATTCGGTAATATTGTTTGGGTTGATTGCGTCATTTTCTGTCTAGGTTTATTATTTTATTAGGTATAAGTTCTGTCTTTTGTTGTCTGCATGTCCTCACTGGGTTGGGGCCAGAGAACTGTAATTAGCTCCTCTAGTTACTATTTCTCCATAACATTTGCCAGCTGACTCTTCACTCGTGGAGAGGTTTCAAAGTGTGAAAATTCCAATAACTAGCACACCTCTGTGATTTGGGACACAAATCATCCTTTTAATTCACTCCTTGAGAGATAGTGCTCTGCTTAGCAAGTGGGTATCGCCTGCACAGTGACAAAGTGCTAATACTGTCTGAGTTTAGGTGAGAAAGGAAATAAGAAATTCAATACTCACATTTGCTTCTTGTTTTTTGAGCCACCTGACCATAGGGTGCAGTTGGCTTGTGTTTTCAGTTCTTTTTCTGTCAAAGAGAGGACTAATTTACTCAAAAGTACATAAAGCTGAAATTTTCATGTAAGTTATGTGCAAGATCTAAGGCTTTAAAAAATATGCCGAATACCATGGGTATGATGATAAAATCAAGAGCATTGGCAACAGAAACTTTTATTTCTTTGTAAGGTGAAGCTTCTCTCATCAGCTGTTTTGTTTCTTGGATGGTGCTCAAGTTGGAGAGGGACCGTAACTCGAATACTTTAAAAACAGGTTTAGTTCAGTCATGAGTTAATAGCCGTTTGCATTTTAAGGCACTGGAATTTGCAGGTTTTGTTGGTTTGGGGTTTTTTATGTTATCTACCTACTTCACTTTACTGTGCTGTTTGGACTTAAGGGATTTAATGGGTGGTGTTATGTTGAAAGGATTCTCTGTCACTCATTCAGTTGAAGTGTATTGTAATGCTTTGTGAAATAGACTATGCAAATCTCCAGGATGTTCCCAGAACAGCTGTCCCGGAGGCATGCTGTAAATATACCTTTATTGCCAGCTGATGTTGAGCAGCACTGACGCCCAAGGGTTACACTTAATAGATCATTCAGATGATCTTTATTGTATTACACAACAAACATACTCGAAAAACTTTTCCCAAGGATGTGTGAAAATTGCCAGTGGGGTGTCAGTTTTATAGGCAAAACAGACTGTAAGCAATGTATTTGTAACGGGAACATGCATTGTAAGGAGCTGCCCTTTGCAGCTTCAGGGTATGTCTGCGTGATTCTTGCTGCACAGTGCAGGGAGCAGAAGCCAGCACTGCTTCCCCTTGCCAAACCAACAGCGTGAGGTACACCTATGGTTGTGAGGCAACGTGCTGCTTTTCTCTGGAAGGGTATTGACCTGCCTTTGTTACTCCATTATAAGGGGAATGCTGTCCTTCTGATTCGAATAGTCTTTATTCTAGCAACCCAAATATCTTTTGGTATTGAAGGAATTCAGATTTAGCACACCTTCTTCCTTTGTGTTTAATTTTTCTCAGGGAAAAATATTTTCATGCTGCATAAAAGGCAGATATAATAAACTAATTTTTGATGGAGGATTTGGATTGGGAGCAACAGAAAGATCAATGTTTCTCTGAAGGGACATCAATAGACTCCTTTAGGTTTTCATAGCTCAGAAGGGATGTTTGTGGTGTGGTACAGAGAATCCTAAATGTACCATAGCTCTTCTATACTTAAAAATGCATTGACTGCATTTTAATTTTTTAAGAGGCTATTTGTATAACGCGTCAAGCAGGACATATAATTTTTTAAAAATAACTGCTTTAATTCCCCGGCAACTGTCAGACAAGATGACTCACTGCAGTATAAGAATTCACCACAGCACATCACAGATTTGACACAAACTCTTAATCTGTGTAAAATTATGCATGTATATTCCTCTACCTTCCCGGTGGGTGAGCTTAATTCTTGCCAAACTCCTGATGATCCCATTCTGCCTTCTCTCCTCCCCGCCTGCTTTTTTTTCCCCTTCTTCTTGAGAACCTCCTTGTAGTCAGTAGACCCAGCCGCAGGGTCTGGATGCAGCAGTCTTTTCCTGGCTTGTTAAGAGCCTTTCCTGATCATTGACAACAGCCCCCGATTCTCTCCTTGACTGTGGTGGTGTTGGGGGCATTTCCAAAATGTGATTGCTCTCTGCAGGCTTATTTCTGGTCTTTTCTTGTATTACTAGGGTAAACATACACTAAAAAACTGGAACTGGTTTCATTTAACTCCACTTGGTGGAATGCGTCAGGGAATTGCTCATTTTAGGCCTGCGTAAATCAATCAAGTTTTTTTTTTTTTTTTTTCAGTAATCTTAGCTAGGGCTTCTAATTGCTAGCCAGTATTATTTATTACTAGAATTAAGTATAACTTTAAAACATGTATAAAACATATTGGGGACATCGTGATCTTCTGCAATAAAAAAGCAAATATAGGAATACTCAAAGCAATTCAGCTTGAGACAGATGCTGGGAAGACCATGGCCAGGGCTTTGACTGGAGCCTCTGGCCGCAGAAGAGGAGGCTTCTGCCCTAAAGCTGTGTGGAGCCCTACCAGAGCAGCCTGTGCATGGCTCTCGGGGGATGGACAAAGGCATGCCATGGTGCTTCTTCTAGTCCCTTTTCTGAGAACAGGGTTGGTTGCTGGCTCTTGGCAGTTTGATAGTCATAGTCTATTTGACACATAACCTGCAGTGCTTAGAGCAGCATTAAGTGCCAGAGTGTGGATAATTACCACATTATTTTACAGCAGAAGTTAGCATTGAAAACTATATGATGTCTGGTTTCAATGACCTCTTGTTTAAGAGTATTGTGTTAAATGGTTGGATGACTAGAGAAAGAAAGAATTCTTATAAAGTGTCTTGATAGCTTGGAGGGGAAGGTGTTTTCTATGACTTTGGAAAGGGCTGTTTGATTTCCAGCGTCTGAACTGGACCATTAATAGGCCATCTTTTAGGATGCTTGAGGTGGTGTTTACTTTTACGTGTATGGCTGGGTCTGCAGAATGGTGGCAGTCGAGGGGAAGAAGGGATTCTTCAAATGTTGTCTGCTTATATGGAAGTAAAAATGTATGGTAGGAACTGTGTTTGGTCCTATTTCTCTCTGGATCCAGAAACCATACCTGCACACTAACTGCAACATCTGCAATTTCTTCATTTGAATCTTGGCTTGATCTGTAAGATTAAAACATCAAAAAAAGATCTTGTAAGTCTGGTCTGGTAGGAGCTTTTCAGGAGCCAGGAAAATGTTTTTTAACAAACTCTGTGACAAATACTGAAGTGTAAGTAATGGAGCCTGCATTTTCACTCATAGGTTGGTGGTTGAAAGTCTGCCTAGACTAGCAAAAGTTTAGAGACTTTTGGTTGGCTTAGAGACCCAGATGAAATGTGCTGACACTCTTTTTTTCTAGTGTGTGGATGTCCATGTGTCCATAAACAATCTGGCAAAATAAAGAAACCCTCAAAACAATCTCTTCACAGAAAGCAGGCCTCTCCAGATAGAGCTACGCAGTATTAGCAGGATGATTACAGGGCTATTGCATCTATTACCATTTAATGAGAAAATAGAGCAAATTGGTCTTTGGGATTCTAGTATCTCATTATAGAACAGTTCTGAAATTGTACAGAAAGTTTCCTTCTGAAATCCATACTCTGTAACTACAGTCTCACACAATTATGTGCCTCAAGGTCATAGCAAATAATGAAACCACCTTTTTTTTCTTTTTTTTTTTGAGGGGATACCCTTAGTCATATTAACTCATTCTTGTAACTGCAAGGAGAATGAGCAAAATCTGGAATTTTACATTCCATGCCTTGTTGAAAGAAATGTTATTCAAATAACGGGATAATGTTTTTGATGAATGCCTCAACAAATAAAATGATGGCATTGTGGTGACATGCAAACAGTTAAACTTTGGTAAAGAATCTTAAAATGGAAATTGCATTTCAAGTGCTAGACTTCTGTGACAGGTGCCTGAGGATGAACAAACAACAGTTATCTAGTGAACAGCAAAATGCAGAAACATTGCTGTTCTTTCCTGAATGATGGCAATGACAAACCCCTCTGCTGAATTTGCTGGAAGAGCCTGGTTTCATTTACCATATTTTTAGTCTAAAAAGAATGAATACATTGTTTAGAAGATGGTGTAAGTTTTTCTAAGTGTTGTGAAGTAAGGGGGTTAACTTTTTTTAGGAAAAAATACTGTTGGACTGTGGAGTGATTTTTTTCTTCTAAGAGGTGAAAAGAACAGATTTACAATACTTTTAATTGGCTCTACTTTTAATCATCTCCATGTTGTAATGGAGAAAGTTCGTTTGTTGTGTGAACAACAACAATGGGACTAGCAGGAATTAAATGTAATGATTTTTTTTTTGTGATGATGTAAAAAAAGTCTTTCATTTTATATTTATGAATTTTATGCTGCTAAAGCATTTGACACATTCCAGTCGCAAGGTTTTATCTGTGTATCTTACAGACTCTGACTTAGTCATATGAGTATCCATACCATGGACTTGGGAGAATTTGACAAAAGAGTTCATAAGAGATCTTTAAGAGTGACCAAGAGTAGAGACATGGACATTGGGGATGAAAGCAGTCCTAATAAATGTTGTTAACCAGGAGAAAGATGGGGAGTTTATTTTGATTATTTGCCGAACTTTGTGTTGGGGAAGGAGGAATACTTTCTCATAGTGCAATGTTAGGAGTCGAAAACATGAGAAAATCCAATTACTAGGAATGGAAATTAGACAAATTCAGGTTGGAGATAAGACAGAAAATATTAATAAGATAAACACTGAAACACTTGCATAGAAAAGAAAACAGCTTTCTAAAAAAAAAATCTACCCACCAGTAGACTTGATAGAAGGCTTCTTTCTAAGAAATACTGAATGTAAGAAGTATGTAGATAGATATGTAATCCACCCTTGACCAGAAATATACCGTTTTAAGTGTGATAGTACTTTTGTAGTGACAGTTTATAAATGTTTTAGATCCATATTGGACATATTTTCCCGATAACTTCAAAAAACACTGCAACAGTTGAGAGTTTTGGGTTTAGTATGTTTTCAGTAGTTTACTAGTGATGACTTGACATTTACTTGCAGTAGTAATTTGTTTTAAATCAATGTTGAACACTGTAATGATGTGCATACATTACAGTTTTAGAGGATATCAAATGCAGCTGCTCTGATAATACTTGCTTAAATGCTGACTACTCATATATTTACCTGCAGCTCAGGGGACTTCTGTATAAGCATGAAGTGGCAGAACAATAACATTTTTAAAAGCTCCCTTAAAATTTATTACATGTAGCTTGATCATTGGCTTTTACATAAAGGTATTGTCCTTTTATTCATTTGGATAAAGGATAAGAAAGCACTCACTTCCTCTGAAGATTAATCCTTCCTGCACCCTATTCCCTGATACTTCAGGGAGGTGAGGTCTGTACTCAACAACAAAATGGGTCTCAGTAAGACAGCTAGTGTATTATTTCTCTGCTTTAGTTCTATATTTCCTTTTAGCTTTCATACAATAGATATATATCGTGGTGTATATTTTTAGTTAACAGATCTGTGAATATTGTTTCTTTCCTTCCCCTTTAGTGCTTCTTGGATTTTTTATTATTACTTGTAATTCTGTATGTGATTTTAATGCACCTTGAATCCATGCTTTTCTAGCATACTAGGTTGCAGCTAGTGAGAAGCCCCTTCCTACTTTGAAGGCCAACCCAGTTCTTTTTGGAAGGTTTCATCAGGATGGTTGCTTTTTGCTCTGGTGTCTTTGCTTTTGCCTCACTGGCCAGTCGTGGTAACTTGGATTTGCTTTCTACGTTGTGGTGGTAGGTGAAGGGTATAGGAGCAGTAAAAGTGTTTCTGTGCCTTTGTGCTGCCATTAGAAGGTCTGTGAAAGCTGTTTTGTTTATTGGGAGCTTCACAAAGCTGGTATCTTTGACCTCCAGAGGCAACCACTTCTGGAACATAGTGAAATGTAGAGAGAACACACTCCTTTGTCTGCAGTGGTAGAAGTAAGATGCTTCCTTTTGCTTAGGCCAGGCATTGTTTTTCTTCTTGAGCATAATGATGCCTTGGCCGGTATTGTCTGCTGATGGTGATTCTGAGGAAGATGAGGGCTCCTGGCAAATCTGATACTTCTTCCTCAGCTTTTGTTCCACAAAGGAAGCTGTTCGGCCAAGCGAGGGGACTGGGGTCGCCTTGTGGAAAAGTGAAGAAGTTGTGTGTGGGATGCCTTCAGCCAGAAATAGGCACAGTGATGTTAAATTTCATCTTTGACTGCTGGACCTTTTAGAGATATTTGGTAACTTCTGGTAACTTAGTCTGTAACAGTTTTCCCACCATAGAATACTTTTGGAACAACAAGTATGGGAAGCCTGGTCTCTTTCTTGTTAGTGCCATTTTCTCTGCTCTTCTGGGAGGAACCTAGGCTGGTTCACGCACCAACTTTTTGTACTGTTCAAGAAATTTTCTGTCCCGAAGAGCATGCAAAGACCACAGCATCTCTGAAGCTTAAGGAATTTCAATCTGAAGTTCTCTTATTGTATAATGCTGTTTGTCATTCCTAGGTGGTGGTCTGGCTTTGGCTAACCTGCAAAATGCTTTTCTGTGTATTTTCATAGGAAAATATCACCTGCAGTGTTAGGACTGTTACAGATCATTCAAAATGTCAAATTGGATATGCATGTTGCTTCAGATGCACTTTGGCTGTTCATGATTGTCACTGGTTACTTTTGATAAATAATAGATGTAGTTTCAGATTTAACTTCCTTTATGAGCCATTCTGCTTCATGATACTAGAAATAACTCCAGGCCTCGTCGGCCAACTTGTTCCTCTACTTTTTTAGGACTGAAGCAAATTGAGTATCTAGGACTATATCAGACTGAAATTGTGAAGGAAGAAGCCAACCCTTCTTTAGAGTTGGCTTTTTTAGTGAACAGCTTTGTGATCTGAATTTTACAGTCTTTTTACTTCTGTCATAAATCTACTCTAACTCAGACACCCAAAGAAGTCTCCCCTGACTTCTCCCTAGATGCAAGTTTGTTTTGCTAGTGGGGGGCCTTGTGAAAAGTAACAGTTTGAAAATGGTAGCTGATAGATGCTACCTAAATGTCTTATTTAAGTAATACTAAAACATGTTATGTATGCTTCATCAAAAATTGCTCACATGGGTATGTTAGGGTTAAGAGAGAGAGGGAGGAAATAAAGCATGTAAGTAACCATATCCTTCTGAAATACTGTGGCATCTGTTTTTCTCCAGTCTCCTTTTGAAAATATTGTATGACTGTTGTCATGGGCTGGGTCACTCCCCTCATTGGTTTCTGCATTCCACCCCTGAGCCCAGCAAGGCAGATAAAGCAGCCATATCTCCTGGAGCTGGGCTCCTATGAGTGTACAGTAGGAGTTACAATAAAAATTATGGTAGGAGTTGCGGTCAAGGGTGTGATTGAAGTCTCCCCAAAATAGATGTATGGGAGTACTCTCAATGTAAAAGCTGAAGCTTCATTTCTAGGGGCTTAAATAAGGAGGGAGTATAAGTTTTGACAAAGTATATTCTTGTATTTATTTTTTCACTCAGAATGAAGTCCAGTTCACCTAAAAATAAATGGCAAAACTGACATTGGCATCAGGACTGCATTACTGTGTGTACTTCCACTTAAAGCTGACTCTGTGAATAGTCAGAAACAATCTGTGATATTTAAGGATCTATGCCAGGGTGAATGGTAGAAAGAAACAGATACTTCTTCTCTTTGTGTCTAGTCATTGCTGGTACTAAGAGAACCTTTTGCATTTCAGTCTGATCATTTACATATGTGGAACAACAGGCCAAGGTATACTCCTAGTGGAAAGATAGGGACCCCATTCAGGACTGGGAAACCAGTCCATGTTTAGAGAAGTTGTTACCAATTTGATGGAAGCAGCTAGTGATCACAAAAGCTCTGTAGCACTTCTGGTCCTTTGGAAAGGTAGCACATGGTCTGCATCACCTATGTGACAGAGAAAGAGAAAGCCAGCATATGTTCCTTTCGCTTTCATTTTTTCCTTCTCCTCACCTCTGTGTTTTTTCCCCATTGTTTCATTGTAAACACTGACCTTCTGGGCTTCCCTCCAAAGGCATCTGGCCTTGGTATGACAGGTCAGGGTCAGTCCGCCATCCTGCCCCATGTGTTTCCGTTCCTTTGTCATCTGTCTTTCCACCAGTCCTCTTCAACAGCAGACCTGTGTACAGGATCATGATGTAGGTAGTTCACATGATGTCTCCTTTTGCAATAGCTTATTTTTTTCACGTGTGAAAGAGTGCTCATGAGACACGTCATGACCAACATGCTGCAAATTGAAATCTATTCTTAACTTGATTTAAAACAAATTCTTGTTTTGAAGTAACAAAGTTGTTAACTACTAAAACTCAAATACTGTAGAGACGCTTGCTGAGGTATATGTGATCTGCTAATCATGCTTTATGTTTGCTTTTTTGGTTATTGCTGTTTACTTCTATTTTATCATGTTTGTTTAGAGCTAGATTAGGATATTCTCCATGCAGCGTGAGGCGTTTATGGAGAAATGTGCATCTTAAATTTCTTGAAATCTGGAGATAAATCATGACATTTATTTTCCATCTAAAAATGTATTTCTCTTAATACCTCCATTCAGTGTGTTGTTTTTTTTTTTTTTTTAAATTCACATGAAACCTACAGCAAACAAAAATACAGTTTATAGAGCCTAAAATTATAAAGGAACTACTTTCAGAGAGCCAGCAATGCTGTCTACATGATGAAAGCCATTTAAATTGTTCAGGCATAAAGCATGGATTAGAAACTATATCTTCATCTTTGCATATTTATGAGTACACCTGTTACATAAGCAGTGGAAAGTGCTGAGATTCCTCCTGCCCTCTGCCATGGGTAGCAGGGTGAAGAAAAACAAGATCGTTTGTCAGTTTAAGTCTTTTAAATCCAAAGTGAAGCCTTATCTGCCTAATAGCCTAATACCAGAGAAAGATACTGTTTGTGTTCAGCAGGGCTGTATTCATGTGACTGTCAGTGGCTGAATTACTGCTCTCAGTTCTATATAAAGATTCCTGCCCCCACCCTGCCCCTCCCCAGCGCTGTCATTTAGCACAAGGTGCAGCATGCAGGATGGCTATAAAACATCCCTGAAATACTGAAGTCTGTCTCCTTTCACACTTGTATATGGAAAAGAAGAAACAAATAAAGGGCCACCTTCTTGGCTTCTATTAACCTCCCACCTCTGTTGGGTTCAGTGCCAGCTGAGGTGGAGTCATGTTGCTTGCATGGCCTATATTCAGGGGAAGAGTTGGGGGGTTGTAAGGTTGCGATGTCCTGCACCTCTTTTCTCTGCTCAGTGCAGGTGTTGTGCTCGGTTTAGACTTTGGTGTTGAGTATCACAAAATACGACTTCCTGGGGAGCCTGACTTGCAACTACAGTACTGAGGGTGCTGCACAGTGTGGGATGAAGCTGGCTTTTGAAAGTCCTGCTCAGTGTCCCTGCTGCTGTGCTACAGTTTGCAGGTGGGTCATGATTCCAGTGATGCCTGGGTTTACAAACAAAAAAACAAAACCAAAAGAAACAAAACAAGAAGAGGAAGAAAATCTTGTGGGTGCATTCCCCCACCCTGAGGAAATTTCTTTTTGTAGATTTTTAAAGTTGGATCAGTTCAGCAATCTGCTATGTAGTGCAGCTTTGTGAATAACTGCACCCTACTGAGAACAGGGATCTGAACAGTGTGGATGGAGGAAAAGATGGATGCATTGGGAAGGGATGTTTGTATAGAAACATCTTAAATCATTTTTTTTTGCTGAATAACATATTTTATATAACTACACTGTTTGAATATAAAGATACTTTTTTTTTTTTTTTTTTTTCTACTGTGAGAAAGTAGTACAGGTTGCCCAGGGAGGTTGTGGACTCTATCCTTGGAGATGCTCAAAAGCTGTCTGGACATGGTTCTGGGCAAGCTGTTCTTGAGAAGGGGAGTTGGACAAAATGTCCTCTAGAGGCTCCTTCCAGCCTCAACCATTCTGTCATACACCCTTAAATTTCCACCCTTTTACTGATAAGTAATTTTGTGCTTCCCAGTACATTTTTCCTGGATTTCACACTGTATGTGGTTCTTGGAATGACATGCTCAGCCTCTGGTGCAGTATAATCATACCTGCTATCAGTGACTCCCCAGCTGAGATCTTCTGTAACACCAAGTTTTTTAAATTTCGTTTGTAATTATGCCACGTGCACATTAGTGATAGTCAACAAAAATACGCAACACGGGAGGTAGAAGCACAATGCATTAAACAGATACTTGATTTTGAAACTGTTTTACTTAAAATAATGTTGCTGTTTTTTGTATGCAAAACTTGATAATGACAGTGAATTTACGTGTTATGTAAATGATCTAGAATTCAAGTGTGGGTAAGGTTGCTTGTGATGCTTTTAATACTGTTGTTATGGTCATCACTCAGGTATATGACTGTCAATTAAACAATTCCTAGGTTTTTTTCTGTACGATAGAAGTATATACCTGTTTGTGGAAATGAATTCCTTTCGTTCTGTCAGGAGCAGGGAAATGAACAGAACTGAATGGCTTTGAAAATCAGGTTGTTCAATTACTTATTAACACCAATTTTAGGTATGAAAAGATCTTGAATGGTGATAAGATCTTTTATTATTTTTATTGAAACCTATTTTGAGAGTTGTATGCAGCTGTACTCATGCTCTTAAATATCACATGTTTTTTCAGTGTTTCATGTTAGTAATGCAATAATGAATCCTCTTGACTGAGCTAGAAAGCAGTCACCAGATACCTTGGCATTGTAGAACCACCCACAGTAAGGTCTTCTTAAGAAAGCTGTTTGGTGGCTGTAGTCCTCAGTTGAATGTTTGGCCTCATGCTATTAATTCTATCCCAGCCACCAGGCTTTCTTTTCCTCTCTATAAAAAGGGAAGCTGGACTGTGTTTTTTTGGGTATGAACACAGCTTTTAAATATGAAAGAACTTCCATATCCACGTCGTGTCCTGACTATTCAGTGAGCAGCTGGACATAACTTTTGCAAGAGAAAGTTATGTAGAGTATGGTCCCCATTCAGCAAAGCATTTTAAGCATGTGCTTCAATCTCATTGATACTGCCAGTTTAACTTAAACCAAATTGTTATGCATAGAGTGAGCATATCTCTCCCCTGCATGGAAAAACCAAATCTTTGTTATCTTCATTGCTTGCTTAAAAAAGAGAGTCAGTGTTAATCAAGGGTCTTTCTTTTGGATTACTGTGTGAAAGGTTAGGGATCTCAAAAGCATTTTTTATTTTTTTTAATGATACCCACTATATATTTACCATTGTCAGGTTATCAGATGAAGAACAACAGAACTGCCCATATCTGATTCTTATTTTCTATGCTTTCTCTGTGCTTTATTGAATTTGTAGATTTAAAAGATTTTGGGTGATGCTGTTGTTCATTTCTACAGTGTGAAGTTGGAGGTCCTCAACCTTAGCTTGCTTCTGTACCACAACCTCAGAAACAGGATTGTATCACCCATGTTCTGTCTGAAGAAGCATCTTGGTTGCATTCAGGGTAAAGATACTGATTGGAGGTGTCAGGATGGCAGTGTTGGATTCCAAGACCTGAAATCAGGTTGATGTAAGTCAAAATCCTATGCTGCAGGGTACAGTGGTAACTCCAGTTCAGATGGGCTGAAGAGGAAAGTGTGAAGTCTAGTGGTACTTGAGAATCTGCTTTAAAAATCAGAATAGCCAGATGACAAGGAGAGAGTCTACTTCTATTTCCATTGAGATAGTGCATGTCAGCAGGAGAATATAATGTTTTGGTGAATGACATGTTTGATATGCTCATGATGAGTTGTCAGAAGCCACGTGTCATGGAGAGGGGTCTCCTGTCTGCAGCCATACGAGTGCAATCATGTTAAAAGCCCAGTGCAGGTCCTTGCATTCAGTATAGCTGGTGCCTTTGAGTGACAGTGAGGAAATGAGGGATTACAGCAATTGCCTTTCCTCCTAAGTACCAGGAGGTCTAGGCACCCATTTTCAGGAAAACATTTTCAGTCTGTTTCTCTTTACCTTTTCCTGCAAGGCAGGAAGAGGGAAGATACAGGGAAGAAAGAATAAGGCTGGAGTCATTCTTTTTTTTTCTAGTATTGCCTTAACAAAAGTGGTTCACAGGCCAATTACTGTCATCACCAGCCAAAGACAAAAATGGCTGTCTCCTGTTTTCCAGGGCTGAGTTTGCAGCTCAGGCATATGGAAAATCTAGATCCAACTGGGTAGTTTTCCAAAAACTGTATTCAAGCCATTCTTTTATGGGAAAAATAGGCAGTTGAGGGATGGGTGAGAAGTTTTGTTTTCTTTTCTTCTCTGGATTTTGAAAATGTGAAAAAAAGAATGGTAGAGGCCAAGTGATACGTATCTCTTTCTTTGTCCTTTGACATTGTATGGCAAAGGCATAAATTCTGTCAGTTTTAGGAATTTGATAGTGTACTACTGTGATCAAGACATGAAATAAAAGATTCTGTTCAGGATCACAGAACATGATTATGACTTAGTTTGCATTTTTATTTTCATCTTCCTTTTACCATCCATCATGGTGCTTTCCCCAGTGTAGCTGGGGTCTACTAAACTTGATCTGAAGGATCACTGTTTTCCCACTGAGTTTGTTTTGCTTTATTAAGCTGTATAAAAATGTAGTGGCTGCAAGGAGCTTGGTCCTCTTGTAATATCCAGCATTTATGGTGGTTTAGTCCTCTGTTACCATGTTTCATAAGATGTGACTAATGAAAGAAACTTTTGGTTGTTTGTGCAGTAAAAGGAACGGTCTGCAAAGTCTAGTACAAAATTATTCTTTGTAGCCACTGCTACAGGATGAGGGGGGTAAGAAGTTACTCTGTCACTTTGATGGAATAACTAAAATTTAGGCATAAAAACATATTTGGACAAGGACTGTGTGTTCCATTAAAGGCTAAATGTGACACATTAGAGAACCTAAGAATTTAGCTGCGGGAACATCTCTTGAGGCAAGGAATTGTTTTTTTTGGTGATATTCAAGGAAGTAGCTTTTTAAATTGTAAAAATCAGTACACAGACGTCATGATTTTTACATGCAGTGTGTGTGTAGGCATATTTAAAGATGTAAAGGAATATACATGCAGAGAAGATGGGGAAGGAAAAACCTCACACATTGACTCCTCAAATGAACAAATCTTCCCACTTAAGGGAATGTTATGGGAAGCAGCAGCTCCCTTAGGCATAGATATGCGCAAGTTACCCCTGTTCTGAGTCATGGATTTTTCCTCAGATTTGTGGCTCAGATGTGCAAGCCCCTTCCCCACCACTCTCCCAATTCCTTAAATAACAGCTGAGGTCAAGAAGGACAAGGGACAGATCACTGTCACTAGGAGGCCCTTCTAAATCATACCAGGGTATGTGGGGTTTCTTGATGCTCAGTCTCAACTGTCTGGTACAAGAAGATAATTTTAATCCTATTTTATTTATCGCTTCTCAGTAATGTTTTGGCTTTTATACTGACTCACACCCTTTCTAATGAGTCACCAACGCTTTTGTTGTTAAATGGACTTAACAGATACCTTTATTCCAGTTAGTTTTGTGATGTGTATGTTTCTGCTCAGTCACATGAAATGAATTACACGCTGCTCCTGTCGAATTTACAACGATGTCTTTTGGCTTGGAACAGTTAACCATAATGACCCTTGGTACCTCAAAATACACAGTGAATAAAGTAAAACTCTATTGTATATATCTTGAGGCTTATTTTAACACATTGCGCCTTTCCAGTTGCAGTATCTGGTGATCTCTGTAGGGGCATTTTGTTACAAAATGCTCTGGCTTCCACTGAACCAAATTTAAAACTGGAGCAAATTCAGACCTGTATAATTGGTTGGGAAAATAATGAGAGAGGGAAGATCAGTTTGGCAGACAGGGACACAGACATACAGAAAGTCTTTGGATGGAAGCAGAAGAGCTTTGAAATCTGAAGCTGGCTCAAAGACTTCTCAGCAGCATTAGGCAGAATTGAACCATAGGAGAGGTGAATGTTGCCCTGAAAGAGCCCTTCCTCTGTCCTTGGAGTGGTAGCTGAACATACGTGCTCAAACCTCCCTGTCAGTGAGAGAAGTAGTGTTTGTTTCTCAGAGCCTCAGCATAGGCAGAACTGGCAGCAAAGCTTCTGTGGTTTCACCATCTGCAGCGACAGCAGCTTAATTTGCTGATGGACCAGTTCTCCTGAAATGTCTGTAGATAACTTAAAGTTATGGCTCCGACCAACATGACAATAAGTGCTCCAGCATATAAATAATGACATATCAGTAGCTCAAGACATGAGCAGTGATTTTTTTTTTTTTTTTTTTCTGTGATATTGCAAGGAGTCATAAGTTGATAGCTGTTCTGTTTGAGTTTTTCCTTCAGGTCAGAAGAAATTCATGTCTGCTGGCCACACCACACACACACAAAAAGGTTCTCGCAGTAGTTTCTACCTTGGGTCTAATATCCTGTGGATGAACTACAGTTCTAGTTAGATGACTATCCTTTCCTGTGCTGGGGGTAAAACTGTGCTTTGTTTCCAGCTTAAAGTTCTCCAGTGGTGATTCATCCTCGGGCCTTAGAAAAGGCTCTTATGTTTAGGAAGCTAATACTATATATGGCTTCTTAAAAAACGTGTTAGCTTTGGATGTGAAGTTATGTATTATTGACAAACCTGAGGTTGATATAACTTAGTATGTGGAAGTTGGACTCCATTATACTTTAAGAAATGGAATTGCTACTGTGGTAGCACTGTGCTACCACTTAAAGCCAAGAGCAAGTATTTGCATCTTTCTTTACAGTCTACTTAAATGTTGGGTATTTTATTGTGGACTGTCCTGTGAAAAACTGACTGAACTGGAAATTGCAGTATGACATTCACATAGAAGAAATTTATATCAGAATAGTGTTGTGAAGCTGTGCAACTATGGGTTATATCATTTGCTTATGGAAATGTGTAGGTACAAACATAGTTGCATGGGACATACTGTATTTATTGTGGGCTTAAGTCATATTGAAACCAATTAGAACTGAAACACGTGGTTAAAAGTGGGCATATATTTAGAGTTTGGCATATACTTAGAGTTTACATGGTTGAGGACTCTGCTGTGTAGGAATGGATTACAGAACTGGAGCTCGAAGAAGAAAGCAACCTCAAGGACATGTAAAAAGAAAGGATACCTGTAAAATCCTAAAAATGTTGAACTGGTGTTGTGAGGGATTTGGTATGAGGAAGACCAAGACTATATATGTATATATGCCCTATATATATATATGTGTGTGTGTGTATATATATATATGAAGCATTTCAGCCATTTTGGAACACTACATCGTATTCCAGCATTTTTAGTTCCAGCAGTACTGAAGTGAACACAAAACCTGCTTCTGCAACTATTTTTAAGCCATGTGACCTTTCCAGTATTGACATTTTATTGAGTTCTTCAGCCTCAAAGACTTTCACATCTGGAATAATTTAATCCATAATTTTTTAATCATCTAAACAATATTTGATTATAATACTGTAATACTGTACACAAGAGAAGTCCCAAAGAAGGAATAAGCCTGAAGGTCCTTTAAATGCTCTCAGTTTTAAAGCTGGATAATATTCTGGATGTAGCTGTAACTTTATAAAATGTTCTTTTAATAGGCAGGAACTGCAGTCTTGGAAACATGGTTCTTCTTATTCCCTCTTGCCCTTTTTTCTATCTGGCTCAGACAATGAAGGAAAAACAGTAAAAGTGTCCAATGGACAACAGGAAAAAGTACAAGGTTGGAACATTTTAGCAGTGAAGCAATAGGCATCTGTGTTCAGCACCAAGGCTTACTTTACCTTCAGACATGTTCTGTTGTTCAGGTAGAATCCCTCAGGGTGGCATTGCTGCCGGCTGTCTGCACCTTCCCTTTGCTTGTGAGCAAAGGCTGAGGCAGCTGAGGATGTGTACCAGCACACATGGTGTACTGTACACATGTGCCAGTGTTCTGGTACCCAACTGTGCCATGGCTTAGTTCTGTACATTCACTAGTATCATGACTAATATACTGAACTGTGAATTGAAGGATCTGGTGGCGCACATTTGCTCTGCTGTGTTTGCCGTGGCTTTCATGGCTGCATTCAGAGGGAAATGGTGGCAGCTGAATCCCATCAAGAATGAGAGCATGTCTCTGAAATTAACTTTACCAAAAAAGATGCAGCAGGATTGAAAGTGTTTAGGTTGGTGTTCCAAGAGACTTATTTGACTCTCCCACTCTGTTCTTCAGAGATTTTAAAGCCCGTCTCTAGTTTAAATATAATTTTTCATGCTGGGTGTAATACTGACAAAAATACGGTTGATTTTTCAGAGTCAATCATGGCAGTTTATTACGAATTTTTTTCATGTCTCAAAACCATTTAGTGTTCTTGTAGCTTTTAGATTTTCTTTTGTTAATAAAGAAAACTCCAGACCTCTGGAGGCAGCCAGTTTAGGTAGAATCTCACAGCGCCCTGTTGTCTATTTTTAAATGAGATGTCCATTCATCTGCAAAAGGTTAGTATCCAAAAAATCAGGCAACAGTTTACCCAAACAGCATTTGGTTTCTGTTCAGAGCTCAGGTTTGAATGAGCTTCGTAAGTTCAATATATACCTGAGTAATTCCTTAGACCACTTTTTCCACAATTTCTCATAGTTAAGATTTGATGTGTAAAATAAGAGTTCAATCAGACTGTTATTTTTCCTACACAGATTTTTTTTTTTTGGTGTCTGTTGCTGAGACCCTAAGTCCTCATCTGTCAATATCAGCACTGAAAGTCATCCAGGGCCAGGGCCAGTTCTCTGGTCCAGTTACTGAGTGGCCCAGCCTGGCTCACATGTAGGTGTCTAAGCCTTTTTGCAGCATATGGTCATATCCAAACTGCCTACTGTGAACAGTCTGTAATATGTGCTATTCCCTGAACTGTGTCTGGGCATTATCTGGGACAGCGCTGGCTGTCATGGGCCAAAACTGTGTCAGTAAGAGCACTAACCACCAGACAGATGTGTGGGTCCGTGCTTGACCCTGTGCCCTGGCCCAGTTATATTTCCTGAGTATCTCAGCCATGAATGAAAATGTTTGTTTTTAGGAAGATAACATGACAACAGCCTCAGAACTGAAACTCTTCCTAAAGAAAAGAAAGTCAATAGAAGAATGCAAGCCAGCCTGAATAGTGTCCCACAGCAGCCCCAAGTGGGGCTTTTGCCATCACATGTGCCTTGCTTCTTTCCCAAGGGGTAAGTAAGCAGACCACTCACATTTCCTAGAAATTATCTCTTTAACAGAAAGATAAGACAGTGATAAAATGATCTTGCCTTGAGATGTGGAGGTTTCCAGTGTTGGCATTCACACCTTTGTTGAAAGAAAAAGAGGAAACATCACCCAAAGGATTACTGCAGTCTCTGCTGAGTTCGTGAGCCTGTAGTTGGTGACTTGGCATGAAGGTGGCTACTTGGCTTTCTTACGAGGAGAGGCCATTAGTGAGGAGCAGGAAGAAGAAAACAGAACTGACAGAAAAATAGTTTCCAAATTGAAAGCATTTGCTTTTAATTAGAGATGCTAATAAATACTTCCTTTAACATCCTGTATTTTGGTCATTTTTTAAAAAAATTTTTTTTCCATGAGCTGATGTCATCACTGGATCCACCATCGGGTTTCAGAACTATTGCTTTAGATTGCATCATAGTGTTAAAACTTTTCAGTTTTAACCCAGAATGTCTTTCTTAGAACAGTAAGCATATGACCCATTTTAACCAAATCATGTCAATTTTAAGCAGTGTAAACTGTAGAACCAAAAGCAAGCTGTCTGTGACTTCAGTGGGTACTTTTTTTGGAAACTACAATTTTGTGCTTGTATTTAGTGTGAATATTTCAAAAGGCTTGGGAATATGGGGGGAAAAGTGGGGTATGGAAAACTATCTATTAAAAAATGTCGTCCCCTCTTCTTGATTTATACTTCCTATTTTCTCCCTGTCACATCTCTGAAAATACAGAAAATAAGTCCCTTCAATCCATATTCTTGCATGTTATTGACATATTTTTCAATTTGATCAGGATTTAGAATATGTTATTAAAACACAAGGACAGTTTATAGTAAAAATCAAGAGCCAGCCCAAACGCTTGTGGGTAGTTTGAAATTGTCATGTTAAAAAAATTTTCACAAAAAACTCAAGACAATTCAACTGTTGCAATATTGTTTGATAGATAGAAAGCAAACTGCGGATTATTGTAGTATGAAATGGTGAGCCAATACACAACTGAATACACGATTAGAGTTGGGAAAAAAGTAGCAATTGTAACTACAGATCCTTGGGCTTAATTTTGAAAACAAATAAATGCAGTGTATCCGAAGAAAAGGCTGTTCTGCATTCCTTCTTGCTGGTTTTTACACCCACCTAATTGTCGTGCTAATTTCAGAGAGTGGCAACAGAAGTTCTGTCATAGTGTCTTAGTGTTTTGAAGTCTAAACCTCTTTTGGTTTAGATTTTTCTTGAGTAGGGAAGTGAGCAGAGCACAAAAATGTAATTGAGGAAGTTATTAAAGTGCTGTTGTAGATAGGGACAATCTTGATACTGAGGCATAATACTTCCACTGTAGGCTATTGAAGTACCTCACTCACAGAGATGCACAAACATTCTTTCAAATATACAGATGTTTCTATTGTGGTGTTGGTTTTTTTGTTTTTTAAAATTTATTTTATGAGACTTCTGTCCAGTTATCTGGATATCAGATTGCTTGTATACTTTTCTCTAAGAGGGTGCAGTTATGTTCAGAGGGAAGGGATTGACTCAGATACGTGACTAACAGTGTAGGTTTGCCATCAAGAAGGTGTAGTGTCTTATTTGCAACTGTTTTAAATGAAATTATCATAACCAAAGTTATCAGTAAATGATAATAATGACTGTCATAGAAAGCTGCAGTAGTTTCAGATTTGAGAAATTATTTATTATAGTTCTTTTAGTCTAAGAAGTAGTAATGTTAACATTTGTGAATATTTAAAATGTTTCTCTTGCCTCATAAAACTGATACATTCTTCTGTATTACTTTGCGTCCCATCTTAAATTGAAAGAGGTGAGGCTGACTGCCACTTTGCTTCAGAATAACTGGAGTCCAGCTCTTGATGGTAAAGAGAATTTGGAATATCTGAAACTACTCTGGGGCTAGCATTTTGATTTTTGCTGTGGTTTCAGTAAGACCAAAAAAAGGATGTGGCAAAGACAGCCTTAGAAGCCAAGATATGTCAGGAGATCTCCTGCGAGAGAGGGTATTAGTATTACTACACACCATTTCCTCTGTCCCTTGACTGTGACATGATTCAAGAAAATGCTCCATTATGAGCTTACATGCACCCATAATAAGGGCAGTCTTTAAGGATGTTTAAAAGTTGATGCTTTTTCTTAATCAAAATATTTGTGTCACATCAAACACAGGTTGGACTCCTTTTATTGCAGGGCAGTGTTTGCTGGGGGCAGGGGTGTTTTGAGGAGCATGAAAAACAGCACAAAATTGTGCAGTATTGTTATTCACTTGTTTGTGTTTAGATTCATAAATCTTTTCTGTTTGTCTTAGCAAAAGAAAAAAATACGGAAAAACTTGCCTGGTTTCCATTCTTATCCCAGATTTATATGAACTTGCTGTATTAATCTAGCTCCGTTTGCTCATGTTGGATATCTACATAGAAGACTGGTTTTGGCTCTCCTTCGTCTTCTAAATGGGTGCCACTTACTGCAACAATGTGCCTAATGGAGTCTAATTCTGTGATCTGCAGTTTTGGGGTTTTATTATTATTAATGTGTGGTTTTGGATATTCTGGATATTTGTTTTTATGAATTGTTACAGTTTGCTTTGTAAAATGATAAATAAAGTTAATAATTAACCTCATTCTGCCAAGAATTCATGTGGCTTTTTGTTTTGGTTGTGTGACAAACTAAGCAGCCCATAAGTATATCCTTGAATTTTCTTTTAATGTCCCCAGCCCTAGATGGGTGGGGTTGCCTCTCATGCATTTTGGTGATATCATGCCACATCTGTGAATATTCTTGTGCCACATCTAATTGTATGAACTAACAAAAATTTATTCCAGGTGTACAAAAATGATGCAACATTACAATAATATCTTAGAAGCAGTGCTACCTTTAACAGCGGTGTCTACCCTGATATTTGTTTAGTGTTTCTCATTAATTCTTAGCACATCCATGTGTGCATATCAACCTGGAATAAAAATTGTCATTAAGGCTGTGGTGCTGGAAATGCAAGTTAGTTAATTGGCCTTAAAGTCCATAGAAACAATGTGGTCAGATGACATAATCCCAAATCTCATTGTTAAAGCACTTACATCTTGCAGAGGAATGTTCCTACCACATGTTAATTTTCAGTGGACAGTGTTTCTTTTAGTGTATGAAATAGTGCATTGTGTTGCAGAAAACAGTGCTATACAGTATCAGGCCAGAAATATAGATGGAAAAAAATTGTTATCAGCATTCATGTTTTCCACACTTGTTCTGGGCAACTTTATCTTCCATTGGGTTAGCTATATACAGATCTGATGTGACAAGATTTCATATCGTCTCCTTCCTATTTCAGTACATCTTCAAAATCTTAACGTTGTTATATATACCTTCTACGTTACTGTTTTCCCTTCCTATATAGATTGCTGCTTAGGGCTTATCCACGAAGTAAATTTAGCTGTGTCCTAGCTCTGCTGGCAGCCACAAGATTAAATGTCTGTGTTCTAACTGGTGGTGTTTTGGTGCAGAAAGTATCAAAGATCATCTTGAATTCTTTGGAAGAGCATTCTGCCTGCACCCCCAGCACTGATGTGAGAATTTCTATACCTGCTGTGTCTGCTCGCTCATGTTTTAACTGCAAGTTTTAAAGGAAAATTCCTTAAAGATTTGGGATTAGCTAGCATTCATTGGCGTTTCCTTTAAATCTTTATTAGTCAAAGATGATTGACTTGTGCAAAGCGTGAATCTGCCTGTTTATCAAAAAAACCCATGTTATTAAAATTTCTAACAGCACACATGTTCATTTTATCGGTTTCATCTCAAAAAACAACTTAGAAACTGAATGTGGTTTGAACATTTTGGACGTAGTGTAGACTCTGCAAACTGAACATAAGAGGTCCCTAAGGGTTTTGGAGTCACCTGGCTGAGACCAGAAAAAGAGTGATACCTTGGGTGCATGAGTGCACCTCTGAGCATGAACAGAGGTTTGCTGAAGGCATGAGGATGTCCTGACATTAACTCTAGACCATTTGTGGTGGATTTCTCCTTGTGAAAGCCTGCTGCTGTAGAAACACACCTCAGCCATCCACAGAGGGCAGTTAGGTATAGAGAAGTTGGAACACCTATACTTGTTTCCCATCTTACTTGGTGTATTGGAAAGGTCTTCAGAAGTGGTTGAATGGGGGAACAAGAGTTTGAGATTGAATATTTACATCAGATACTATAAAAAACCCACCTTTTGTTAAGTTATTATTCCCTCTATCCTTTTCCCCAAAACACAAATCTTTCATTTTCATTTTATTTGTTTTTACCTAGGAGAGAAATACCAAGAAATACTGAGGAGCCTTTACTGGAAAATTTTGACTCTTACTGTGTTTCTTGGAGAATATTTCAAGTACACTCTTATTTTTCCTAGTCACATATTCTATTGCTGTCTCTCTTTTTTTTTTTTAATTTTAATTTTAATTTTTTGAGTATGTGTTTTAACTGGCTTCACAGATGCTTTATGTGACAATGCTACAAATAATTTCATCCCACCCTCAAAGCAAAAGCAGGCAGTTTCCTGCACAAGGTGTGGGGACACCCATGTTTGACATTGCTCGTTAGCAGCAATGAGCCGCTATTTTTGATCTTGCATGGAGCCTCATGGACTTGTCTGCATCCTAAATAACCACTGCAGTTACCTGTAGTCTAGAGATGTAAAAAACCCTTCATGATGCAAAGATAAACCAGCCTACATTGCTGGGAAATTGCTTACAGTGTGAAATGTTATATTTGTGTCACCCAGGCTAAAGATCTGATTTTTTATAAGGTTACAATCAGCTTTATATTTGCTAAAAGAATAAGGAAGTATGGGGAAATTTAAATTGTATTTTTAAATTATATTGTATTTATATTTTTAATCCAGGTCTGTCAGACACACTAACAAAGTAATACTGTAGAAAAATGGTAACTTATTGCATACATTATAGCAGTGATGTGCTACTTATGCAAACTACATCTAGGTAGATTGAACATCAACGTCTGTTTTCAGTCTTCCTGCAAAAATATTATGGTGTGATGACTTGAGAAATGGAGACTTAAAGGTCATTGTGTCCAATATTATAAATAGCTTGTATCAACAGGAAGCTTAAGACGATGCTGATTTTGTCCAGTGTGAAACAAAGGTAGAGGTACACTTGTCATATTCCTAGGTATTACCTCTGGATGCATGAGGAAGTGGTGTGGATGCTCTTTTCTCATTTTTTGCCTGATAGCTCAATGTGAAGCTTTCAAAACTCGTGAAATTGAGACTCTCATTATTCTTGTTGGGATCATCCTTGCTTTTGGTGAGTGCAAGGCTCAGTCACTAATAGGATGCAATTATGTAAATACCCTGTCTCCCTTCCAGACAAGATTTATAGACCACATTTTTCCCCAGCTGAAACTTATGAGTGAGTCTTAGCCCAAAGTCAAGGCAAAGCTTTCATCCATTCCTGTGGAGCCAGGGTGTAATACCAGTGGTTTGGTGGGTAACAGCAGAGAGGAATTGATGCGAACCTTGACAGGTTTACTGCTGCTTGCAGACGTTTCTCGCTGGTAGCCTGGGAGCCATGCAGGGTACTGTATGCACCATAATGTATACAGCAGAAGTGTCGTTCAAATGCAAAAGCATTTTCTCCTGCTAAAACGTGAGTATTACTAAATCTCAACTGAATAATATAGAAAAGTGAATGTTAATTTAACAAAATGTCAGTTCTTTTGACACTTGGACACTCAGAGCAAATCATTACTTGTTTTACTATCAATTTTTTAATCAACTACAAAAACAGTGAAAATCACAGAAGCATATCAATGTGAGAATATCACTGAATGAATTATTATTCTAGAGATGTTTTTCTTGCTGCCTTATCACATGGACAGAATTATAATGCATTTGTTTTTGAAGTTGAATACATTAACACCATTGGTATGTCTCTCTCTGCTTGCTCATTCTATATTTGTATTCCAGGGTTTGGACTGCAGGGGAGACTTAAGGAAGTATCATTACAAGCATTTTGTAGATCTCAATCTCCAAGCAACAGTTACAGTAAACGTCTGCTACTGTGGCTGAAGACCAAGGCTTGCAAATCTGTTTTTCTGTTTTTTCTTTACTTAAAATTACTAGAGCTATAAAAATCTGCCTGTTCCTGGGTTGGCTGCCTGGTTGCTGGTGTGGCCTTCCTTGTAAGAAAGGACTGGAACTGTATCAGTGGGTAACTTGTGCCTTGGCTGATAAGTAGCTTAAGGACTCCTAACAAGTGGCTATTAGTAGGCAGATCGACTGATGTGAATACTGAAAGGTACAATAAAAGCACTTGAAATATGCAATAAAAGTAGTTAAGCAAGGGGTATTTAATACAACTGATGAAATTTTTAATTTTAAAAATTCTTGCTAAGATGATTTTGGAAAGTGCTAAATACATATATATGGAAAGACAAAAAAAAAGACAAAGCAGAACTCCACAGTAGAAACTCCAGCTGTTACTTTTTGTTATGACATGCTTTTTGGCCAGATGGAGGTTTGTGATCTTACTGTTTCTTAAGTAATATGTAGCTCTTCTTTTTTATGTTAAGTGAGACTACTTTTTTTAATAGTGTGGGTTTTTAGCAGTATTCTTTGAAGTGGTGGTGGGTATAACGTGTGTATGTACAGCATAAATACATATGGTCAATTAATTATGAGTGCAGAAACTTTTGTAGAAAGAAAGGAAACATTAAGTAAAATAAAAGGTAAAATTATAATTAACATGCTGTAAACTTGTTTGTTATGCTGTCTTTGCAAGGAATAGTGTTGTAGCCTGGTAGTATTTTCTATCTATAACTGCAAAAGCAAATGGAAATGCTGTGTTGCACAGAGCGATGTTTCACATACTGTGTGCCCTAAAAGTATGTGGACAGTACAACACAGTATTGAACAACAAATGCAAACAATATAAAATGATAATATATTAAGATAATTGGAGGAGAGACCTAATAAAAGAGCTTGTAAAATAGGCTCTACTTGAGACTAAAACTGTATCGATAGTCAAAGTGGGAATGGGAAGCTAATACTATTGCATTGTGCATGGCTTCGCTTGACACTGAAGTTGTCACAGGAAGCTCAAGATATGTTTATAGGGTAGTTTATAGCTTGCACTGCTTTTAAAAGCAGCAGGGGAGAAAAGAGTTAATGTCTTGAACAGTTATTTATGGCCTTTTTTTATTTGTTAGTTTCTCACATCCAGGAAACAAAGCCTTAAACAAAGAAAAGCTGTTTAAGAAACACTCTGGATCCTTGCTAGTAACAAGGGCCTTGCTATTGCTACTTAACAAATTAGCTAATTCTAACATCAGAGCATTCTTGCTTTCTTCTCTTTGCTTCATTATCATAATTGAACTTGAGAAAGACTGATTCATCATTGCTACAGTAAGGTGTGGAGAACAGCTATGATAAGGGTGCTGTAGTGCAAGGGTTGCACAAGTACATAACCCCTGCTCTGAAGGGCTCCAGAGCAAATGGGCAGACAGCAGAGGGGTGCTTCGGTGGGTAACCGAAACCGAAATCCCACACTGATTTCCTTATTGACGCTGGTGCCCTGGAAGTGCTCCTTGGTTGCCAGTTTCTCTGCAGATCCATTGTTGAAGCTCAGAAGCTCTCTTTCAGGAGTCATGTATTTACAATGCACAATCCACCTGACTTCTTGCATCCTAGCCCTTTTCACAGGATCCCTCCCCTTTCCACATTCCTCTCATTTTCATCTGGCAGCCTGCACAGAAACACCATGGGTTAGGTATTGGGAAGGCTCTTACTAGCAACAGACCCAGGCCACAGCTGTGAAGAATGAAAGAACTGCTTGGAAATCTCTGTGGGCATCATTTGGTAAGAAAGCAAATGCTGCTTCGCCCTTAATGCCAGACTTTATCCTGAAGGGTTCTTCCCAACTTGTTCCAGTAAGGGTACTTTGTACCTTTTTTCCCTCACTGACCTTCCACACTGAAGATAGATGCCTCCCTATCTTTCACATCAGCTATTCTGCTTTCATTTGATGTTGGTTGAAGACCTTCCCCAGGAAGTCTAGCAGTACTCTGTTCAAGGGTAGTAGATTGAAAGTGTGGACAAACTACTTCCATGTCTGTAAGTGATTGCTCATCAGAAGGAGGATTCTGCAGTATCTGTTAAACTAAAGCATTTTCTCCCTTTTCAGCTTAAAGAGCTTAAATATAATTTTGTTGAGAAAACTGTTCAACTCTTTCACAAATAATTTTTATTGATACAGATATTCTTTAAAGAAAGCATTCTCTGTGCCCTATTTCCATATTAACCAGATCAAAGAATGCCCTTTCTAGCTCTTGGATGCTGCAGAAATGCTGAAATTCTGGTAACAGATAGGCAGACTTGCAGTTGTCTTCCCATTTAAAAAGTGCTTATAGCTGAAAATTATTTCAAAGGAAAATCTCTCAAACTTTAGTGAATTTTTTGCATTCTGGGGTAGACTGTAATTGTCTTATGGTGTACTCTAACTCCAGCTCATTTGTGTCCACTCCTGTTTTGAATATTTCCCAAAATGAGCTTGATTAGAAGAGTTCATGAAAATGCTATTCTTGGATATATTTAAGCCATATAAATACATATTAATATATTGAAGAAACTTGCTAAATGTTCAGGCCAATTCTAAGATACTGCCAGGACTAATGAAGGACTTAGATACCATGAAATCCTTTTCCTGGTCCTACTTCCTGCTCTCCTAATACATTTAATTCTGCAAGCTGCAAGGCTGTGACTGTGGGACCTTATACTGTTTCCCAAGTCACACACAAATCTGTTGATTCTTACGGTATATTTATTTGAAATAGTATCTTGTCTAGAAGATCTGTTTGTTTTTCAAAAGATTCTGCACAAGGACAGTTTTACCCAGTATTCTGGCAAAGTAAAAAGCCTGTTTTGAAAAGCATGGAAATAGTATGCATTAATATGAAGGAGTCATCTAGATACACAGTTTTTAACACAGCCCCAGTTCTTTTTCCTAATCAGAGCCTGAATTCTTAGAGGAAGACTTTAGGTTACGTTGTAATGACACCTTTCATGCTTCATCAGATAGCAGCCGGTGGAGGAATAGTGATCTTTTTGACATCATGAAGTGTCTGCCATCCAAATTCTAGCAAGCAAGATTACTTGTACTACTACTACTACTATTATTATTATTATTACTATTATTATTATTATGACAAGAGGAGAATATTCTAGCGATCACAGTATGGGAAAATGATGTGACAGTGTCTTCTTTGCGCTTTTACAGTGACAAAATATATTTAATGTTAAAAATATGGTACCCTAGGTGGGAAGTGGCAGCATGACATTCTGGATGGAGACTGTGCTCAGGTATTCTGATGTGATATAACTTCATTTTGTGGGTTGCTTTCGAAATGGGCAAGCATCCTGAAAATACTGTATGCTGCATGTGTGGCTTCAATAGTGGGATGTACTCTTACTAAGTGCAGTGTGCCTTTTTTATATTCTGTAGATGTAGCTGGCAAAACAGTGGCTTACTGTTTAGAAACCCGTGATACTGTAATTTCAAGTGTGCAGAGAGAATTTAATCTTTGAAAGACTGCTTTTGAACCTTTAATGGATTTTTTTACAGAAGCAAGAAAACCATAGGCTGTGCCTGAAATGCTTTGCTGAAAAATTATATCTCTTGCAAACTTTTTCTTTGTATTAGGTATTTGGGATACTACTTTACCTCCCTGCTCTCCAGTGACATCAATGGAAAAGCCCCCTGAGGCTCTGCACAGCAACTAAATTTTCATTTCCATTTGTTCTCCTTCAGAGTGTCCTTGGAGCTTCGGAAACTTACAGGATGAGGGAAGAGAGATGCATCTGATACAAAGCGATAATTCACATGACATTTAGGGATATAGTTTTGCAAGACTCTAGCAGAGAAAATCTTCCCCAAATTGGATCATACTATCCCATCATCCTTAGAGTGGTATAGATTAAAATCTAAGACAATATTTGGTTAACACATTTCAAATTTAAACTCAGGTGAGCTATGAAAAAAAGAAAAGAAATTGAATCTAAATCTACCAAAGGGAAAAGATTAAACTTTGGAGAAAATTAAGTATTTCTGTGTGTTAGGGCACACACAGAATGTCACACTATTTAAGTGCAGTGCATTTGGTTTCCATGACGTCTTATCCTAGCAACACATTTTCATGTTTTGTTATTTTCCGTTCTGCCTTCCTTTTGCTGCAGAAGGTTCAGAATGCAGCGTGTCAGTTGAGGTCTCTGGGTGATACTATTGTAGGAGATTTAGATAATTTTAAAGATAAAATACGTAGCTAGGATGGTACCTTCACTTTGGTGTTTAAACTTCTTTAAAAGTGAGAGTGCAATAATGTTACATATATTAAATCTTAAGATACTGCAATTTATCTCACAGAACAAATTTAATTCCGATTTATGTAGAGTATTGGTAGAATTTTCATGTGTATTTTAGTGATTTTGGGACACGGATTTCCTGTGATCTGATGTTGCCAGGCATCACTGACTTTTGGGAGATGTAAGATTTGCACAGCTTCTGTGGAGGTGAACTTTGAAAGTGGAATTAAGAGTTGTATGGTGGGAGGTATGAATTTGTCTAAGTGTTTTGGTATTGTGTGCTGAAGTGCTTGAAATCAGACGGCAGTACCCTTTCTGTTCTTAGTAATTCCAAGTAAGGATTGCAGAAATACATACTGCTTCAACAAAAGAGAGGTCAAATACTCCATGTTATATATCCTGGATGACTAGTTGCTGAGGCCTGAAGCCATGCTATGTAATTGGAGTCCTTTGTAGTCCCTTCTTTCTGCTTTTCTTCCTCTGAGACTGCTGGTGGGCGATGAGTAGGCTCAAGTGGGATCCTGTGTTCCATGAGCTCAATCCAAAGCCTTTGGAAGCGTTTTGAATCTTTTCACTGATTTCAATGGCACTTGAAACCAGGGCCTATGTTATTATCTGAAGTTTCAATGCAAGCTCACTGCCTTGAGCGTAAAGTTTAATTTAAATGAATTCAGTTACCTTATAGGACAGGGATCTACTCTGTTCAGCATGTTGAATCAGTATGTCATGCATTTTCTCTGTGAATAACTGCTACCACACTATGATTCATGGCCCTTGCAATGCTTAGCATTGCAGTTTTGTCATTAAGCAGTGTGAACGAGACTGAGAAGTTTTAAGAGCAGCCTCCATAGACTTCAGAAAGATGTTTGAAACCACCTATTTAGAGACTAGCAGCTTCTCCGCACTGGGAGAGGCCTTGCTGGGGTCAGGCCCCATTTTAGTCAGTTACGTGTGTGAATAAATAAGAGTTGTAATGGTTGCAAAGATCGTTACATGTTTGAAATGTTTCAAAGCAGGCCGAGGCATTTTTGATACCTTTTGACACTAGAATCTCTTGAGTTCTTGCTTTTTTACTCTTTGGCTATAAATTCTGGTTTAAGAGATGTTGGGCCAGTGTAAGCGTTAGGGCAGCAGTGTGACTGAGATCAGGTTTAACCCGGTGGAGTTCTTGCTCCCTCTGTTTTGAATGGAATTTGAGTTCTTCTGTATAACTTCATCAGGAAAAAGCAAATAAATGGGCTTTTAAAATTTCCACCCAGGTCTGATTGGTCCTGTTGCCTGTATGTTGTGGCACAGCGATGATCTGTAGCAGCTTTGTATTTAGGATGTGGATGTGACCAATGAATTTATAGCTGAGGTCCTGGTCATCCGATCTCACAAAAGGGGCTCTGGGCTTTGCTGTTCACATCTGGGATCTCTCTGAACTCTGCCCAAATTCGAACATGTGCAGCAGCATCCCAAGTCAAAATTCCAACTCCAGTGTTAGTATTGAGGCTTTTTTCTTCTTTCTTGTCCTCAGAAGTAATATTGTAGTGCCTTAGAGGTGACAGTGTTTTATTTATAAAATAAAACCTATTAAGTTTATTTGGTTTATAAAATGCTTTATAATGTATTCTGAGATTGCTGCGTGGATTATGCTATGCAGCAAAGAACGTTTGTTGACAGTTTGATTAACCTGTACTACTAGATTTCTAGTTCCTTTATTTTCTGTAAATACATAATAACATACCAGTTAGTTTTAGCTCTAAGTAATAACATTAAATCAATATAGCTCAAAATTATTGAGTCAGACTGTATAATGGCTTAGTAAGTTTGGAATTTTTCACTAGTTCATTTTTTAATAGGAATTTTTTAAAAAATGACCACATCCTTCTCATCCTTCACAGTTCATATATGCACAGAAATAAATGAAGATTTGGATATATGCTAATATGAATAACATGAAAGTATGCCTATCAGCTTTCATCTAAGTATATTTTCACTTCCATCTCTTTAATGAACAAAATCCATAAGTTAAAAAGCTTGAAAATTTGGTATTTGAGCCACAGAGTTTCAATATAAGTTCTTGGGGGAGAGATTTGAGTTGGGGTGTCCTGCACATGTCACTGCTGGGAAAGTGCTGAGGAGGACTTATATAGGCCATGGAGGATGAGGAGCTCCTGATAAGAGCTGCCAGTGCTGCTGGGTCGGGGCTGATGGTCACAGCAAAAACACTGGGAGGATGGGAGTAGGGAGAGACCAGCCTAGGGCTGCAGCTCCATGGTAGGCTTGCTTTCTGCAGTTATTCCTGCTCTTCCCTTTCCCCAAGGACTCACAGCTGTGCCTCTCTGCCTCTCAATGCCAGGGAATTGATCTGCCTTGAAAACTGCAGAAGTGTTTTGGAGCTGGATCAGTTCTTGATCCAGTTAGCAGCATGCCTGTACAGAGAGTGTGTCAGTGCAGTAACAGGATAGGGTGAGCAGTAGGAGTGGCTGAGTTGGGAAGTCCTTGTTGAACCATGGCTGACATGTTTTGCACAAGTGCAGAAGCACAAGCTCCTGGTGAAACAGGGGGCATGTTAACAGGAAGAGGAGGAAGAAAGGAAGAGAAATGGAAGCCTACGGTGAATGCAAGGCAGAAGTGAAAAGGAGCACTTGCCCCTGAGAGAGGTAAATAGGCTCAGACTGTGAGGTTAATATACATGGTCAGTCAGTAAGTGGCTAGTGTGATACTCTGCTCCATCTTCCATCATGTACTTGTCTGTTCTTTGTCTGGTTGGAACGGAAGTGTGATAAACACTGAGACATCTATTGTATATGTGAAAGATCCACAGGACGTGCAAAGCCTTTTCACTTCACATTCAGGAGGCTTTGTTTTATTCCTGGAATTAAGAAATGAAAAACAGAGAACAAAACACAAGTAGTAGAGAAACTGAATGTTGGTTGATGGGTTTGGTCTTCAATGGAGTACACATACATCAATCTGATCTTTAACTCCCAACATGCAAAGACATTCTAAGGTAAATATTGTCTATTTCTGAACATTGTTCCACTTTTCTTCTCTTTGAGACCACGGTCTTTTAAAAGACTATTTTGTTTTCTTATTTACTTTATTTCATGATTATCAACATCATTTGCAATCTCCAGCTCTGTATTCTCTTGCATTTTTATAAAACCTTATTGCTCTATGAAAGAACACAAGCTGAAACAGAGTATGTATTATTTAATATTCCAGGTTTCTTACCAATCAAAGATGATTAGGAGTTGTTGAGGTAGACTCGTTAACTCCTGAAACACATTTAGCAGTTGCTTTGTAAGATTAGTATCACGTAGCACAAGTGCTGATTTCTCCATCCCTTGCTGTACTGTCCTTTTGTATCTCTGGGGATGCATTTCAGTGGGTGTGGAGAGATCTGAATTCATGCACATGCACTTTGTATTGCATTCCTGCCTTAATTTAGAACCTCTTGGAGACCAGCTGCAGCCTTATTTAAAAAGAGGAGAGGGTGGGTGGTTAGCTATGGAAGTGTCCTGTGGAGTAGGAACAGTTCGTTACAGTTGTGAATGAAGGTGCTTGTTATCTTGTCTTGAAACTGTGGGGTGTATATCTTATTTTTTTCAAGTTCAAACACTCCTCTGTTTTTTTGGAAAACTAAAGCTACCATTTCCACAAAATTATAGTAAACAGGAAACCTAAAATGAGATAAAATAGAGAGAGATGGATGCCAGTCACAAGATTTATTAGAATTTTACAATTGTCTATTAAATCAAATAGCCTGTTCAGTAGAAGTAGAGATAGTTATTAAAATGGCAGATGTTAAGTACAGTGTTTGGCTACTGATTCTATTAGAATCGCCCTGCCAATATTTAATGTGAAGAAAGTATTTCTGTAATATACTTACTACAAAGAAACGGAATTTGTAAGCTGTATCATTTGTGCGTTTTAAAATGAAAACGGTGGCAGAGGGTTTAATGAGGTTGTGCTGGGAGCTTGCTCATCCTTTGAAAACAACCTTTTAGTCAAAACATGATAAGCACATAAGGGAGAGGTCACTATGTTTGCCAGTTTGTTTCTAAACAAACTTTTTGGTTATGGTAAAGCTGGGCCTGGAGCCCATGACTTCACCTGCTGCTTTTACCATCTGAATTATCTTACTGGCTACTAGCATTTTATGAAACCATCCCAATTTATTTAGAACTGTTCATTGTTGCTTGTATCCATTTATTTATTTGTTTTACCTTCTCCAGTGTTATCACCTAGTGTGTGACTAACCAGTTCAAATGAAATAGTGCAGAAGTCCTTCTCCCGTCAAGAAGGAAATAGAGTTGTCTTTTTGTACCTAATTTAAGATTTATTTCCACTGCGTTGGAGCTGATTTTATTGGGCAGATCTTCAGGTGGTTTACACTTTTTCATAGGTGCAGTCTCTTAAAAGGATGGGACACCTCTCCCTCCCTCCCTGGGCAGAGCTGTTCTCTGAAGGGGCTGCTAGCTGACCCAGCTGGGGCTGGAGCCCGTTCCTGCCCCCTCTGCTTGTGAAACTCTGCAGTTGTCACCCTCCTGCCACACTGCAGTCTAAAACAGTTGGGTGTCACTAAAGACTGCCCTGGTGCCAAGCATATCTTCAGGCAAAGATCGAAATTACAGGCCTACCTATTTCTGCAGCTAAGGCTGCAAGCTGGTAATTAAAAGTGGTTTTCCTTTCTTAAGTAATGGGCTTGCTTTGCACCTGTCCTCATCCTCATGCTTGCGATTTGCAAGAGGGTTCTTGTAAGAACAAGCAAAGACGAAGGATTCAGACTTCTGCAGATCTGGTAGATAGTTGGGATACATTTGAGGAAGCTGATTAGCTGTAGTATGAACTGACAACTTGGTTAAAATTACAGGATTTCAGATACACTGTCAGGTTCCATACTGTGCTTTGGCTGTAACCTGCAGCGGTGCATTACCAGTAACTTAAAACACTTAATTCACATGTGTGAAAAACAATGGTGTAATATGTCTGATTTAGCATTTAAACCTGGTGCTTCAGAGTTGGTGTTCTTATAAGCATGGCATAACTAAAGGACTGTTTATTGTATTTGAAGTAAGAAGATGGCATGAAATGTAATTTTGAAGCTGCCACTTCCCATAAAAATTGATTGGCATTTTGCTGTAGTCAGACTTGAAGGGACAGATCGTGGCTACTGTGTAAAAGGAGGTGCGGGCAGAAGATTAATCCTCTCTGGATGCCCTACAAAGAGCCAGACACATTCATACTGTAATTAATACATTTTTGTAAAAACAAACTTGGATTTCAGTCAATACTGAACTCTAATCAGCTCCTGAGGTTAGGGTCTTATACCTTGTCTTCCATTTTCTCTGCTTTTCTCTTGACTCCTCCCCAAACCCCTTTTAAACTCTACTATCTAACCTTACTCCTTTGGTTCCTTTTTAGATAACTTTGTTTTAAATGATACCTTAGTAATTTGTTATATTTAATCTTAAATTAGGTCTTTTTGGCTACTCCTGTCAAGTTTTCTTTTTTCTTGGTGACTTACTGGTCCTTAATTAGAGCCTCATTTCATTTTTAAGGCCTGGTGAATGGACAGGTGCTTTTTCGTAGGATTCTGTGATTTTTTTCCTAATACTTTAAGAAAAGACCTAGGACAATATTTTCATTCGTATAACAATTTCCATCCTAATTCCCAGGCTGCAAGACTATTGCTTTGCTGAATTGCAGCCACCTCAGAGGACTGTAGCAGCCAAGGACAACGAGGCAGGAATCTGTTTTTTTTCCAAAAAGCCCCAAGCTATCTTCTTTGTCCAAGGCAGGCACGCAGGGTATGGATATTTAAGGTCTCATCTGAAAGATGCAAGTGAACAGACTGCCATGAAGTAATTAAAACCACATATTGAGATAATCGGCCAATTCAATTCCTACTTTATTGCAGTCTATTTTCTAATCTGAGGGATATGTTTTTACTGTGCTAAATTTTCCATACACTCACCAATGCACAGAAGAGGTAGCTACATGTAGCCTGCTTGTGCCAGCAGAAAAGAAATGTGTTTGCAAGCATGGATTACTGGCATGCCATCATTTGTAGGTGCATGTGTGAAGCTGGGTGTGGAGAAATGGGGAACATGTGAAAATCTGCTCTCAGAGATTTTGTTCTTCATGAAGTACAGAGCACAGCCTGTAGAATCTTTGGTCACTTGGAAATGTCCAGCGAGAGGATTATTTATACTGAAATTGTAATACCAGCTTGTCTTTCTTATGCACAAGCGAGTAATTTTCAGTGGCTTGTAGTAACGAATGTAATTATCTCCTTGAGAGGTGGGTTGATAACAACCACCTTCAACAGCGAGGCTGTATAAAGCAGTTCTGGTAACATGCATGTTCCTGTGTCTGTTGTAGTTTTAGACTAGTGTTTCTCATGGTACTTGAGAACATTTTCATAGGTAATGTAGGATGAACTGGTTATGATTTTAATCTCTGAAAAATTTGGCCATTTTTTTCTAGACATCTCTTTGAGTCTGTGGTGGTGACTTTCCCATCCTTTTGGACCGTACAGATGTCACAGGCTGTGAACACCTCTTGCTGGGGAAGGGCTTTCGGAGCTGCAGCTCCAGCCCAAGCCTTCCCCTCCAACCCAAGTGTGGGACCAGTGCTCAGCCACACACTGTTCCCTCTGCATTGGCAGCTGTCCCAGCTGCATCCGAGGTGGAGGTAGCAAGCTGCACTTGGCATTTTCCAACACGGTCAACAACTGCTGCCAGGATCAGTCCTTGGCAGTTGTCTATTGTACTCCTATTTTTGAAGCTCCTTCTGTTATTTCGTTCGCTACGGATGATGTGGGCCTAATGTTGATCTATGCTTCATTTGTATTTACCTCGTGAATGAGGTCCCTTTTGCTTTGTCTGAACTTCTTTAGTGAATGGCTGCTTTTAGGAAAGCTTAGGTCTGAGAGGAATTAACTCAGAAGTAAGAAGAGTAGCAATAATTGATGCCACTGTTAATGGCTTAGCCTGATGTGGGTAGCACTTCAGTACTCCCTCTTCCAGGGCTGAGGAGATGAAGGTGAAGTGAGTTAGAACAGTATGATTTCAGTCTTCTGAATAATGAAAGATAATGTGATAGCCACACACAAAGGATTAATTTTTGCTCAATAAGTTTAATTAATAACTTGCAGGAAGTCAATTTCTGCCTTCAGTCAAATGGATGAAGGGCAGAAGCTCAGCTTTCCATCCACATCTAGTTTCTGTCAGGTTTAGGACTGCAGGGGTCCTTTTTCCCCTTGGTGCTTGCCACATTTGGCGGCAGCTTCTTTTAAATGTGTGTTTGAGCCACGGTGGGGCAACAGGTGGAACTGATATAGTCAGATCTTATCTCTATTCATTAATCTCAAATAGTATTATACCAAAGTGTCTGTATAAAAGCAATTATCATAACCTGTCTTTCTAAATTAATATGCCATGGCTAATGTTTTGGCCTCTTTCTCTCTGATGCTGTTACGCTCTGGTGCATCCTACATTTTTGCCTTGTACAACTTCATCCCAGAAGAAAATGCTTGAGGGTATTTGGTTTTCTTTTTATTTCCCCTCCCACACCCCACACCCCCTCCCCCCAGTAATGGATTAAGTTTATTTAACTGGGTGGTTGTTAGCTAGAAAATAAATCTGTCCTGGCAAAAGGGTTGAATTGCAGACTGAAGCAACCTGTACCTAGAGATCTTTACCCTCAGATAACATGATGCAAGAAACTTTGCATGTTATTGTAACAGGTCTCCTTAACAAGAAGGGATTTTCCATGTACAGTAAATTAACCTTGGCTGTAGAAAGCCTCAGGTTGAGTTTCTGTTGCAGACAGCTCTAAGACTGATTTCCTTGTGTGCAGAATGGGAATGAGAGTACCTCTCTGACCCGTGGCAGCATTGCCAGGTGTTTGCAGTAATGGTGTGACTTGTGCATTGATAAGAGAGGAAGATCTCAGCATATGAAGATCTTGGATAGGAAATGGGTCAGTTGCTCCCTGAATGCATGGGAATATCTTATCTTTACTGTGGAGCTTAATTTTCCTCCTGTCTTCACGAATCTCAGCTTTGATGTCTCTTTATACTGTAAGGAGAAATGAGGCATTTGAATTATTGCTCTCTCTATGATTCCTTTTCTTATTTTCAGACTGAACCTGAGTTACTAGTTTACTCTTTAGCATTTCCTACAGAGAGAACTGATAATATTTAATATTGTCTTATTATCTGACAGAATGAAAGCTCTGGGAGTTGCATTTTAATGCTTAGAAGTATTATTACTGGTGCAGCCTTTTTCACGTTTGAGCTCCATTTTCCCACCTTGGTGTTTGCACAAAAGAGCAAAGGACAGAACGTGATTTCTTTACCTAAGAAGCTGTTCTCTAAAAATAAGATGAGTGAGACTGGCACTATTTTAGTTAATTTCAAGCTTGCCATAAGAATCCTCTGCCTTGTGTTTAGGAAATATATTGCAATTCCCCATTGCCTCATCTTTGTGGCCTTGGGTTTGTGTGTGGTGTTACTGTGGATTATTAATGAAACTTAAGTCCTTCAGCAGAATTTGTATGTCAGTTTAAGTTACAGTGACTAGTGCCTTGAAGCTACCGCCCTATAGCTGGTTTGGTTATCTCAGATGACTACGAAAGCACACTCAGTTTGTTTAAGCACAGTACCTTTTGTGAATAAATCAAGAAATCAATCAATAAATGAAGGGTAGATTCTAGGCTGGATTTTATTTTTATTTATGGTAAAAAAACACAGGATGCATTTGCAATTCAGAGATAGTAAAACTACTCTCTTCCCATTGCTTTTTATACTGTTTTACAACATCTTAATTTAGTTAACAGCTTTGCTGATTGTGCAGTCAAGCAAACAAATGACTCTAGTGTGTGATTACAAAGAGTATAATAGATACTTGAATTTGAACATAACAAAACCCTGGTAACCTGTAGAGCATCTCCTGCAAAATATCATTTTGTCCATTTAAGAATTAAGCACTTTATTTACCTGGCCCAGTTCCCATAGCACTGTTACCTGCATGTGCCTTTGTAGTGCTCTCTGTTGTAGGGAAATGCTGGTGTCTTTGCTTCACTGGTGGACTTAACCTTGTGAACAAATCAAGAGAGAAAACTCTGGAGGCCTGTGGGCATGACAGCACGTCATTTGTTGGGTGCTTAACCCCTGTAGCTGAGTGCAGAACCAGAGCTATCTACCTTCACATGCAACTTAGTCATGCATGAGACAAAGTTGCCTTTACATGTGACCTAAAAAGAAATGCACAAATCCTATATACTGGTTACTTGGGTTTTATATTACCCCACAGATAGTGTTCTTTACTGATTAAAAAATAGTGTTTGTTGTTGTTTAAACAAAACAGTATACCTGAAATTCCAGCTCCTCTGTGGAGCTGGTTTCTGCAGTCGTGGCGATACAAAGATGCCACTGGATCAACATCTTACTTCCCTTCTTGAGTTGTCTGCAGCTCTTACTTCCAAGAGGTGGTTGGTCTTGCTCTTTGAAGGCGTACAATAAAAGCAGCAAGTGGTGATCCTTCATACCTTTTGCATTCACTTTCCTCCACTTCCCACAGTTGGCACTGCAGGTTTGCACTGCCTTGATAGTTTTGGAGTTCTGGTCTGTGGCTTGATGAATTCCCAATCCACCCTAGTGTATATGGGAGTAAAACACTATGTAATGGGCTATACAGACAGGGTAGGCATGCTAGAACAAAGAGGGCAGAGAATAGGCTTGCAGAGCAGTTCACCTCCTTTTATTATCTCCTGTACATTTCATAGGGATGAATTAGCTTACTATGCAACTCTAGTTTTCTGCCTCCAAAATATCGTACTTGAAACATAAGATTAGACCTTGAATTCGCTTGTCTTAAAATAAAAGTTAACTACAAATTTTTAGAATTCCACAGATATTTTACTTTTTGTGCACAACAGGAGTAGAAGGCTTGAGAACACCCAGTCTTTTTCCAGATATATTCAGTGTTGTTAGTATATATATAGAATTTCAGTGTCTGCAGCTCAATGGTGCCATCCTTACTAATGTTTTATTTGAAAATTCCATACGTTCTCTTCTCACCTAAGAGTAAATATTAAACCAGGAGAAATATGTGACATCTTAATGCCATTTGGATAGTACTCCTCAGAAGTGGCACGGTCCTGGTAAATCCCAGCAACACCAACTGTACTAATGTGGGTTCAGTCTCTGGCAGTCTTAGTGTCACTGGGGAGAATGGAAATACTCCAAGCCAACTCTGTTTGTGTAGCTAATAATAAGGGTGATACAGCTTTTTCACCAGGCTGCAACTCTGAAATAGTTCCCTTTCCTTTACTGTAAACAGGAGACTGTAATAATAACTTGGGTCTGTAATCTTCTTTTTTTTCCTTAACATCAGCAAGGAACTGTTGCATATACTGTTACATACCATTTTTATTGGTACAAATGTTACCAAAGGATGGATGTTCAATGACTCTACCCAAATCATTCAGAAATGAACGGGGGGTTCGTTATAGCACAAGGTGTAGTAGTTAGAAAAAACTGTAAGCCCATTATTTACCACTAGGCATTGAAGCCATTACCAATTATATGCAGATTCCCAGTTACAGACTTTCTGAAAGGATAATACAATTCTGTGATGGTTCCAGATAAAACTTTAAGAGATTATTCTGTAAAAAGTCCTTAGCTCAATGAGGTGTGAAAATTCCTTCAGTTTGTTGCCTTAATTAGTCATTAAGTACACCATAGAATATTTTTTTTTGTGGAAAATGTACATGGCTTCTACTTAAAAGTAACTTCAGAATGACAAAATGCCCTGTGTCTTAGGAACTTTAAGCAGATCAAAACAAGAGAGGCAGAATGAGCTCTTGAATTTCTCTTCCTGTACCTTACCGAAGCTACAGTTTTTTTCTGAAGATGACATCCTCAATGAATGTAGAGCATAAACGGGAATCACGTATTTCATAAAAAGATAACATTCCTGAAAAGGCACATGGATAGAAAGTCTTCATAAACATGTTCTCAATTCTTGCCTGAGCCATAGATTTCCTTCAGGATCACGGCTTGTTTTGTTTGTGGTATTTTTTTCCATTTGCTAGCTCAGTATCATATTGCAAGTAGAAATTCCACTAATGACTACTCTACTCAGATACTGTGGTGGTGAAGATTTGGTAACTAGTTCATTGGTAAAGTATTTATGATACTTTTTAAAGTTAGTAGCGGAATGCTCTAAGATCCTGTTTATTCGGGATCACGGTGCAGTAAAAAACTACTTACGGAAATTTTAAATTGAAGCTTTGCCTCTCAGAGTGGGAAGATTCTTGTCTGTACTTCGTAGGTGCTCATATATTCACATCCAGATGTTCTAAATGAAGGCAAAGTGATTGAAGTAACATGTGGGCAATGTCAACTGCGTATTTCTTTGCCAAGTTGTTAGGATCTGTATCATGATGTGTGTTACTGTCATAAACCTTTCCAGTTATCAGAAATCAAAAGCCTGAAAAAGCACAGTTCTGAATCATATAATCCAAGTGGTTGGATTGGGTGGAACCAAGGTGATTTAGTTGTTGCTTTGCCTCTTCTGTGGATGCCGTAAGATAGTTTCAGTTACTCTAAATTGGACTCCAGTCACAAACATTTAAGTATTTCTACTTACTGCCCATAGAAGGCTCTCTGAACCAGTCAAGGAAAAGTCTTAAATTGACAGCAGCTATGCTGTCTGCCTGGTAGCACGAGAGTAATCCCAGATCACCACTTTGTAGCAAAAACACCCTGACAGAAGCATGGTCATCTCCACTGTTGAAAGGACTGTTGTGGTTCAGGTACGTACCCATGTGCACTCGGAAGAGACACTTCTTGCAATGTCAATGGGACAGTCAAACCAGACTGATAAAGGTTTGGAAGCTCCTTGGGGCTTCTTTGATTGATGTTGTGTATTACTTCTTCCATAAAAAGTAGTAAGGTGACAACATTTCCTTCTCCTCCTCATTCATTAGTTTTAGGAGCCACAGCTGGTAGGAGATGTGAAGGCAAATGGGAGGAGCAGGTCTAGCAGTGATTTTTTTATAAACTAAAATTCATTTCTGTGAGGGATTGGTTATATTGTATTTTTTCACTTTTTTAATGAACCTGATTAATTATATTCCACAGTTTAAGTCATATTTTCTGTTTCATCTTTTCTTTCTTTTCAAAAATAAAAAGACTGTAATTTTGTCTCCTTATGCCTACACTTCAAATACATTTTGGCAGGATGTGTAAATTTGAAATGTGAAGCAAAGCTTTCTGAACTGTGTGGCTAGCTAATAGCAATGCAAATTGGTTGCCTAATGAGAAAAAGATACCAGAAGATTTTTGTTGAAGGGTCTACTGAAGGAATATCATCATCCTAAATCTCAGCAATGTCTGCCTAAATTCATCTTGCAGCATGTCTGTTTTATGTAGTATCCTGGGTTATTTTAGCTCAAGAGATCAAGGGAAAATGTTTGAGTTTTTGTTTTTCCTCTCCTGTTTGTTTTGTTTATGTACTTGACACCGCATTAGGTTCAATTTTACGAATGGCTTGGAAAGGCAGGCCTCATTGATTTGCTGTGGTGATTGAGCTCGTAAAACATTAGGCCCTTCTGGAAATCCTCTCTGTTGGTGGGGCATCTGTAGCATTTCGCTGGCATGGTTAGCTGGTGCTCTGCCTCTGCGGGGAGGCTCACTGCGGCTGGGGGCTCCGCTTGTGTTTTGCTGGTGAGAGGCTGCTTTGATTCATGCCCTCCAAGATGTGGCAGGGGACCAGGCTGCAGCATCGGCAGCTTGCTCGGCTGGATTCTGCCCTCCAAACGGTGCTCTGCTGCTTCTCCGCTTTCCGCTGAAATGCCTGAAACACAGTTAAAGGAATTAGTACAATGATAATTATGTAGGCTCACGTCTTGGTATTTCTCTCAGCTGAGAAGACTCATTGGCTGCTCTTTCAGGACCAGTTTTAAGGTGATTATCCATATAACATGGGATTTTTTCCTGTGTTAAGAGGCCATGCTATTTTGGGGTGAGGCAGGTTCACTCCAACTATAAGTTTCTTAAGGGAACAGCACTTGTCTCAGGCGATGACAAACTATACTACTACCAGGATACTGTGTCTTCACCTCCATGTCTTCAGCGCAAGTTCTTGGGAAGCCCAGCGCAGGGTTGGAGTCGCAGGCTGTCCTTCTCCCCACTTCATCTGAGATCTGGCAAGGAGAAGAAGCATGGCAGGACTCCTCCTCCTGCCACAGAAACCAAGCATCTTCCCAAGTTGTGGAAGTCCAGTACCTTTCCATCTTAGGTGCATGCTAGGAGAAAAAGACACTCTGTAGACTTAATTACATTTATTTTTTCGCTTCTTCCTTACCAGTGTAAGCTTGGTGCTTTCCTCCTAAAAGTGATATTGATTTATCTGTCCCTTAGCAAGTTTGTGTTCCCCACTCCAGAGGGAGGAGGGACAAGTTCTAATCTAGTATCTTCAATCTACCAGTCTATGAATATATCTCCATTTGTTCCTTAAATACAAACAAATAGTTATTTATGCATTTCTCTAAAGATGGTAGCTTCAGGATATTTCCATCCACTGGCTAAGATAAAACCTGTAGTGCACTTGCGATAAGCTGTGATGAACAGTCTGAGATGTAAGCCTCTCCAAAATAGAAAGTATTAAATATTTCATCTGGTGTTTACCATGAAAAACTTACTTGCCGAAGCTCAGGCTGAGACGCTTTTAGGCATTTCTAATAGCTCTTTATGTCAGCACTAACATATGCATACATGCTAAATATAGAATGCAAATTACCTGTTCTGTGCTGCAATCATTTTTTCAGGGTATTGTATTCATAGAGCTTCTTTTATCATAGTTTCTAGGCAATCAAGTGTAGCAAAGTAAGAGGTAGGACTTGGAAGAAAAGTGGCTTTCAATGCTACTTCTTGATGCATTTATGTTTGCTGGTTATTTTATGTCTGCATCAAATTAGATGAAAACCTACCCGTTTTATTTTGGTGCGTTTGCATTTCTGGTTCTTGTTGGATCTTATTAAAAGGGAATGACTGTTTAACAGCAGAGCAGGTTTTAATGTATGACTCAAATGAAGTGTGTGAGCGCAGAGAAGCCAGTTGCTTCTAAGAAATGCAAATCCCATGTAAAATGGGAAGAAATAGAAATGCATCATTGGAAATGTGTTATTTTAAAAGTAAAATGTGATTAGAGACAGTGTGAAATTGTGTTAACGATGACAGCTGTAGGTATGTTCTAACGAACACAGTCACTGCAGCTTGGAGGGCTTCATGTTTTAAACTGCTGTGATCCTTGCTGAGGGCTCATCGCTGCACATGGCCGTGGCTTTTGTAGCCAAGTGACAAAGCAGTGAGACTTCCAATACTTACTCATCCTGCTTCATTTCCTGCATAAGCCAATCTTCCTTCTTAGGCCAGTTGTAACCATTTGACTTAACTGTGGTTCTGGACTTGGAGACTGGAATTTCTTACGGATGTTCCTCAACTGAGTGTCCATTGTAGCAAGTGGACAGGTAGTGTTTCTGAGGTGTAAGCCTTAAGCTAGTTTGCTCTTTTTTGAGTCCTGAGCTGCTTTTCTCTGACCCCACAGTATCCGAGTACTGTGCTTTTAGCAAATTGGAAGAAATCTCACTGGAATCAGTGTGGCTGGACTAGCTGTGTTTGGGACATTTGGGACTGCCTCCATTTGGGACAAAAGCTATGCATGGCAAGGTAAATGAAAGTGAGCTTATGAATAAGTAAAGACAAATACCTGTTTATATCAAGGGTTTGAGTTACCTACCTGGTTTGCTTGTTTGTTTTTTTTTCAGATAGAGATGAAAAATGTTGCAGTCAGGAATAAGCCAGGTACTTGATTCATAATGGTGTCAAGCAGTCCTAAGTTTGATTCCGCGTGTGATAGACTGAATGCATTTTACTGAGTGAGTTTCTGATGAAAACATGCACTTCTCTCATGTTTAATGTCCTTGAAGTAACCTCTATGCTTGAGGAATGAAGTTAGTTCATACTAATTTTTTCTTTCTGATGTGAATAAAATAGAATCTAACTAACATTAGTGGTTCCTTACTGCTATAATCATGAACTTCTTTTTTGCACAGTCTCATAAAATAAACACATACCTGTTTATAAGATGTAAACAGCAATGTTCATTTCTAGTCCACAATAAAGACGTCATCTGAAAGATTCATGATGGGATTTTGTATTTTTTTCATTCTGCATAATTATCCAAGCCTTATAATTAATTTTCATTTAGTTAAATCACTGAAGTAGGGATGTTGTTGCAGTGGTCTAAAATGTGTTTATTATATATAAGAAATATCAAAGTTATGAAATGTCTTTAAAGAACAGAGGCCTGATTTGTTTTTCTTCTTACTATTTTCTTAGTTATTTCTTGACATAAATTATTATTTTGTTTGCAGGCTGAAATTGTTTATACTTAACATCAACAAAATGAAATACTGTAAGAATTGTGTGCCTTTGTTTCTGACTTCTTTTTCCACTTCAGCAATTTGGCAGCGGGTATTTTAATGAATGGAAAAAGTGTTTTGAAAGAGATAGTGACTTAGTTCCACACTAAGATTCACACATTGTTTCTAATCTAAGTATTTCAGTTTTGATTTTTTGTGATGAATAGATTTGTTTATGCAAAGTAACCAAAGCTTAATCTGATGATAGCATTTGTCCAAAGCCTGGTTGTTGCCTCGGGAAGAGGATTCTTTTTAGATAAAATGTTTGTTATCCACCGTGGTTGTTTCTCTTAAGTTTCCTTTTCTCATGTGCTTTGAATACTGTGTTTATGGAAAAACCATTGAGGAAAATCATCTAGTCCCTTGTGACTATCCACTATACTAGAAGCAGGTAAAAGACAGGTGGAGGTTACTGGGGAGCCCCAGTATGCAGCACTCTGGTTCTATACAGCTCTGACAGAACGTGAGCCTTGCCTATAACGATGTTAAACCCCAGTATCTTTAAAATAGGCAAAAAGCTCTTGCGCGGCCACTGAATTGCTGGAAGAGTGTACAGTGTAAGGTAATTTGCTGTAAAGATCTCCTGAAATAATTTTCAGCGTGTTCACTGTTGGTTGCTCCTTCCAAACTAATCCTATTACCATGATGCAAATTTGGTGTGTGGACAAGGCTCAAATGAAGTTCAGGATTGAATTTTTGCCTCTTCTACCAAATGGTTTATATGTTCAGACTGTGCTTTATCAATTCGGGTTTTATGAAAGTGAAAATTACTTATTCATTGTTTTCTTTAAGAGTGTTAATCTTTAATACCTGACCAGTCCTCAGTTTGCCACATCATCCCTTAATATTAATTTCCTTTTTAGATGGATCTAGGCAAGTCACCATTTTAGACTCACAAATAGCTCTGTATTAACTTCTTTAATAAATCTACTGCATTGTCTTCTGTGTAATAGAGTGGTATTGATCACTAAAATGATTAAGTAGATCTTTATATTTTCAGACACTTTCAAAAATTATTTGTACAAGTTAAGGCGATTTAAACTGTAGTATAGTTTATCATCTAAAATGGTGAAAAATCATTCAGAGTTAAGGATGTAACATCACTGGATGTGTTTTATGAGATTCTTTTAATCAGTGGCTGTGCCAGTGACTTCCTGTGGGTCAGCAGTGATTTTGTGTCATGACAGGTTTTAGCTCTTAAAAAAAAAAAAAATTGTTGTCAATCTGCATTATCCTTCTTGCTTTAAAAAAGTGGTGATTCATATTATCCACTCCTAAGATATCTCATAGGATTTGCTGTGACTCCAGAAGTTCAACTGAGAGTCCTACAGACAAAAACTGCTGAAGCTTGCTACTTTAATCATTATTCCAAGTGCAAGTTACAGGCTTAAGCCTATTATTAGCTTACATACAAAAAAAAAATTAAATATATAATTTGACAACTAACTCCTACAAATTACCCATTATCCCTTTCTGTAAAAACTGTGAGCACTTCTGTATTTGGGCCAGTTTCCATGCTTGCTCTTAGTCACTGTCATGGGGCTCTGTGTTAATTTGACTGGAGCTGGCAGATGCAGGGTATGCTGCTTAACGTGCTAGCCAGAACCCAATCGGAGGTTAGTTTGCAAAGAAGTAATAAAGAATTTGTTTTCAGAGAAGCAGACTTTGGGTTTGAGTGTTTTCCTTTCTTCACATTCATCCAGTGGCCAGCTGCACAAGTGTCTCTCCAATTTTAGGGCTGTACTTCTGTTTGGATATCCAGGTTTAAACCTGAGTCTGCAAGCTAAAATGTCTGACTGTGATTTCAAAACCCACTAAAAAACAGGAGCAAGTTTTTTCTTTGTTTTTCCTTTCTTAAATACAGTCTATTCTGTCAGTACTTCGTGTGAGGTACGGGGTGGCTGTGTTTTCAGAAAGTGCCTATCTTGACAGAATTGAATGGAGCCTGTGGACAAAGTGAGTTACTTTTCTCTGTCCAAGGAAAGTGAAGGAATACTTTCAAGTATTTTTTCTTTTGTTTTCCTACATAATGGTATAAAGACTTTCTTTTACAACCCATGGATTGAATTCAGGGCTTCTCAAGAGCATGTCTGGCTCTCGCCTTTTACATTTTTGAACACAGATTCAAAAAGGAAAGGAGAAGGGAGTGAGGGATGCTTCTTCCTGTAAGTTACTCCAAACCCAAAAGTTGGATGCTCAGAATTCAGCAGGCTGATGTGAGAGACTCCAGGTCATAAGGCTGTGCTGTCTCATGCTGGGACAGGTCACGGTGAAAGGGACCATGACTCAGTGGTACTGCTAAAGGGCTAAGTCTCTTTCCATGTAAAGCTCTCCTTGTTGAAGCATAGGCTGTCTGTCTGTCTCTGACATGCTGGGTGATGGAGCGAGGTTGAGGTCCTGGAGCTACATCACTCGTCTGCACGAGGAACATGAGATAGGGACCACTGGATGAACTTCACAGTCATACAGCAGAGACTAGCTGAAAAACAAGTGTTCAAAATCTGCGGAAGAGTGGAGGGTATCGGGGAAGCATGAAAAGGTTCAATTATGGGGAAGAAAGTTAGATGCCCATGTTTTGGAGAAAGGAAAGATATAAACCAAGCTCACTGTACTGGAAGTAGCTGTCTGGTGTGTGATTGAACTGGCCAGAGGTAAGAAAGGAGTGGACAGAGATCAAGGGAATGGCAAGCGTTTAACAAACATTGAAAGATATAAAATGTCATGGTAGCACTTCCTAACTTGAAAGGAGAAGATTGAGTCCAGAGATTCACTCTGGCTGTTTCTGGATCACTGAAAACATCAAACAGGTATAATGAGTGTATAATATGTACCGATGCCACCAGCTTTAAGAGGGAATTTCTATGTTCCTTACTTAGGCAACGTTGCCACTTATTTCAAGTGAACTGCTGACTTAAGTGACTGAGAAAGCCATCAAAAATTTGGGCCTAACAGAGCAAATAATTGCATAAGGAGCAAGCCTGTAATAATTCCGAATAAGAACTGGAACATTCGAATTTGAAAGCACAGATTGCTGCGTGCAAAATCTCTCCTTGATGATCATTGACATTACCATTGGATTATAAAGACTGCAACATTTCTCTCCGATAATTTTTTGTGCCCTTCAGTGCTGCAGAAGTAATGGATAGAATCAAGTAATGCAAAGAGCAAGAACTGACCAGCAAAAGCCCCTTTTCAACATGTATTCCTAATGGAAAATAATGGTTTCCAGAACCAGTCCTGGATGATTTCTAGACATCTGTTTCAGGTTTTCTACAGGTTTGAACCAAGTTAAAAAAAAAATTCATTCCAGGTGTCACCATCAAGATTGTAAAGGAAGAATCATATTGAGTTTAATCAAGTGAACAAACCAGGCTTTTACTTCTTCCCTGATTAAAAGGCTGTGAGCTTGTGATGTTGGTTTTGGCCTTTTTTTAGCAGGAAAGGTAGAGTGGAAGGAAAATTGAAATATGAAAGCATGGCTGATGCAGATATTCTAGTGTTCATCCCAGGCTTTGCCAAGCAGCAGCTGCATGCTTGTTTTCTGTAGCAGGTGTCATGGTGAGACATTGCCTTTGGAAATAGCAAAGTAAGTTAGATGTAGACTTGCAAAACTTTGAATGTATTTAGTTGGAAAGCAGTAATGAGGTGAGAAAGGATAAAGGGTAGTGCAGAGAATGCAGAGATACTGCCTCTTTGTACTGAATAATTAGTGCCATAGTGAGAAGTCTGCTGGTCTGTTGTGGAGTACTTAACATCTATTGCATCATGCTGGTTGCTTTCCCCTGAAATGCCCAATGTATTCTTCTTAGTCCTGGCCATTGTGTGGGGAAGTAGTATCTATTGAAGCAGTTTTATAAAAAGGATCTGTTAGAGTAGTTCAGAATTACAGTGAAAGTTTTGTAATCCATTTGCACTTGTTTTGTAACTTTATTAAGCAAAAAGTAACCCAGCGTATCATGTCCTCAAGAGATTTGTCATCAAAGCCCAAATAAAACTGTTACATTTTAAAGCACTCGAGAGTTGTTTGGTTTGGTTTGGTTTTTGCTTGTTCCCCCCCCCCCCCCCCCCGCCCCCAAGTTAGTTACATTAGTTACTGGCCCTAATAGAAAAAGTAAAAGCTGAAATGAAAACATTCAGGCATTTTGTTGAGGAGGAGTCATACTCCATTTTATGTGGCAAAAAAAAACCTGGTGATGGATTAATATGTATTTGGGGAGGAACAGGAGTTAGAATAGGGATTTAGACTAAGTCAGTGGAGTCTTGGGCTGTTTTGGAATGGTTGATATAAACTATGGTACTTTTGTCACATTTATCCACAAAAACGGATTGTGGATAAGAAGCTGGAATCTTTCAGTTTGACCTCCTTTTTTGATCTTTATCTTCAACAGATTCAGAGAAAAACTGAAAGCAAGACTATAAATTAGAGTGAACCTTGATAATGAGATCTGGTTAATTACTTTCACTTGCAGGCCTTCAGTGGTGAGGTGAAATTTACTTAAACACTGAATTCTCACCTTAAATGGAGGCCTTTCATTTTATCTTTCATATCCAATGCCACAGCCTGAATCATCGGTTGACATTTTTCATATTTTGTAAAATATGTTACTATGATTTTTGGTATTATCCTAATTTGTTTTCACTTGCTTTTAAAGGTTCAGTTCACAAGTAAGCAAAGTAGAATGACACTCTCTAGGTATTTTTGTTATTACCTTGTTTTGTTTAATGCAAAGAAGCTCCAGCATATCTGGCTTTCACAGTTTGTGTGTGAAAATGTTTTATTAGTGTACTGTTTACACTGGATACAAATTAGAAAATGTGTTTTGGACATTTCCAGACTAGAGGTGTGCTTTCCACCTGATTTGAAGAGTGGTGTATCTTACTCAGAAAACCCTGTGCTGTTAAAGGATCATGTTCAATATTGTTCACTCATATGACTTAAATGTCATCAATTGTTTTGCAGCCTCAAGGCCATTTTATACATGGTTGGACAGTTGAGCGTTTAAAATGATTTTGGGAAGGGCCAAGAGCTAGTAGTCATTGAATTTCTTACTATTGTGTTTGAAATGTTATAAGCAGCAGTTGTGTTCTGTGCATCTAAGAAATGTGGGTAGGTCAGCTAATCCAGCCAGGGGCTGATGGGTGGTTTTACAGTTCATCTGTGACAAGACCTCATTAGCAGTACATAGTTCAGCCGTTGGTTAAGCCTGGTGGCAAATATGCCATCTGCTTGCATACAGTCTTGGACTCTGCCAGACCTTCATTCAAAGGCATCCCCTAGATCTGTCTCAGAATCCAAGTCTTGGGGACACGCACATAGAGATAACAGTTGTGATCAGCAGGAGCATCACACAGGGATCACCGAGGTGTGTATAACCTCAGCAAAAAAACAGCAAAAGCTACACTGAAATTATATTGTGAATTCTGTGAAGTTATTCCAAGAAAATATATATACTGAACGTAGTGGAAGTAACACTCAGGTGAAGTCAGCAAGAAGAGGCTTCAATTATAGCAAGTAAAGTAAGTGGTGGAGATTATGGATATAAACTCTCATCCCGGGGGCTAACACTAGTTGTAAATGAATGAGTAGGATGGAGAAATTTCCACAAGAGCAGATTATTGCATAGTGGTTTCCTGAACCTTCACTACAGCATTTATAAGTCCCTGTTGTCAGGGATGGGATATTGAACCAAATAGCTGACTGGTCTGATCTGATGTTCCAGATCTATTTAAAAAGAAAAAAAAAAGGGCTGAGCAGTGTAAATTGTGATAACAGAAAATTGCTTTTCATGAAAAAGTTATTTAGGGCTCATACAAGAAGAACATGGAATGAAGCGTTTTTATTGCAGATAAGAAAATGCATAAAGCAAAAAAAGCATTGTTTAACTGTGTGGAAGATTGAAGTTGAGCAATTTGAGATTTTAATGAGTCAGGAATATGGAGTACAAATACACTGATATTTCAGCTTAGAAATACTCTGCTGCTTTCCTTTTTTGGCTGAGATGCTGTAGCGTATGTGAATTCTAAAAATACCGCTCTTGAGTCCCCTTGTCAAAATAGATTTCTTTCCCTTTAAAACTGCATGTAGCAAAACAGTATTTTCACTATACAAAACTATGCTCATGAGTAGCTATGCACATTAAGCTGTGCAGTTGAACTTATGTAAAAAACCATGAAAAATAGGTTTGCAGAGTGAAATCTGTATGCAGTGCATTCCTTAGCTCTGGTCTCCTGCTTTCCCAGTTAGTAAGGGCTGCTTCCGCGCCAGGTGATGTTGCACTCTGAACAGTGATTATCTGCCTAACGCTAGCAACAGAAATAGGAATGAAGTTGGCAAATTTAGAACTAGTGATATTTTAGTGTGGGGTTTTTTTTGTTGTTGTTGTTTTATGTATGTTTATTTCATGTGTGGAAACTTTGAAAGCTTCTGTGATGTTGCTGATGATGCTGGTTTGGGGTGTGTATGTGGAAGGCTGGTTGTCCCCCATCCTCCCATTTGATGCAGAACTGCGACCCTGTGTGTAAACTCTTGATTTTCCTGACCACTGACTGCACGCTGGAGAGATCAGTGACGTGTTGTGGGTTTGCAGGAGTGAACTTTTATGCCAGTGAGTTCCAACCAGAGAGAGAATATTTCCACCCAATTGTTCTCCAACAATGAATTTCTTACAAAAATGTCACAGATATGATTTTGTCCTTACCTGCATCTGTGTAAAGAAAATCCACCTGTATATATGAAAAGAAAGATGTATTTACAAGGCAAAAATCCCTTTCTGCTCATGTAAGGTTTTTAGGTGAGAGACTGTAACCCCCGTTTTTTGTTTCTGGTCCAGTTATTTCTTTCTCTTCCTTTTAAATTGAGTAATGTGTGTTGTCGCTCCTAATTCTGTACAACAATACAGGTCCCGTTTCAATCCTGTTCAGAACAACAAGATATCCAATTTGCCACTAAATGGCTTGACAGACTGTTTAGTTCTCCATGAGCTCTGAGTGAGTGTGAGATCTTTCAACGTGGTATTCGTATGTCAGTATCTATTTTATAGATAGTCTTTACTGCTGTAAGTATATAAGGACATTAGATGGCAAAGAGAAAGTGTTTGCTGATATTGTCTGCTGGAAAGAAAAGCAATTCAATGTTTACAAAACTTGCACATCAATGAGACAGAGTTATTAATGTTTTATTTTTGCTAAGAGAGTCTTGAAATTGTTTCAATTCCAGAATAGAAGACTTACATAATAAAATCCTGACACTAAATTAGGAAAGGATTATGCTGAAGAGAAAGCCCCATTCATTACTCAGAAATCCTATCATAGAGAGAGGGAGAGGATCTTTACCGTTGGCTGAACGGACTGGAGATTTTGTGCATGATGTATTGCACTGCTGCATGACAGATGCTCATTGTTTAATGACTTTTATACTTCGGCAAAATTCGTACAGCTTACTTTGCTAACAAAGACTAATTATTAGGGTTAATATGCCATCAGCAATGCATATTATAGGCTTACTGGATTTGAGAGCTTTAACATTCTTAACAAAATGAAGGTCTTTTATTGAAATAGGTGTATTTTCCTTTCTTCCTCCTTTCAAATAATAAGCAAAAAAAAATCTCAAAATGTATCAGAAGGAGGGAAGTTGGCAAACTCATCCTTTGAAAAGAAATCAGATTGTTTACCACTTGTATAGATACTGTCTAGCCCTGTGCCTGATGATCATAATTGGTCTTTCAAACAATATATACAAATTAATTGACATTTCTATCTGGCATTCATCTAAGATGCAAATATGGGCTATGATTGCAATTCAAATTAGTCTGAAATTTAATATCTGGTTATAATCAGAATCGCTAAAGATGTCTGGCTAATTTAATTGACATAATTGTTATAATGTCTCTAATTTTATGTTGAAGTCTGAGGTAATGACTGCTGAGTCACCTCTGCTTTTGGAGGCTTTTAAAATAAAAATGAGGGATACATTGGACTGGGTTGAAAACCTGTAGAAGGAAAGAGTTTATATCAGTTCTTCTCTCTCTTTTGGTAGGTTGCTGGAGGCGAATGAATGAAATCTGGAGGTGTACAGCAGTATACCAACCCTATCAATCTCTAGTAAAGATCAGCATGAAAAAGCAAATGGCTCATTTATTGGACTGAATCATTGTTACTTATTTACAGGACCGAAATAGTTTCCTTCATATAAAAAGCCTTCAGCAAGTTCTTCTCGGATAGGAGGATTTATTTATGAAGTCTCTCTGGGATAATGTAGGATGATTCACTCTTTCTGCTACTTGCCAAAAATGTCTCCAGCAGATTAGTAGAATTTAAGCCATTGAAGCATCGGGTAACTTGTAAGCCAAGGACCTAACTCTGCTTAAAGTGTCAAGGGACAGTTAAAAATCTACCTGTTGTAGAGGGCATGCTGGTGGTGGGGCATGCTGGTTGGCTGCTGAGATCCCTGTGTTGCCACGGCCAGTCCCAGCTACTTGGTCTAGGAGTGACCTTCCAGTGCAGAAATGAGGACACTGGCATTTCCCGGCCTTCTGACAGATGCAAAAGCTTAAAAATTTTCTTAAGTCGGTGGGAGTAAAGCTGAATATTAGTTTATGAGCTAAAATTATCTTTATTACTTGACCATGGAGATCAGTCTCCTGACTTTGACTTCACCCCATGTCTCCAGCTGAAGACAAAAGCATGATTGTGTGCAGAAGACAAGATACCAAACTGACTGCTTAATTCAGTATGTGCTGACAGACGGACCCTGTTCATAATTTGGGGGAGGAGGGTAGCAGGGGGAAGCTGGAGAAACAATAGGAACAGGGAAGCTGTTGGCAGTCATGCAACCAAGCAGCTCTGGGGGATGTGGGTACTGCAGGCTGTGCCTGGTGGGAGACTGAGGTGCAGAGACCAGGATGGTGCTCAGGAGGCAGGCATCTATCTGACTAAAGCCTGGGATATTGCCTTCAGTTCTCTGAACAGATCATATTTTTACCCTTGAAAAGTAAAGATTCAGTACAGAGGTAACGATTGCCAAGATTTACTTAATCTGTGCTCTTTGCAGAAGAAAAATATGTGTGTTGTGGTCTGTCTGGGTTCCATTTTCAGAAGGTTTCTCATTTCTAATAGACTACCTGAGTTTAGGCTTTATGTGCTGTTCTCAAAATTCAGATGGTCTCTATCAACATAATGGTTGTCTAACAAACTATCTATCCTGTTGCTCTTGGATTTTCAGTAAGCTTTTCAAGTGTCTGAGGAGATCAAGCTCTTCCTAGAACAGAAATTATCTTTCCCCTCTCTAGTCAGGCTTTTTTTTTTCCCTAATTCGGCAAATGTCAGCAGATGGTGTTAAATGTGAGAAGATGCATCCACTCCCCTGTCAAAGATGAAGGTTTTTTGCAAACAGGAGGATATATCCAGGCTACCCTGAAACAGTGGTTTGGATCACTTGCGGCTGTGTTGGAGGGGATGATCACAGTGTTCATGGGCAGACCATCCTACCTTCATGGTTTTGTAGGTACCATAGAGGGGCATGATGCCTTGTTTTAAAATGGAAAGACTGGATTAATATTCCCCAGAGGACAGCAGGGTGGTCTGCTGCTGTCTCCATCTGCTCTTGTCCCTCCCTGGAGTGACTGAGAGATGAACTTTCCAAAGAACCTTGTAGCGTTTGGGAGCAGTGTTTGCACAGACGTATCCGTCATTTCTCTGACATCAGATATCTAATAATAACTTCCTAGCAAGTCATCCGCTCTCTTCTGCTTCACCCACTCTTAGTCACTATACCAATTTCTGTAGGCTACAAGTAGTAGGCTATTTATTAAAAGCAGTAGCTAGTGAAAAATGGTTTTCTTAATCAAGTTTCTCCTGCCAAGAATGTAAAATCAGTGAGACCAATTTTAGGTGCCTTGAATCCTGTCCAAGTCAGATTACTTGGCAACTCGTGTTACCTCAGCTGCTTCCATACCTTCCATTCACATTCCAGTTGCTGACGGCTGAGCACTATTTGAAAATCTGTGCTTATTGGAAAATTCCTTAAAATTCTTTGTAAGGGAATAGAAGTATTTGGCTAGTGTCCTTCCTGTGTACCATCCAAACCTAGCACTGCACTGCATGATGCAGAGTCTCCATTTATTCTGAAGGATAGGGTCAAGGTTATCTGAGAATAAATCACCTGCTTCTGTATCCCGCTCACCTAAGCGTTACCCACAGGGTCATGGCTGGAAGTGCCAAGGGGAAGCATGAGACTGTTGAAAGTCTGCCTGTAGGCAAATAGGTTTGTGTTTTGTCTGACCTTGTTGGCTTAACATGCCACTAGCTGTGCTTATGCTAGTTTTCTAGGTAAGCTCTCTTGTCCCCAAGTTCTTGCAGGAATGTGACATTTCACTTTTTATAATCAGTCACTGATTGACAAGCTCTTTGCATGTGGGAGCTATTCTGATGGCAGGGAAGCAGCAAAGCCAAGCACCCACTCCTTCCCACACAATGTCAAGGCTCGTCCTGCCTGCCGGGGAGGATGGAAAGCTGGGTATGCCCTGGAGGGTTGCCTTGAATGGGATGCAGAAATTTAGGTTTGTAGCAGAAAATACCTATCTAATTTAGTTTGTTCAAATTATAGGTCAATATACTGCGAACAAAAAAGAAAAATAATTTTATAGATTGGGAGCTTCCCAGTGGAAGATTATTTCTGAATAAAAAAGCCTACGCTAGCTTAACTCATTGCTCAGAAGTTCCGACAATTTTTGACACCCCATGACAATTTACAGTGGAGGCTGTCTAATGGGATACGGGAGTGCACTGGAACCTCCACCACATTGTCATTTTACTTCACCTTAGCTACATAGGTTTGTCAGTGTGCTAGTTTATGGGAATGTTCCTCTAAGTTTTGCATCTTTTTTCTGTGTTCGGTTTTATGTTTTCAGTTTGAATTCATGTTTTTGTGGTGCATAATTTGGGAGAGGGAGCATGAATTACAAATTCTAAGTTTTAGAGTTTTTCCTCCATGTTGGTTTATGCCCTGTCTTTCTGGGTCAACTTATTAGTTCACTGTGTTTTAAAACTGAAGTGTAAACTTGCCTCTCTCATGAGAATCATCATTTTATCAGTCTTCTGGAAGTAAATGACATTTAAAAAATAATTGTGTTATCAAACTTTTCGTATTTCTGGAAGATTCCTCTTTTTGTCAGGGCATTTTGTACCTCAGTGCCCAGTTTTATTTTCGCTTTTTTCTTTCAACTTCCCATTTTTTGTTCATTCCTACTATTTATTGATAAAGTATTTCTGCCCACAAATTAAAAGAGGTATCATTAAGTAGTCTTGGGAAGATCCTATTTCTGAGTTTTCAAATAGTCTTATACTACTGGAAAAATACAGACACTCAGCTGAAGTTGGTGAAGAGGATGGTTGGAATTAAGGGTTTGGATTAGCTTTTTTGCCACCTGCCTTCTTTCAGCCACCTTTTCTACTTCTGAGATTCAGGGCTGCTGCTTGGTACAGAATGGGAGTGTTTGAGTGCTGACCTGGCTGGTTAAGGGAACTTGGTTTAAAAAAACTATCTGCACTGAAACGGCTGGAAAACATCTTTCCCAGTCCAGCTTGAAGAAAGAGTAACAGATCTGTTTGACAGAATTGATGTTTCACTACCAGTTGCCATTCATTATCAGACTTAAAGCCAGAAATGGTTCATGGAAGCACCGGAACACAAACGCGACTTGCTTGAGTGTCCATGTGAGAGGCAGACGGCTGTTCCAGGAGCAGGTCTCCATAAGCTCAAAAGGGTGGTGTGCTTGTGGTTGTGTGAGCGTGCTTCGATAAAGGGCTGTGATGGAAAATCTGGGTCTTCTGTTGTGAGTGCCTGGAGGGTACTGAGTTGGTTTATATTTTATTTATTTAATTGCTTTTGTGAAATGGCTGGTGTATTTTTATATCGTGTGGTATTGTAGGACTACTTTATAAATAGTTATGGGAGGAGTAAAATATCATATATCTGTGATTTTGTTTTTCTGTGTGGAATAGTCTGTCTTCTGGGGATGTTAAAAGTTGTTGCTGGTGTTTGGTTTTTTACCTTAATAGATTGTGTGGAGTTGTAAATATCTTACAAGATCTGCTGTATGCTTTCTGACTGAGAAGGAGTTTGCTGCTCCCTTCCTCCTTTACAGTCGCACTGCTTTGCACCTGGTCAGCTTCAGTAGTACTTGCTGGTGAATGAGATGGCCATACAAACTCCCATACAAACTTCGATGCCATACATAAGGCAGGCACCTAAGACCACTGTCTTTTTGGTCCAGGATCAGGCAGTGAAGCTATATTTTATATTCGTGTAGGTTTTCTGAATTTTGGCTTCTGTTTGTGAAATGAGGAAGGTGGGGCTGTATTAGGAAGAACGTGCTCACAGCATTCTGGGCTGTGTTAGGAAGAGCATTGCAAGCAGGTCGAGGGAGGTGATCCTGCCCTCTGCTCAGGAGTGGGGAGTGCTGTCTCCAGCCCTGGGCTCCCCAGTGCAAAAAGGACATGGACTTGCATGAAGGACCATGATGATGATTAAGTAATTTGGAGAATGTCATATAAGGAGGGGCTGAGAGAGCCAGGACTCAGGGGGATCTTATCAGTAAATATAAACACCTGATGGGGGAAATAAAGAAGCTGGAGCCTGGCTCTTTTCAGGGTATACAGTGACGGGACAAGAGGCAATGGGCACAAACTGAAATACAGGAAATCCTTCTAAAACACAATAAACAAAGCTGAGAAGACTCTATCCTTAGGGCTATTCAAAACCCAACTGGTCACGGTCCTGAGCAATATGCGCTAGGTGACCCCACTTTGGGCATGGGTTTGGATTAGATGGTCCCAGAAGTCCCTACTGACCCCAACTACTTTGTGATTCTGTGAATTGATAAGAGCTGATGTGGAAGGTACTAGACACTGGTACATGTGAATGTAGCATTCACTCAGATCTTGTCTGAGCAAAACAGTTGCAAGAATATTAGTAAGTCAGTTGGCAGCTTAGCCTGTTTGTATGGACATCCCTAAAAGTATTTTACTTATTGTCCATTACTTTCAGAGGTTTCATAAAAGTTTGATAAAGTCAGCTTAAGCAGGTGTAGGGAAAATTCTTTCCTGTGTTTCAGGATGTGAATATTCTTTCACTGCCCCACATTAAGAAGGCACTCCACCCATAGAAATATTTTTGAATATATATCCATTAGGTGGTTTTGTACTTCAGTAAATGGGTTGAATGAAGAGCCTTGTGAAAGACCAAATAGGGCTTTCTAACCCCTTTGGTTGCCCACACATTGCCATATAGGCTAATGCTATCGATTAAGAATGTGGGGGAAAAAAACGTGGCCCAGGAGTGTAAAAATTAAATTGGTTTTCAGTCCTTTGAGACACAGACTTGCTGTTTTCAGTCATAAGAACAGCTATACTAGATCAGACAAGCCCAGCATGTTCCTGGCCAGTAACAGATAGTATTAGGAAAGGGTAAGCACAGGACAGCTCTTTCCCTGGTGAATCCCCTGAACCTCCCGCAGTTGGCCAGCAGAGACTTTCCGAGCTACGCTGTTAGCTTGATCATCTTGTTCAATAGTCAGCGATGAACTTATTTCCCCTGAATTTTTTCCATAAAACCATTTATACTTTTGACCTCTGCAGCATAGAGTTTCACAACTTAATGATTTTGTTTGTGTGGAAAGCTCCTTCCTTTTGTTTAGTTTGATTTTTTTTTTAAACCCACTGAATGATAATTTCTGTGAGTCCCCATGAGATTTATGTTAACGAGAGAGAATAATAATTTTGAAAGATAAAATATGAAACTGCTAGAGAAAATATTCTCAATCAGAAGGGCCTTTGGCTTCAGCCAGTACGACAGTTCGTTCATTCCTGTAAATGATTAGGTAAAATTCCTGTAAAGTCCTGTAAGTGGTTCTTAAGGAAAGTGATACTCCAGACAACTGGGCAGCTTCAGTCTTTGTGTTGATTTCCTATCCCTCTGAGAGTACATTCATATTCATTGCGTTTTTGCCTTTAACTACTCTTCAGCATTCAAATGATGTATCTCAGTAGGCAACAGTATCTAGGAATATGGGAAAATCAGTGTATAGCCAGAAGAGCTGTACCTTTTGAGGAACTTGGTATATCTGAAGTATTCAAACTTTATTTGAACAATACAGAATTAAAATGTTCCAGTTTTTCTGTATATTGTTTCTCTCTTTAGCTTTCTACAGTGACTTTGAGATGTGAAGAGGTGGAGTGAGAAATTAATGCAGTTACAAAATATCTCAAAGGTTAAAAAATCGAGATATGTACTCTTAGCTATTTCTGTTCTGACTCCAGAATGACTGAATAAAATGAGAACAGAAGATTAGGAAACAGCATTTAAGAGCAGATTAATCCAAAAGGGGGAGTTACAAATTTTGCAGTTTGCTTTCTCTTCTCTGGGATGTGTTTTAGCAGAGAATATGCATTCCCCTTCCCCATGCTTTTAACAGTTATTACTGTACTTTTTTACAGTGGTCTTACAGATTTGAGAAGAAAATTGCTGTATGAAAACTGATGAGATCTTTTAGAGTGTCACACTCAGAACATGCTTTAATAACCACATATCAGGTGGAGTTCAGCAGCAATGACAGCCGGAAGGGAATTTGTCTGGGTCCTACTGCAACCTGTTTTCAAGCAGATGATTTTGTTTATTTGGAGAAAGATATTTTGGCGGTAAGGGTTTGAAAAAGTTGAAAATCTATTCATGATCTTGACAAAACAAAGAAACTTCATGTTCGATGGAATATCTGTTACAGCAACAGTCTTAGTTTATGGTTGTCAGATCATAAATATAACTGTCCTAGTTTTTGTTCTTGACTTGGGGATGGAAAAACTGAAAGACTGGGAGAGGAAACATAACTCTACTTTTTCTGCCTCTCATGATCCTCCCACCCACAGCCCCCCAGGTATGATTTTGTTGGGGTTAGCTGACTCTGTTGGTTTGTGTAGCACTTGCATTTACCCTAGCATAGAAGGGTAGGAGAAAGAAATACACGCTATTTGAACTGTATCTGTTGTCTTTTCAATTTTCATTATACTTCGTAATTTCATTCAGCTAGCCAGTTTTTTAATGAAGACTACACATGAAGTTATTTACAGCTGTGATACAGATGGATGTTTAAAATAGCATTCTCCTACGTTGAAAGATACGAGTTGGTGCTGGACTTCATACGGCTCAGCTGTTGCAATGTACACATTTTTAGTGATGTGTACATTGTAATAGGTACATTATCTCTGTGATCACTGTATCTTTTTTTAACGCTGCTGCTGCTTTCTCCTAAAGAATAACTGATGTTTATGCTACAACTTTTCCTGTATAATTAATTGTAGGGCTTTTCTATTGACTCTGGAGAGTCTAAATGATACAACAGAAGACTAAAAGGAAAAACATGCTTCATAAGGTGGTTACCAGAGATGGAATTACACTATTACTATTAGGGTAAAAATTGTGTAGGAAAAGTTTGATCATGTCAATGTACAAACAAGCAGAAGAACCTTTTTTGTGAGATAGCTTTGGTTACTGCTTCCATACTGTATGGAAATACAATATTTAGACAATGAACTGTTATGTTTTCAAGATTGTTTTGAAGCATGGGATTAAGCAGCAAGATTAATTCTGTATAGGATCAGTTCACAAGGTTAACATGAGCCAACTGGGTTTTCTAAAACAGATTTATTTATTTATCCATAACATGCAATTTCAGGGTTGTGTACTTTCACAGACCCTTTACATTTAAAGTTTTAACTTCTGATTGCACTGCTTTTCCATACATCTTGCCACCAAGACTTTAAAACGTGTCACAAGAAAGATTTGAGCTAAATATAGCATGTCTTCTTCATTTGAAAATGAAGGCACAGGAACATAAATGTGTAAATGATTTCCGTGATGTGGAGCTGGAGGATTACTGAATGGCTGCTCTCTCCCATTCCTCTTTTCCTTTCTGAGCTGTCTTGCTGCCTCTTCAGCTTGTGCGCTGTGAGTCACCCTGATGTCATTCCCTGCATTGGCAAAGCAAAACTCAACAGATCCATAACTCTTTCTATTCTGGGTTTTACAGATTTGGGGTTTGGTAGCATTGTAAACATCCGAATATAGGAATAACAGTTCTACTGTCATTCTCTCTCTGCCCCCGCCCCCCATGACCTCATCTGTGCACTTCATGGGATTGCTTTCCCACTCAGTAACACCTGAACGATACCATTTTCTCAAAGTTTTCTCTCCTTCCTTCCTACCCCTTATTAACAGTTTTCATTAGAGGTGTTAAAACTTTATCAATTAAATACTGTCAATTCGACAGAGCAGTCCAAAGCCTGGAGGTTGCTATTCTAGGCTCCTGTGCAGTGTGAGAGCACCAACCACTGCAGTGTTTCTCTCTGCAAGGTTCTTTCCTTTATTGAAGTGGTGATGGGCCTCATGCAACTAAAGATTTCTGCTTCAAGTAACTTTTCTGTGGAGATTCATGATATTGTGCTGCTTTTTAGAAGTAAAATTGGACATATTGCTAGATATGTTGAAAGTGAGGATGCAAGTTGCTGAAGCCTAAAATTACTCATCATGATGAAAAAGATTTTTTATTAAAGGAAAGCAGTGCTGTCTTTTTTGTGGTGTGTAAGGTTTAATGACTGATGCATCATCTACCAAACACCTTCCATTTCCAGGTCTGCTGGAAAAACGGGCATATTGCAGTTGGACTAGATGATTGTTGTAGGTCCCTTCCAACTGAAATATTCTATTCTATTCTATTCTATTCTATTCTATTCTATTCTATTCTATTCTATTCTATTCTATTCTATTCTATTCTATTCTATTCTATTCTATTCTATTCTATTCTATTCTATTCTATTCTATTCTATCCTATCCTATCCTATCCTATCCTATCCTATCCTATGATCAAAGATATTGCTAACTAGTTTTTACATTGAACTAGCTTATCATTTTAAACTAACACTGGGTTGTTTACATAGTTTAATTATTTATTTTTTCCCAAGTGTTAGGAATGTAATCCATACATACAAGTAAGTTCTGCGTAGCATTCCTGAAGGAGGAATGTCTCTTCTTTTTCCATCTTGGATTTTGTTGAAATGCAGGGTGCCTGTCAGGCTCACTTTTGCTTAATGTCTAAAACTCTTTGAGCCCTCTGCTTTGCTCTGTGTAAGCCTGACTGTAACAGGACCCCTCAGGGGTTAGTTTACTCACAGCAGACAATGAAGAAGGTTGTGACTACACCTGAATGTTAATGGCAGCTGTAATAAAACAAATGTTCTTTCTGCTTTTCATTGATCTTGTACATATTGCACTTCTACTAGAAAGTTATGTTCTAATTCTTTCTGAATGGCATTTCACACTTAATAAAGACCTTTTCAATAGGTTGGAGATGTAAATAATTGTGTATGTATACTATATTAAAAATATCGCTGCCTTCTTACTTTTTGATCATGTAATAGAAGTTGAGAGACAGAAATCAGAAGCTGCAACCAAAGGTAATATAACTAAATAGTTCTTGCATTTTAAGGTCATAATTTATGGAGACCTAAACATTTTAGTCTTTTGATTATTACTTGTTACCACTCATTGGAAATGGAAAAATTTACTGAAGATAATGTGGCTAAAATTGTTCGAAGCATGTTGCATACACTGCAAAAGAAAAGGAGTTAATTAACCAGATCTAAAAAGCAGTAGAGGTATTTATACAGCATTTAAATTTTTATAACCTCTGAATTTTGGATGCTGTTTAGTGTGTGACTAATTCATTTTCATTCAGCAAAGGTAAAATTCAATGTGGAAAAGCTTATTGCAGTAATCTTTTAATAAGAACATAACTACAGACAATACTCATCAGTATTTAAGGAATACACTCTTAATGCGCTTTGTAGGTTGAAAGAATGAGACTGGATTGGAAAGAAAGGGTCAATAGCTCAGATAGTAAAATGCTTTCTGATTGCTGCCTCCTTTTTGATATTAGTTACACTTTTGAAATTACACTGTCTGTTTTAATTTAGATTAATGACAGGAAAGCAAGGGAAGATACATAGTGATGATTTTAGATAGACCTTGCATATTGCTCCTTTGGCACAGTAAAGCTGTGGCAGACTGACGGGCAAACTTGGTCTTGTGTTTTCAGCGCTGTCTTGTGTATGATGCATCATTGTGGCCAGAGCAGAGCCATGCAGTCTATTCTATGGAGAAATGCAAAATTGTGGCCATTCTTTCCTTATTTACGTATGTACAGGGCCACACGTTTACTTGGGATTATTCAAGTGTAGCTGGCTGTAATGAGAATTGAATTCTCTGTGTTTTGCAAAGCAGAATAATTGGTGCAGTGCAATGTAATGGTGTCAAAAGTCTCCTTGTTATCCAAAGTAAATGAAACAGATTTTCTTGTTAAGAACTTAAAAGTCAGCATTAGAACTAAAATATTTACTGTGCGATTAAGAGGTTTCTCAACAAAACTTTTGTTCTTGCTCAGTAAAAAGAACTTCACAGTGGATTAATAGCATTGAAACTAAGGCTGTGGAAAATAGTTTTAATACCAAAATAATTGTTTAAATAGAGTCTTAATTACAGTGATTAGTGTAGTTCTTATTGAGTGATAATATATTCCAACTCAAAATCTTATCTGGGTTTTAAGTATTGCTGCATAACTATACACTGAAGAGTTATTATATTTAAAAACAGAACAAGAACAGTTTGTGGTAAGAAAGTGAAAGACAAGCTTGATTCAAATGCATCTAGCATTTTTGTTACATAAAAGTTACCTTGAGGATGGGATGCCCAGATGTGTTCACAGGGGTGCTTCCCTGGTGGTCCAAATTTGAAGGAAAAATTTATTTCCCCTTATTTCCATTTATAACTCCTGCTTATTCAGTGTTTTCTGGGGAGTGTTACAGTTCTGCTTTCCTCAGGGCAGGTGGTTCTCCAGAATAGGGGCTTTTAGGTTCTTCTTAAAGGGTCTTTTTTTTTTTTTTTTTTTTTTTTGCATATTGCATGGCAGTGGACTGGGGTTTGAGCAAGTCTTTACTTACACGCGTTGTATATCTGCTGTTAATAAATGCTGTGGTAGCTGTGCTAGAGACCGAGGTGTCCCTTCAGTCACAAGTGCCAGTGCGTTCCCAGAGGTGTGGTTTGTTACGCTCCATCTTTTCTATGCCAGTTTTTAAACACTTCTTAAAGTCCTTGGCTAGTCGCTCATGACTTTTATTTTCTTTCTCTAATTACATTTGTTAACAGAGCCGGTCCATGTAATAAGCCTTAAGAGTATGTTTACCGTAGGGTTTAAATAGCAATGTTTGGAAGGCAAACGTTACCTTTTTTTGATGTGACATACTGCAATCATTTTGTGCATCTGAAACAAGTTTTGGGCCTAAAAAAGCAATGGTATCTAGCATGGGTTAAGTTGAAGGCTGTGGCCGTCAGGCTGCAACGACAGCCAATTTTGGCAGAAGTAAAAAATTTAACAGGAATTCTTTCGTGTGATCTGATTTATCTTCTGACTATTACATGTGAACAGCTAAGCTGTGAATCTGCTTGAATTTAAACATGCGAGTATTCCCACTGGCTGTAATGAGAGTGCCCATGCTTAGGTGAAATGTAGTCATTGGAGTTTGCAGGGCTGAAGACAGCAGAAAATGGCCTCCTGCATTTACTGTTTTATGCTTAAAAGGGGAGTATGGTCTCTCAAAAATGTAACCAGTGCACTAACAGCTGCAGTATATTTAATTTTAGAATGAACATAAACCATCTCAATCAAGTAATACTGTATATTTAATTAAGTTGATTGCAACAATTTATGACACAAACTATAACCATTGCACACGTGAGATTAAATGCTGCATTTTTTGAATGGGGCATTTTATAATTATTCAGAGTCTTTTGCTGTAAATATTCATGAAGTTTCCAGTTATATGTATATATATTTAATTTAGAAGTGTGTATACTTTAATCTCCCATCTTTTACTTTATGCTGGACATAAATTAGATGGTTTGGACTCTGCACATCAGGAGATATGCTTGTCCTCCTTTGGTTTCACACTATTTAAAGAAAGAGAATTGGCTTACTGTATTCTGTTAAACTTTAGGAAGAATTGAAAATTTAGTAATAACATTTTGGATGCATTCTCAGGGAAATGATTTCAAAAGAAAGCTTGGAAAACCTTGATTGAATAAAGCTCAAATATGAAAGAAGCAGGAGATCTGAAAAGTTATTGATCTTGGCAATGCTTTTTCTAAGAATTGAGTGTTGCAAAACTTAGTTAGTGACCTGGAAAACAGTTGGTAATTAAGAAAGGCCAGATTGGTCAGAGCTCCTCCCTCAAGCAAAGGCATGATAATTTGTATTACAGCAATTGAATCAAACCGAATGGAAAGGTGGCTAGGGTGACTGCTCCTTTTCCTGATTAATGTCTGAAGAAAACAGATGAGGCAGCACGGCTTGCAACTTCACATGCAGTTTTAGGTCAAGTTTCTGTAGCTTGGGAAAGAATGTTCTAGCTAAAGGCAAGTCAGAAATCATTCAAATGAAGAACAAGTTAGAAAACATACCCTGAGATCAGAGCTGCTTTATCCTGATAGGTAATTTTAGTAGTAGGACCTAGATATGTCTTTCTCTTTTCTCATGGATGTTGTAGCTGTGAGATAAAGAAACAGTTAATACCGTAAGTGGTGGCAAAAGCTCTCCACAGAATCTCCAATATACAGTTTGCTTGTAGTTGTGTTTTATTTAAATACACCCAGGAATTGTCATTATGTTTTTATGAAAACCTATTTTATTAAGAACTGTATTTCAGGAGTCCAAATAACCTAATTTTCATGGAGGACAGATGACAGCTTATGTCCCAATGTATTTTTTCAGACCTTCCAACCATGCAAAAAGAAGTATCTCAAAAAGCTAATATACAGTTGCCAGTGTGCCTGTGGGGATAACAATGCGTATTGTGCCAGTGTATTAATGTATAAAGTTAAAATTCTCTGTATTGTTAACTTGCCATTTATATAGCATTAGCGATGAGGCAGTTGATTTGCATACTGGTACGAGGGGTACAGTCTTGGGCCAGACTTTACAGCTGAGAAGCTAGTCTGTGACATTAGTAATTGAGATGTTACAGGTTTTCACAGATAAGAGTGGTCTGCATCCATGTAATGGAACCTGAAACATGTTTTGTAAAGAGTAATTTTTATCTCTTTGATCATTTGGGCAATTAAATCCCTGATTTTACAGTTACGTATAGTTAATTGTGCCATTTTTACCATCTGTATTATGTCCATAGTTGCAAGGGGCCCTTGGGTTTTAGCTAGTGTGTTTGACTGCATCCTTGTCATGAAATGCGATCTTTTAAATTTAAAGGTGGCTGAGCAGTAGGCCTTGATGCAAGTGACACAGCCTCTTCTCCCTTCCCTTGGACCACCCAACAAGCTTGCCTTTCTTTTTCTTTTTCTTGCCTTGCCTTGCCTTGCCTTGCCTTGCCTACCCTCCCCTACTCTACCCTACCCTATCCATGGCAGGTGGTTTCAGGACTTTACACCCATGCAGGCGAAGGTGGCCTCAGCTCCATCTGCTCCTCTTTATGTCAGGCCAAGGGCTTGCAAGAGCAGAGGAGGTTCAGTTCCTCCTGTGCTGTCTACATCTCAGTCATCAGTCATGGCTCCCCTGAGGATGAGGGTGAAATGCCCTACAATTGGTGTGCTTGCACAGGGTGAGCCCTTGGTCTCCAAAGTGGCATGTGATTCCTCAACCTGCCATTCCTCAGTGCTGATTCATTGTTGCGGGCTTGTCCTGGCATTCAAATCCTGTTGTTTATAAAGGTTTACTAAACACTTGAAATTTATTTACTGTGTGGTAAGACACATTTTTCTTTTTGCCTGGCTTTCACTGCATAGATTAGTGTTTCGCCAGGGGTATTACAACACTTCATTATTTAAGTGGAGCTGTTACTTTTATAATATATTCAATCCAGTGCAAGACCCATTGTTTTAATGCTATCAAATCCTGGTGCATGGTGATGGATGTGTTCCTAGCTAACAGAAGAAATCTTACAATTTCCTGAGGTTTTGTGTGCAATCTGAGAATTTAAATTAAAAAATGTTGGCTTCCCTTAACCTCTGTCAGGACTTTTGAGTGGTATTTGTCATCACTGTGTCAATAGTTTCCTTCAGGTGACTTTCAGGTTGACTGGCTACTGCACTGGCATCCTCTTTCCTTACCCCCCCAGTCTTCTTGGTACATCTTTTATGGTTTTATCTAGACTGTTTACTCTGTTGGAGCATACTGCCATAGGTGTGTGAGACATCTAGTCTTGCCGAGCCATCTTGGTTTTTTTTCTGGTCTGGAGATAATAAATGGTGTAGATTCTTAAGTAATTACAATAGTGTGTAGTTCAAACCACTGCTGTTGTGTGTTGTGGAAAGTAGGAGTTTACAATATACATGACAAATAGACATGAGAAGTGAAAGCTGATACATGAGATGCATTATTATCTCCCCCAGGTATGAATAGGTAGGGTAGAAAGTAAAATGATATATCTAGTTTGACCCACCTTGGTGACATTTGAGGTGAGACAGAAGGAGACATTTAGAGCCTTGTCACAATATGAATTGTTCTAATTAATCTCTCCTGAAGGAGCCATATAAATGTGCAGTGCTGATACTTATGTTTAATACAATCGGTATCAGGCTCAGTTGCTCCAATTTATTATACAACTGTATAAAAAGAAACAATTTTTACCCCAGAGACTTTACATTCCAGCTCCAGAGAAAGTCCTGGTGAGCAGACATTGTGAGAGGGGGAAGCAGGGAAAAGAAGGTGAGTGTATCACAGTGTTGACAGATCTCATGGCTACACAAGAGTCACTTTCAAACCACAGGAAGCACTTGGCATCTTTCAGGATAAGGCCTCTTCAGGTCATCACACAAAGAATATTCTGTATTCCACCAGGTGTTAAACATCTTCTGAGGGTACTCGAGCTCAACTGCTGTTGATAAGAAATGCAGATGCTCATCATCTTTCAAGTATTAATTTAGAAGGAATGAAATCAAGAATTATACCTATGGTTTTTGTTGAACTGTTTACTTATCTAATCTGTGCGCATCCTTTCACTTGTTTCTTAAAATACGTGTAAATATGACATATACTGACTATCCTGTGACTGCTGTGACATTACAGAAGCATAACTGTGTAAGCTTCTGGAGGGAATATTCTCCATATAGATATGTCCAGAAGCACTGTCTGATAAGAATAGCTAGTGCTTCTATATGAAGTTATTTGTGTGAAAGCAAACTTCCATGATTATGTAATCATTTTTTGCATTTCAACTTGAAAGTCAGTAAAAGCTCATGGTAACACTCTATAAAAAATTGATAAAGAAAGCGAAATACTTATATTAATACTGCTGATGAAACGAACCCGTGTTTAGGATTCTGCTGTCCCGAGGTTGGTCCCATTAATCAGTATCACGCCGAACTTGGTGAGAGTTCATCACTGTATCCTATATTTACTTAACTGGCTTCATGTCTCATGGCTCTTAGAATCATAGAATTGTTTAGGTTGGAAAAGACCTTTAAGATTATCAAGTCCAACCATTAACCTAACACTGCCAAGTCCACCACTAAACCATGTCCCTAAGCACCACACCTACACGCCTTTTAAATACCTCCAGGGATGGTGACTCCACCACTTCCCTGGGCAGCCTGTTCCAATGCTTGATAACCCTTTTGGTGAAGAAATATTTTCTAATATCCAGTCTAAACTTCCCCTGGTGCAACTTGAGGCTGTTTCCTCTTGTCCTGTTGCTTGTTACTTGGGAAAAGAGACTGACACCCACCTCGCTACAATCTCCTTTCAGGTAGTGGTAGAGAGTGATAAGGTCTCCCCTGAGCCTCCTTTTCTCCAGGCTCAACAACCCCAGTTCCCTCAGCCACTCCTCATGCGTGAACCCGCCTGCTGTACTAGAGCTGTGTGCCAGGTTTAATCCTGGATGGTTTTGCTCAGGGCCAGTGGTGCACCTTTATTTCAGAATGAGCTGAGAGTACTGAGCTATAGGACTTACCAACCAAACAGAAGAAGGGTGACTTTTTAGAAAATGTAGAAAAACCCCAAATCTATCCAGGAGACCTTGTCATATAGGTTCTGATGAGTCTCTGAGCAAAATGTACGCAGGCTGCTTTAACTTTGGAGTTAACATGCTTGCCTGTCTTGTTGAAGGCAGCCTGCCTGTGTGCTGCTATGCTATAGGATCACCCAGATCACATGAATGTGGTTTGTCATGAGCTGGGATTTTCATGCATTCCTGCTGCTTGACAAGAAATTTTACTCCAAGATGTTAGAGCTTAGATTTTTTTTTTTGTAGAATTTAATTTTAAAAAATGGTATTTGAAACAAAATGTTTCTGTTTTCGCATTTCTCTCCGTATAACATTTTGAAATGTTATTTTTATATAAAACACAAAATAGACTTCCCATAGGACAAAGGGCTATAGTTCCTAGCTGGTTGTGATAGCTCAGCTCTGATGCAGCAGTAGAGCTGAAAGAGTACATTCAGTTCTTATTCTAGCAGCCAGCAGGATGGTCAGCCATGATGGGTCCTGGCAATTGAATAGAGAATGCTGGTTTATTTTGGCTAATGGCTGCACAGAGGTTTTGGGGTACAGTCTGTTAAAGCTACTGAAGCTGTGAATCATCTTGTATAACTTTAGATAGCAATTTAGGTGTTTACCTTTGATCAAATCATACTAGGATCCATATGTAATCAAGGGAGAAATACAGTTTTTTCTTGGCCACAATTTATCTGATCCCTGTTTTAGGCAGCTGAGGGTCAAGTGAATTGTAGCCCAGGAGTGTCTGTCTCTATCCATTGTCTAGGAGTGGAAACCAGATTAATGAGATGGATTCATTTGACAAAACTGAGACCTTTTAACCAGAGAATCTCACTAGTGATTTTAATAAGGTTTCTGATCAGGTCCCAGATGGATTGACTTGTGACTCTTTCTATTGCCAAACAATGGAAAAATGGGACATGAATTCTGACTAGAACTTTTATGTATTCTAGAAATCCAAGTAACTGTTATTTATCCAAGTTATTTAAGTACTGTATATATAACCAGCAAAGTAGAAAAGAAGGATTTTTAAAAAAATACGTAGCTTTTCATGCAAGAAAGAATGGACTCCTTTGTCACAGTTGGAATAAGATTTGTTTGTTATAGTCAGAATAAGTCCTTTTACTTCAGACTTCAGGGGCCTTTCAATTCCAAAAGCTGCTTTACAGATTTTACAACTATCCAGTTTGAGACTGATAGTCTGTGGATAGATGCATCACAGGCACAGTTACGATGCAGGGATGCATCATAGCTGATTCTCTTACAAGACTTGCTTACTAGAAGGGAAAATAACAAAAACCAGAGTATATGTTCATGGCTGGCCTGTGTCTGGGATCATTGCCAGGTATGTTCTTCTATTCTTGGGTTCCTAACATGTCCAGAAAAGAAAAGGAAAGAACCAGCATATTCCCAGTCACAAACTTGCTGGGAGCTGTTTTGGTCAACATACAGCTAGAAAGGCCCATTCATCTGGGATGCCACCCAAGGTGTGCCAGGTTGGGGGGGCTCCTCACAGGCTGCCACGGTTGGCAGCGCAAGTGCCACGGACAGGGACTGCTCCGCTGGCCACTGCCTCCTCGCCTGCCACAGGGATATCTGGGGAACCCTTCCTCTCAACCCAGAGGGGTTTCAGTCTGGTGGCCATTCCAGTCCCATATCCCAAGGTCTTTGACTGCTTATTGATGTTAAGAGGGCAGTCTTGGCTTTAGTGCAGTTAAAGTTCATTTCACAGCCCTTTTAGCCTGTGGGGTTGTATTTTTGTTGTTGTAGGAACAGAAGTTTCTTACAAGGCATTTACATACTTATATGCTGGTCAGAGAGACCATCCTTGCCTGGACCTCAGAACAGTTGTCCTGAAACTCATAAGGCCGCCTCTGGAACTGTTTTGTGTGTTGCCCAGAAATGTGTGAAACTTCAGACACCAAATTACACATCCCTATACAGGGACGAGGTCTGAGATATAGCTAGAGTTCATTGTTGTGTACAGGTTAATTGGCCTGTCCCTCCACTTTCTGAGTGCATATTTGTTCCTCAGAAGAAAAGGGATTCCTGGACATACCCAAGATTTTACTTTATTTTACTCTGTGGACCACACTGTCTGTACTGTCACTGCTTTCAACTGTAGCCCGACATACTGTAGGTCAAGAGATCTCAACACAGAAGATACTGAAAGCAGTAACAGAGTGCCACTCACCAAATTAACAGCTCTCCCACAGGATGTCAAGGTTGTTTTCATCATGGTGCAAAAAATACTCTCTGTCTGCTTCAGGATTGGCATAGGATCACAAATTTGTAAAGCAGCAATATAATGAGATCCCATTGACCTTTGACCTGCTCTTAGTGGCTGTTTTCAATGACTAATTTGGGAGAGCAACCCTGTAATCAATACTCTATAAATACAGCAGAATCTTTTTATCTCTGTCATCTTAAAGGGTACTGTTGGCCTGTCACTGCAGGGGGGATGCATGCTGATGGGAACTGGAAGGGAAAAAGATGGCTGCTTGCAGTGTGTGGTGTGGAGTTGAGGGAGGGTCCAGGCATTTCACCTTCCAAGCCCTCTTAAGAGGAGACCCAGAGAACACGTAAGACCTTCATGCTGCTGTGGCCATTGAAAGAAAAGGTCCTGTTTTGGATAGGTGCTTGTAAGGATGTTCCTGAACACCGCTGTAGTGTCTGCACTGCCCACAGTATCTTGAAGTACCAGTTACTCACTGGGTAAGTCATACTGGTACTTTGGTACTGTATTTTCTCAAATCTACTAAAGGCTTCCTGGCTTCTTGGCATTCAAAATGAAATCTGCCTTGGCTCTCTTCATTTAAACTACATGGCATGCACCAGCCCACTGCATAATTTACATTTTGATGTGATATTTAAAGAAAAAATATTTTTCTCTGGATGAAGAGAAGTTATCTGTTAACATAAAGCTAGTTTATTTTTATTTTATTACAGAAATATTTTTATTGACTTCATTGGGACAATTTTGTATCAATGAGGCACACAGTGTTCGGCTTGTAAGCAGCTAAATTTAACACGCTATGCAATTTAAACAAAAACGCATATTCTTAGATCTATTTGTCCTTTTGATCTCTAGAGTATGCTAATTTAACTACTGTTGCATCTTGTATTGATTATAGTGCCTTTAGAATTTAATGAACATTTGCATCTTTGGCGTTTCAGCTTTGGAAAGCTAAATGCATTTACTTATTGGCAAACAAAATAATTTAAGGGTTATTGGTGTATTTGTTTATCAAGATGTTTTTAAGTCAGTCTTTCAACCATTCACAATTGTTCTCTGAGCTGGCATTCCTTGAACACAAGAAATCACTGAAGGCCATCTGTATCTCTTCCTGACTTGAATGGGACTGTTGTAAAGTCACTAGATCTTTTTTAAGAGCTTCTGGCCCATCTCCTAAAAAATGAGGTGGGGAGGACTGCAACGGGGAAAATCAAAAAGACCGGATTATAATTGGTACTTTATGAGCACTTGTGAGTTTTGTGTAAACTCTATAGCCGCAGTGGGCTGGGCATGGCCAGGTGGAAAAGGAGCAGAATACATTTTGGATGAAGAAATGTTACATAATTCCCTGCAAAAAAAGGGTTGGATTTAGAGATGCTGCAGCACAGTGGATTGTTTATGCCTGAATTGTAGTGGTTGTATACAGTTTACAATTTTTGAACATGAGCTTGTATTTGTCTTTTATGTTTTCACTTTCCAGCCATGCTGTTGAAATACTAGTAAAAATGCTGGGTTCAGAATGCCTTTTAGGTTCCAGATTATACTAAAATTTGCCCTGGATTTGCCCTACATGAATCAAACTAAGCTATTGAAACCAGAGAGGCTCAGGGGGTTGCCTTAATTGAGAGTACAGAAGTGAAATCAGCATGACAGCAGAATTTCTCAAGTTAATGCTAATTCTGACCAGTTGAAAAAAACATACTGAGTTTAACTTAATTATGTAAATTATTTGCATAATTGAAAACATGTTAAAGGACTGGTTGAGGGAGGGGTGTATGGGAAGTTACAATGTGCCAATCTGCCGCTTTTAGTGGTCAAAATCACTCATTTTAGATTCTGTGCTGAGGTAGTTTTGTTTTGAAGATACTTTCAAGGTCTCACCTGTGGGTCAGGAGGGAGAGAAAAGGGATTCAGTGATTGTGAAATATGTTCTCCCACTGGTAACTGTTTTTGCCCCTTCAGATACCTTTGGGAATTCATTCAAGTGTCTAGTAATTGGTTAATAGCACCCGTAAAGTTTTGTTGAGGAAGAGTTAGATCCCTTCGGGTTATAAGATAGGATTCTAGGATGTACATGTCCAGGATTCATGAATGTGTTATGATGGAGGAAGAGGGATATTGATTATGGAGATATATTGGTGTGTTTGGCATTTGTTGCTTCAGCGCAGTGTAAACATAGACATTATTCAACCTTAGCTACATACCTTTCCTTGGAGATACCTGTTGTCCTCTATCTTGGATGTGTTTCAGCTGCAGGAATGGATGAAGGCAGTGCGTGGGACCTTCATGCATGCTTTATCTTCAAATTAGAGACTGCGTTGTGTGTCTGTCTTGGCAGTCAGTTGGAGACCTGAAACTGGTGGTATTTTCTGAGCTGGCAAAGGCTGGGAACATGGCATTGAGTTCAGCTGCTGGAGGAGGGAAACATCTTACTTTCTTCAGTAGCAGTGCCTCTGCCTAATGATCCAAATTAGCTTTTTTGGCCTCAGGGGGAGTTGTGTTTACTCAACCAGAACAAGGGCCATACAATTGGGTCTCTCCGTGTCAGTAAAAGCAGGAAAGCCTGCAGAAAGTCTTCTCAGATTTTCCCCCGTTCCCCCCAGTGCAGGGGCAGGTGATGGGAATGGAGAACCCAGTAAGTGTTTCAGACAAGTTCTCCAAGCTTTATCTGGTAGAGTGTAACGGTAAGCAGCCTCTCATGAAGAAAATTTTTGTTGTTGATGTTGGAAGGTACATATTGCAGCACACCAGTGCTCATTAGTAGGAATGCTGTTTTAGCCCATTCTGACTCTTTAAAAGGAGCTAATAGAAACTTTTTCTAAAAAAAGCTTGTGTGTTTAGACCAGTCATTTCAACAGTAAAGCTCAACTTTTATTTCTGTGATAAAATTAATATATGAAGTAAATGCAAAGTATGAAGAAGGCCAGGAGAGGGGTTTGTAGAAGGGCCATCAGCGTTTCTGTCAGAGTTAAGTTCTGAGCAGCACTCACATGTGAATGTTTGCTATTTTGTGCTGCTTCGCTTTTTTTGTTTAGACACAGAGGAGGTTGTATCCCAGGGACGGGAGCACGTACTGATTCTGGCTTGCCATTGCAAAACTCTTGAAGCAGCAGTAAACTTATGGTTTCTGCACCTGTCTTCATGGATTAGTGCCCAGAACCTGTAATTAATGTGAGTCCTTGTGTGTCTAATCTGCCTTGAAAAATTGGACTTTCACCCCAGAATGCACTTGGTGCAGCATTCAAAACAGCCCGTGCAGGCTATGGCACTTACAGGGTGGGATGACTACACAATGTGAGATGGCGACACGGACTCTGCACTGTTATGTGGAGCAGTACTGGCTCCCTGGGTGGCTTCTTGGCCCATTTTTGCCTGCGTGTACTGCCCTGTCAAACAGCACTGGTTGTATGTCCACTGGGAAATCCCAGGTATGTGTATTTGCTCCGTGGTAGGTCCCCCTCTCCAGCTATCCCACGTGTCTTTGTGGTGACAGCACGAGGCAGAAACAATTGAAAGAAGTCTGTTTTGGCAGTTGTCCTAAAATCCTTCCTAGAAAGAATGTGAAATTGCTTGTCAAAGAGACAGATGGGATTTGCAGGCTGCTGGGCACAGGTAGCGCGTGGGCTTTCCCTGAGCATGGACGCCAGGTTCCAGTGATGGCCTGGAGCTGGGGGAGCTCCCAGAAGGTGACAGGTACGCTGTGGGTGCCAACCGCATGCTGGTTCCTGGGAGGTGCCTTGAGGTGCTTGTCAACTTTTAAGCTGTTGTGTCCTGTAAGGTCTCTGAAGAGCACATGTATAGCAGTGTCACTCTGAATTGCAGCAACCAGCTTTGGCAGCCTGTTCTTGCAAGTGGCTTTGGCCCACCAAGCATCCGTGTTCCTTGTTGGCTCACGTGACAGGTGATGAATATGGATATGGACAAGGAAGGGATAAGGGATATGGAAGATGCTGAAGAGCTAGAGCCTGAGTTCCTGGTGAGAACTATTGTTGTTATTGATAACACTGTATAATTGGTATGAATTTATGAATACTGCAAACTTATTCAGCAACAGATTATCAAATTAAGAAATAATAGGAAGTATGATGCACACAATCCAGAACAAATTGCAAGGACAGATGATTAAAAATGCCAGGTTTCAATCTTGTATTTTAGTTTTAAACACAGAAATTTTTTAAGAGCTAGGCAGCGATAGCTATACAATACTTGAACAACAGCTTTGTCTCTTCGTAGTTGACACTAAATGCCAGATGAACACTGTTGATTGTGATTTTATGCTCTCTGGGAAGAGCTGAATTGTGAGCCTGCCAGACCCTGAAGACTACATTGGTAGGATTTGTTTTCCAGAACCAATTTCTGGAAACAATAGGAAAAAATGTGGCAAGTCATATGTGCTCATTATAATTTTGTAATAAAGGGACTCTGTTTTAACAGGATTTGTGGAGCCTTTTTAGGAGAATTAAAGGTCACCATGGCCTCAAGATAATGAGGTATTGCTCTTGGTTTCTCTTCAGCTGGGATTTCACCATGTGAGTTAATTATCATATTTGGTGAAGATGAAATAGTGCACACAAGTACCAACTGCCTTGAGCTTGTTACAATCATATTTTATTTTAACCAGGGATCATTTCAATGCTTGGGTAAGTGGTTGCCAAACCCATTTATTCCTTGCTCAAAGCGTCTGATGAGACTATGTTTATGAAATGACTGAAGTGGAACTACTGCAAAATAATAGAGCAAGTTATTCTCCTGATTTTTTCACAACATATTTTTCTCTGTCTTTGTGCTGTAACATAGGCTTCAAAAGTGGCATGAATTTGGGTTTTCCCTGTATCACCTGGAGCTGCAAAGTGGAGCTTATGTAACAGGCAGAGGCAAAATAATTGAATCAGCAGTACAACTGCTGAGATACAGTGTTTGATGTTGTTTGTGATAAATGTAGCTAATTATTTTGCTTTTAGTGGTGAAATTAATATAATCTGTCTGCAGTGTTGATCTAGACAAATGCAGTTGTAGAACTAATGTTTTGTTCAACTCAAACCTTACCATTAGCAGACGACTTCTGCATATTGTTGAGGAGGAAAACCAGTTTCCCTGGTCTAAGATATAATGGATTCACACTGCAAGTTTGGGTTGGTCATTGATTCTGCTCAAGCTGGAGATAGATGTTTGGGTTGCTAAACAACCCTTTTCCCCAGCCTGCACATACATAAGCAATATATTAGATACCAGAAATGGTATTGTCACTGTTGAATTAAAAAAGTTATCAGAGTGTTAAGGTTGCTGGCATGCACCTCGTGCCATTCTCCTTTTAATTTTCTTATCCAGGGTGACACACACATGTATGGTCCCCATGGCAGTGAGAGAAAACATGCTCTTGTGTGTTGGCGCATTTCTTTGGAGGAAGGCTTCAGCATTGCTTCACAGTAGGTTGGGTGTTGTGCTCTCCTCCACGGCTCCCGGGTTGTCATGGGGATATGTTTTCAGCTGGTGAGCTGAAGCAGAAGGGGGTTGCACTTCGAATCAGTGAATCAGATCTTGCAAATACTGCAACAGCAACACATAAAGATTTGGAGGCTTCCTAATTTTCGGCAACTCTTGAGCATTGTTTTGTTATCAGACGCATTGTCTAATATGAGACTTCAGGATGGTAGTTCCCTTATGGAGGTTGGCTACCTGTAAAAATATTGCCTCCTCTAGCTCACATCTTCCCATTTTTGCAGTACTGATTGTATCTTATTTAAACATGCTTTTGTTTGCATGATCAAGATAGTTTTCTGCCTTTCCCTGCTACTCATTCCAGCTCAGAAGCTGATGGCTACTACAGCTGAAGATACTCAGCTGTGTAGGGACAAAAGAAGACTTAATCCTAAATGGGTTCAAAGTGTATCAGCATCCATCCATTAGAAATGAAATCTCAAATCCATGAAACCATTGTAGAATCTGGCCTCCAATTCTTGCCTAATTTCCTTCCTTCAGTCCCACTGAAATAATTTCTTTGGTGTTTTCTGAATATTCAGTCAAACTGAAAATAAAGAGAAAAAGAAAAAAAAAAGTTCTACCCTTTTTACAGATGAGTACTGTTTTATTGGAAGAGAAATCTTACTTTCATTTGTTTTGTTAGAAAGAGGAACAGGTTTTTAATTTTCCACAAATAAGGCCAGAAGAGATTTTCTTATATGTTGTGTGTATATTATAATATCCACTTTAATTGCAAATGAAATTGAGAAGAAAGGGATTTATAAATGAAACACTATAATTTTTATTTACTAGAATCTCCTATCTTAAATAACTGAGTCTTTTTGATGCCTTTGGAAGCATCAGCCAATCCATTTACAAAATAACTCTTGATTACTGTCTTTGTCAAGACATCTTTTCCTTTTAGAGAAATGATCTTACTTGATTTCACCTCTGTTCTTGTGACCACTAAGCTGATTTCATCTTGTTAACAATATGCTGTGTTATTACTGTACCATAAAACAAATTCCTTAAGTCTTTGCATAATAATGATATTCAGCTTCCAGGATTGTCAGAATTTTTTTTTTTTTTTTTTAAGATAGACATTTGGTAGTATAGTAAGCTCATTGTTGGTGCCATCTAAGAACAATACTTGAAAAACGCAGATAGTTTCGCTGGCTATGCCAAGGAAGCTCTAGTACAACACCACACATATATAATTGGTATATCCAAATCTCTGCTGGTATCTAAGGCAGAAAAAATACTTCATATTAATCTCTGGGCCAAGCCCTTGAATATGTAAGAAGAATCTTAATAAAATATTAAAATCTTAAACTCAGGTTTCGCTTCTCTAGAACAGCATTGAACTAGAAATGCTACCACATCTCAGCTTTGTTGTGCATTTCAAATCCCTCTAGGCAAATGAAAAGCCAGGGGTGTTGAGCATGCTGTGGAGGTTAATAGTTTGCCCCAAACTGCATGAGAGGTGAGGAGCAGAACCCTGGAGTTGCCTGTGCTAGACCTTCCCCTGTCTTTCTGGTTGTGAGTGCATGATTTTAAAACAAGTTTCTTTTCAAAACAAACACAACCAAAATGATCCTTTATGGCCCTTTGCTGTGTTTGTAAAATTTGTGTTTTTGGCTGTTTGAATGTTGTAGGAAAACAGCCAAAATTCCTTTACTTTTTTTCTGGCAGTATCTTTATGCAGCTTAGGAACTCTTGTGTTTTCCTGTCAGTGCAGAAACCATTAAATACTGGGTTTGGAATAATTCAGCTTACCTTCTTTCTGAAGTAGATACAGGTTTCATGGAGCAGGATTAGGAATCTGGAGGGCAGACATAATAACTGAAGGTCATGCTTGATCTGTCAGTGTTTTCTGAAAACAGATCTGTTCTGGACCAAGCCATCCGATTGCATGGATGCACTGGTTGCTCTTGGTGGTTTCTTTTGCAGAGGTTTCTATTTCCTTGAGAAAGTAAATTTTGATTGTGTGATACCTATAGACTGCTCTGGGGCTCTGAGATGAACACATTTGAAATGCACATTTAAAATATAAGTTCATTGAATAAATGACTATAATTTATATGTATTATGGAAAAAGATTAAGTCAGTACTGTATCAAATAAAGGGTCAGAATGCAGCAGATACTTTAGGATGTGTTTGACTGTGGGAGTAGGGGTATCATTATTAATTTACAATTTTGCTGGACTGTTGGTCAGAGTCTTGTTATACCGGTGAGAGTATCTTTGTCTCAGATTGAGCACAGAATGTAAGTAGCTTGGAGAAATATATTGCACATTTTTTTCTCATTTCTCACAAATGGTTTAATTTATTTCAGTAACTATAACTCTGCATAAGGCTGATGTGGAACCATTATTTCCTCTTTTGGTGCGTTTCCTCTAATTGCTCATATTTAAACAAAAACTGGATGCTTACAAAATGGTGATTCAGTGCAGGGAGGAAGTGCAGTAAAGATAGTGCTGAGATTTGTAGAAAAAAACTTTGAAATCTGTAAATTTTCTAAAGTATTTGATTAAAATCCAGCCTTTTCTATGTTGATGGAAAGAGACTATTTCACCCCTTTCTGGGTAAACTAAGTAGTGATTGGAAGGTACTGAGAAAACTGTTCTTTACTACGAATTTTCCCTCTTTTTCTCGTTTTCTAGCTGATTTGAAACAAGGTTTTATCAGTGCATGGTACCAACTGGAAACTTCTGAAGCTTTTTATGTCTTGCAAATGTCCTCCCACATCTCTTTCTTCCCCCGCAAGCGTACAGGAGAAAGGGAGAAAAGTGAGCAACACGTTTAGGTAGAGGATGATTAAACAACCATGTTTCTGAATAAAAGCAACATTTCTTTCACAGTAAATGACTTTAGTATCGTTCTCTGTAATATTATTAAAAATATAAAATAATGTGCTCCTTATTTAAGCTAAAAGAACCCCACCACCAGACTGGTTAACAGATCAAGGCAGTCAGCTGATGAGCCACATATGGTAGAAAGCGCTGCATATGAATTGTTAATGATCTTCACTGAGGGAAATAACCTTCTTCCTGTTGGTATGGAGCCCAACTGGAGTGTGGAAAAAATCCATTAAATATATGAAGATTACAGTGAGTCAGACTTTATATCCTCTTTCAATAGGCTGTTGTGTGAAATGGTGATTTAGAAATACTTTATAGATTTTATTACATTCCGTGGCATCCTCTGACCATGATATACCACTAGTTGAAACTCCATACCAAAGGGTAGTTGTTATCTGTTTGAGGTAAAACCCAAAAACTGGATTGTCTCAAGATGGGCATTTACACTTCAGCATTTTACTTACTGTTGCCAGTGCTGAGCAAAGGATGCGTATTTGATCCCGTCTCAGTCAAATATTGTTCCACCTGAAGCCATAAACTAGAAGGGTTTGGGCATACACATTGCCGTTTAGTGTAGGTCATGGAGAGCAGCCTGGAAGTTCTGTCGTGTAGGCGAGCAAATCATGGTGGTTTAACAACATTGTGAGGTTTAAATGAGTTATTTTGGGGAGAGAATTGGAACTACTCTTAGAGTTGAGGCTCGGAGCATCTCCCCTCCTCTGTTGGTAACATCTATGGCTTTGCAGGGGGAGGTGGATGTGGCCAGCAAACCCTGTAGGTCCCTATGGACATCCCAGGATCAGAGTCTTAGATCCTGTGCTGGGGAAGTTTTGCTGCTGTGAGCCCTTGCCTGACTGCTTGCCTGGTCCCTTACTGTATGGAGGTAGAACAAGGAAAGGGGAAAGTTAATGGTAAGGGGTGTTGATTCTGTTTTCTTCTGGCTTTGGAGACTGTTTCCACCTGTGCTGTTGAACATGTCTTCTGTACTGGTGGGAAACTGTGTGGGTGAGGAAAAACTTTGCTGTGCTCTGAGAAGAATGAATTGTACCATGGAGTTACTAACTTTCTTTCTGCTGGCTTTGGATATATTCTGCTATTATTATTATAGTAAAGAAATTGTGGTATGTTTGGTTGTAGGCCTAAAAGCAAGGGCTGTCTTCATTTAAGAATTAAATGTGGAATACAAGAGCAACCTACTGTTTTGTTGTCAGTGCCACTGACTTTACTGTGCCCGAATATGCAGGATAAATTAGAAAGTTTCTTTTAGCAGCCTGGGGAGCTGGGAGTGCGGGACCCCAGGCAGGCAGGCAGGAGGACGGGCAGCTGGCAGAAATGCCTGACCCAGATCATCTCTGTTTGGTGTTGGCAGATCACTAATCCATTATACTTACCAAAGTATTTCAAGTACTGTAAATCTTTTCAGTGAAATTAAATGACAATGATATAAGTATTTCAGAGAGATTTTGATTCATCATCTTTGAAGAATATTTCCGTTAAATCTGCCCTTCTATAATTTTTGGTTGAGTTTATAGCAAAACTCTTTTTGGGCGAAGGAGGGAAGACTGGTGTAAAGGGCCTGTAAGTGCCAGTTCTCATTCCAGTTCATCATCATCAGATACTAGAGATTTGTGGATACTGTTGGAAGAGAAAAGTATCAGTGCAAATTTATCAATTTAAGAACTGAGAAAAAAAGTGGAATGCATGAAAACAGAATATATTATTTCTAGAGCTGTATTATCAGCCCCATTTAGTGCTCCGTTCTGCAGTCCTTTCTTACATAATGCCGCTGGGTAAATTCAGCTCCGCAGAATTTGGCCTTCAGTAAATATTTTTAAATCTATTTATAGTCTGTTAAAATGACAGCATAAAATTGTTACAACAGAAGTGCTTTCTCTCTACAGCTTCAAATATCATCTACTTATTTTGGTCACCAAAGCAATTTTTAGCATGACTTTTACTTCTCTTAGGATTGCAAAGCTAATACAGCGTTAGCAATGGGGCTGATGGTGCTGTGTAAACCAGGGAGATTGCAGCTTTGGTGCTTTGATGGAAGTTTCAGCCCTGACAGTCAAATTAAATGCTAGTGTTATTTTTATCACTGAGGAGCAATAAACATATCCCTACAATACCATTTTAAAGTTAATTTTCAGAGGAGGTCTGCACTCCCATTAAAACAGATGGTTATCTGGCAGTAATTGTTTTCCCTGCATGGCTTCTTTTTTAGAAGGCCTAAAGGCTATTTATGATAAAACTGTCAAATTTTGTATCCTCCGTTTTACAGATTGCTGTTGGCCAGGATGTAATTTTAAAGTCCTGCCTGTGGGTGTTACACAGTTGTGCAGCCTCAGGTGAAAAACCGGGGAGGAACCATGACTCAGAGGCGACGAGTAGGATTCATCTGCCTTCGCTCAGATGTCCAACTTTGAGATGCCTCCGTCTGAACCGGTTGTTCTGGCTCAATATATAGTCACTGGAGGGAATCAGGCACCTGCCAAGGGTGACTCACCTCTACCTCAGCCTGCACTGTGGGGCAGGGGGTGGCACTGGGAGGGGACCTGGCTCCTCCATGGCCAGCCCCGTTGCAGTGGCGTGTACAGCTCCAGTGTGCAGGGCCAGCAGTAGCCAAGGCGGGTGTGCTTCTGACCTTGTAGACATACCAAGACTCGCGCTTCCCCCCACTCATTCCATTTGCACAGAGGATTGCAGAAGAAACTGGCTGCTGCGTGTTGTCAGAGGCCGCATTTGGGGCTGGAGTCTAGGGTGCACTCATGCCTCTGGCCACCTGTTTGCAGCAGAAGCTGAAGTCTGCCTTGATCTTTAATCCCCATTTCCTATGGCCATAGCTTGGATTTGAGAAAGTTAGAGAGGGAAGCGTGCATGCACGTAGCTGGTTGGATTATATACCCTTTTGAGACTGTTTTAGAGCTATGAAAATCTAACTTTTGAATGGTACTGCCTTCACAAGAGGGACTATGAGTTTTATTTATCCTTGATGCTTTCGCATATTACACAGCATATAAGATAAAAGTAGCTAGTAAAAACATCAGAAGTTAGAAATTTTTATCTCTGTTTTTATTTTTGTTATATGGCAATACAGGTATGTGCAGATATGCTTCTCAGTATTTAATCTCCATAACAAATTGAGTTGAGTTGTTCTGCCAAGTTGGAAATTGTTTACTGCTTCCTTTATATCCATCATCAAAACTTTAGCGGCTCTTCATAATACTTTTAGATGTGTTTGTTTCTAATTCTGTATTCTGTTATGATTGCAGATCATCGTGCACTGTCATTGTCTACATAATGCTAAAAACAAGGTGTTTTTGAACAGTCAGAAGCAAATTTTTGACTAGTTCAGATTAAATTCAAATCTGTTGTTCACAACTAGTTTTTTATTCTTTTTAGGTACGCTATTGAAATTTTTATAGTAACATGTATTTTAAAGAGTTTCTGCTGTTTCCAAGGCTTTAATGGAACATCACGAGTTGTAACACTAAATCCTTGATGCTGCAAAGAATGGTTACTGCAGAGGAGTTACTCCAGTGGGGCTGTGCAAGTGGTTTGCTTTGCTTTGTTTTTACCCTACTTGGGGATTAATCTTTGGAGTGTATTACAAGTATCCCAAAGAAGTTTTTTGTAATGTTTTGTATATCATTTCTCCAAATTAGTTATTTTTTGTAATTATTGTTTGAACCATTAACACTAAACTTGAGATGAGAGACTGTGTGGAAGTGCTGCAGGTGATAAAATTGCACTATAACTTGCATGTTAAATATTTTAATTAAAAGTCTGAGTACTGCTGTGCTCCAACTTGGTCCCATTAAGGACACTTTTGATGCCGATATCGCCCGAGGTGTGAGCAGGCCTTCTGATAGTTTCAGTCCTGAAATGTGGAGATCTCGAGCAGTGTGAAGTTCGGCATTGACCTGTGGCAGGCCTGTTAGTTTAAGGCCAGTTGAAGGAAGCTGACTTGCTACCAAAGTCACATTTTATGTTAATAGTGCTTATTAACAAAGACATGTGGTTCTCTCATGGGTATAATGGTGTGAATGCAATTTTCTTCATTTGCAGGTGAGCGTTTCCCCTTGTTACTCCGAGGAAAGCTTCTGTGGCACTTTGGTGTAGAGAGGAGGGAGGAGAGTCCTGCCCTCTGATCTGAGTAAAACTTGGAACAGCCCTGACATTGAGGCTTGGAGCAGCACAATAAAAGTTTTACAGGAATATTTTTCACTAGGCACTTTTCTGTGCAAAGGGAAATGCTGTGTTGCAGCACCGCCACAGTTCCCTGGTGGTGTGTGTCTCGGGCTGAAGAGGAGAGAGGATTTTGATTTGAGATTTGCTCATGAGGCTAATTCCTTGCCTTCTTCTTTCTGGGTGTTTGTGCTTCTGTATCCCACTGTTTCCCTTCAAGCTCTTCACGCCTGCCTAGTTTCAGGGGATACTGACCCTGTGCCAGGGTGCTTCTGGGTTAAAGACACCTCATTTCTGCTGCGCTCTGCTGCACTCATGTGCTTCAGAGGCTCCCCCTGGCAAAAGGCCACCGAAATCTCACTAGTCCCACTGGAGCTCGTGCAGGAGCAGAGAGCCACCTGGTGACACTGTGCTCTGGGCCTGCCCAATGCCTGGATGTGCCCTGGGCAGCCCCAGGTGCAGGTGGAGCTGTGGGGTTCTCACTGTGGTCCTGACTGTTGTAAGTCAGGGTTGCCCTCTGTGCAGCGTGCAACTATTGGTACATGGAATATGTTCAATTAACAGCTGTGCCTCATTATAAAGTTGACTGATTCCTTAACTCACTAAAGGACATATGAGGTACCATATTGTTAATTGTTATAGTGACAACTTAAAATACAGGAAACACAGCGGTGTGTATAATACTGCTTATGCATGTTCTTTGCATCCTGTTTTAATAGTTATTGCTGTTGGAAGTAAACATCTATTTGAATTAATAATTTTTTTCAGACTACAAAAAGTGATGTATTGAATGGCCTTTTGTTTGAGAAGAAGCCTGAAAAGAGTCAGGCGTGTTGGAAGCATGGCTAAATAATACCTTAAAACATGCTTTACATGTGTAATCTTCTGGTAGTAGCAATGTCATCTCAAGTCAAAGCTGCACTAGTTAACCACTGCAGTATCTTAGTGAGGTAAGTTTGTACTTGGTGTCTTTCCATAAAATTGAATTGTTCTGGTTCCAGGCTTTACCAGTAATCATGTCTGAGATCATTAAATGGGAACTACGGGTGAACGTTGGTGAAGTCCACTGAGTGGCTGTGGGATGTTTTTGGGTTTTGTGTGGGCTTCTTTTGCTCTCTAATTATTCTTTGCAAGTGAAATTAAGAGAGATCTGTAATTAATATGTTCTATTTTTGAGCTTTTGTCATCTTAAGTTGGTGGACAGTACTGATGTATCTCATCTGGTGACAGGAGTATGGTGTACAAAACCAGGGTAACTAAGGAGGCTGTGAGGGAGAAGGCTGGGAGAAGTCATTTTCTGTGGTGGAAAAGAGTGATTTTTATATTGTGTGCAGAAGCAACATAATGGATCTAAGTTAGCATTTGGGTTTTGTTTTTCTAATTTTGAGGAATAAAACCCTTTCCCTCCCCCAGTCCTACTGCTCAACTGGACTTTCAGGGCAGTTTCTGTTGTAGAACATGCTGGCCGTCTCATCTCTTTATTTATTCACTGGAGAAATTAAGTGGAGTGAGTGCTCGTTGTTTTCCTCCGTGCAAATTCAGCCTTGTGAGATTAAGCAGTGAAGGATCGGCTGGGCAGAGATTTCTGTCGGCGGGGCTCTGGATTGCTGGTTATTAGATGACCCACATACATACATCGGGTCCCTGTTGTGACGTGATTTTTCAGCTCTTCGGTAAAAACCAATGGTGCACAAAGCCCCCTTTGAGATGTGGATAGATGAAAGGAGATGAAACAGCTGGTTTGGTTTTATCCCATTCAGGTCAGAGTTTTTGTAGTCAATGTGCAGCATTAATAATAATAAAGCCAGCTGTTGTATACCAGAAAACTTGCCATAAAATGGACATAATTACTGAGGGGGCTGGTACTGTCATTTAACCTATGCTCACTTCAAAGCAGAGATCTTAGTTTTAAGATCAGGAATGATGAATGGCTATGGCATTACTACTAAAGTATTTGCATTGATTATTTTTGTGTTTGAAAGGGGGAGGCAGAGATCATCCTTGATCCTGGAGTGTCATACAGACGTACTTGAATGCATACATAAAAACCACCCAATGTCACAGAGATAAATGGTTGATAATTAACTTTTAGCTGTTGAGGTTTTAGTAGGAAAAGGAGAAGTCTTGAGCAGTCAAGAATCAGCAAAACCAGAAGGGTGTGAGGTCCACAGTGGATAGAGAAAGAGGCCTGGTGGGTAGGAGGAGGAGGGTTTTGCTATGGAATAAAATTGCAACCCCAAGCCAGTGCAATGGCCAGACCCTGCTTTCCTTACAGCTCTCCAGCTAGTACCCTTCTGCAACTAGTAACAAAAATATAAAGGGCCACTCCCACCACTTGCATCAGGGTAATTTTTTTAATGGAAAGCATAATAAATTTGACAGTTGATGACAGTTACTTATAATGCACAGAGGAATCTGGATTCATGTGAGCCAATTAGTGAAGACTGATGCAAATCAAGATTTGATGGTAGGTATTTTTTAAACCAATATTAGATATATTTAGCCTAGTCCTGGCCTGAGTTATATCTGTGCATGCTTACTGACCTTACTCTTTTCGTCTGGGTTACGAATAGATGTCCTTTAAGTCCTTCAACTGAGGCTTGGGAATTTTACGTTAAGACTCACAAAAATCATTCTATCACTGACTCCGTGTATAAGCTTCATAACCATCTGATTCCTTCAAATATGTCTAACTTCCAGTTTGTTGACTTCAATAAATTTCTGTTACAGCTTGTGCATTCTTATATGGGAATTCAGTAAGTATCTAAGAATTCAGAAAGAGATGACAGTCATACCTGACCTCGCTCACAAATGAACATTGAGATCACCTGTGAAGTTTTCTGAGCTAATTGCCTATGTGTATACATCCTACAGATAAACTTAATCTTCCTCAAATGCTGTTCTGCCATGGAAAAGAAAGGAAAAAGAAACAAGTTCAGGGAATCTCATCAAAACTCCCAGAATTAACTTCATTAGATTTTGACTCTTTCCCCCCCCCCCCCTTTTTTTTTTTTTTTTTTTTTTTTTTTTTTTTGTTTCCTGTAATGTCTTATTATTTTCTAACTCCTAAAATTTTGGAATAATTTTATTTTGTGTAGCCAAGCATGGAGACAAAGGCCTACTCTTACTTGAGATAGGAAGTCATAAGGGCAGCCAGAAATCCAGAGTGCTTTTGAGAGCCAGCTCTGCTTTCATGTTATTTTAGGGGCATCTGGAACTCTTGTTCATACTGTCTGCAATCCCCACCTGCCTTGTGCCAGGTGTTGGCAGAACTTCTCTAAGAAAGGTGTCAAACTGCTTTTCCTGTCTGATGTTAGTCAAGTGGAATTGAAAACAATATGATGTTTAAAAAAAGGTTATAATCTGTTATCACCTAAACAACACCAGAGAGATATTTGATATAGATTTTAAACTTAATTTAAAATGACTCTTGGCCTTGCCTGAGTTTGTTTTGTATTTTAGATCACAGCTTAGAGCAGTAATTGCAAGAAATTTTAAAAGTTTCTTAATATGAAGCACGCAAAAGATATATTAAAACTATTTCTTGTATTATTTGTCTTTAATGCATATGATGATGATATAAAACAGAAACTGAATGTTTTTATTTGTAACTTACATTTGTTACCTGACTCCTGTGTTAACTCAGTCGATGTTTTGTGGTCTTTGTGAGTCTTCAGTGTTTAATTCTGCGGCAGCTACTAATGAAACCCGGGGGGTTTCTACCACACCAGCTCGGGGGCGTGCGGCGTGCGGCTCGGAGGGAGGGAGACTGCTGAGTTGACGACGCAGGGAGGGATGTGCATGGGACCGGAAGAGCAAGATGTGGGAAATGTGCCTAAAAAGTCCATTCCCGTATTGATGAAGCAAACTTTAGATTGTTAATAATCTGTAAATTATGCAAAACAAGATATTAGCTGAGAGTATGGCTGTTTGATGTTTCGTATCGTTGGTTTCCTACATCTGCTAATAGACTTTTCAATTTATAACTTGAAAAATCTCTTTATATGTAGGTGGGTAATATGAGCTGTATAGCTTTATAATGGTCACAAGGGTGTGTGGGGGGAAGGTGTATGTGTGTTTATGGATATAAAGTAAATATTTATGCTAGCAACACCAACTCAGTTTCAAGTAAAACAGAGAAAGTTCACTGGCATCTTAGTATTGACTGTGAAATTATTCTGGAAAGACTTTTCATTTGCCACATAAAACCTATTAGCCCTAAATGCAAACCAGCCAGTTTATGACATATCAAGGGAGGAAGGAGGGACAGATGAGAACAGTTAAGTTTCTTGGGCTTCAGGAACGAAGAAGCAGGATCTTTCACCAGCTGGGGAAAGGCTGTGTTGCAAAATTGGCTGCAGATAGGTCCCAGCCATGGTTGAGAGTAAAAGAAAAGATTTTAGCCTACACTGATTGTACAGTTTGCTCCTTTGAAAATTGAGTGGGATGTTTTCCACCTTTTTTCCTTAGGCTTTACTCCATATTTTTTTTTTTTTTTAAATCTCCCTCTGCCATCAATCCCTGCTGAGTATAAATTGTCCTCTAATATCAGAACAATGAAAAAATAAACTTAGTTTTACCTGAATGTTTTTTTTTAAATCGTATTATTTATTTCTCCTGCACAACCACTAATGTGTGTCCCATTTAGTGACTGAATGTTTTTAGTCACTGCATAAGAGCTAAAGAGCTGGTCTAACCTCTAGAGGGATTTAAACAAAGTGGTTTAAATACATTTTTTTTAAGGAAGGTACTCTTTAAAGAAAACAACAGTGGTGATGTAGAACAATATTCAAAAAACACAAGGTTCTTCTCATCAATTTTAATATTAAAAATTCAGAATATTTAATGTTTTCTACTCCATGGGAATTCTTTTCAGCTGGATACCTTTCTGAAAATGTTTTCAGGGAAATATCTATCCAAAACACCAAGTGAGTAGACTGTAATAGAAGAGTTATCTGTAAACACACACTGGTAATGCTGTGGGATCAGTGACTGTTAGAAAGTCTCACTACTTTCCTTAGTAAAAATTCCTGAAAAAATGCACATTTTTGCTTTAGTCAGCCATATGACTTCACTTTATCTGTTTTATGGGATCATTAGCAAGGCAGACAAACAAAACTTGTTGATCTGGTCATTTATTCTATTGCATATCTGAATCTTTGTGTATTTGCAGCTGAGTGGTGGTTTGAAGTCTGTTGGTTTGATGGAGAAGGCAATGTACTTATGCAGAGGTTAGGCTGCAAATTTTAAATGTCTTGTAAACTTGGAAAACTGTGCATTGACTTCTTAGGAGAATGTACACACCAGGCATCTGCTCTGATGAAAGCAAAGCTATGTGAGTGTAACCCTAAAGAAAAAGAAAGTAACAGTAGCATTTTGTGTATCATTGGATCTGACCACGTTTGCTGGAGACTTCCACGTTTAACAAAAGGATCGTTCCTTATAGTTCAGTACTGTTTTTCTGCTGTTCATTGATTCTTTTTATTTATGTCGGAAAGTTGCATGGGTAACACCAGTAAGACTGTTTTTTAAGCACCAGCCAGATTTTTGGTTTTCTTGGACTCCTAACATACAGTGAAACACTGAGCCGCACCTTAGCAACAGTTACCTGCATCCCTCTGTGGCTTAATTATAAGAGGGAAGCAGGAAGACTTGTATGCTTGGGTACCCAGTGTGTGCTGCAGATTCCTGCTGACGTCTATGTTGTCTGGGGTGATCACGTTACCCTGACAACCAAGCACATCCCTGTTTTCAGGGCTGGTCCCTGCATCTCTGGATTTTACGAACATAACTATTTTTGTTAGATGTGCACCCATTTTGTCGTACACACTCTGCTGGACATCTACAAACTGCCCAGCAGAAAACAAGGAGGTCTTCATCTAGGAAGATGGATGACAGGCTGCCTCACCACATGCATATCACATTTGCCTGCCAGATCCTAACTCCTTTGTACTTTCCTTTCAAGCCGTTTCTTGTATTATAGCTTTCCTTCAGTTCTGCAGAATATAGTGATCCCAATTAAAGCCAGTTCCTGTGTTCTTCCTTCTTAAATCTTTCGTTATTTAATAATTTTGGTCAGTGTAATGGTGTCACAAGGCCGGAGCAATGAGCAAAGTCACCTGTTTATTCTCTTGGAGCAGTCAAAAATAATGGAAACTAGAACCGGTGGGGGAAATAATTTAACATTTCAAGTCCTTAAGGAAATCACAAGGCTTTGTAAGTATAACAAGCACATAAATTTTCTACAGAAACTATGTATTTGAAAATGTCCCTACAGATAGCAGTCCGGATTTGATTTCTTACCGTGAGTCTCTTTTTACTAGTACAGAGTAAGAAGTTTAATTATCTGATAAAAGTATTTCACATAACAGATTACTTCAGATTCACAGAACTGTATACTGCAGACCGGTGTCTAGAGAGCTATGCATTCACTTTCTTATTTTAACAGTTATTGGTTTACTGTCAGAGCATTTTGGTCAGTGTGCTTTCTTGGTTGCTCTTTTCTAGAAATTGAACATAAGATTGTAAAAAAACCCAAAACACTTTTGGGGAAATTTTGTAGGTTAAAGGAATGTTTAATATGTGACAAAAATGTGAATACTAGTTCTTTGAAAATGACATTCCTTATTCAAGGCCATTTAATGACTTCTATCCGAAATACGCATCATCTATGAACAGTTTTCCCTGTCTCCAGACGCCAAAGTGCCAACCTTATAAATTGAATGTCAGGCCATGTTTTTCATGGCTCACACATTCCGACCAGGAATAGCAGCTCTTCAACTGGAGTTTAACTAACAGGTCTAATGATGTATGAGCCAGAAACAGTCTAGTTCCTGCTTCAGTTTGTGTTGGATTTTGCATTGCGAAGAGCTGCAAATGAGTAGAAAAGTAATTTTAATCCCTAAAGCAACCAGAGCTAATATGGATGTCCCATGCAGGGCATGTCTATTAAGAAAGGGTGGTTTTCTCACAGCTGCTTTTCTGAACATCAGCATGCTGTTAAGACCATATGACTAGTTTTCCTGTGTCTAGGAGCAAACTTTCACAGATAAAGTGGGACTTTGCTAACTGTGAATTTAAGAAATAGTTATTTTTTTCCCCAGAACATATTAAAATAATTCCCTCCTCTGTTTTCTTAGATGGAGCTGCTTGTCAAAAGATGTTCAGATGTCAGCAATCATCTCACTCCTTACATGGATCTAAAATGTTACTGGACCCATCACTATTTGTCTTTGCAGTTCTGTATTTTATCTCATACATATTGTGGCAATTCCTCAGTTTGAGAAGTTGAGTTTTAGCAACCGCTTGGTATACAGCTGTGTTGCTGAGATCCTTAGGCAGGTATAGTGCAACGGACATTGAATTTATAACAGTAACAGAAAAAGTGTTTTTTGTTGAGGTTTAAAGTCCTTAGGTCAAAACCAATTCACTTGGGATTGCAGAAGGGGACTTTACTGTTAATGTTCTTAAGAAATAGGGTTTGGATTGACCGAGAGAGATTGTCCCACCTGTTTCTTTCTCTTGGCTGGAATCAGCTGCGTATATATCTTTTGGGTGATTTATAAGGACTTTACCTGGACACTAAACAGGGCACAGAGGAAACTTTCTAGACCACTGCCATTCCTTGTGGAGTAACTTCAGACTGTCTTAATAGGTGCTGAGTTAATGTATAGTGCCCAGAAATGATTGCCAGGTTTCATGTGAGGTCTGGCAAAGCTGAGCAATGTGGAAGGATTATTCGGGTACTTTGCAGGCTAAACACCTGTTTGTGTTTCCAAAATGTGGTGATTAGTTGTTGTGCAATTGCATGAAACTGCTAATATGTGTCCGGCAGAAAACCAGTTGTTGTCCATTCTGTAGTTTTGTGTGTGATTGATTGTTTCTTTTCATACTGAACCATGAAAAAACAAATAACTGCCTAAGAATGGATAAAATACCACAAAATTTAGAATACAAGCAACCCCTTATGTCCATTAAATTTCCTGTTTTCTGCAGATTAATAGAGATCTCTTTCAGAAGCAGTTTTTTCAGCAAAAAGACCCTGTTCTTTGAAGTTTTCCTGTGGGATCAGGAATATTAATTTTTTCATTTACCCATGAAAACTTACCAAAAAATTGAGCATCGTTCTGAATTTGAATTTAGTTTTGTGAATATTCCTAGTGTTTTCTGCCATTACCCATTCTTCTTCCCCTTTCTTCTTCTTCATTTTGTATGTGAAACATGTAATCGTAAGTAATTTTTTCTTGTATGACAGAGGCACTTAAGCCCCAGTAAATTCATTGAGTTTTACACAGGGCTGTTTATTCTTACTGACATGAACAGGAAATGCACTTGTGTGTCTTAGGAGATTAGATCTCTGTCTTTTTTTATGACAGCTCTCTATCATGTTTTATTCATCATAAATAAATGAATCATTTTAAGGCTACTACTGTTAGTTATAATTATTTTACTGTTTACTTGCGCATTTCCATAGATGGGGTGCTCAAGAACATGGGAAAGATTTCTTTCTTTTTCAGTAGAAAGAAAGTAGAAATCTGCTGCCTTTTTTTTTTTTTCCAGTCAGTACGACATATCACACCAGAGCTAGTGCCATGTGGGCAGAAATTACATACAGCTCAGCCTCAGAACCCCATCTATATTCTTGAATTTGCGAGTGTATAATTGTAAGATAGTTTCCCAGCTCTACAGGTTTTGTGGCTTAATGGTTTTAAATCTAGAACCAAAGGGGGAGAACCCCTTCATATTTTCTCATTTTATTTCAGAGTTATCCGAAGTCTGATGTGATTTGGGTCTTACTGTCATTATTACAGACTAACAGTACCGTACCATCTCACTATATTGTGTCTTGCGGCTTTGGCCATCACACTCCAAATGTGAAACTTAAGTTACGGTTGTCACATCTTTGTTCCACCATCTGAAGTACTCAAATAAATAACCTGAATGCAAGATGGCTTTTGAGTTCTGTTAGTGAGTGCTGGAGTTAGTAGATTCCTGCCTTCTAGCAGGAATGGAAACCAAGATATAAGACCATTTTTCCGTGAATGGCACTTCCATTTCAATACAGGCATTGTAGAGTCAAGGCTTCTTTCTTGATTTTAATGACCCCCTCTTACTGTAAGAAAAGTTACAGCAGTGATTCAGAAATTACTGCTTTCTTTTCTTGGGAGCTGGTGTGTTGTGGGGATGATGGGTGACCTGGGAAGAAGAAAAAAGGAGAGTGATAGCTTTAAAATCTCCAGTGAGACCAAAAGTTTAATTTGAGATCTCTGCTTCTAAGTACAGTCCTTGTACTAAAGGCTAGGAAATAAAGGAAGGTGTTCTTTCTTTTCTTCCCCAGCCTTAAAAGCATTAAGTTTTACTTTGATAATTAACTCTCCCTACAGTTCTCTATAAGGAAACAATTGAGCTATTATTGGCAAGATTAGCTGAAAAATGCAAATATGTGGGAGTTTGATTCCTGCTTCTGTTCCGTTTTCTTTTTTCCTATGACTGTACCTCATGAGTCGCAGGCTTTTGCATATATTGTCTGTGTAGGCACAGTATAGGCAATGGCTTATGTGGTACTTGATTTTTATTGCTATACAGTGAACTACACAATAATAAAAGGTTTGATTTAATAAAATGCTATGATGATTTTATTGTGTATTTTGGGCAATTTCTGAAGTATTACATTCACTACTTTATTTAGGACAAGCTATAGCAAACCTTGCAGTTGGAGACTTGCACTGTGGTAGGTGGTGTAGGAACTCAGCAGGAGCCTCATGGAGGAAGTCTTGGTGCTAGAGATTTCTTAGTGAGGTAGGCTACTCAGAGGGAGTATCAGAGCTCTTTGGTGAAAGCAGTCAGGTTTTCCTATCACTGTAGTTGTACTGTGGTGATTTACTTGGGCGCAGCCCTTGGTGTACAGTTCTGCATGATGTTGTGTCTTCTGCAGTCTTAGCCCTACAGGAGCATTTCTTACAGGGGTTGGAGCATGCTCTCCAAAAAGCCTGGTTCCTTGTTATACGAATATGGTTGTGGTTGTCACTAAAGTCAGCAGCAAAATAGCTTTGTAAGCATTTCTTTGCATGCAGTATTTCTTTTTAACTTCAGAGACAAATTTGCTCATAATGTGTGATAAAAATACCGAGTTGAAGGTACCCAGCAGTGACAGTTCATACTAGCAGTTTTCATGACCAAACTCTCTGGAAGAGCATCTGGGTCTCCTCTCTGGTTGATGTAACAAAACAAAGCCAGTTGCTGCTGTTATGGTGACGCTGGCTGTGATTTTGTTAGAAATCTTGATCTTTATCTCCCCCCTTACATTTTTCTTTGTTTATTAAGAAACGCTGGCTGCCCAGCCTGTGCCAGCTGTCCCTGGATCCCAAGAGAGTATCCAGCAGCTGTGAGTAGCTGGAACAACTTGGTCTGGGGCCAGCCCTTTCCTTGGCAGTGCCCAGCTCTTGCACCCCCTGTGCATGGCAGAGTGAAGCTGAGGCTGCTAAGGAAGATACTTCTAAGTCCAAGTAACTGGTGGGCTGTGCCCTCGCTGTTTTGCTATCTGGGCAGGGCTGAGGACCCAGCACAGCTGAGGATTTTGCTATTTCACATGGTGTAAGTTTGTTGGCACCTGTGAAGCCATTTGCCTGGGACCCAGAGTATCCTTTTGTGTTGTTTTCCCTGCCAAATTATACGTTAAATACATAAGTACTGATGTGGGTAGTAGAGAACAGAGCATGTATATGCATATGTCAGACATGTTTTCTTACTATTTTTGACAGTATGTTTTCTCTGCCTGAAATAACAAATTTTGTATAGCTCTGTCTCTGTTGCTACCAGTCCAGCTTCTTTCCTTTTCTGTTCATAGGTTTTTAGATTTTAAAGCTGGAAAGCAACCTTAGATCCTCTAGTCTGCTCTCTTGTATCACACAGGTCATAGAATTTAATCCAATTATTTCTAACTTCATTAAAATGTAACTATTCAAAATGCCTCCGGTCCTGTTTAAAGAATTCTAGATAATCTTTCTGCTTCTTTCTTTCTTTCTTTCTCTTTCTTTCTTTCTTTCTTTCTTTCTTTCTTTCTTTCTTTCTTTCTTTCTTTCTTTCTTTCTTTCTTTCTCTCTCTCTCTCTCTTTCTCTCTTTCTCTCTTTCTCTCTTTCTCTCTTTCTCTCTTTCTCTCTTTCTCTCTTTCTCTCTTTCTCTCTTTCTCTCTTTCTCTCTTTCTCTCTTCCTCCCTCCCTCCCTCCCTCCCTCCCTCCCTCCCTCCCTCCCTCCCTTCCTTCCTTCCTTCCTTCCTTCCTTCCTTCCTTCCTTCCTTCCTTCCTTCCTTCCTTCCTTCCTTCCTTCCTTCCTTCCTTCCTTCCTTCCTTCCTTCCTTCCTTCCTTCCTTCCTTCCTTCCTTCCTTCCTTCCTTCCTTCCTTCCTTCCTTCCTTCCCTCCCTCTCATGCTCAGTAAGTTTATCTTCTGGTTAAAATTTTTGCTTCTTTGTGTCACATCTCCTTTTTTGTCTCATTGTGATTTCTCATTTAATATTAATTTCTCTCCGATTTTGTATACACTCTCCAGTGGGACTGTTTATGGATCAGGAGAAAGGTTTTAGCATTGTTCCCTAAAATAAACTCCCAACTGCCAGTGCTGCTGCTCCCGGTAGTTAATGGCTGCTTTGCTGAAATACATGACTGTAGCTTTGCTTGATCACCTAATTGTGCTTGAAGTATACTAAGGAATTAATATTTAGGGCATGTAAATGTTACCTTGAAATCCCAGGTAAAAAAAAATTGACCTAAATGGGCAGTTCACGCTTCCAAGCCCTGTTATAAGACTGAGTGCAAACAGGGACTGCTGAGTTAGTCATTCAGAGCTCCTGGAAAAACAAACAAACAAGAAGAGAAAAAAACAGCTGCCAAGTGGTGCTGGGGTTGTGCATGTGAATGCTGCTTCTGGTCGTGTCCCCAAACATGGTGCACGGTGGTTCTGTGGGATACAAGTGCTCAGGCACAATTTCTGAAGTTGCTTGACTTGCATATGCCATGAAGTTACTGCAGTGATTCAATGTCAAGTATCGGGTGTTTTCTGTACGTGCTACCTCCATCTGCTTCTGAGGGTAATGGGAACCCTGCCCTGGAATAAGACTTCTCCTGCCTTTTCTTATAAGCACAGCACCGACAGAAATGTTTGGGCTCTACTCCCACTTACCTGGGTGTGTTCAGGTGCTCTTTACTGTTCTCAGAAATACCAAATGGTGTCTAAAGTGTATTTCCCATTCTGTGCTTTGTACAAGATGACCCAGCACTTAGGAATGTTCATTCATAGTTGGGCTCTGGATGGAATTGCTGGGAACCATTACCACTGGAGTACTGGTGAAGGCAGTCTCGGGGAGGGGATCCAGGGACTGGCTCAGCCAGCAGCTGAGCAGAGCCTCCGGAGAGCCAGGTCAGTAGCAGCCTTATATTTGGCGTTAAGTTTTATGAGGACTTTGCACTGAACAGAGTCTGTAGGACTCGACACATAAGTCTGACTGTAGATGAATGCAGGCTGTTGGTTGTGCTCATTAGACCCTCATGATGCATATCATGTGAAAATATAGATTATAACTGATAGAAGGATGCATGCAGCCCAGAGCCACAGGCTGAATGTCGCTGAAGTTCAGTTGTTTATGGTATAAAAGCGTGGCCATTTGGGAAGAAACACATGCCTTGGGCTTCATTCTCCAAGACAGGAGACTTGAGGTATGTGAATAATATTGTCTGGACTGAAATATTAGCAATTTTGGCTGAGGTTTTATTTTAATGCCACATTTTGTACAGGGAAATTTTACAAATGGTTGGTTGTTACCAGGGAGTATAATAAATTCTGAACAGCTGCTGGAAACTTTGGGCTTTTTTTTGTGGTTTTTATTTATTTATTTATTAAACATGTACTATCAATTTGAATCTGTATTGGAACCAGTGACCAAGTAGTGAAATGCTCTGTATCTGATTAACCGCTCTCCCGTGTCATCCAATCACCTGTGAAAATCTCTCAGTGTGGCAGATGTTTACAACTTAGAAAACAGAAAACATTTGACTTCAGTTATTTTCATTGTTGCTGAGTTTTTGCTAGGAGTGGGAGTGGAAGGGATACCCATGAAATGATTCCAAATGGATATTAGGGCACTGACTTTTTATTCTGATATTACTCAAGTGGGAACAAAAAAATGTGTTAGTACTTGTTACTCTGTGTGTAATGATGTAATGCTCTGTTTAGCTGATGTGTTTTTTTTAAAAAGTAATTTTCTTCCGCCAATTGTTTGACTCTTCATTTTCAGCTCAGGGTATTGGTGACTACAGTATTCAAGGCTGAAGATTTTGCCTCTCCTAAATTTGTTGCGTAGGCTTAAAAATGACTATTAAGTGAAACCTTTGCTAAAATGTTTTTTAAAGTACATTTTTCCAGTGTAATCAGCCATTGTGTGTCCTGTTATTTCACTTAGAGGGTATCGAAAAGATTAGTTCCCATATTGCTCTGTAGTCCTGATTCTCAGCTTCAGACCTGGAGGTAAATCTCACAAATTTGCTCACACTGGGTACTGTTGTAAGCTGCTGTCACCCTTTGGAATGACTGACCGGCATCTGCAGTTTGCAGCCAGAGCTTCACTCTCTAAGAAAATGTGAGACTCCAGATCCCGAGCTAAGTTTAGTCCCTGTGACCGTAATGCGGCTCAGAGCACATGTAGGTCAGGCTTTTTTCACAGGAACTTGGGAGACGTAAATAGTGCCATTTCAATAAGGTTGTCACGGGTCAATGCAGTTTTTGAATTTGGTTAAATTCCACATCAAACTGTCAAGAAGAGTTAGCTCTGAAGTTCTGGAACTTTTTCTCAATACCTAATCAGCCTGGTAAATTGTGAGATTGCATCTGTTTCCATTAAAACCAAAACAAAATGATTTTTACATTAAAACTTTTGAAAACATGACTCAAGTGTATAGCTAACAGTTCAAAACCACAAGAGGAGTAATCCAATTGGATTTTTTTTTAAAAACCTTCATAATTTGGTGACCTAAACCTAAGATTTTGGGGGTTAACTTGTAATTTCTAGATTCTCAAAATGGCAAACTCCTCAGACTAATAATTTTACTGTTACTCTTTCTATATGTGCCTCAAGTGAGTTTATACAAGAACAAGCCTGTTTCTTGAGTAGACTGAAAGTTGTCTGAACTTGGTTCTTTGAATATCTGAATACAACTCTATATCAATCTTAGTATTTTAATGAGATTTTCTTTGTTTAGTTTATGGTGCATCTTCAGAGGGAAGCTGAATGTGTGAAAGGCTGTAAGAGGATGTCTCCGATCCCTCAGTTCTTTCATACCAAAGAGTCATCTGGGAGTTTGCTTTAAAATAGTTTATTCTCTGTGGATCATTCATGTCTCTGTTTCAAATACTTGAACATTTACATTTCAGGATTTTTAAATTTTGGACTTTTAAATCCAAACCTTGCTTCCTAAAGCCTGCTCTGCAGAGGCTTTTAAGTCTAATAGAAAATTTCATTTTAGCTATCATTTATCACTCCAAAGCCTTTGGGGAAAAAATGTCACACTGCTTCCTTGCCAAGTACAGTAGCTTCAGTGAAGAGGAAACACTCCCTTGAGATGGTTATGAAATATATTTATTACTCTTGAAAATGAACTTTTAAATATTTCAGAGAGTTGCTGACAGGAATAAGTGTGTTTCTTAGATACCTTGCCATCACCTGGAAAATATGGCACTCTCCAAGGACTTCCCAATTTACAGTGTCTTGTGGGATCCACCGCAGCAGAGGACTGGATTGTTTTGGATCCCCGGTTTTTGATCATATGTGATGGAAGTGTTGGTGGCTGCTTGGGTCCTTTTTCTCATGGGTTGCCTCCAGCCTTATGTGATAATTATTGATGATCACTGAAATCTGCAGTACCAGCTTTCTATTGATACACCAGCGAGAGAGTAGGAAAGCGTACCTTGCCACGCATAGGTAGTATGCATCTCAGTACTGGGGTTATAAATAAAATAGTAGGACTTGATGTATAGCATCAGGCTTGTCTTTGCTTTAAGTGACAGGCATTCAATGTCCCGACCTGCCCTGTCAGGTAGGCCATGCTTGTCACAGCAGCACTGCTGGGACTGTTTCCATGATGGAGCATCTTTCAAGCTCCCTGTTTTCAGGGTGGGTTTAAATTAATTGTATATGCCTGCACATTCATAATGTATGTGTTTCCTTGGAAAACTAAACTCCAGCTTTAGTCTCAGGCAGGGAACTCTATTGCAGTTGCCTTTTGTTTTAACTAAGCCTCTCCTGGGGTGCAGCCCAAGCTGGGAGACCAAGCAGTTTCTTCTGTAACAGAAAAAAGCCATAATTTCTTCTGGTCTTGTGCTAAACAGTATCTGCTCAGGCCCCTGTGTCAGATAGATACGGTGCTCTCTGCTGGACCTCTGTGGTCTGAGCCATGTCTCAGTGGAGGGCAAGAAAAATGAGGCTCAGGCAGATACAGTTGTTTAAACTAGGGCATCACAGACAGTGTGGCACAAACTTACAGGACATGCTATCTTGATTTTATCTTTTCGCTAAGTATTTGTTTTCTGTTTCTAATAGGCATAGGATGCAGTGGCTAGAGACTTTCACTGAGCCCTTTTGCAGTTGAGTTTGTCTTCTGAGGATCTGCATGTTAGTAGTTAGACAGGACAGTTTCGGGTGCCTCAGCCAGTGTGCATTGCTGCTCACCTCCCCATACTGAATTTCATCCACCATCATTCCTGCAACCCATATCTCCCCGAGCACTGAGGCTGGTAAGAAATGCCGCACAGTCATTTGCAACTCCCTTTGTGCATTTCCTTTTCTTGAAAGAGCTCTGTGAAACTGAGCTGAAAAGCTTCAATCAGAGAAAATAAATACTTCCAAGTGACTTCTGAGCATATAATCAACCTATGTAATATTATGACTGTATTAATGATGCCTGTTTCTTTCAATTATTTGTGATAATCATTAGTTTCTTTGATTTTTTTTTTTTTTTTTTGCATTTCCTAGAATAACTCTCAACCTGATTGAGATCTCTGATGGTTGTTGCATTGCAAATAACCTTAAAATACTGGGTAGACCTGATCTAATAGAGGGCATCAGAGAGTAGGCACAAGGCTGTGTCTCTGCTGTGGGAGTTTTCAAAGGATCTGCGGTTCCTCCAGACTTTTTAAAGTGATTATACTATGTCACACTTATGAATGGGGTGCAAAGGCTTCTGCGGGGGGGGGAAGGGGTTTGCTTCCTTAATGAGTATGTTTTCAAAGAAAAATTACATTTCCTTGTCACATGAAAGAAAGTAATGTGTACACAAATGCTAGCCATTATTTGGGAAATGGCTCGAGCTCAAAAATTCTGGCTGGAAACCATTAGGAAGAAAAACGTTCTCTACCATCAATTAATGCATTGTTTTTCTTTTCCTTTCATGTTGCTAAGCAGGCCAAGAGATAAGGGGCCAGCTGTAATCCATCTTGTCAGATGAGTTAAGTCACTTCATGTTATACCAGTCATCTGGAAGATGAAACTCTGTTTCACTCTGAGTTTGATTTTTAGATTGTATTTTCAAATTATCTTTGCTTTTACCTAATGTTCTTGTATTCTACTTGAGTGTTCTGATCCAAAATTGTATAATATAATGCTGCCTTTTACACTGCGCACTGTCGAAGAAAAGGTGTTAATACATGTTTGGTGTGATACTTAAAACCTGCAAAGTAGATTCTGGTAATTAATTGCCCTCTCTGTCTTGAGAGCTGCATCTTCATCACTGACTAATTACAGAGGGTGAGTTTCTGTAGAAGATACCCAGCTCTCCTTGAAACCAGCTGGATAAGGCACTGCCAGCACTGCAGCCCAGGAGGAGGGAAGCCAGTGTTGGATGCTCTGCAGAGCTAAGAAAGGCTGCTGGCAGCTGAGCTCTGGTGAAATTCACAGGGACAGTTTGAGACAGTGGTGCCCTTGGCTGGAGTGCACACCCTGTTGTTTTCACCACCTCCAGCAGAAGGGCTAAATGAAGGCTTTGGGAAATGATGGTAGGACTTGGCATTAACAGCTTCAACCTTTGCATCTCAGCTGTCATAGCTCAGAATACCCCAGTGCTTGTCCTGTGGCCTGAGTCTGCACAGTTACACTACTAGCAATATTTGAGCTAGCGAGCTGAAATGCTGGTCTTTCCTGACTGTCTGTAGTACCAGTGGTGCTCAGCTTGTCAGGTCCAAAGGGAGGGAAACACAGGCTGAACGTGGATTATGCACCTTCATCTACTGTATCAGAGGTCCCTGTGTATGTGGCTTCCCCCTTTGTCCTTCATTCCAGGTGCTAAGGAAAATGGCAGTGCCAAGTTAGTGTTAAAACCAGACTTACTGGAAGCATCTCTGGAATTAGCTTTTGTAGACACCTCTGACCACAGGAGACAGATGAGAGACCTAGTAATGATACAGGTCTGAGTCCTGTGAGCTCCACGACATGGAGCATTGGCTGGTGAGGGGAGTAATGCCCTCACATTGCTTGTCTTGCTCTCTTAACGTTTGTATTTTATTGAAACAATAGAATCAAATCCAGTAGCACATTTAAAGGCATGTCTGACCTTTCCTATGTACAGCAAAGTATTTTGGGGTGCAGGAAGGTACAGAAAGGAGATTGTTTTGTCATTTTAAAGTTATAATCTAGGCATTTTTTAATGCCTTTGCTGAAACCCAGGGTCCCCCTGCTTGGTGCAGCTGTAGAAGGCAGCCGTACTTACAGCCTGTGTTCTGCCTTCATAAAGTCCCTTTCAAATAATGGTTTACTTCTATATGACACTGACAAACAGAACACATTTCCCAGAGTTAAACTTATCAGGTTTTTAATGCTACCGAGTTGATTACAGATATTTTTCCCTGGACCGCAGGAGATCGCTTGTCAGTGTTACAGTGCATTGTCTCTGCTGGAAACACTGACAGTGAGAAGCTATCTTGTGGGGACCACATACTGTTGGAGCTGGTTCTGCTCTCCAGTGGCTGCACATTAGACTGTTAAAGACACCTAAATGTAAAACAGTTGGAGATCCAAGGCTGGCACTGCCTGTGTGATGCTGGTGGTCTGCTGTTGGGATTTGTTGGTGCACAAAAATGCTGTGACTGCTCTGGCAGTGGGGCCAGCTGGCACGGAGGAGCCCTGGCCAGCACTGTTGAATCTGTTACACTCCAAAACAGGTTGGTCACATCCCAGCTGATGGGTGCGCAGAGGTCACTCCAGAGCTGGGCCACAGGTTGGCTTGGGAGAGCGCTGCTTGGTCTGGGGCTAGGTGCTGCCAGGGACCATCTCTCGCCGTGAGAGTGTAGACGATCAGGTTCCTTCTCCCAGGAACATTCCCTGGCACTGCTTAATGTGCCAGGATAGATGGAGCCTGCGATCCTCAAAGAGTGATTTTATTAATATAAATCTTACGTAGGAGGACAGCTCTCATTTATGAAATAGGTTCGGTCTTGTGTGGGAAGCTGAGGAGAGGAGGAAGATGAGAAGAGAGATTTAACCTGCTGATTGCTGACAAGCTTTTCTTACTCAAAGAGGAGAGTGAATAAGCTATTCCTAAGTAACATCAGGAAAAAGTTTTCATAGGTCATTCATTGGCTGGGACACACAGTTACTGTTCTGCTGCTTCTGAAGCAGATGTTCAGTAGTTTGTTTGGTTCTCTGTAGTCTGGGAAGAAATGCACTTTGTCCTTCTGTCTGACCATATTTTTTCAACTGAAATTTCAAATGTTAATTTTAAAATAATTCTTCCTTCTCTGTCAAAGGTGCTCTTATTTTTATTTGATTTTATTTTATTGTCCTACAGACATTGAGTAGGTACAGAACACAGCCTGTTGCAGTTTTGTTGTTTAGACAAAGATGCCTCCATGTTTCTCCAACACTGAAGTTGTTCTATACAACTCTGAAAACAAACCAAAAAAAATTAAGGGCTGTTTTGTGATTCCTGAGTAATTCAAAAAGATAGAGACAAGCTCTACCCTCCCTCTCTGCTCAGCAACTTGGGAGTAGATTTGTATTCCTTTTGCTTTACTTGGGCTCTATAGTGTAAGTTTTTAAGAATAAGTTAAATAAAAAGCCTGTTCTGTTTGCTTTTAGACACATAATCAGAGTGTCTAAGAGCAAATTTAGAATCAAGAGCAGACTTAATAGTCTTGGATCCGATCTGAAAAGTATTTTAGCTATTGCTGTGTTTCATTCCAGCCTGAACAATTACATAATTTTATTAATATCTATGGACTTGCTTGGCAGTCCTGGCAATATAATATAATGGGAGTAAATTGTTTATTACTGGGTTTTGAAGTGGTGAGATTTTTCTCATATATATATATGAGTCATTTGTTGTATGCCTTCATTCCTCTTTTTATCCCTCTTCATTGAGTGTATAAATTATATCTAAGGCTGTATAATCCTTTTCTTGTGGTGAACCCATTTTAGCACGTTTCTCTCTTTGACTTCTGTCTTCTTCAGTTGTCTGAAATGAGAGACCACAGTCGGCATGTGTTTCTATCACACAAACTCCATGGATGAGATGTGGGCAAGAGTGAGCCTTCCTTAGCAGAAACTCATTCTGTACAGAAGCTGGCTAACTTCTTGGCAGATGCAGTTAATGATGCTATTCATTTTACTTCTGTTTCAGAATAAATATAGTGTGGTTTAATTTGTGTCTGGCAGGTTTCTTCTTTTGTAAATCACATCTTCTGAGGCTATTTACACGAGATTTTCTTTTTTCTTTTTTTCCCTCTCAACGTCTTTTTTTGGCTACAATCTGGAGAAAAAAATCTCCGTCAAATAGATAATACCTCCCACACCAGCTTCCAAAGGCTAAATCAAAGAACAGCACAATGGAAAGCTCTGTGGAGCTGAAAACCATCAGAACCAGACAAGCCTTGGAAGTTCAGTTTCCTGCCTTGGAGGATACTTTCTTTGCATTCTGCAGTTGTGGATTTCTTGTATTACTTCTTTGCTGTGTTTCCTAAAGATTTATCATATGTGACTGCGGGTCTAGGAAGAGAAATCGGTAATACATCCAAACAACATTATATAGCTGGCAATGTAAATTGGATTTCTTGGTTTAGTTTCTTTTTTAAACTAGAAAAGGAAAAAGATTTCAAAGACTTATGTTTAATTCAGAGAGCATTGTATATCTAGTAGAGATACTGTAGTTGAATTTCTTTTCATATGATGGAGAGAAGGGCGTGCCAGATTATTTTATGTTTCACAGAAAATGTCGTTACATCAATGTTATGCATTTCATCTCAAATTTCTGCCAGATACATGCCAATATATTTTTACAAAGCAACTTAATAACATACCCTTCCAATATTAAAAAGTGAAATCAACCTTTGATGCTCTTGTGTGATTGTACCAAAACATCATATTTAGGGCTATTAACTAATTTATGCTCTGAGAAAACTGCACTTGTTTTGTTCAGTCTACAAGTGTGTAGGCTAAAAATAATTCTTAGCAATTCATGAAATTTGCCATTTTGGGGGCAAGTTACAGAGCCTGAGTAATGCATGATGTAATCAGTGAAAAGGGGATTTCTATTCTTGTGCAACATGTGTCAGAAGATTTCCAAATTTTGTAGACCTTGCAAATTAATGTGCAGATGTTTTAACTGGGAGCATGCAAACCCACCTGTCTGTTGGGCATCATAAGATCACAGATTCTGAACAGGGTGATTTTTATGATTGATGATGCGTTTTTGAAATGAGTTGAAAAACAAGTGTACAAGTTAGAAATGTCAGCAAAGCATTCCTCTGAAACTCAGAAGAATAAAAGGAATTGTGTTTGCAAAATTAGCTCATTTCTGATGCATCTTGAAACCGTCGTATTGGCCTTGAAATGTTTTTTTCTGAGAAGATAAACTCATTTTGTTTATGTCTTGTCTGTACCATTAAAAATCAGTTTTAGGCAGTAGTGTAGAGCAAATTTCTGTGGAGAGATTTCTGTCAAAAAAAGGAAATCATTGTGGTTAATATGTGGTACGTGCTGGCACAGGCTGACTTCTTATTAGCAGCCAATGTATTTGAAAGGTTTTCCGTTAGCATGTGATGCTGCTTTAATGCAGTCATTAGGCCCCACAGTAATGACTTTTACAGGTAATAGCAATAACATTTTTTGTGATCCAGTTTCTTTCATGAGTGCATTATGAAGTAGTTTCAAAGTTCCAGTAGTACTGCATTTTTGACATACCGGCATCATTTTGAAGTGGTATGTTAGGTACATTATTCATAACAAAAATGCCTGTAAAACTTGTACACGTATCTATTGAGTAGAGTGGGATTCTCTTGAAAATCCTAACTACAAACCTGAAATAAAATAGAAAACTTCACTAGAGCGAAATGGCAATATAATTTTCTGCTGTTCACAGAGGTGCTAAATGGCAGCTGTTAGATTCAGAGTTACTACAAGGTGTAATTAAAAAAAAAAAGAAGGAATTGTTTAAAAAAAAAAAAGTAAAGTTGGATGAGGTCAGAAAATAAACAAGTTCTTATTAATGATTTACACCAGAAGGAACCAAGAGGTGAAAAAAGTCATTTTTCTCAAATCAGCTTTCAATTGAGAGATAATGGCAAATGATAAGCGAAATAATGAGTGATGTCAAGATGATGACTGAGTCTGTCTGGCCACATGGGAACGGGATGCTGCTGCCTTCATGTTTGGGACCATTGTTTGCCGTGGGATGCCCGGGCAGGGCGCACTGGCTGCGAAGTGCAAAACCCTCAAAAGAGGGACTGTTAGGGAACGTGATGAAGATATTCCAGTTGAATCTTTCAATGTTGTTTGTTTAAAGAAAACTCCTCCACGATAGCTGGAGACTGAATGTGGCCTTTTAGGCTGACCTACCACTCTGTGCCTGCAACAAAAAGTCCCCTCTATTGATTCTGAGGCAGCAGGATGTAACAGATTTTTGGTTACTAATTTGTACTGCTGGTGCAGTAGGACAACTCCATGCCTTTACTAGTCTTGCAATACTTTTTTTCTCAATTCAGGTATTTTCAGATAGGCAATTACTCTTTTTTTTTTTTTTAGAATTATGTGTGCTGCTTGGGGTGGGGGGCCAGGGTGGAGAAGAGGCAGATTTTTTTATTTTTTACTTTTCTCTCTCCCAGAATGACAGAAGACATACAGCATGATTTTATTTTTACAGAAAATGGTATTCAGTTACACTCCGAAAGCTTAAGGGAAAAGAGGAAATAAAATGTTTTGGGAACTGGCAAGTCTAATTTCAACAACAGCTTCCTTTGTCTTGTTTTCATATATGTTTGTTTTTTTTCATGCAGTATAGTTCACTTTCCTCCTTTGTATACAGATTTCTCTGGTAATTGTGAGAGCCTGTCTATTTGAATTTAACATGGTTTTGGCAACCAGTGTTCATCTGCAGACGCTGTTTCTCTAAAGAAATGGCATACGTGAAGCATGAGGAGGGAACTAAGACTTTTTAGCTTTCTGAGCAAGCTTCTGAGGCCAGACTCAGATGCTGCATGGAGCAGAACAAGCATCTCCATTGGTGTGGAGACACTGCTCTCCATAGCCACTAGTTGCTGTGTTACTGGCTTGGTTGTATTCCCTCTTTAATGTAAATGATAGCATAGACTAATAGCAGATACTTGGTGGCCCAGCTATCAGACCCCATTACCCCAAAAGCATCCTCCTCCCCTAAACCTTTCCCTTCTCTTCACCCCAGGCTTTGTTCATGAGGCTAAAAACACTGTTTACAGCAGAAGGAAAAAAAACCCACCACCTATTACAAATATAAGGGGAAAATAGCAATTGCTCAAGCTACCAAGAGAAACCTGTGCAGACCTGTGCCGTGATGAGTACCTCTGTCTCCTCTCTGACTACCAGGCATCACCAGGGAGAGGGAGAGAAAGAGGGAGAGGCTCCCTACCCTCCTCCCCGGGGTACCTCATTAGAGCTTCAGTCTCCAGCCTGATGCCGAGCATTTGTATTGCTGTGTGAAGTCTGGGCAGACTTCTGCTTGCAAGGCATCCCAGAACACAGTATGTGTAAAGGGCAGGGATACCTCTGCCATAGTTTGTTTTATCTTTCTCCTCCTTTAATTTCAATTCAATTTCAATTTTGAAATTAGGGAAAAAAAAGAAATCACCATAGGTTTTCCAGTAGCTTTCTGTCACAGCAGGAGAAATGAACAAAATCACATGTGGTTTGGTGCTCTGACAGCCTAAATCTTTGCTTTGCTCTGGTTATGAAATAAAGAGCTCAGCAGGCAAGGGAGAGTTTTGGAATAGTTTGATTTCCTATTATTTCTGAAAAGCTGTTTTCCTCTGTGTCTTACTACTATCTGCTGTGTCAAGTTACTCTTGATCTGATTAGAAAAAGATTTGGAGCTATACTTAGGAAAAAAAAAACATTCAAGTTATTTTTAAAGATTTTAATTTTATTTATGTATTTCATGCAGTATTCTACTGTCTCAGGATGTTGGTTGTATTGCTCTTGCCAATTTGAATACATGGCTAGATGACAGGAATTACTAATAAAGTAGAAGACCAAAGATATATCCTGAAGTTCTGTGAGCAGATTACATTTCATTTTTGAAATGCATGTTACTGCAGCCATTGTGTTAGTTTTCTTCATGTGAAGGTTTGCAGACTCATTTTTTTTTCCAGGGAGATGCTGTTCAGTGAAGCTGAGTGAAGCTGCCAGTTAAGTAAAACCAATCTGTTGACAACTGCTAATGGGTGGAAACAACTCTGGCAGTAGTTATTAAGGTTGGAATGATCTGAGGCTTGTCTTCCTCTGATAACCACTTAGAAACAAATAATAACTTTTTTTTTAAGGTCCTTAGCAGCTCTCATTTCTAACAGTTCAGAAAGCAGAGTGAATTAGGCTTAGAAAATGTAAACATGGGTCATCTCCAGCTGCGTTGTGTTATGTGTAGTTAGAAATGTGGAGGGTGTTGATTTGAAGGCAAACTAAGTGGTTGTCAAATTATAATGAGATGTGTGAAGTGTCATTTTGGTTAAAGAAATTGGTTTTGGTTAATGTTGTGTGCTTCTATAGATACAGAAGGAAAATTAGAGGCATTTTAGTGTTTTTCATAATTTTTTAGGGCATTGTGTTAGGTAGAGATAGGGGTAATAAAACTAATGGAAATACCATTGGAAGCTGTAGCAGAGCTTCCTTTAATTTTGGCTACCGCAAAATTTCCATCAGTAACAGCTTTCAGTGTGAAAACTGCTTCCAAAACTGATCAAGCTAGTTCTGAAATAAAGAGCAAGGAAGAATTTCTTTTTGCCCATTAAAACCATGCTTTTTTAACACATCAGTAACCCATAACAGGGTTTTACCTTTTTTGTTTTTTTCTCTTTCCTGTGAAAGTAGACCTCAATTTTTGCCAAGTTTTTAAACCTCTGAAGAGGTACCCTTCTGTGAGGGAGTACACAGGCTGCTCAAAGCAAACAATGGGACTGTTTGGATAAGGTAGGAGATAGGGGGTGGGAAGGACAGATGGAATCTGCCCAGAGAAAAAGACTCGGACAGGACGCGAGCCTATGCCTGCTACCAGGTTTGCAGCCATGGCAGGCAGCCTCAGCTTTACCTTGACTCATGGGAAGCTGCGGATGTACATACAGAGTTAAACCTGGGAAGAATCCCAGTATGAAGTGTCCTGGCCTCCTTCCTTCAGCTCTCTGTAAGACACAGCCTCAATGAGTTGCTTTTCTAGCCCCTGAATCGAGCCAAGGGGAACCGGCACCCCATCAGTCTCCGGTCCCCCTTCCTCTGCTCCGTAGAAGTCACCTTCGCTCCTGGATTATGAAAATGCATTTTCAGCGTAACTGTTAGAGGGAGGAAATGCCAAGCAAAGTTTGGGACAGTACTGTTAGCTGGAATATTAATCAGCTCGCATCAGGAAACCATTCATGAGAACAGTGCTATTTTTTAGGGAAATACTGCAAAGCAGCTGCACACCTTCTAATGAAAATACTCATACTGAGTGTTTAAAAGCTGCCTGCATCAGGGTTTCAGTGCAGGAAAGATTTCCATATCAGATGAGCACGAGCAAGGAATCTGGGGTAAAGTATCTATTCTCTAACATTTAATGTGAGGCGTTTTAGAAACAGCACACCTTTTGGTGTGAACTCTTGACTTTTCTTGTTGGTCTCTTACACGTGAAATGCTTTGTATCTAATTAAAAAAATTCTCCCATGAAGAACATCAGTAACATCTGATTACTTATATACTACATTTTCCTCAATTAGAGCCTGTCAGAGCTGCAAGGTCACACGGCCATCTTCCAACTTAGAAATCCCTGCTAACTATTTAACCTTGATCTTCACTTTGCAGTGCTCCTGCAAGCGTGTGACTTGTGATGGAATAACTTAGCATGCTGAACCCGTAGTCATCACTGCAACTGGCAAAGAGGGGACGTGGTTATTTATAAAGCCTTAGGCCATCACACAGTTTTAATAGATATTCGTTTCCATTCAGATACTAAAAATACTAATCTCAGCTGCAGTATAATCTGATTTTTGGATAATGATAAGGAAGGCTGCCTTTTAGAAATACCTTTAATTATTTAAGAGATCTAATTCTGTTTTCTACATAGGTACAAGCTCTAATTAGTTTCCTCTTACTGTGCATTTTCTGGCACTTGCTTTTTTCTGAAATGATAAAAGATCATCAGAATAAAATTTTGCTATTGTGAGGAGGAAAGAAGTGCAAATTTTGAGCATATTTTTCTAAGTCACTTTCTATGCACAGGGCAGTGAAAGAGTCACATGAGGCATCAACTTCATCGCTGATCTTTTAGTGTCTGCAACATTAGGCTAGAATTATACTGCATTGTATCACTTCGATTTTTTTTTTTTTTTATTTCTGTGCTTTATGAAGGGGTTTAAATTCTACTGAAATGAGAGTATATTTTGTAAAATTCTGCCTTCCTAGAATGTTGGCTCCTTTGGCTTTATTCTCTCCATTTTTTTTTAGATGTCTGTTTTTAGTTATTCCGTGTAAAATAAGTTAGTTGTATAAAACTTGTGTGCTACAGTGCACTGTAGCCGAGCTTCTTTTCTCCTGAATGTAGGAGACAAGTGCTGAAGGAAGCAGGAGCCATGCAGTGAACTTCAGACAGGTGCTGCATAGGAAATAGTGATGGAAGGCAGGAGACACATGCCTACATGCCTTTGCAGTCATCAAGGGAAAGACATACTGATAGTCATTAAGGAGAAAAACGAGAGGAAAAGGATTTACAGTGACAGTGGTACTCCAGTAGTGTAGAGCAGCATAGCATGCTGCCCTTCAGATAATTTTTTTCTTTTTGTTTTATACGCTGTTCCTTTGATATTAGTTTGTTTTTCAGATATCACTGAGCACCTGCAGCCCTCCTTCAGGTGGAGGGTTGTGCCTGTGTGTGCACACAATAATTGTAAAAATCAGACCTTTGGTATTTAGATGGGAAGGGGCAAATACAGCAACTGGATGTGCTTTATATATTCTCATATATTCAGGGAATTGCCATTTTGTAATTGAAGATTTTAACCTAGTTTCAGACGGTCTTTTGAAGAGGCCAGGATGCCAGACTGCTTTTGGACTTGCAGGTGAAGCCCTACTTTTACTGCCTTTTTCCTATATGACTGAGGATGCCATCATTTCTGGAAACGAAACAGAGGCTGACTGAATATCCAGATGACTTTTTCTGTGATTTTGTAAGTGACTACTTCTTACCATATGGTGGAAACATTTCTTGAAAGAAGGACAGAGATGGTGGAGTAAAATGAAATGCTTCAACATCCCCATCCAAAATAGTACCTTGGCAGAGCATGACAGAAATAGGATGTTGTTCAAATTCTTTCTTCTTTCCAAGAAGCTATTAACGTTGAGCATCGTAGATGGAGAGCCTCACCTGGAGTTTTACATGCTGCTGTGCTTCCTTCTCTGCTGCTCATTTCTACTCTCCAACTCTTCTAAAGGAAGACTGTGGAAGAGGCTGAAGCTGAACAGTGTATCTCACTGTGTCACTCCTGAATCATCCTCACTTCATCCCCAGCAAATCTGACATTGGCTAAACCTGAACTGAATGAATCTATCCAGAGGACTTTCAGTGTAAAAAGATAAAACATATGTCCAGTGAAGAGCTCTCTAGAGGGTGTTACTAGTCAAAAACATTTTTTTCTTGCATTATAGTATTTTTCAGTCAATTCGCTCATTATGCAGGTTTTTATGTGTGCATAATGGGATACAATTAACTGTTAGTGAAAATCCCAATAGCCCTCTGGTAACTAAAATTTCAGATACGTCTTGTACCTAACCATGGGCATGTTGAGAATGGCTGAATTTTGCCATCCTCTTTGGAACGGCCTGTGGTGCAACAGAAGTAGTTGCTGCAGCTTTCCAGTCCTGGAGAATACCCTGCTGGCACACTGTTCCTGTGCTTAGGATGGAATTAGCCTTTTTAATACAATGATTTTATGAAGTGAGGTTTCCTTGTTGTAGCCCTTGTGGCCTACTGACGCGTTTAGAACTTCATTTTCTAATTTATAAAGGGCTAATATCATTTCTGTGCATCTCTCCATATACAAGATAAGGTCCTTTGGAATAGTTGCAGGCCACTACCCAGCTTCATCTTCCCCTCTCTAAACAAGCCCAGCTCCTTCCATTTGTTGATCATGTGCCTCAGGCCCCAATTATCTCTGGATACTTTTCCCTTCTTCCTCATGCCTCTTGAACTGGGAGAGGCCTGAAAAAGTGTGGCCCAAGTGGGATGAGTCAGTGAGGATCGTCCCATGATCTGCTGGCCGTGCTCCTCCTGATGTAACCCAAAGCATGGTTTGGGCTGAGAGCGTGCTGGTGGCCTGGCTTTTGCCAGGGTCTGTTCCAAACATGCTGTGCTGTTGGGTTGCTTCTGTGACTTTGCATGACAGCAGTACTTACTTGGGATGCTGAGAGCTCTAGGTCTGCTTTAATATAAACTTGTGAGCATAAAAATGCTGTGTGTTTATAGAAGAACAAACCATTCTTGTGGAATATTTCTATGAAATTATATGAATATAAGCAATGGTTAGCAAATTCATCTGTTTGAAAAGACAGTATCTTAAATCATATAAAAATCACCAAAATGGTCAAATACTCCTAATGTTAAATCTTCATTATTTTAACTCCTGATCTGGCTCAAACTCATTTTTTTCCCCATCTCTACCATATATCATTGATCATTTTAAGTGAGCGTGCTTCAGAAAACCACATAACTGTGGCTTATATAGAAGTACTTTTGCTAATGCAGTTTTTTGGCAGGGTGAACAGTATCTTTTCAGGATAAAACTTCTTTCTTTTGAGGTTTTCAATTCTGGTGAGTGGAGAGATTGAAAACTTTTTGGAATTAAGCATATCTTTCTTTTATAGCTAACAGGACATGAAAATTGCAAGCTGATGGAAGGAGAAGAACCAGTTTCTAAAATGGACTGTTGGCAAAACCTCCCTGGAAGAGGATTTTATTAGAGTTGTAATTTATGTCATTATCAGGTGTTAACTTTGAACAAGTAGTAAAAAAGAGAGGTGATATCAAGTAGTAATAAAGAGAGATAAAAAGAAAAAGATTTTGAAAACATTTACAGTATGGTGAAGTATTTGGCCTGATTTGCATATGCTAATACCCACTGTTAGGGGACACAAAGCTTTACAGTAGCTTTGGAGAGGAGTTGCGAAACATTAAACTTAAAAAAATTCCCTTTGATCCCCTCTGTGTGTGTTTATGAACTACACAGTACCAACTGTGGAAGTTCCAACCTGGGCTTCTGCTGTCACAAAGTAAGGGCAACCCCTACAACTTACCATAATTTTTAGTAGGTTTAAAAGTAAGCATGCAGTAATTAAGTTTTATTTTATTTCTTTGAAGACAACTAGGCTCTTTCTAGGTGTTCATAACTGATATTCAAGATCATGTGTCTGGGACAGAAAGGGAGTATTTTCATTCCATGATTTCACATCATCGGGAAGTTGGAGGGAACAGCTGACCTGGTATCTTTTCAGTGATAGAAAATTTCTTCAGGGCTGCGAAGTAACACAGTTTAAACTGATAACAATTTTCTTTACTGAAAAGTGGTTACTAGCCCAGGAGCAAAACCTTCCCCAGCCTTCAATGGCTGTTGCTTCAGGAGCCTGTGTTTGAAAGAAGGAATAGGTTTTCTCCAGCAGTTGGCATTTGAGTCAGTTTGGGAGGTTGGGATGGCAGGTGAATTTAGGTATCTGGTGTCTAGATGAACCCTGAAATATTTCCTGGTGCTATGACCTGTGTGAATGTGGTATTTGTGTGTTGGCACCCTATATCTCAATATCCTCTTGTCTTCGGTGTTGTGTCACAGGGGTCAGCTGGATGAGTTACAGGAATGTGTCTGTCTAGGTCTTGTTAGTATGAGGAATTGCTATGATGTTTCCATACTATGTACCTTCTAGGGCTTCATTTACTCAGTAGTTCATCTCCCCATGTCTTACTCCAGAGTTTTAAAGCCTTGGTCAGGTCCTGCCAGCTTCTGTTTAGAAAAAAGGAGGAAGTTTGCAGTTATGTGTGTTATTTTCCCCATTTCACCATCACTAAGCCCAAACACAAAACAGGAATGCTAAGTGGGTATAGAGGGCTTCCACAGAGGTAGTCAGGACTATTGAATGGCCATAACACACAGCTTGATGTACGTGCTGGTCAGCTAGTAACAACAGAGGAAGAAGAAAAACTCAGAAACCAGACATTTTCTAGAGCAGGAAAGCAGTGATTAAAAGCAGCCCCATTGCCCTAGCAGGCACAATCTCATCATCCTCACTGATATGAGGGTGGCTGTGCCCCTCCATTGGTTCTCATCCACTCCAGGTGCGAAGGTTCAATGTTTGCCCACTGCTGTCGGGACAGAGAGGAGACTCCATTTGTGTGCCGTGAGCATGGCAACAGAGGACTAGACGACTCTGTTTTTTCCATACCAAATCCTTTCTTGCAAACCAAAACTGGGTGCAGCAGTAGGATGGGAGGAGTGAAGATCTGGTGGAAGTCTTCCAGCAGCCAGCCAGCATCCCATCTGGAGACCTTGTTTCATTTCTCCCTCTTTCATGGGAAGTACCATTGAAAGGGTCCTCCTTAAAACTCTGCTCATTCACCTGTATTCTGCAATTGTCTAAGTGTCACACTACGAATGCATGATTTAATAGATAACCAGAATTTTAAGCAGATTATATAGACAGTTGAAAAACACAAAAAAGCCCAAAGCCTCGAAATAGCTGTTTTCAATTTTCACTGCTTGAATAGAGTTTCAGAAGGATTTAACCTTTGTTCTTTGATCATGGCACAAAAGAATATATACATGCAAACGAGGAGGCTGAGGTAATGATTATATGCAAAGATGCTGCTAAGTATATAATTAAAAACTGCCCCGTGAGACACCCCCAAATTTTATATCCTAATTTTATTTTATACTGCCATTTAGGGGAGGGATGAATTCACCTCTCCCACGCACTCTTTGCACCTGTTTTGTATAATGGGCAGATTCAAAATCCATCTTTGTAGGAAGTCTGCTCCATATTATTCAGATAATATTGTGCAGTATTTGTTAACCTAAATTTTGCCCCTGTCGGATACTTCAGTCTAGACTAATTGGCTGCAGTACTTAGCATTTAAATTATCAAGCAATGGGGTCTGTGAAAATTGATCTCCCAACGTTTGATACTAATTCTTTGTTTTCTACTTCTTCACTGAGAAAATTGCAGCAATTGTTCTCCAAAGCTTGAAGTGAAGGAAATAAACATACACTTATGGCCACGCTTACAAACATCAGGAATAGATTTTTATTTTCGGGCATCGTCATTTTATGCGATGGGATGCTGAAACCAGGAATTCTCTAACCTTAGAATTATAAAATTACATTGTAACACACATCACATAAAGTTATATGCCAGTATATATGTAAAGATGAAAATATTGATGAACCAACACAATTCTACAGTAGTCCTTGTAGTTTCTGTCTTGTCACCGATATTTTTGTTCTCCTACTCATAACTCCTACATTTTTTTTTCCTAATGCAACTTGATGTCTCTTTACATTTATATGTCCTGCAGAGACATCTACAGCTGTGCAATTCTAATTCTAATAATAGAATTTCAGAATATAACACCAGAAGCTGCACAGACAGTGTTGCAATGAAATGCAACAGCCGGGTTTTTCTACTGACAAAGGTGGGAAACTTACTTTTGACGGGATTTTCTTTTTCCTAATCCACAAGTTACTGTATTCTTTTGAAATAACTTCCCCTGTAAGACATATTTTTACTATAGAATCTGACCAACAGAAAGCACTTATGCGTGCTTGAGATACTGCAGATATCCATTGCTGTTCTTCCCAGGCAGGAGCATATCTCAGAGCTATTAGCAATAGCACGTGTAGTGCATGTGTTCCTGGCTTCTCCATCTCATATACCCATTTTCAGGAAAAGGAAGTAGGATTGAGTACCAGATACACTTATTGATCAGTGATGTCTAAGATTGTGTCTAGATACCAGAGTGTTTCTGTGACCCTTGCTGTAGTTGCATAGGTTCCAACGATGAAAGCATCTTAACAAAATGGCTTTTCGCACTGATAAACTCAGACAGAGAAATAAATAATTTACCTTCTGTAATTATGGCATTTAGCAGATACTCTGCTGACTGGAGTCAGAGCAGATTTCCAGGTGAGATTAGGTCTGAGCTGTGAGCTTTGTATTTGGGAAGGGGATTCCTCTGAACGTTTTGGAAGCTTTACCAGAAAAGCAAAGGGGCCAGCTGCTGAGCCAGGAGTTGCAGAAGAGGAAGAAAGCTGTTGCACTGTCTGCAGTTACCTGATAGGTAACTCAAAATTATTGCTTTTCAAGTTGAAGTATCCCCAAGGAGCCACGCTTCTGCGCTAGGTACCGTATGTCTCAAAACCCAGTTTTATGTCTAGCCTTTTATGACTGAATAAATGTCTCCCTTTGTCAGTTCAGTACTCCTAGTGTTTTGTGCCATAAGTTATACACTTGTGTTTCATTAATACTGCTGGCAATTAATCGAAGTGGAAGAGCTGCAGTCCATCATTGTTACATCTCAGATGTCTGGTCAGAATGCTTTCGTGCTCCTTGTTTGCTATATTCTCATCTGGCACAAGATCACTGTGCCTGCAGTACTCTGTTGGCATTGGGCTGTCCCATAATAACGAATGATTTGTTCCTGAATCACTTGAAATAACAGTCTGTCTTCTTGCATGGTGCTGGATTTTCAGGAACACTGTCTCTGTGAGGAGCCAGCTCCGTGCTGTTCATGTGGCTTTTGCAGAGCATGGGGAAGGCTGTGGGAGGGATGTGAGGACTGGCTGGGCACTGGACAAGGAGGCAGGAGCCAAAGTGGGGCATCTTAGGGTTGGTCCCCCAAGGCTCTGGGTGCCCTGTTGTGTACACAGCACGTGGCTGGGGCTTTGTGGACTTTGGAGGAAGCAGCCAGCTGCAGGACAAGCTTTAGTTTGTGAATACAGAAAATAGAAGGCAAAGGAGTGTGGGTGTTTCATGCACTGAGTAGCCATAATTATGGATTTGGATTCCTGGCAGCACTGAATGCACTGGAGGAGCCAGGGCCAGATGGGCAGAGTCTCCTGATGTCTACCAGGAGTTGTTTCAATGCATTTTCCCAGTATCAGTCACCAATTTCTGCAACTCTTTTTTTTTTTTTTTTTTTTCTAAATAGGAGCAAATAAATATGAAACTGATTTGCTTCACACAACATCTCTTCATGACTGTTAAAACAGTGGCACATGAACAGAAGTTGTAATGACTCCTTAATTTATCTGTGATGACTGCTGTTTATTTCTTGGGGGAAGAGAGGGTGTCTTCTTCTGTAAACGTTTCAGCTGTCTCCCTAGATGTACTGCTTTTCTGGCCCACGTCTCTGTAGCATGTGAGCATCTTGCAAATGATAATGTAATTACTGTTGTAATGGAGTTCAGGTAATAGGTAATGGAAAAATGCCATTATTCACAGCCAGAGAGCAAATTCCAAAGGAGAGATTATGTAATTTCTTAAGGTTGTACAGGATGTTCATGCAAGAAAAGGGTTTTGAACTAACTTTGATAGTTTTGTACCAGCCTTTTCTGTATCAGTTGTGGAAGAAGGCTTAATCCTGTCCATTCTCAAGGAAAGCTTTGCCATCCATGTCAGGATGCACTAGGAATGGCCTTCATTTAATTCAGCTTTATTTATTACATCTAAGGTTTGGGCACATGCTGTGGAAGTTAAGCTAGGGTGTGATATGAATGAACTGCCTGAGAATATGTGAATGAACTGCCTGAGAACATGCTCTGCCCTGTGAGAAATGCGAGTTTTCTTGTTCACCTGCGTTCTGGTATCTGCCACACCATGCAGCGTGCTCAGATGTTGCTGAACTTATGAATCCAATGCAACAAATCCTGTACTTCCTTATACAGAAATACAGTTTTGATCACATTTTTAAACTAGAACAGAAAAAGTAATTTTTAGAGTATGTTATTTGTGGTTTTTATGGAAGACAGTTTTGCTTTTTTGTCATCACTGAGGACCATTTGTTTTTTTCCACAGCAGTGGCTGTAACAGAGTATTGACTGATGTTTTGGCAAAATTCTCAGTGAGCCACAGCAAATAAATTATTTCCTCCTCTTGAGTGACAATCTTGACCGATGCTTACTGCCGTTGAACAGTTACTGTAGATCAGTGGGTAACAGAAGCATTGAGTATATATGTGAGCACTAGATAAGTGATGGAGGATCTTCCTTGGTGAAGGCTGCTTCTGTATTTAAGTGTCACATTGGCAACTTTCCTGATTCTGCTTGGAGTGCAATCCTTGTGGCAAATGACCAGTGACTTCAGTAGGTGGGGGTCTGACCCCATGCCTTTTCCTTTTTGGTTTACTTCCCTGTACTCCGGTGGTTATGTCAGAATCTCACCTCTCCCTCTCTCTCCCTCTCTCTCTCTCTCTACTTTTAAGTAAATGAATAATCCTCAGGGTATGGAGAAAACTTTGAAAATAGGACTTTGGCATATGCTAGAAGATAAGAAGCAAGGGAGGAGGAACTTGAGCATGTTATATATCAATCTTATAATTTGGAGGTTGAAGCCAAGATTATTTTTTAATGCTGACAGTAGCAGTATTGCAGCACATAAAATGAAGTAATTGCTTTCTTATTACTGATATTAGGGAAATTTTAAAAATGAAGTTGCTCAATAAAAAATGTGTAAATCCTCATTCAGCTTTGGCTATACTGCCCGTGCTTCCGATCCTGGTGGGGTGGCCAAGGTAAATAGGGCTGTGCTGTTATGTGAATGACCCATTTGTGGCTGATAGAATTGGCAACAGTGTTATGAATCAATTTGTATGAAGGAATTACTGTGAACACCTAATTAATAGAATTCAGGCCATTTTAGTGTTCAGGAATAGTATAGGAACAACATATTTTCATTGTTTTCCCTTCCTGCCTGCCACTTGTAATTGTTTTTCACATGGTTTCATACACAGGTTAAATCCTGGGAATAACCGAGGAATAATTCAGTACACCTGTTCCATAGGATGGTTAATTTTTGTGATTCAGAGAGACTGGCTATATGGTCGATCTCATAAATATCATGTTATTTCTCTTTTCTTAATCAGATGATTGTTCTGCAACACCTTAGGGTCCATGACTGGAGAAACCATAGCCATCAGCTCAACCTTTGCTTTGCGCAACCCTTTTGTTCAAATACTTTTTGATACAAACAGACTGAAGAAGTAAATAGAAGTGTTGCAGAGATCAGAACAAAAATTCCTAAAATCCATTCCTACAGCCTCTTGAGGTTCTTCTGAATAACAGCCCTGCCCTCCAGCCTATTGACCGCAAACTTGATACCATCCACTAACTTGCTGAGGGCATACTCTGTCCCACTGTTCATGAAGATGTTCAACAGTTATTGGCCCCAGTGTCAGTCCCTCAGAGACTCCACTAGAAACTGGCCACTAGTTGGACTTTGTACCACTGCTCACCATCCTCTGAGTCAAGGATACAGCCAATTTTCCACTTTCCATGTCTACTTTCCTAGTTCCTGTCTCACCAGTTTGGCCATGTGACTTAAGGAAAAGATCTGTGTCTCAAATAAGATACTCTTAATCCTCTGCCCTTCTCCTCTGACCCCCAAAACCTCCTCCAAACAGTAAGAAAAAGTCCTAGTTCAAGTTAATGAGAAAGATAACTCTAGAGAAATAATTCCTTTTGTAGTCATGTTACGTGCTTGAGGATGGGTGGTCCAAATATGGCATGTACACGATGGTCACCATACTGTCTGGTTAGGAGTCAGTCAGGTCATAGAATCATAGATTATCAGGTTGGAAGGGACCTCAAGGATCATCTGGTCCAACCTTTTTGGCAAAAGCATGGTCTAGACAAGATGGCTCAGCCTCCTTTCCAGCTGAATCTTAGAAGGGTCCAATGTTGGGGAATCCACCACTTCCCTGGGGAGATTATTCCAGTGGCTGATCTCATTGTGAAAAATTTTCCTCTTGTGTCCAATTAGAATCTCCCAAGGAGTAGCTTGTATCCATTATCCCTTATGTTTTCCATGTGACTCCCTGTAAAAAGGGAGTCTCCATCTTCTTTGTAGCCACCCTTTAAATACTGGAAGATGGGGAGAAGGTTTCCCCTAAGCCTTCTCTTCTGAAGGTTGAACGAATGCAATTCTCTCAGCCTTTCCTCACATGGCAGGCTTCCCAGGCCCTTGATCATCTTTGTAGCCATTCTCTGGACCCTCTCCAGCCTGGCCACATCTTTTTTGTATAGCAGGGACCAAAACTGAACACAATATTCCAGGTATGGCCTGACAAGCACTGAGTAGAGTGGGATAATGACTTTGTTATCTCTGCTGGTGATGCCCTTGTTGATGCAGCCCAACATCTTGTGGCTTTCTTTGTCACTGCAGCACACTGTTCATTCATATTGAGCTTGTTGTCCACTAGGACTCCCAGGTCCCTTTCCACAGAGCTGTTCCCCAGACGGGTAGATTCTAGCCTGTGCTGCACTCCTGGATTGTGTTTTCCCAGGTGCAAGACCTTACACTTGTCCTTGCTGAACTTCATAAGGTTCCTGTTGGCCCACTCTTCCAGCCTATCCAGGTCTCCCTGCAGGGTGACTCTCTCTTCTGAAGTGCCCTCTTCCCCACTCAGTTTGGTATCATCAGGAAACTTCATCAGGGTATGCTTGATCCCATCACCCAGATCACTTATGAAGATATTAAATAGCGCTGGGCCCAGGGGACCCCACTTGTGACGGGTTGCCAGTTTGAAAAGGAGCTATTTATCATCACCCTCTGGGTGCAGCCTGTCAGCCCGTTCCCCACTCACCGCACAGACCACTTGCCTAGACCTTAACACATCAGTTTCTCTAAGAGGAGGGTGTGGGGAAGTCTATCAAAAGCCTTGAAGGAATCCAGGTAGACAATGTGCACTTCTTGCCCCACATCAACCAAGCAGGTTACTTTGTTGCAGAAGGCGGTCAGGTTTGTCATGCACAGTTTGATCTTGGTGAATCCATGCTGGCTTTTCCCAATCACATGCTTCATTTGACTTTCAATAGCCTCCAGGATTCGTTCCGTAACTTTCCCAGGGATTGAAGTAAGACTGATGGGCCTATAATTTCCTAGATCCTCCTTTAAACCCTTCTTGTAGATGGGGGTGACATTAGCCTTCTTCCAGTATTCTGGGACATCCCCCAGTCTCCATGACTTCTCGAAGGTTATGGAGAGTGGCATTGCAATGACATCAGCCAACTCTCTTAACACCCTCAGGTGGATAATGCCAGGGCCCATTGATTTGCAGGGGTCAAGCTCCTGTAGTAGTTCACATACCAACTCTTCCTTCACTGACGGTCAGTCTGTGTTTGCATCCACCTGGATTTTTATTCCCAAGGCCTGGGGCCCAACAGTGCTGGTAAAGACAGGTGAAGAAAGTGTTGAGAACCTCTGCCTTTCAGTGTTGTTGGTGACTAATTCACCTCTCCTGTTTAACAGCAGGCCAGTGTTTTCCTTCTGTTTCTGCTTGTTGTTTACATACCTGAAGAACCCTTTCTTGTAGTTTTTGACATCTCTGGCCAATTTCAATTTCAGCTGAGCTTCTTCTTTCTAACTGAATCTCTGCACACCATGGCAATGCCATTGTAGTTCTCAATGGGTACACTGTGCTTTTCCACCTCTTGTACTCTTCTCTTTTGGTTTTGAGCAGACTCAGAAGCTCTCAGAACAGAACAGAATCATCTAGGTTGGAAAGGACCTTGAAGATCATCTAGTCCAACCATTAACCTAACACTGACAGTTCCCAACTACACCATATCCCTAAGCACTATGTCAACCTGCCTCTTGAAGACCTCCAGGGATGGGGACTCCACCACCTCCCTGGGCAGCCCATTCCAACGCCTAACAACCCGTTCTGTAAAGAAATACTTCCTAATATCTAGTCTAAACCTTCCCTGGTGCAACTTGAGGCCATTCCCTCTTGTCCTATCGCTTGTTACTTGGTTAAAGAGACTCATCCCCAGTTCTCTGCAACCTCCTCTCAGATAGTTGTAGAGGGTGATGAGGTCTCCCCTCATCCTCCTCTTCTCCAGACTGAACACCCCCAGTTCCCTCAGCCGCTCCTCGTACGACATGTGCTCCAGACCCTTCACCAGCTTCGTTGCCCTTCTCTGGACACACTCGAGTAACTCAATGTCCTTTTTGTAGTGAGGGGCCCAAAACTGAACACAGTAATCGAGGACCTCAGGTGTGGTCCAGGATCTTTATCAGAGGCCCCAACTCTGCTGCTCAGCTGTGTGGACACACTCACCCCAGTTTGATCTCCCTCTTGGGTGAATACTAATTTACCTGTCATCTAGCAAATGGAGATTATTTTGGCAGCCATTAATCAGTAGATCTGATTTGTCACTAACATGACCTCTTCAAGTTTATGTGCCATCCTCTTGATTACAGGGACAGGGCTGCCATTGCCATCGCTCATTCCCTTTAGCAGCTGTTCCCAGGGCTGAGGCTCATCACTAATCTTTCCCAAAATGATGGACAGGATTGTGTCTAAAAGTAGGTATGAATGCTTGACACTGGGGGGGAAAGACTTTGAGACCAACACCCACATGGACACATTTAATGCTATATGCTAGAATGATGATCATATGAATATTTTATGCAGCATATGTGAATTACAAGTACTGAGCAAGAAGTTTTGTCCGAGGAGAGTAACAAGTAATGTGAATGTTTTCTTTCAGTCTATTTAAAAAGTATTGCCCATGATTACCTTTATCTGTTTACATTTTATTTCTTCTGGTCACTTTGACTCCTCTTCTTCACTTTCTTTCCATTATTCTTTACATTACTTCTGCCATCAGGTTGTACTCCTCCTGTTAGGAACAGGGTCTGTGTTTTTAAGTACAGATTATTCTGTTAATGTATGGGTGGAAGGGGTTGCAGCTGTTTGCAGTTTAGGTATTCAAACCATGGAGATAGTCTGAGGGCAGGTATCCACATTTCTTGTTAATAGTCTACTCAAAACCTGATTTAGGATAACATGAAATCTTTGGTTGAATCATGATGGACTGCAGATCAGGGCTTGCTGGAGCCGTTTTGGTCAATTCTAGCAAAATGAAAACTCTGTTGCAGTTTATGGTATCAAATAGTTCTTGCTTACTATGGTAACTTGGTAACTATGTGGCAGAGCTCAAGTTTAGAATAGAGCAAAAGCTCTCTGGAATGTTAACAGTCAGAAATAGATATCCCTGGACACTTGGGCATGCCTGTAATTACCCAAATTGTGTTTCATGCTTCAAGAAAGTAACTCCCTGGGTGTGTCACTTTGGGATTTAACTGAAAGGTTCAAGGAGAGACATCTGATTTTTTTTTTTTCTTTTTTTTAAATATAAAATGCAATGTGAAAAATTTAAACATCAAACATTGAAATAGTGAAATTTCTTTAAAAAATACATTTAAATTGTCAACCTAACAGCAAAGAATTTACAGGAAAATTGAAGTTCAGTAGGCATGAAGAGCTTTTAGATTCACAATCCATTTGGAAAGTGTTTTATTTGAAAGAAAAGAAAAAAAAATGAGCAAAAAAAAAGTGTGTTTTTAAAGACAACGTATTTGAATGCAGTGGAATATACACAGATGTAGACCAGGCTGTAAATTAGACCAGTGTGGCTGCTTTTCCCTCAGATGGAGCTGGAGCACTGGTCCAGGCTGCTGAGGTGGAATTTCCTGGTAGGAGTGCACAAGGGGTACCCTAAACACGTGATTTAGGAAGAAAGAAACTTGGGAAGACTGTGATGAATAAGTTTCATTAACACCTACATGTTCATCTGTATATGTATTGAAGAGCACAAGTATGTTAAGTATTTAATAAATACATTTTAGAAATTGGAGAGATGGGTTTGGACATGCTGCATTTCAACGCAAACAAAACAAAGCTCCCGGAGAATCCTGTGCATGCTTCGTCCTTAAATCTAAGCACTGTTCTCTTTGAGCCAAATAATCGGAGTTTCCTTGGTGATCTTCACATGTCAAGCACTGAAGATTTAACTTTCTGTTAATTTTTTCTATTTTAAAGAAAATATTCTTAACAAGAATCATCAGTGTGTGCCAAAGACATGTTATTAAATAATAGGTGGTCCAAGTGTAGGCTTCTGAGTTAGGGTATCCAGAGTTTTTTGCTTACACAGGCACTTACTGTACTTACTATATTTCTTTACAGATATTAGAAGTTACTAGAAATTCTGTGTTCCCATTTTATTATTAAAATAAGGAAAATTTCCTTATTTTATATATACTGGTCTGTGAGATTGTGACTGATTTTCAAAGTTAGAAATCTGCAGATATTTGTATATACCTAAAAAGTGAAAATAGGGGAGCTAAAAGTTAATATATAATCTCTAAAACCCATGTCTTTTGTTTATTCATTTTGTTTATTATTTTATTCTTCGCAGATTTACTACTTATGAATTTTGACTTTTTTCTATTTATCTGAAAGTAGGCTGGAGCCCTCAGCTATTCATAGAATCATAGAATGATATGTGTTGGAAGGGACCTTAAAGACCATCTAGTTCCAACCCCCCTGCCATGGGCAGGGACACCTTCCACTAGACCAGGTTGCTCAAAGCCCCGTCCAACCTGGCCTTGAACACTGCCAGGGAGGGGGCAGCCATAACCTCTCTGGGCACCCTGTTCCAGTGCCTCATCACTCTCACAGTAAAGAATTTCTTCCTTAGATCTAATCTAAATCTACCCTGTTTCATTTTAAAACCATTACCCCTTGTCTTATCACTACACTCAGTGATAAAGAGTCCCTCCCCATCTTTCCTGTAGAAAGGAAGTACTGGAAGGCCACTATAAGGTCTCCCCAGAGCATTCTCTTCTCTTGGCTGAACAACCCCAACTCCTTCAGCCTGTCCTCATAAGGGGTACTCCAGCCCCCTGATCATCTTCGTGGCCTCCTCTGGACCCACGTGGGGGCCCCAGAGCTGGTCACAGTACTCCTGGTGGGGTCTCATGAGAGCAGAGTAGAGGGGGAGAATCACCTCCCTCGACCTGCTGGTCACGCTTCTTTTGATGCAGCCCAGGATCTTGTTGGCTTTCTGGGCTGCGAGTGCACATTGCTGACTCATAGTTAGTTTTCCGTCCACTGACACTCCCAAGTCCTTTTCCACAGGGCTGCTTTCAATCCACTCGTCACCCAGCCGTATTTGTGCATGGGATTACCTCAACCCATGTGCAAGACCTTGCACTTGGACTTGTTGAACTTCATGAGGTTTGCATGGGCCCACCTCTCAAGCCTGTCAAGGTCCCTCTGGATGGGCCATCCTTCCCTCCAGTGTGTTGACTGCACCACACACCTTGGTGTTGTTGACAAACCTGCTGAGGGTCACTCAATCCCACTGTCCCACTGGCCGACAAAGATGTTAAACAGCGCTGGTTCCAACACCGACCCCTGAGGAACACCACTTGTCACTGCTGTCCACTTGGACATTGAGCCATTAACCACAACTCTTTGTGTGTGACCATCCAGCCAATTCCTTATCCACCCAACTGTCCATCTGTCAAATCCATGTCTCTTCAATTGAGAGACAAGGAGATTGTGCAGGACAGTGGCTAATGCTTTGCACAAGTCCAGGTAGATGACATCAGTTGCTCTTCCCTTATTCACCAACACTGTAACACCATTGTAGGCCACCAGATTTGTCAGGCGTGATTTTCCCTTAGTGAAGCCATGTTGGCTGTCATCAATCACTTACTTATTTCTATGTGCCCCAGCATAGTTTCCAGGAGGATCCACCCCATGATCTGCTGGGCACAGAGGTGAGACTGACTGGCCTGTAGTTCCCTAAGTCTTTTATTCCTGTGTTAAAAATGGGGGTTATGTTTCCCCTTTTCCAGGCAGAGGGAACTTCACTAGACTGCCATGACTTCTCAAATATGATGGATAGCGGCTTAGCCACTTAATCTGCCAGTTCCCTCAGGACCTGTGGATGCATCTCATAATGTCCCATGGACTTGTGCACCTTCAGGTCTCAAACCTGATCTTCTCCTACAGTGGGCGGTTCTTCCTTCTCCCAGTTCCCGCCTTTGCCTTCTGTGTCTTGAACAGTGTGGCTGGAGCCCTTGCCAGTGAAGACTGAGGCAAAGAAGTCATTGAGTACCTCAGCCTTCTCCATATCCTAGGTAACCAGGTCTCCTGTTTCCTTCTGGGACTCTGTTCTCTTTAAACCCCAGGAACACCATAGTAATCCTACTAAAAACCTTGATGGAGAGGAACAAGTTGAGTTTTATTCCAGGCGGAGGCCTAGGTTCTGGCTGTTGGGTGAAAATATGTTTTATTTTGCAGAGGAAGCAACAGTAATGTGCTCATGTCTGAAATCCTTCAAGTACAAATCCAATAATGTTAATCTTATAAAGTACTTTTTTAGTGCAGATACTCCTTTACTTTCACTGTGTTCTTTGTCCTATCCCTTGCAAGAAGAATGTGGCCAGAAGTGGAGTTAATCAAGCTGTTGCAGTGACATGTAAATGAAGAGTATTCAAAGAGGAAGAAAGGTACATGAAAATGGAAAGTGGGACAGAAAAAAGTTTGTCTCCCAGACATGACAAGACATGCTATCTGGACTGAAGGGCTTGCAGTCTAAGTTTAGGTAATGAGAAGCAGCAGTTGAGAGAAGAGGAAAAGAGAGGGCAATGATGCAAAAGTCATGCAGTGTGTTCATCCACAGCGTATGCTCACACCTCCATGGGGTATGAAGGTGTGGACTGTGAATATAAGTAGCAATCGTGATGCTTTTTTGAAATATTTTCTCTTAAATACAAGGAATTTGGAGTGGGATTTAGAGTCAGAGCAAGGGAAAGAGAGGCAGAAGGTTCAAGGGTCGGAGGTGGTAGAGCAGATGGGTAAAGGCCAACAAAAGTTGTCTTTGTTGTCTCCAGGGAAGCTGAAGCTCCCTGCCGGAGGGGCCAGCTGCAGATGTGACTAGAGGGCCGGGGAGTGGGCAGAGCTGGGGGGTCTGGCTTGCCGTGAGTCCGCCCTTCATGGGAGAGACTGGAGACCCAGGCAGGCCAGGTGGGCCCTGTGCTTGCTTTGTGTCCTGCCCACAGAATATCTTATTTTCATCTTCCTCGCAACTGGAGAGGCCACCTGAAACACTGAATAGAATTAAATATGGGACCTTCTCATATGGATGCTCATCACATCAAAGCAGAGTGTCAGAAGGAGAAATCAGAGCTGATCTGATTTTGTCATCAGACACAGTACTGGGATGCATGCCAAAATGAACCATAAATATGGTCACAGTCATGTTCCAATATGCTAAAAGTAGATATACTTTTAATGAACTTGTTGAATCTGTAGGATACTCTAAGTCTGAAGAAATTTGATCCCATAAATTTAGTTTGAAGGCGACTCTGTCATGTTGTGGCTCTGCCCTGGGTGAGGAGGGGGAAGATGCAGAGACCTCCTGCATTTGTTTTTCTCCCCCTGCCTTTCTTTCTCTGCCACACCGGACATCTAGATGCTGTATCCCAAAGTAATCCGCCCCCACTGGATGATTTTTCAACCACTTCACAGCCCAGACACCGGCTATTTCCCACTTCCTTCCTTAGAGCTTGTGAGGAGGTTTCTGCTAGGACCTGGGACTGGGTGAGTAGTGGAAAAGATGCTGACGGTAGTTTAATTTTGTGAAGCTTGTACTAAGAGGTGACATGTAATTAAGTCACCATTATCTTGCATAAACTATGTTGGTCATTAATAGAAACATAGTTAAGTATAACAGGATTTCTTTTGTTAAGTGTTCTGCATATTTATGTGGCCTTGCAAGGGCGATAAAAACTGTCTGATGCTTTCCCCATCCTGTGAAGTAAGGCGCTCTTAGTTATCTACCCTCAGATCACCTGTATCACAGAACTTATTTTACTTTTTTTTTGTTCTGTCAGCCAAACATAGTTCAGCTTTTAACACTTCCTTGCAGTCCGAGTAGCTCCTCTCCTATTTCCTGTCTCTTTACTAAGCCATCAGATGGCAGCAACTCCATCATTAATTATCACTGATTGAGGAGCAAGTTTACTTTAACATCTCCTTTGAAGCTCACTCAAGAGGAACAGAGTAAAGGGCGGGAGCAGCTCCACGGGTGGCACTTGCTGCCCCGAGGTCCAGAGCCAACTCCCTGCACGCGCTCTCATGCTTGCGTAGCTCTTGGCTGCAGAAGGGTGTCTGGCAGCTCCTGCCTCACTAGTAGATCCCTTTAGAAATGTCCCCCGTGAGAATACCTTCTGAGCAGCCAAATGAGGAGCTCCTGGCAGAAGGATGATCTGCGTGTGGTTTGGGGAGGTGTGGCACTTTGTGTGCCGTGCTGTAGGTAAAGGTCTTCTGTAATCACTTCTTAATTATGTTGCATTTACCTCCTGACATGTTTTCTTGGAGTCTTTAGCCAGAATTTGATGCTAACTTTCCTATATCCAACTGATAAATGGTGACATAGATTTTCTTGTTAGAGACATTGGCTGATTTCCTTCAATCATCTGCTGCAATTACCGATTCCTTAATGATGAGAAATGCTTGACTGATATATGGTTGCCAATCTGATACTCAGCTGTAATTATGAACTAGCAAGATTATGCTTCCTTAACATTCGTGATCTTTAAAACATAATCTTCTCCCAGTTGTCTTCTCAATTAGAAAAAAAGTGGCAGGATTGAGTAAAGGTTGTTCCAAAAAGCGTTGCCCTGGGGCATCTGGAGGAGCTCTGTACTGAGAGCTGCTTTTCTTCTTGTCTCCAGTGGTGGCATTCAGAATCCCATAACTTAGGACATTAATATTTTTCTTAGATATATATTTTATAAAATGGTGGAGGCTCTAGCTGAGTTCTTAATTTTATGCTATAGTTTTCAAGATCAATATACAACACCTCATGTAATTTGAGACCTTACAAGTTCCCACATACCATGATAGTATGTCTAGATAAAATGTGTAGATAGACATGCAAACAAATGTAGTAGTAGATTAATTGCTCTGGGTTTTCTTTAAAATATCTTCCACGTTTCCTTAAAGCTGCTGTGTGTTTACCATAGCTCTTGCCAAAAGTGCCTTCCAGTTGCCTTGATGGAGCACCAGTTCCTGCTGACAGAAAGGAAGTGGTGGCTCGCTGCCTTCGCTGGGCAAAGCCCCCTCCCCTACCTGATTGTGGGTCTCACAGGCCCTATGCAACAAAGCTGCCTAAAGAAGACTGCAGGTCACTTTACCAGTATTAACCCGTGCTCTTTTCACACCTCTGGCAGCATGGATAATCCATGCCACAATAAATTTGCTTCTCCAAGTCATATTTTTGAGCAATGCTCAAGCTGAGCCCAAAAGAATGAATGTGGTCATGGAACTGTGGCAGACAGAAAATAATTCTGATGTTAATCTTTAGTTGTTGTAATGGACAACGTTTAGTTCCTTTTATCATTGGAAAACCAACTGTGTTCAATGTTTCTCAAGTCATTATGTCCTCAAACTAATAATGCAGTTCAAGAATGCAGCCTGGAAGCCTATCTTTGCAAAACATGGTTACTCTGTGGAGCTTGCGAAAAATAGATGAACTTGCATTGTGGGGCTTTGTCATTTTTTTGTGGACGCCTAGTTCTTTTAATAGATCTGAATTAGAAAGGGGAATATATGTAAAAAAACTGTATTGGGTTTATGTGGCAAGGTTGTGGTAGCAAGGGACCTACAGGCTTCTGTAAGAGGCTGCCAGAAGCTTCCCCTGTGTCCGACAGAGCCAATGCCAGTTGGCTCCAAGATGGACCTGCCACTGGCCAAGGCCGAGCCCATCGGCGATGGTGGTAGCGCCTCTGGGATAACGTATTTAAGAAGGGGGGAAAAACCTGCGCAACTCCAGCAGCAGTTGGGAGAGAGAGGAGAGAGAATGTGTGAGAGCAACAACTCTGCAGACACCAAGGTCAGTGAGGAAGGAGGGGGAGGAGGTGCTCCAGGCGCTGGAGCAGAGATTCCCCTGCAGCCCGTGGTGCAGCCCATGGTGAGGCAGGCTGTGCCCCTGCAGCCCTTGGAGGTCCGTGGTGGGGCAGAGATCCACCTGCAGCCTGTGGGGGAGCCCAGGCCAGAGCAGGTGGGTGTGCCCAAAGGATGCTGTGATCCTGTAGGAAGCCCAGGCTGGAGCAGGCTCCTGGCAGGACCTGTGGACCCGTGGAGAGGAGCCCATGATGGAGCAGGTTTGCTGGCAGGACTTGTGACCCCGTGGGGGACCCACACTGGAGCAGTCTGTTCCTGAAGGACTGCAGCCCATGGAAGGGACCCACGCTGGAGCAGTTCGTGAAGAACTGCAGCCCGTGGGAAGGACTCAATGTTGCAGTAGTTTGTGGAGGACTGTCTCCCATGGGAGGGACCCCACACTGGAGCAGGGAAAGAATGTGAGGAGTCCTTCCCCTGAGAAGGAAGGAGTGGCACAGACAATGGGTGATGAACTGACCACAACCCCCATTCCCCCATCCCCCTGTGTTGCTGTGGGGGAGGAGGTAGAGAAAATTGTGAGTCAAGTTGAGCCTAGGAAGAATGGAGGGATGGGAGAAAGGTGTTTTAAGATTTCATTTTATTTCTTATTATCCTACTCTGATTTGATTGCTAATAAATTAAACTAATTTCCCCAAGTCTAGTCTGTTTTGCCCATGATGGCAATTGCTGAGTTATCTCTTCCTGTCCTTATCTCAACCCACGAGCCTTATGTCATATTTTTCTCCCCTTGTCCTGCTGAGGAGGGGAGTGATAGAGAGGCTTGATGGGCACCTGGCATCCAGCCAAGGTCAACCCACCACAGAAATAAATATATATGTGTATATATGTAATATATAAAATATATTGCCCCTGTTAAGTAGGAACTGAATAATATTGCAGTAGGAACTGAATATTGCAGTTCTGTAGGAGCACTGAAATAAGAAATGGATCTACCTTTTTATTAGCGGAACTGTTTGTTAATTTAATGTTTTCCCTTTTTAATTTAATTTAATCTGTTTCCTGTTTTAGCAACAGATAGGAATGGTGGTCCTCACCTTTCTGTGTTGGTATTGCTGATGATCTGGTTAATCTGCATTTAGCTATAAAGCCATTTTATTTCTTATCAGAATAGTATCTCTGGTGACACATCTCAATTCAGAATATTAAACTTCTCCAGGCTAGAGAGTGGGAATGAGTTATTAGCCTGAAAAATGCTTCAAAGCAAGAAAACAGTTTGGAAGTGCTCTGCTTCTTTCTAGCAAGGAGCTTCTGGAGGAGCTGCCAATTGACTTGAAAGGTGCTTTTCACCTTCAGTGCAATCAAGAAGCTGGAACTGGGCTAATGGGAGCTGTACTGCTCGCTGCTAGGCTTCACTTTTTGACATGGTTGTGTTCCCAGTGGAAATGGTGTAAAGTGTTTCTTCAGTGGTACTGCGATGCAGAACTATGCAAAGATATCTTATTTAAAACATGGTGCAAGGGAACAGCGAACTTTGGACCATTTACCTTCATCCAGCCTTGATTAACTTAGAGAGTTATGGTTTTATTCATAAGCATGTTAAATATAACTAAAATCACATACAGAATCACCAAAACTCGATCAGAGTATAGCAATACAAAAAAATAAACATATATAAAATATAATGTGTTTGTGTATGTTAAAAAAAAATTATCAGTACACAATTAAGAACAAACACTGTACCACAGAAATATTTGTTTTAACCAGATGGTCTTAAGTAATGCAGTCAGAGCTGTGGTCACAGTACATTAGTTTTGTTTCCATAGTAACACTAGTTTGGCAGACTGAGATATTTAGATCTGCACTGCAGTGTTCATAACAGTCTAATCCTTATATACATGCTTTTATTGAAACTGAAATGATACTTAGGCGATTGTGCACACTTAAAAGTGTGCAGATGTCATGAGAAGTCAAAATTCCCTAAAGCAAGGATGTCCACATGTATAAATGGTGTTTATTGTTTAATGTTGGTATTAAATTTTTATTAAATAAAGTGTAAACAGGAATATATAAATTGAAATTTAAATATAGACATAGAATATGTGGAAGTGACACTGGACTGCACTATGTGCTAGTGTGTGTGCTTGAGGTAGTTCTTGAGTGGTAAGGGACAAAGCTTAGCTCCAACTTTTCTGTTCCTGTGAAACTTTAAAAGAAGCTGAAGGGAAAATAACTATAAGCAGTTAGTACAGAAAACATCTTAATCAGCTAATCTTACGTTATGACATGCATACTGAGTTGTGTTAAAGAGCTGAATTGTGCAGTGACTTCGAAGATTTCTTGGTGAAATTAATCTAATTTAGATATAATAAATCATATGATTAGCTGTGATAAGTTGTATGCTCACAGAATATGCCCCAAATAATTAAGGGTGATGGTGATTTATGAAATTTAGACTCAAACATTTTTGCCAGATGGCAGCAGCTGGAATGGTAATATATTGTTTACTGGCGAAACGCGGACAGGTACTGCAGCACTTTGGGACACAGATTGGATATCCAGGTCCATCTGCAGTTGGAAACACCAGTTCATAGCACAACAGAACTAATTTTGTGTCTTTTCTAAGCTAGTCAAAGTTCGGACTCTTTCTGACATTGATGATAGTATTATTTCCTTGAAACATGGATAGCAAGTAAGGTGATGGCTTTTCTGTACACTGCTACCAAAAGGGACCTTGCTATGGGTGCTCTAAACCAGCAATTTTCCTTTTGCCTCTCAGCACACCAGCAGAACCCTAATTAAAGAGGGCCTTGAGGCATTCAGAAGCAGGAAAGGATTTAGAATTGGTTTTGCAAGTTTTGACAAAGCCAATAATCTAATTAGAAACAAATGTGCTTTTCTTTTCAGCTCCAACTGAACAAATCAAATATAACTGTCTTACTGATCATTTAGAAAAACCCCTATTATTATAAGATAATATTATTGTGTCTGATGTAGATAAACAGCAAAATTCTTATTTTTAGCAATAGTGTGTTGAACACTTGTAGACAAAGAGAGAATATATTTTACTGTATCAAATTATGGGCCTGTGTGCTTTTTCCAGGGTCATCGGCTTGATTTTTGTTCAAATTATAAGTGTCCAGTTATTTTTAAAGTTGTTTTAGCAAAAAAAGTCTTGTGAGAGGAACAATTTAATACTCGATGTGTCATTTCCCTCTGCCACAGCAGAGATGCTGGTCACAGTCCTTATTTAATGTTTGAGAGCCCTGGACTACGCATCATGTGCCCTGCAGAGGGAGAGTCATACAATCTGTATGAAGTGAGTTTTCCATTTATCTTTGGAAATGCTTCTAACATTGATATTCTGGGCAAGCGAAGGACTTGCCACGGGAAGGGTAAGGAATGTTTATTTCTGCCATGTCAAATCTGTTGTACACAGAATGGTGTTTTTTTCACCCATTTTGATTGTTTTTCGTAAAATTAGTGTTATTTTATAAACATTAGCCTAGTGGCTGACTCTTTGCTTTGCATTTTGAAAGCTTCTCCCTGGAGTTTGTGTTGCATAATTGTGTAGCTGTGGATATATCCGTGAACAGCATCCTATAATACAAAAATATATAAAGTAATTTTAAACCAAAAGGAAGTAAAGATGTAATAAGGGAAAGCATACTTACCACACTTTGCCTGTGTATTGCAGCATATACAGAAAATATCATGACACTTTGGAGTTATCTTGAATATGTAAGGAGTGATGAGTTTAAATTATCAACATCAGTTTTGAAATGACGCACATATAAATATTTTTGTTTCCATTAGAAGAAACACCTAAGAAGTCAGTGACTGAAGTAGGTTAGCAGAAATTATTTTGTACTGTTTGTCATGAGCTTTTTGCTTTGCCTTTGATGTAACATTCAGTAGTGTTTACAGAAATAGCTAGGCTCACAAATAATTTATGTCCCATTGATCTTTTGGGCGATCCTGAATTAAGAAAAAATGTTTGTGGTCAGTTTTTCTGCCCCCCCATATGGTTCCATTGTTGAGTTTTTTGGCTAAAACTTTGCTTAGCAGTGGAAGAGAAATTTGGTTTTCATTTTTGAGTAGGAAGTGTAAGCTAAGGAATGCATTTCCAGTGCAGTAACTATGAGTAATAGATTTTAGTTGAGAACTGCTTCAGGGGGTATGTTGAGGGTGCAGGATCGGACTCTGCTGACTGCACACCCTGACTGCCAGGCAGTTGGAGGTGTTCTGTGACACAGAGTGCTACCCCATCTTCAGGTAGACTTGCCTGGCATCTGGCCAGCTCAGGGCAGCAGATTCAGCCAGCCTGCCTTCATCTTCAAAAGATCACAGTATAAGTGCACTAAGTGTTTGCAAATCTGAGCTCCTAAGTGATTTTCATATTTATTCCAGGCAAAAAGCAATCACGAATTGTGAAAGAAATGTCCACACAAGAATTGCTTTAGAAACATAAGTTAAAGTAGTGCTGGGACAAAGGGTAATATTTTATTGGTGTAGTGTGTGATAGTATTACAGAAAAATGCAATTTCAATAAACAATTCTAAGTACAGTTTTTCACTTAGATAAGATTTTTCATTGAAAAAACCTTTTCTCCAGTAAAATTTATGAAATTACAATACATAGTAACAAAACCAAAACCAGTTTCTTACAAAGTGAGCACACACTTGACTATTCTTTCTTCTGAATTGCAGAATCCTATTATAAACTTTTATTAATATGCTCTAAGTTAGAAAGACAGAAAAAAAATATTTTATGGGGTTTAGAAAGCACATCGAATGACCTGAATATAGGTATGCAAAACCAGGTAGTGCGCAGCCCTGACACAACCAGCTCACCGGTGTGCTCTGATCCAATCTCACCCTTATTCCAGTAGCAATGAACTGTTGCTAGCACCTTTAAGTCCTGTTGTTTACATTCAGTGTGTTTTGATGAAATACATTTTAATCATGGAAATGAAAACACTGCGATTTTTGATTTGTTGTCCCTTCAGGAAGGAAAGGACCGGGTCCTACAGGAGGTTAAACTCGAAGCATACAGGTTTTGTGATTGATGGCATTTCATTCCTGATCCAGTGCTAGCAGTCATCATGAGCTCTAATTTTGACTATACTTATCTCCCCCTTCAACAGGCATCTGTGTCTTCTGAACTTGCAGGAATAAATTTATACAGGCACAAACAGTAACTTGTAGGAGTTTAGACCATGCCAAGGTAAAAAGCAGAACTGTAAACCAAGCCACTTTTTAGGCAAGATGGCTTTACAACAGCTAAGCCAGCCAAAGAGACCACCATGTGCTATTTGACAAATGTATTAGCTTTTAACACCTTTAAATGTACTGACTTGTCCTATCTAACCACGTGAGGTGTAACAGTGCCGTGCAATACATACCATCCATAGCAGCATGCAAGAACATTTTCCATGGTGCCTTGATAGCTGCTATCAGTTTGGCTGGCAGATATTGTCTGACTCAGTTGACAGCAACTAGCTGAAACAGTGAGAACTGGTAAATGCATCAAAATTGTTCATAACATTTTGGCATTTTAAAGCATCTTCCTGCTATATTTTTAGGAACAGAGGAATGAGTTGTGACAGTCATTTAGACCTTCCTTAGTGCTCAGAAATACCTATGACCTGAGCAACATGGTGGTTTAATTAAACGACGAGATGGCATATGGAACCAATACCTTGAAGCACTTGAGCACAACTAATTTTAAGCATGTGAATATTGTGCTTGGCTGTTGTCAGCTGATTTGGAATGGCAGACTGTCAAACTGATAAACCATAGCTGCTAGGGTCAGCTGAGGGCTTAAAGTTAAGCATGAGCTTAAGTATCTTTCTTTGCTGGTGCAAGTGGTGGAGCAGGAATAGTGTCCTGGAACATTATGGCCTCTGTCAGGATGGCTATCTTGCAGTTCATGTATGCTTTTTTAAAGCACTGCAAATTTAACTCTTTTCACTTGTCCTTCTGCTTCTTCATCTCTTACTATTTTTCCAGTATTGTTATTTTAAAATAAACTGCAGCCGGTTTCCTGTTAGCTGAATGTAGGCATACGTCACTTTGCTGCAGATATAGCAGTATAATCAGAAAATCTTATTTTTATTTTCAAACATCTTTTCACCTGCACTCTGTATAGAGTATCCTTTGTCTGCTTTTAGCGTTTTATCAGTAGATAGTGTTGCTTCCAGAAGGAAAAGATGTACTATTGAGTAAGTAGGTCATGAAAACAGCCAAATGATGACGTTTCTGCAAAGAAATGAAGAGGAGAGTTAAGACTCAGAGCGGAAAACTACTCTGAAGAAAGACAGGTATCTCCTGGGATGAAGAGATGATCTACTCGATTAGTTTACAACAGACATCCAGTTTAGAGATTTACTCCCATAGGAGGACTTTACTAAAGCTTTGAGAACAAAGTCATTGGCCAAGCATTGTGTTCTTGATACGTGTTACATTTGGAGTAATTTCTATTTGAATTATTAAAAATCTTTCTGATAAATGTGTACATGGTGATTGTCAAAAATTGTGTAAACTCAAGTTATGATGCTAGGCAAATTTTTCCCTTCATTTTTCTTAAAATTTTCTTCCTTGTTACCCTATGTAGAAAAAGGTTCACTTTGTTTCTAGAAAAAAAATAATTAAAAAAAATAAAGACTAATAATGTTACCTTGGTCATTGAAGAATGGAAGAATGGAATGGTACTTAGACTAAATCTGTATACTTTAAAAAGCATGCAACAACACTGCAAAATTTTTAAGCAAGTTTTTTGGGGGGGAAGCTTTTGTACTTTATTTCTATGATCTATACCAGTTACATCCATCATCGATGTCTGTGGGATGAGGGGGAGTCTGAACTGCTGACAATATCTGCAGAAAAGAGTTTTGCAGTTGGCTTAGTTAATACATTTTTTAAACAGAGGCTGCATATGGAAGAATACAGTATTGTAGGCCAGATGTGGCTGAATATGTATATATGACTAAATCTACTTAAATGGACAATGGATAACTTATATGGTCATAGATTTCAGTATATTGTATAATTAGGCGATAGTGTCTAGACTGTTCCCATTATTAGAAAGTTTTCTTTAACTTAGCCAACGTGTTAAGTGGCTTCACAACAAAAAAAAAATGCAAGAAGTTCTGCGTTTCACTTGAAAACTCCTTGACTGGAAGTTGGTGGCGTGCAGAATTTGTGCCAAGGCTTTCTGCATTGGGCTGGGCTGGCTGCAGGATCCATAACCCAGAGAGATCCAGCTGTGGAGATTTGAAAACCATACCACATGTTGACTGTATTTTAGGAATTGGTTTACCTGATGTTATGAAAAATAGTAATCCATAAAGAGCCCGCAGGGAAGAGAAATGGTCTAGTGTTATCCTATTTTTTCCTCTTGTTTAACATTTAAATTTTAAATACATTTAACATTTCAACAGTTCATGTCAGAGATTTTAAATAATTACTACATTGAGCTAAAAATGAATTTTTAACCTCTTTTCTTCAGAAGCAAAGAACATGTAAATTTACAGTTTTTTTCCTGGCCCAGTGCCGAAGCATCTCTTTTGTTATCATGAAGGAAAATAGAAAGGTTTGATTAAAACCTTGCTCAGTAATTAAATGTCTGTAGTTTTTCTCCTGTAGACATTGTTCCATTTTGGTGGTACTTGTTGTAAGGCTCTGTGGAATTTTAATAAATCCCTCAAATGAACCCTCAGACAGTTTTCAGGATTTTTATACTACATTAGCAATTGCAGAAATACACTGCAAAAATAATAAAAGCCTGTTAATTACAAGCATTTAATTGTGTAGATTATTAATTTAGCATGAAGAGCAAATGATGGGCTATATTCTGCTGTCTGTTGCAGAAGTCTTGCACATATTTTTAAGTTCTCTAAGTAATTTCATTTGGAGTAATGAATGATGCATCTGATACTTGGATCTTAAACTGAACACTTGCTGAACAAATTTATTAATACACAGCCCGGCTCAGTGCTACCTACTCAACATTGCTACGGAAAACTGTTAAGTCAGAGAAACCTACAGTAGGGAAAGCTCACTCTTGAGTTTAATGACATTTTAAGCTACATGATGTGTAAAGGTTGTAGAATAACTTGTATTTAATGGGGCATTCATGAAGCATGGGGTATTAAGGCTACTTTCATGCAGAGGGAACTGGGAAAAAATGCGAATACTAGGAGGGGAAAGGCTACAGAGGAGCATGCGATTGCTTTGGGGTGAAAGTTGACTCTTCTGAGCTAAAATTAACTAGAACTTTTTCAAGTTTTGCATACACATGGTTACCCCATTAAATATCTGTAGCATGTTTTTTGATGATGAAAAAGCCACCACCAGTATCAGTCGTGTTTTCCTATATTCAGAGCTTGCAGTCAGCAGTGCTTCAGGCTCAGTTTTTAATTTGCTCCAAAGTGAAAAACATTATGCTGGATAGAGAGTTGTCTGGGAAGGGTTTTGAAGACGATGATTCATGGGACCTGCACCAGGGTGAGAGCTGATGCTTTCTTTTGTGGGGCCTTCCATGCTTTCCAACTTTAATTTATGACAGAGAAATATTTTTTTAATCCTTCTTCTAGTTCATCCCAGGCAGCACCCCAGTGGCTGCCACATTCTCCCTCAGTTCCATTCTGCCATTGTGTGGTGCTGGGTGTCATTTCTGAGCCCCCTCTCTCCTGCTTCTGTCTTTCCTGGCATAGAATCATGCTTTTCTTCATCTTCTCTTGTTTGTACTTTTTCTCCTGCTCATATAAAGCTGCTGAGGGACAGCATAATTTTTGCATGTTTACATGCATTACGTTGTATCCGCCACTCATTTTGCTGCAGACATGACCCTGGTGGTGAGCCTCTAGATTTATATACACATGGCTTTCTATGAGCTTCGAGTGGAGAAGAAAACCTTTAGCTTCTCAATTCTCTGTTAAGAAAACAACTGAAAACTGAATTATTTAAACCAGAAACCAAGCCCCAGCATGCAACCTAGAGCTTGTGAAGGAAACTAGAAAACTGCACAGTCAGCAGCAAATGGAGCAGAGTGAGCTCTTGCAAGTGTGACAGCAAAATCCTGTATGGCAAATGCACGGAAATAAAGCATCAGTGGAGTGAGCAGCTACAGAAAATTGATTAATCTGTGAAAGGGTACAAATCTCCTCTCTACATTGACTTCTGGGGTGTTTTGCCAAAACACGTAACTGTGATTATAATATATTTTAACAAAGACCATGTAATCACCAAGGACATCAAACTTTGGTCAGCTAGCGTAGGTAGATACAACAAGCTGTTCTTCAGGATACTGCATAGACATTCCTGTAATTTAATAAAGCAGAGACAAGTGCTTGGTAAATCAAGGTGGTAGCTTCTTTTATTTTAGGTAGAATTGCTTCCATGCTAACATTAAAGCATGTGTTTCGATTCTGTTTGCAACACTTCCACTTTAATGTGTATTAATGTGCTAAAATCCTTCAGTTTGAGGTTTAGTATTAAAAAAAAAATGTTGGATTTTCTATTAGCTGTTTTTAACTTACGTAGGAAATATTAAGATTGGGAGATGTTTTGTGGGATGATTTAACAGCTTGTACTAAACCAAAATACGTGCAAGGAATCAAAAAGTTTTTGGACTCATGTCTTCTGTGACAAAAAAAAATACACATTTGGTGATCTCTGCCTCTAAATGCAACTGCTCTTTGACATTCTTTCTTCCTTCCTTTTTGATGGTGCCAGTAAGAAAACAGGGCTGTGCTGCCTTTTGAATTTCTCTTTCATCTAAGCGTGCTGTCTTCTACGTCATATGGGAGTTCTTTGTGTGGCTGGGGCGTACGTGACAGGAGGACTTATTTCTCTCTTAATTAGGGACTGGCAGTGGGTGTGAAGACTCCTTTTGTAGCTTCAAGATTGTCATACACTCCTCCAAACAAATCAGCTAGTCACCTGCTGCAAAACATCTCCTCTATTTTTATATAAAAATGGGTATTTAAGGCTCTGGGGTGGTTATGGCATTTATTATCCCAATGGGAAGGATTGTACTTGACAGTTGGCTGGAGAGTCCTTGGTGGTGGTCAGCAAAGCTGTGGGAGGGGAGAAGGAGCTCTGGAGAGTTGGAAATGGCAATAGGGTTTTAATTTATGCACCCTGGACAGTGTATGGTTCCTGTCTGAGAAAGCTGACGGTGGCTGCCCGGCACAGCCGCTCTGCTATTTATGGACAACCAAACTGCAAATGCGAGCTGCAGCTCTAATTCAGCAGCCTACTGCCAATCCTTTGCAACATTATTCCCGCGCCCCCCCCTCCCCCCCCACCGCTTAGCCTTTAGCTATGCATTGTATGCTTTTTTTCTGGTATGATTTGTATCTCATGTATCACACTGTTGAGTGCAATGGTGCCAGTGTAGCCCTGGTGAAGCCAGAGCAGGATCAGCCTGTTGAAGCAGAGGGGGAATGTAAAACTCCTGGGAACAAAAGTAGCCTGCTTTATATTTTTCATGTAAACTAAACTTTGCCATTGGTGTGGGACTTTGCCAGGTATGCATACCGCCTGTTTTGTGACCTCTGTAGGACTAATGCAAATAGCAGTTGACTTCAGATAATTTGATGTTATTTAGGTCGTTAATTTATGTCAGTCAAAAGACAGGAGGACTTTTCTGCCAGCAATAAATTAGTTTCTGGTATTGATTTAGTGGTAGTGACATGGAAGAATGAGGAATGACATTTAGTATAGCTATGTCAAAAACTATTATCTTAATATCACAGCAGTCAAATTTTAATAACAGCTGCCATGTTACTTCCCTGAACAGGGAGTACTTTCCAAAGTGTGGAAAAAATACACGGTATTACAGGGTAATAATGGGTGGGAAATGCTCTTTTCATACTCCAGCAGCACCACTTCTCCCTGGATCAGTTGAGATCACTATGTACCTCTCAGAAGAGGTTATTTTCTGGTTCCAGCAGAATTGTTGGATCCTAGACATGCCTTCAAGCCATCTGGCCACATCTCACTGCATTCGAAGAATGCTGTTGGGCACGTTTAGCTAGGTCCCCACGCCAGGCTGCTCTGGCTGGGGTGCTCCTGGGGGGCTCAGGAGCATGAATGCTTCCCTACTGCAGGATACAGCTTTTCCTCAGAAGTGTGTAACTGGCTTCAGTTTATATACATATTTTACTGCCTTGTAATCTTTTTATTGGAGGTTGTTTTTCTCTTCTTATGTATTTCTGGCTTTCTTTTTGGATATGGCAAATTTTCAGCACATTTTCAAACGGTTTGTTTCGTGGCATTTTGAAGAAATATGCCTACAGTGTATTCTGTAAAACATTTTATGCATATTGAAAAAAATAATCCGTAAAGGTCTTGTCTGCCAGAGATTACACAATGAGACCTTTGAGTTTGCATGATGTGTCTTGTTTGTGGAATGAAGATCCTTTGCTGTGATGCTCAGCCTTTGCAGCTGAGAGGTCTGTGCAAGGCCCATTAATTTTCCATCAGTGCAGTGTTAGTAGGTCCCAGGAGTTCTTTTATTGATGGTGGATGTTACCATTGCCAGTATCGGGTGGAACAATCTCTCACTTCACAATACTGTTGTTGACTGTTTCTTCTCTTTTGATGATACTTAATGCTTCCTTTTATTTTGCTTAATCTGTAATTCCTTCAGCCTTTTTACATTTCAGAAAATACACTGAGTTTGTTATATGCACAGCTGTTTTTTTTCTTAAAAGAAGAAAATGCACAAAACAAAAAAATCTGTCTGATCTAAAGTTATGTAGAGAAAGAAAAATGGAGAATTTTCTGTTGCATGTATGCATGACGTTTGCATGGACATCTGTAGAGATGAAGCCCCCTGAAATTACACAGTTTGTTACATTCTTCAGTATATTCATTTTAGTTGCATAGAAGTAAGTTACGCATTCATACAAGCTTTATGGCTTTGCTTATAATTCCGTATCCCTAGAAATTTAAAATAGATGCTAGTTATGAGTGATCTGATTGTGTTACTTTCACATAAATTGTGTGATTAAAGACTTAGCTTTTCAAGAGGAAATGAATGCTAATGGTATGTAATAAACCTTCTTAATGAAATGCCCTACCCTGGTACATAAAATGAAGGGAGTAATTTCATTGTTGAGCTGCGTATCTGTAGTTGAATATAGTCTACTCTTAATAATACATTTTGATATTTTTGTAATTTCTTTAGAGATCTATTTATTCTGCCACCATAATTTATCAGAAGTTGGCCTAGTGGATTTAGACATCTTTACATTTGTGCATTGGGAGACATTAGGCTGAGTGAGCATACGTGGGGTTTTTCTTTAAAGTTTCCTAAGGAAGAGGGGGATCTGCTGCCAGTATAGTTTCTTCCAAGGTCAGGAGCACAGCACACACTTGCCAGATAAAACTAGATTTGGGGAGAAAAAGTAGTACATAGTATGACACCTTCTTTAAGAACTTGTTCCTCTTGAGAAAGAAAAATAGATATATAAACAGTTTGTCAGAATGAAATCACATGGTTGTTCTACATGGAGCGTAGCTGCACGAATCCAAGAATTGTAAGTATTAGCACATGAAGCATGCCTAGAAACGAGGGTTTTTTACTATATCTCCTTTCCTCAGCTTTATCTCTTATTCTCTGGTTGGCAGATATTCTTGTGCTGCAATTGGTAAGTTCAAATGAAATTTATTTTGTTTAGCTGCTAAATTCAGTCCTAGTCAGTGGATGTGGATTGAATCATCCCTGGAGATTCCTGTTTTATAAACCTATTTTAGGATCCAGTGAATCACCAGCTGAAAGTGCCTGTCTCTTATTGCTGATTCTAGAGGAAACATCAATCATTACTGCAGAAGAAATGTCAAGCATATATATGGCTAAAATTAAGTATCATGAATCTGATCTCAGGACCAAATTAAAAAAACTGCATATAGAATCACAGAATCATAGAATGGTTTAGGTTGGAAGGGACCTTAAAGACCATCTAGTTCCAACCCTCCTGCCATGAGCAGGGACACCTTCCACTAGACCAGGTTGCTCAAGGCCCCGTCCAACTTGGGCTTGAACATCCAGGGAGGGGGCAGCCATAACCTCTCTGGGCAACCTGTGCCAGTGTCTCACCACCCTCACAGAGGAGAATTTCTTCCTTATATCTATTCTAAATCCACGCTCTTTCAGTTTAAAGCCACTACCCCTTGTCCTATCACTACATGCCCTTGTAAAAAGTCCCTCTCCAGGCCCTCTTCAGAGCCTTCATTTCTGAAGTGCAACAGAGGGAAAATTCAGTTACTTGAAAAGGGAAATCTGTAAATCCCATCTTACGCATGTAGGTGTGGGAGAGGCCGTGGGTGTGAAGCCTCCACGCGCTCAGGTGGCTGCAGTCCCACTGCCCACTGCCCAAAGTACCTCCCGCCCCTCCCTCCTGCAGTGGAGCTCTGCCTTTCTGCCTTTGAATGCACACCTTGCCAGACATTTATACTTGTTCTTTAATGTGTTTATGGTCCATGTAACCATAAATTGGCAATTAACATGGCATCGCCGCTTACTGGTGATTTGTGTTGCTTTTGTGTTTACAGGCAACATTTGCCTTCCAGAGTTTCAGAAAAGAACTTGCTTAGTTCACTGCCATTTAATATATCTACTTGCTTCTTTTCTAAAGTATTTTGGTGAGATTTTAATTTTTATGATACTGTGTCACCTAATTTTTGATATTGTATAAAACTGAAAGGGCCACTTGAAATGAGTTGCTATGACTGTTAGCTAACAGATTTTTCAGCCTTTTTGTTAGATGGCTATTTAAATGCCTTTAATATTTTTGTAAGCACTTCGTCTTTTTTTTTTCTTCCCTGTTGGCTGCTTTTCATTTCCAACACAGGTAATTCTTTTTCTGTAAGACAGCAAAAGCATAAGCGCCTGCAGTAGATTGCTGCCAGGAGCTTGCGCAGAGAGGATTATCCCAGCAAACTTTAAAGTTCAACCTCTTCCTTCTACTACGGGTGGGCAAATGCCTTCTCTTTGGTCCCTGCTGCCATATTGCATTAAACACACAGTGATAGGTGACAGCATCTCCTTCAAATCTTTCTGCTGGCCAGACAGTGCATTGTAATTTGAGTCCCTAAGCATATAAAACCCAATTTTACTCTCTGATTACAAGTTCGAAACCATTAAATGAAATCTGTATAAAGAAGACAAATCAACAGCCCTTCCACCTGAACCCAAATTAATTTCCTTTAATTTTCTAGTGAAGTTAGCTAATGTACCAGATTATCTTGTCTAAGAAAAAAAAAATCTGAAAAATGACCAAGGGTTGTTAAAGTTGCATCTCTGATGCACCTGGTATGCCTTCCACCTGAGAAATGTAATTATTTGACTGTGCTTTGGATTTTTGCATCTCCCACAGCAGACTTCTGTACGGGATAAATAATGTAAGAGAGAAAAACAGTGTGGCACATTAGGACACACTATTCAAAGAAGTGATGGGGCAAAGCAAAATTTGGGTTCAATTAAAATTATTGCTTTACATTTTCTAAGTACCTGCTGGCTTCCTCTGCTGGAAGCCTGGCAGTGAGCAGACAGGGCTAGGGGGTAGCTGTCACTCGTGTACCAAGCACTCAGAAATGAAACCCCCAGCATTTCCTATGATGTGAAGAGCCTGGCACAGTGGTCCGAGGCAGTGTGTGCTTTCACTCAAGAAAAGTGAAAATCTCTCAGAGGTGGGAATGAAGTCTTTGGTCATGTATAAATACCTTGATTCACAGTCTTAGGAGTAAAATAGGTGTTTTCTTTTCATGCTGGACTGTGAGTGATTTTGATAACAGATCTATAAAGAGTTTGAACCACATTTTACATTTTGTTATATTGGAATAAACCCAGGGTAAGTCAAAATGCATCAATTTTTGCTGCTGTGCTACAATCAGAGGTGTTGTGAGTGAGGGTCAGTACAGCGGTGGCCAGGAGCAGTCCCTTGATGTACCAGTTCTGCCTGGAGATACTCTCATCACATATCTGGCAGCAGAGAGGTTAAATCCCTTTAGCCGGCTACCAGTGATCTGCTGGCAAGGAAATGAGTTTTCCAAAGTTTTGCATAACGGGACAGTTGAACAAGTATGTTTTGAAGCTGTCAATGCAGAAAAGCTTTCCTGCTTTAGCATTTCTGTCCTTTCAAAGATAAAATGAAAGCAGGGTGAAGCCTGGAAGGTTAAACACCTGCATGATGAAGTGAAACAATAGCATTTTGAATGAAATCTGAATGTTTCAGCTCCTAATTCCAGTGATTGTGGTGTTTATTGTACTGACATCTGGCTTTTGTCTGTGTGTCCACAATACTGAAGTAAGTTTATAATTTGTCTTCACTGCTTAATGCTTTCACCCACCAACTGATAACTTCTCTTTCCTCATCCTCTTAGGGTCACTAGATATTGCTGGGTTACTCTTTTTGCTGGACTTCTTTTGTGCACATAAGAGAAGCTTACATTTTACTAGTTTTTTTATCAGACCACAAATAATTGAACTATAATTGTTATAGATCAGCAGAGGCTGTCTTTAAATGTGCAGACATACAAGAACATGGTTGGGTTGAACTAAAGAAATGCAGCAGATAACAGCACAGGCCAGGGGCATGGTTTCTCCTCTGGGGCATGGTTTCTCTTCCCTCTGCAAGCATATGCATTCAGAGGATATAGGATCGATACATTGAAGAGGCTGTACAGCCAACTTGCCTTGCCAAACCACAGGCTTTGTGAGCAGCCTGTCTCCCCCACTGGGTTTGCAGGGCCACTGGCCCAAGGGGGAGGATTTTTTCCAGGGTTTCATTCATTGCTTTCCAGGCTATCCCCTCCGCAGTGGGGCTGGAGCCCAGGCTATCCCCTCCTTATGCTTTGTTCCATTCCTCTCAATTAGTTCAGCACTTTGAGAAAGAAACTCACTGGAAAGAAGGGTCATCTTTGAATGTCCGACATAAAAAAGATACTGGGATGTGCAGGCTGCTTGTCCCATGTCTGCCTCCATGATTGCCCTGTAGCCAGATGGTTAGCTGACACTTGTCTCATCAGGTCATCCCAGCCATGGTGGCTCCTAATTCTTCTTGCTTTCTGATTACATAAGGACAAAGAAAAATTTGACACGAGTATATCTTTGAACAAGTTTTGCTTGGAGTTGTGTCATTTTGCACCAGATGTGTTACAAAGAATATGCAGAGATACCAATGCCAGAATTTACTGAAAAATAGGAAGGAGTTAAATGAATGTGGAAAACCTAAATGAGATAGGATTACAAAAAAGACTAAGAAAAATACTATTATTGACCATATGATGGCCATAATAGAGAAGAATATCAATAGAAAATGCATAATGGAAAGAAATTGTTTTCAAAAGCTTAAAGATAAATGACAGAGTAAACAATATTAGCTTCTTCGGGAAAAAATACCGAGCTGTCCCAGCAGATAAATCTACCCTATGGGAAATAGCGATGGAAAGAATAAGAGGGATGGGTGTTGGCATTTCAGAGTCTGCTGTCTAAAGGCTACAGTGTGACAGGGAGACCTGTCTGATGACTACTGGGCTTAAGCCACTGGAAAGGGTATTTTGTGTTTCAGACATGCACGTCTGATAATCTAGTAATGTGCAAATATAAAAATGCGTTGTGTTTTAAGATCAGAAGAGCCCAGGCACCATTCTGCATCAGGAATGATGAAATGGGGCTTAGCTGAAATATTTAAGTTTGCCTGTATTTCTTTCGCCCAGCTATGAAAGCTATTTCTGTAGCTTTAGTTATCGATGTCACCTTCCACTGTTCGGATACAGTAATGGCTTTCATGGGGGGAATAATCGTACAAAGGACTGTGCTTTTTGCATAAGTACATACACTATTGAGGGAAACACGGGAATACAGGGGAGCGGAGAGCCGAGGGAGAGCTCTTATTGATTTCCTCTCACAAACTGCTGAACGCTGCGTGCAGGACTGAGCCCCTGGAGAAACTTGTCCTGCTACATATATATCACTGACTTTGACATCCCAGTGTGGGGTAGACAAAATCAGGGAGCACTTGGAAAGGGCAAAGTGTCTGCTCCTCCTCCCCTCCCACACGCAGGTGCTCCCACTCCCCTCCATACTGTTAAATTGTGACAATGAAAAGAAAAACGTAGAAAAAACTTGCAGATGGGCTTGTGCTTTCAAAATTATGTATGCTGGAGGAGAAAAATGTTTACATTTGAGTGTTAAGCTTTAAATGGAGGCTGGTGGTGGAAAGGTTGGGGTGGTGTGCTTGAGCAGCAGGGCTGATGCTTCCCGTCGGCTCTGCCTTCTCCTCCCATAGCAGCAGGGTCTGCCCTGCTCCCAAAGCCTCCCTCCATCACCTGGGAGGAGCAGTCCGGTGCCAGGTGGACATTCCACTTGTGGAGGGTCTGGCCCCCAGTTGGAGTATATTCGCACCAGCCAAAGGGTGAGGGAGGAAAAGTAAATCCCCAGCTGAACTCCTCTGCAGGCTTCCCTTCCTATCATGGCTTAGGAGGGAAGGCTGCCTGATGGCTTCCTTTTGGTTTTAAACATGGAGATCTCTTATTTGGAGTTGTCTGAGGCTGTCATTGCATACCTCATACTTCCACGGAGCAGCTTGGTGATGATGGGGGAGCAGCTCGGCTTGTCTCCACACAGGGAAATGCAGCAGCCTCACGCCCTTGCCTAGGGCATAACGCTTTCCCGCTGAAATGTCAAGCTGGATAAGATTAAAAAAAAATGTTGTTTGTTTGATTTTTTCAACTAAATATTTCTTAGGCTTTCTGTTTGCAACGAAAAATAAAGGGGTTTGGTTTTGCTTTTCCCAGCTGGCAGAACACTCTCTGACCAGCTGTACAATTTAGACTAGGTCGAGTAACATCAGAGCCTTGCCGAATTGGACTGAAACAAAAGTGGCTGGCTGTGAAGCACTGCTTGGTGTGACTTTGAAGCTCAAGGCTAAATGTACAGGTTTCTTCGGTGACACCTATACTATATTTAAAGAATTTCCTGCTGCTTTTAAAGCTACTTAAAAATGCGAGGCTACAATTTTAAATATCAGTGCACCAGTCAAATGTCGACCTACATGAAAATTTATTTTAATTTTCAAATTTGGTTGGAAATTGGACGGTGGAAGCAATCTTTGATGCATAATAAGCCTGTATTTTTGCAAATACGCAAAGAGTTTTGAATGGAGCTTTGTATGTATTTTGAAGTGGAAATGACTCTGGGGAGGAAAATAGGCCAGAAGACTGTATGCACAACCTGTGTATAGGCCATATCAGAAAGCCTCAGCTTGCAAGTATTTATGTTGGCTGTGGAGAGTTGTCAGTGTGTCTGGATCTACACTGAGTTATCACTACCAGCTTTCAGCAAGGAACACGTGGTGTTTCTCTACACAATTAATGCATCTGTTCCATAAAACATGTTTCCTAGCCTTGAGGAAGGTGCTTTTTCTTGCATTCATGAATGAGGGGCAGGCTTTTAATTACGCATACTCTCCTTTTTTTTTATATTCACCCTAATGCCTTTAGTAATAACATCTACTTTTTAATAGCTTAAGGACTATGTTTACTTGGATTTTCTACTGTTGTGTAAGCCCTGTGTCTTCTGTGATGGAAAACAGCTATCATCCTCTGCCAGTGCTGTTGCAGAAGGGACAGGGCAAAAATGGGTGCAGGTGCTAGAACAGCACGGGGAAATGGGTCTGAAGAGTCCGTTGACCCATGTGGTCATCTGGCTTCCTTCCTAAGATGACATTTCCTCTAAAAAAATGTATTAATAGTGGTTTCTTTATGTTTGAGCTATGTGAGGTGTAAGAGAAGACATGGTAGTGTTACAGAGATAATGAGGGAAAAATCTGTTTTGACTTAGTGTTCCTAATCACTTTTGTAGCATTTTTTGGAATTATGTTTGAAGGGGACGTTTCTAAACAGACCGAAGAGGTTAAAAAGCATAGAGGACAGTGATGGATGGGGGAGGAGTGGAGTATGTATTTTGTAGACTCTTCTCATTAAACATCTGTTGTATAGATACTTCGGGCTGTGGGGTACTGCACACAATTGCCTGTGTTGTTCTTTCAGCCCTGGTATACCTGTGTTTTGTCCTTTCTGATAAAAGGGAATAACTACACTGTAATTTCTTATCATTCATTTATTTTTAAATGGACAGAAGATTTGGAGCACAAACATCTTAGCGGTTAGTGGGAAGAGAGACGTTAAATTTCACAAGCTGTGCTTGGTAGCGGGAAGAATAAATTCAATATTAATGTTACTGTAAATATAACTTTTAATAATATACCTGCTCACCATATGTACAGACCTTGGCAAGCATAAATTGAGCAATGCTGTGCAGCACCCAACATACATATAATAAACATGTACACAAAAAGTGGTCTGAAAAGAGGGGTAGGAATCTGAGAGAAGTGATATATATGCAAATACAACAGCATTGTCCTGCTGTAATGAAGTATTGTCATATAGAGTGAAGAAATATATTGCTACCACTTTCTCAAGAATCTTTCTTAACCAGTCTAAAGACATATATGCGGCTGCCAACTTGATGAAATAAAGATTTGTATTGCTTTTATATTGTTACTCTAAGAAAAAGCTTTTTATTGCAGTACAGGGAAGGGAGGGCAATAAGTTCTGAGACACGATTTTAATAATTTTATTTTTCACTATAGAAAGCTGTGGATAAATTTTACAGTGTTGCTACCTAAAAAATGCAGTCTTCTGCTATTGAGTGTCACTAGTAAAGCAGTAGGGTGAAGAGAACGAAGAAGATCAAAGAGACATAAGAGATCATTTCAAAGACATCCATAAAAATAGTGGAGTTTTAAAATTTTATTAACAGTGACCTGAATTAAGCTTAACTAATTTGGGTCTCGATCTTGAAAATAATTTCATGCATGCTTAACCTCAATCATGTTTGTTATCAGCTAATTACCTCTGTTTACAAACTATTAAGCAAGCATAGAATGTTTACAAAATGAGCACAATAGAAAAAATGATAAAACCCAGATATGCTAATGTGAAAAATCAGGCAGATAGATAGATACACAAAGTATAAATGTTATTTCACCTTTTAGCACTTGGAAATTCAGAAGATGTTAATTCTAGGTCTTTTCAGCCACTGTTGAATTAGATGAAACCTCCTTTTCACCTGAAGGAATGAAACGAAAAACCCAAACCAACCCAATTGTAAGTTAAGTTGATGGAAGAATACTGAACTTAAATGAACATCGCAGTAACTTATGGAGACCAAGTAGATTCTTGGCTTAAGGCCAAAAGTTGTTTGGTTTGGCACAAGTCTTTACAGGTACTTGGCTTATCACTGGCTATTTGAATATATATTACACTGAAGTCATTAAAATAGTTCAAGTACCACGCACAAAAAGAATAAGTAGCAGCATGACAATTAGCTGTTATAAAGAATTCATAGCAATGCCCAGTAAATCAAAGCACTGGCATTTAAAATCAAAAGCAGAAATCTTCAGCTGTGACTTCTAAAATAATATTTAGTTTAATCAGGCTTACACAAGTAAAGTTTTAAAATTGCAAAGATGGGATAACCCAGGTGGAAGGCAGGACCAAAGACTGCAATTCTTTTCCATGTATCTTCTTGCTAATGGAGAACAGATTTTTTCTGGTATTGATGGTGTGCTATATGTAAATGCTATAAAGCAAAACAATAACTGAAGAACAGAGGCACTGTACATTTTGCCTTTGAATAATTGACCTCTGTGGAAGTCATGCATGTTAAACTGCAGATGCGGCGCGTAATGGATGTCAAGGTCGCTGTTCGGTGGCGTTGCTGGCACCGCCACACGACTTCGACAAACGCCCGGGTTTGTATTCTCTCCAAATTTGTTTCCTGCAAGTTAATTTGTTTTCTATCGGTTTTCTTGGTGGGTAAGAGCTGTACTGAAAGGACCTTTCATCTGGAAGCAAGTTGAAGGTATTGTTCTAGGGAGACTGTGACTGATGCAGGTTGTGTCGCGTATCGGGACTTCTGTCATGGTAGTTCCCAAGGGCTTCTGAGTAGAGCCAGCTGGAGGGGTGAGCGGCCTTTATGGGATGTCTGGAAATGAATCATTTCCACTGCATATATGCTCATCTACTCTGTTCTGCTCTGGAATTGAATGAACACAAATTTAAATTCTTCCAAATTTGCAGCTTTTGTATGATTTCAGTACAGAATCCGGATGTAATGCAGTTTGAATAAATCGGGTTCAGGTTTGTCAGAAAAGGACTGCAAACCTAGCCTTGCCTCAATTTTGAGTTAATCAGTATCAATCCAGAGGATGTAGGAGAGGTTTTGGATGTTGTTGATAAGAATTCCCATGAGTTTAATTCTACTGAATTAATGTCTGCTGTATGTGGGAGCTGAAATAGAGCAATTGCTGTCATTGCTGTGTTGCCTTTTCTTTGATGGACTTGCCCCTTAGGTCACTGAGCTTTCCCTGCTGCTGGTACCTGTCAAATGGGGAAAGCCAAGGCAACCCACCCAGAAGAAATAAAAGTCAATATAAGATATGCAAATATAATTTCTTTGGTATACAAATGCCAGTCTTGGAGTGTTCTTGCTAGTGAAAAGCACAGGGAAAAGCCAAAGGACAGAAAAGTCACCAGAGAAATTCTGTGATGATCCCCTAGTTCCTGTCTCAGCTCCTCGAGAAGGTGGGACTCTTCTAACACAACTAGGTATTGCTGGGCTTTGGGTTACTGGCTTTAAAGGCCCACATAACTCTCCATCATCTCATTTTCCATTGGACATTTCTGACAGTTTGCAATTTTTTTCTGAGGAAAATTTTGGAGGGGAAGATGTTGAGGGTTTTTTCCTACTCTTCTCCTCACCTGGGCTCTAAACAATACTCCAGGGAAGCAGCTCCAGTCCTCATTCGCTTCAGTATGCAAGTCCTCCGTACCCGTGTGTGTGCTTTTGTTCCATGGTGCATCCCTGAAGCTGCAGCTGGAATGGATTGGCACTGGCCAAGTCCCACTGGTTACATCAGACACTCACAGTGGGGCTGGGAGCTGGTGTTTCCCTTCTTTTCCCCATGGCCTCAGCAACAGCAGCTGACCCAGAAACTCCGCAAGTTGACTGGGCTTCTGTTTTGGAAAGGTCGTGCCAACAACGGGCACACTGGGGCTCTGTCTCATGTGACAGGGAGGGAGAAACCTGTGCTGGGTCACAGGGAGCCGTCAGTTTTGGGGCGATGAAGGCAGCATTGTTTTCTAGCAGAAGCTGTTATTTCTCCAGCCTGTGGCTCGAGGTTGCCCCTCATGTGTGGTGGGAAGGAGCTTTGCATTCCTGCTGGGGCTGTTTGCATCCCCCACCTATCATGCCCTCAGTTAAACATAGACTCTGGAGAAAGGACCATCCTTCCTGGTTGCAGAAAGCTGCAAATTACACCTGCATTTGCTAAAGAGGTCCATTGTGTTCCAAGCTGGCAAATCACCCAGCTCAAATAAGCTTTAATTTCTCATAGGACCCTATTGTTACCCTGTGGTAAAAGCTACTGTGGGAAATTTCCGTAACGACTGTAAATTCGTACCCACTCCTTTCTGGCGCTGCCTGCATGGTGAATGACAGCAGGAGCAGGGACTGTCCTGCTGGAGCCGGCTGGCTGTCTCCTGCCGCTTAGCACTCGGTGCTTGGGCTCCCTGGCCCAACAGCAGGATTAATTGTATATGTGTGTGTGTTTCTTGGTCTTCTTTCCCCAGTTTGAAGGGTTGGAACATGAGGGCTGTATTGAAGGTTAAAGAAGGAATTTTGCATGTGTGTTTGATACCCTGCAGAAGGCATGAGGCGGGTGAGGGTGCTGGGTAGCACTGAAGGACCAAAACCTTGTGCCTTGTTCCCGGTGGCTGGTGGAAGTGAGCCCTGTTACATGCTGTCATCCCACTCGTCCCTGCCGCTGTGCCGGAGCCTGCCAGTGGGCACCATCAGCAGCCCCGTGCCTGGGCTCGTGCCCCAACCCTGTACGCTCAGCGCTGCAAACGCTACCGGAGACTGCTGTTCTGCAGCCACTGCCGAATTTGCTGCAGGCTTCACAGGCAGAATGCACTAAACCTCTTAATTTAAATTCCCAGCAGAACAACCACGTGTGCATGCGCAAGCATCCAGCAAAGGCACGCATTGATGCCTTTGTGTCAGGCTCTGGCATGGGCGACACCCCAGTTGTCACTGCAGGAAAGGGTACCCAGACCTGCTCCTGGCTCAGTGCTTGAAGAGGGAAAGTGAAATTGCAGTTTTGAACATTCGTTGAAGCAATTTTAGAGCTTTAGGTGTTGTGGAAACACATGCACAGCACACAAACCTGTTTTTTAATTTCAGTGTGTACTAGGTGGTTTTTCCCCCTGCAGAATTCCTGGGCTTCCTTTTAACTCCATGGTCCTCTCTGTCTGCCGAAGGTGCTGGCAGGTGTGCAGTTCTTCATGTAAAATTGCATCATGTATTCCCATTTTAACATTTTATTGCAGTGAACCACTTGTAAGAAGGGTTAGTGACTATCTGAAATACTTTTGCACCCTTTTTCTATATTAGATAAGGAGTTATTTTTATTGCATTGCAATGAAAAGGCAAAAATTGTGTAGGCAAAATAATGTTTCTGCGATGACTCTGAAATCGTAAGCTTCTATTTTAGTCTTACAGAAATGGGGGAGGTCGGACAACTTCTGAAGTGTTATTTAAGTTCATGTTTCTGAAACCATCGATTCAAAAAAGTTTATTTAAAACATTTAATTGCTTACTTATACAAGTATCTTTCTATAATAACTCCCCATTCCTTCTGATTCAGAGATGCAGAGAGATAGGGCATCCCTTTGCATGGTTTCACCTTTTGTTTCTTGGTAGACGTTGGTTGTGAGACATTTTGGAAATGCCTTACCATTTTGTTTCTGAAGTGTAGGCTGGAAGTCATGCTTCAGTGTCTGATAAATGCATGCTCTCCATTTTAAACCTTCTAGCCAAATATTTCTGTAATACTTGATATCTTTCTTTTGACTCCTTAAAAACTTTAATGCTCCTGACTGTAACCTTGTTATTGCTCTCTGGCATATCTTTGTTAAAGTCTTAAATCCAGTGCAACCTGGAAAATTGCTCACTTTCTTAACAAGAAAGACCAGGACTAGGCTTTTAGTTTTCTCTTTATTTTTCAAAATCAAACTCTCTTGAACGTGGCAGTAGTTGTAGTTTTCATTTGACTTCAGTTGCCCACCCCTCTGTGGCTTGTATTTTATATTTTCAAGTAAAATGTAAAAGGAGTTGTCAAACAATATGAAATGAAGCTATATATTCGAGAAATATTCCAAATCCCATGGATTTTAAATTTGAGAGTTGCACCATTTTTAAGTTCTGTAATGCAGAAAAATTTCATCCTGATCCAACACCATCTATCTTACATGCAGAAAGAAGATGTAAATTTTTTTAAAGTACTATACCAGTGAAGACAGCTCCATTTCTAACTCCTTTTAGTTCTAATATTTCCAGTCTCAGATGACTCTGAGTACACATCCATGTTTTCTAAACATTCTCACTCCAAGATGTACTATGTAATGCTGTCAGGTTATATTTAATTATTTCCCTTTTTTGCATAGTTCTGCCCTCAACAACTCACACGATTTAATGTGGGCACTGGCATAGGCAGCCAGATGCAGAGGTACTTGAACTTGTGCTTCATCTGCAGCAATAGAGTATGTTTTCGTGTGGGTGTGAAGGCTTGTGGATCTCCAGAAAATTCAAAAAGCTGTATCAGTGGTTGTATAAAGCAACAAGGGGAGTATTTCTTTTCCTTGTCAGAGCTTTATTCTAAATCAGTGGTACCCATGAAGCCCCTTCTGCACACATTGCAGGGCTCCATACGCCTGCTTTATCTAATTATACCTTCCTCAGTGTTGCCTGCTCAAAAACCAATATAAATTCTTATCGGATTACTAGATTTTTTTTGGTTTAAGCAGAAACTGTATAACAGAAAAAGGCTTTCCCAGCTCTCTCTTGGTTTTGGAAACAGCAAGGAGGTTTGTTCATGGGATGCCTTCATCAGATGTGGGACTACGTTTACCAGTGATCCTCTGTGTGAGCGTTTCAGAGGTAGCATGGGATTTATCTTCTTTTTCTTCCAACCTTCTGACAAGTTTGGGTGGGTTTCCCGCCATTAGTGGTCATGCTCCCTGTCCCACAGGCGTGCTTTCAGAGCTGCTGCCATGGAGGCTCTGGAGACATCCTCTGCAGGCTTCAAAGGGCCTTTTAGAAGCCTTGTGGAATTAAAGCACTTGGACCATTCTCCAACAGCCTTGAAATCCTTTCTAATTGCTTCAGCTGATTTTTTTTTAAATTTTTTTTTTTTTTTTTTTTTTTTTAGTGAGAGAGAAGAAAGGTATGGACAGAGCAAATATGTAGCAGTAATAAAATCTGCAGAGGATCCAGCTTCTGTTATTGTCCCATCAGTCCATTTGTGCACTCAGCAGACATTACATGGAAGTCTTTGAGCGTCCTCACAGCTTTGGTCATGCATGGAGAATGCAACCACCTCCATTTCATGCTGATGAAGTCTTCACATCAGCCTGTGTTACATATATATGCAAATACCTACAATCAAGCCGATTATATATGAGTTGCACATTCAACATCCTTTGCGGGGTGACCTGTCACAGCCGCCACACTGATATCAGCTGAAGCTGTCATGTGCTTTAGCGACTGATAGTCACATGAGAAATGTTGGGTTTTAATTGCAAACTCGTTTCTCAGAATTAGTACTGCAGTTCAAAAGATTTCACATGATTACTGGTGCATGTGTCTCACCTTCACAAGTCTTTGTTTCATGGATTAAATCAACTTCCTTCTGTTAACAATTGTGTAGGAAATATTTTTTTCCTGGAATATCTATTTTTAAATTAAAAACTCAAAATAAGTAGGTCATACACAGCTTACTGTTTAGAATGCTTACATATATATTTAAAAATACACTAAATTATTTAGGTATGAGGTAAGATGAAACACAAGATGTCAGGGGAAAAAAATCTCATTACCTGCGGTGTCAACCAAGCAAGCTTTGAATTGCTTGTCTTTTAAATTAGTATCCTGCAGCTTCAAGAATATGTTCATATATAAAATGAACATACCAGCTAGTTTAGATTACAGATATAATGTCTGATTAATATGTACTTTAATTTCTATTCTCCTTCATTTGCCAAAAATACCCATGATAGTACTTTACGTGAATAAACACAAATCACACAAATGTAGCAGGAATTCCTGTGCCTAATTCATGTGATTTGTCTTCTTGCTTAATGAAACGACTGTGCCCAAAATGACATGAATAGCCATGCGTCCCTCCAACTCTCTACTTCCTGGAAGGCTGAAAGCTTGAATTACATCATCTCCAAGGGAAGGGGAGAAGTTATTCGCTTGTGGAGAAAACCTGGAGAAACCAGACTGCTGTTTGTTCCTGCTCCTTCTTAAACTGACTCATGGCAGTTGGTGTCTCATTTCTTTTCACCACTGATCTCACACACACTGATAAGGAGAGATGATAGAGGAGGCCCCAGGTGACAACCTTCTCTTGTACTCCAAACAGTACCTGAGATCCACTTAGCAGTGATTCAGCTGATATATGCTACGGGTTGTAGACTTCTTGATGAGACTCCCTGGTCAATGGCAGTTGATCCTTTATCCATTTTAGGGAGAAGATGAGCCAGTGCGAAGGACAGCTTCTGCACTGTGCCCGTGGCTGAAGGCAGATTCAGTAGAGGAGGAGAGCCAGGAAATCTGAGAACTCCACCACAAAAGCTGTACTGCATCACTGAAATCTTTCATTTCATCAGCAGCCTGTCTCTGCCCCATCACCCATCAGTTATGGATGATTAGGGGAAAAATATAGCACAAGTCAGTTGTAATGTAAATCTGCCTCTCACAGAGCATCCTAGTTTCTGAAAGTAAGAGGCGTAAGTCATTTTATGTCTGGACCTCCTTTTTCTATAGATCTCTTTTTGGAGCTAATCTTACTGCTGTCCTTTACAACATGATGGAGCAGTCAGTTCCGTATGGGAGTTACGTGCTGTGTAGAAAAGTACTTTTTTCTTCAATTTCTTTTAAATTTGCTGCTTGGTAGTTTCCTTGAGGTACCATTTCTCCTATTTTGTTAAATGGGAAACCATTGTATAGCCATGTATCTGCTATTCATGATTATATAGAAATCTATCATATCTCCTGAAGTGAATGTGTCTTCATAGATTTTCAATATACAGAAATGTTTCCACAAGTCTGTTCACCCTCACTGTTGTTATCTTCCTGATGCATCCTCTCTAAGGTGAGGTGACTACCACTAAATACGCTGCAGGATGGGGCTCACCACGAATTTATATGACATAAGTATGAGGTTCCCCATTCTCTCCTAATGATTCCTACTATCTGCTTTCTTTTGACTTCTGGTTATTTCTGATTATATTTCATAGGCTTAATCCCAATAATGTACACATTTTTTCTCTTCTTGAATTGCAGTAGGTACATTATTATATAAAAGAGATGAGTAGAGATGATTTTTCATGTTGTTTCAGTGTTCTTTTGACAGACTCTGATGTTTACCACAGCTCAGTATTTAATGTTGTTCTCTATGGAGGAGACGTTTGAATGCAACTTCTTGGCATAGGTCCTTTCTTCAGAGAAGATGGGAATCTCTGACATTAATGGATTTGCTGTTCATTCTGTACCTTTTCCCCAGCAAAAACATGCGTGAGCTAATAATGATATACAACCAACCTTGCCAGGACTACAGAAGAGCATTGTCAGATATCAATAAAAAAGACCATGTAGGTCATAAAGAAAATCGGTGGGGCCCAAGCAGTCGTAAGCCTCTATAGTTAAAAAAGATGTAGAATCCCAGTCCAGCCAAATTCAACACGTGTTTTCTAAGTTGTCTTTTTTGCTCAGCCTGGTGACCTATGAAAGCAAGAAAGAGGGAATGCAAGTTCTATTTAATCATCCAAAAGGAAGGAAAACATCATGTTCTTAGGAATCTTCTACTTTTTTTAAAAGATAGTTTAATAGTATGGCTAATATAGTAGCTGGAGATCTACATTCAGTTCTCTTCACTGCCGTGGACTGCCTACATGACTTTTGGCAAGACACACTTATTTCCTCATGTACTAAAATAAGTATAACAAGAGGATATGATGCTATGATGTTGTTGATAATCACTCATTACTTTACATGGAAACATTCGAAATGGGATATTGCTACTGTCATATTCAGAAGAGCAATGAAAATGATCCTGCACTCTGGCCTCAAACTGAAGGAGACAAGGGCTACTGCGTATCAAATACCTCATCGAAATGACAGATGGGTAGATGGATGTGTTGAGCCTATAATTTTCATGGCTTTTGCAATATGTGGGTGGTATGTGCTTTGAGAAACAATTTCATCAAAACTCCATCCCTGTGCCATTTAGCAAGACCTATGTATGTGTGCAAATACAAAAAAGGTGAGTATTTCACCTCATTAGTTGCTTTAGGAGGGCAAAATCTCAGATACTGTAAAGTTGTCCTTCTGTAGTATTGCTTTCTGAAATGAATATATATCTATAATTATTTGTAGTATTGTTCCCTCCTTTAAAGAATGATTTCTTTTTATTTCTTTTTGCCCCCCCCCCCTTTTTTTTTTTTCCCCCTGAATTTCCCTGTTCTTTCTCTTGAGCAACTAAGGAAGATTTATGTAAAATGGAGGTTTGCCATCAGTTTGCCTGTGGTTGGGTGCCAGAGAGGTAGAGGATAAATAATCTTCCTTGTTTTCCTTCTTACGAGATGAAATTGTGATGAGTAACATGTCAAAGCCTTCTGCGCCTATGACCAAGAGTTTCTTACATGGGTTTGTGAAGTATGTGGAAATGTCTTTTCACTAGCTAACATTTCATTTACTTTATTTCACATTTGGTAAGTGCATCCATCTTTTTGTATCCATCTTAAATGCTGAACGTAACGTGGACAAAAGACTCCTGTTGTTAGTAAAATTGGGAGGAGCAGTTAGAGCAGTTCCCTTGGGTGTCACGCCGTGGTAAAATCTCAGTATTCACTCTGGAACTGGAGCTGGAATGCAGTAGTAGTTTCTCTTTTTTTTAGAAAGAATAACATATAAATTGTATAGAGAGATTTACATAGGAAAACTTATTCACATTACAAAATTAAGTCACATTTTTCAAGAACGTTAGCATTTATTTCTGTGAGAGCAGATTACAGATGCAAGTAACTACACAACAATACACAGAAAGCTGAGCTTTCAGAGGCTTTTTTTTGAGTCCATACTGGGATTGCTGCTTGCAGGAAACAGAGGCTGTGACTGAAAGAAGAGGAAATGTAATACTTAAATTAGGTTTGTATAAATGAGAGCACAGCCAGCCTCCATGTTGTCCAGTGTAACATTGTTATTGAAGTTTTGCAACTTCTTGAATTTTCATGAAAAAAAGAGGAAAAGTGTTGTTTGCCGAGGTTCACAGATCTGCAATCCATCTCCTTCATTCTCCTGAACTCTCTACCCATGCAGCTCATTTTTCTCAGCCAGAACCAAAGACTTCATCCTGTGTCTTGCTTTTATGTTTAAGAAGGGAGCAGCAGCAGAGTTCTGCTCTTAATGTCTTTCAGACTGGCCGGCTCAGCAGTGCCTGGAGTACAGTGGGAGTAGGCTGAAGGTTATCTGCCTGTAGCTGAAAGAGAACAGGTTGAGGTAAAAAGGAGGAGCTGTAGGTGGTTTAAATGCCATTTGGGTCCCAAGGTTACATCTAGGTTCCCCATATCCCCCCTTTTCCTCCCTGTTCTAGAACATAAGGTAGTTTTGTTGGATTTTTAAGTCTACTCTGACTATATTTTAAGACTTCCTCAATGTCTGACAGCTGTAACAGAGACTTTCCATTACTATTGTACTTAATTTAATATAAATAATCTATTAATTAATTATTATTTATTTATATACTTTTTATATAAAATAAGTATATAAGGGAATATATATATATAAAATAATATTCCATTATTATATTACTTTCCACTCTTATCAGATAGCCAATGCAGCCCATAGCTTTGCAGGAGGCTGCAGCCTAAGTTTTACCAGATTCTGTTAGTCCTGTGTTGGTGGGGTAGCCAGGTAAGTAAGTAGCCTGCTTACCTGAACATACTTCTAGGATTTACCGGTTGATTTGCTGGAAACTGTGCAAACACACTGTGTGGGAGCAATACCTGGTGAATCCATCTCTGAAGATCTGCCAGTGGATTAGCTATGCCCTGTAGTCCCTGTGTGAGGCGAGAGAACTGCCAAGGTTACTGCTTTAGGAGGACAGACGAAGAGGGGTCACTCAGCAGTAAGGTCACTGAGGCTTGGCTTCGTGTGGAAACCTCACAGTTGAAAGCAGTGCCTGCCTGCTGGTTTGGATGTGGAAGTCCAGCTCCTGTGTAATCTGTAGTAATAACATCACTGTAACCCAGGGGAGGCTCCAGCAGTGGCTCAGTAAATTCTGAGATAAAAGCAAGGAGTGCCATTTTCTGTTGGACAAAGAGATAAGGTCAAGAAGAGAGGACTGTGTAAAGATGTGGGTACACTCTGGTATAGTCCTGAAGAAAGTGCATTGAATTGACTCGTGGGAAAGACAATTTGTAAAAGGACAAGGAAAGTATCGAACAGTGTTTTGGAGGAGGGAAGGCAGTAGTGAGGCTTGGGACAGATCTATGATACTCAGTGGTCAGCAGAGTTACTGAGTTGAATTTCAGTGATGCATGTTTGGGTTTTATGTATTTTAACTAAGGCCTGTGTCCCACCCTGTAATCTTCACATGTAGCGTTAAATACTTTGGCTGCATTAGGGCAGCAATTTCCCTTGGGAAATGAAGGATACCTTGCTGTATGTCCTTCTAATCATTCATAGCAAGCATCCTTCTTATCTCACCTCTTTCCCTGGCTGATGTCCTCCCGATCTCCTGTGCTTATAGTAGAAAGAAATGAAGTAAGCCTCTTGATATACTCTGAGAGTGGAAAGAGAGCGAGCGCTACAGCAGTACATCTGGTAATCCCTACATATACAAGCAGAAGCGTACCATGGCCTTGGTGTATCTGGAAGAAACATGGGCTTGTCTTTCGTTATGTTGAGCCCATGGCAAAGGTCATTCATCTGTCACATGGAAAAAAATTTGTGATTGCTCTCCAGTGACTTCATTGATATGGTAAAAATGAATCCAATCACCTTTTTGATTAGGTGACCAAAAGACAAATAAGCTGAGCTGCTTTTTTTCCATAATTTCTTCATACATATGTATGCAGAGTGTAACTTCTGAAATAAGCCATTATGCAGTGCCTGACTTTGCAAAAACTTGTGATTTTTAAAGGGACTGTTTGACATACAGCTTGCAGAGGTTAAAGAGTAAAAATGCGTGATTTATAAAGCTCAGGGCAAGTGTTTTTTCATAGTGGAGGTACAAATGTGCTGTTTGTTATTATGCGTTATTTATATTACAGTGGTACTTAGAAGCTGCAGAGAAGAGTGCTCTTCCAGGCTCTGTGAGACCTAATATGGCTCTGGCAGTGCACCTGAAACTACAGAATAGGTCAGCACTAAACCATGATAGTTTCTTGCTCTGAAGTCAGAGTCTCAGTTTTGTAAATTAATATAATTTAACAGAAAGACATCTAAGTGTACATTCCTAGGAGTTGTTAGCTTTACAGAGGCTCTTTTGGCAAGCGGGAACTTAACCTAATAAAAACATCGTAGTCAGGATATACTTTTTTTTATATTTAGACTGTATCCTTGTGGTTCATGTTCCTTCCCTTAGTCAACTATAACCAGCCCACTTAGGGGTAAAGTGTAGGTAAAGACCCCTACAGGGCCACTCCTGAATTTACCCAAATTTTTCAGGGCATCAGCCAGTCTTACCTGGGCATGCCTGCAGTATCCTCATAATCACAACCCTAGCTGCAGCTTTAGTATCCTCTCATATTTACGAGTCCAAAGAGTGAGTGATTTTATGTTGTAGCATAATTTTGTGCAAAAGGAGTCTCAGAAACCCTTACATAAGAGAAATACTTAAATACCAGTGCAAATGCAAGTTGAAAAGTAAAGTACTTAAGAGATTTCAGGAATTTATCCCTCCAGTTTACTGAGATGGGTACTAATTTCACATTGGTGCTCACTGAGACAACATTTGCATTTGAGTTTTTTGTAGTAATCCTGTATTTTTACAGAATTCTTGTATAGGAGTAGCCATGTCTAAAGAAACCAGCAAATATTTTAGGTATAGAGGCTTGGCTGGATTGCTTTTTAGATTTAAATGGAAACTGTTCTGTGTTTGTTTCTTCCAGCTTCTTAAATAAGAAATAAATTGATAACCACTGGGGAGAAGACATGCTATTGGTCTGTTTTGGACTGCTGCATTGCTCTCTAGTTTCAGCTCTCCAGCCTCTCTAGTTTCAGTCTTCTGTAATTTTTTAGATATATATGTATATATGTACTGCATTTCAGAGAAGTAAAGGGGAACTGTATGTGCATATCAGACTTAAAATCACAGAATACTAAGTTATTTAGAAATATTTATACATTAGCCACTACATTAACTACTTTTTGGAGAGAAATTGTAGGAAAGGGGTTTAGTAAGAGTGTAGTGTTATTTTTTTTGTTGAAAGATATGGAACAGAATCCTAGCAAGAAACAAGGGCAAAAGGGATTCTTTCTTTTATTATCTAAAGTCTTCTTTCTAACTTTGAGGAAGCAAAACTATGTCTTTGTCTTTGCCATCTCTTCAACCCTCTTCTGTTTTTAATCTTTTCAAATGAGCTAGGCTTAGACTGAAGTAGATGTTCAACCCATTCTACTTCAGTCCAGAGAGCATTTTGGGATAGCATGATGTTTGACTGAGCAGAAGCAAAGAAGTTGTGCTGCCCTAAAGAAAAAGTGTTTTTTACATCAGAGTGGTTTTTACCTTCAAAGCCAGAACTGGGCAGCCAAGGAAAACAGAGGGGGAAGTATAAAGCAGAAAAAACCAACCAACCAACAGAAAAACTCAGTCCTAATGACAACATGATTGATGGTACTAAAATCACAAGCATTGTAAGGAAAGTGTTTATTAATATAGAAGTGTATGTATGTATTACAGAATTAAATAATACATATAATATTATAAATTTTAAAGGAGAAGTTTTGTTTTTAATTTGGATGTATAAAGGACTCGAAACATGTTTTGTGTGGGATCTGTGTGTCAGGATGAATAATTTTTTTTTCTTCTAAAGCTCTGGCCTTGGACTGCCTGAGTCTTAGCCTTACTATAAAACCAGATCTGTCAAGTTTTCTCAGTTAAATGTAGCTAATCTCTGCTTTTGGGAGCTGATAATATTATTGTAAAAACTTGCTCTGGGATAAAGGTTTGTATTTAGAGTTTTTTAGATGGAGACAGTCAGGTCAGAAGAGAGACATGAACATGGGTGTCAGTAGTTGAGGTAAGTGGGCAGCGCTGTGCAGGGCTGGCAGCTGGGAGCCGTGGACTGGGAGCACTGAGAAACCCCCGGCTGGAGCACCGTGTCAAGTGTTTCTTCCTGCACTACCCACTTACCTGCAGGGCAACTGCCCTGTTGCTGTGATAGCAGGAAAGAATGATGAACAGCATGGAAAAAATCTGTATCTGAAGTGTTTTGAAAATCTGGAATTAATTACCTTGCAAGGAGCCAAATGAGGAGGAACTGACAAAAGTGTGTCAAATAATGAATGCTGCAGAGAAGGTATGTCATGAACTTTTCATGGCAGAGGCTAGGGGGATATTTAATTAACTTAAAAGTTGGCAAATTCACATGCAGTGTAATTACGTTGTGGAATTAATTCTTCATTGAAAGTTATTGAGGCCAAGACTTCAGCAAGATTCAAAACAGGGTTCCAGTTATATTTGGCCAGGAAAAGGTACTCTGAACCATAGCAGTGAATCCCAGAAGGTTTTTGCAATGTCATGCTCTGAGGTTTAGGTGAATCTTTAATAGCTTTTGATCAAACAACACTGTGAGAAGGAGTATAGATTATTTACATTTTCTGTTTCAAACTTTTTACCTTACTCTGTCCTCTAAATAACTGTAAGAGACATGAAAGACCATTGGAAGGGATCCAGTGTGACCATTCCTCTGTTTCTGACACTGGACAGGATCCAGTGTGATCATTGCTGTGTTTCTTACACTCTTCCCGCCATAAAAATTAATAACTACCTCTTCAAACATCCAAAGCATGACATCATTAGAGAAGTGGCAAAAGCCTTTATTCGACTTCTGGAAGACACAAAGGTGCTGTGTCTTCCCATCTTACACATACAGGTTTTCAGATGCCTCTCACTATTTTAATTGTATAAATAGGGTGGGAATCACCTTTTAGTTAATGAAAGCATCTGATTCTACTTGTGTTGTCCATGTTTGAATTATAAAAATGAAGATTCTAGTGAAAACTGAGATATTCAGATGGAGAGATAGCCTTTGCATTGCTACCATGATAAGAAATCATACAGTAGTGGTGACATCAAACGAAGATGACGAGGCATTCCTATGGGGGCCAGACAGCAAAACTTCCAGACTGCATGCAGAAGGGAGCAGTTGCGAGGTCTGATGTCAGCCTTGTCCACGGAAGGCCTTAGCTGCACAGCAGCTGATCCATGAGGATGTTAGGATGAGCAATGTCTGAGATTGCAGATGATTAATAAAGGTAAATTAAAAAGATTATAAGCCTTGCGAGCATTCAACAGCAAAGGGATGATTAAAGACCTTTGCAATGCAGCTTTAGGGTCATCAGTTCTGAGTGTGGCCAGCCAGTGCTCAGGTAGTGTGTGGGCATGCGGACATGGACACCCATGACCTGAAGCAGAGCTGAGCAGCTGATTATTTGTGAGGCAGAAAAGAATGAAGATCACTGAAAATGTGATTCCGATGCAGCCTTACAGCATCAGAGTCTGCTGGAAAGAACAAGAGAAGAGTGAATAAAATAATCAAGTCTGGATAAGAAATAAGCAGAATAAAATAGAAGCGTGGCTTGTGCCTAGTGTTTCAGGATTATTGAGTTATTTCTTAAGCATTACATGGGCCATCTGAGTGTGTGTATATTCCTTTGCTGATACGGACTTCCAGTCAGAGGAAGTCTGTTTGGATGTATGGATCTGCTTGTGTAGCACAGCAAGCAAAGGCACAACTTTAGTTGATACTTCATCTGTGATTGCCAGGTTTAAGTGCACAGTTGTCCACCCATGCTGGGCACTCAGTTCAGCAGCATTTGGGGGCCAAGCAGATGCTTGAAGACACAACTTCAGGACTGAGGATCTTGGATTTCAGTGTACAAGTTTGAAGGCTGATAGTTGATGTGTGCGTGTTGGTCACGTGCACTTCTGTCCAAACGAATCTATGTGTATGTGCTATCTGAACTATGCTGAAAAGTCAGTGTTTGTGTATATTTAGAAGATTGTAAATACTACCTTAATTCTTGCATTCTTAATTTCTTAAAAAATTACTACCTTCCCAGGCTCTCCTAGTCCTATTTTCCAGCTAGGACTTAATAACAGAGTAGTAAATCAAGTCTCTTGTTGCTTTTCTGCATGCTAAGTAATCTTTATTGGCACTTCTAAAGTATAGATGTATTGTAACTGTAAAAACAAATGGACTGATGGCTTTTGTAAGCTATATTGTTCCTTCAGTCCTCAGGCTGGCATATTTGCTGATTTACCTACTGATTCACAAAATGAAGTCAGCCACAGTGGGAATTCCTGCAAACCAGTGAATTAAGAAACATTTGTGATAATAATTAGCTACCTGTCAGCTTGTGACAACTGAAGAACAAGAGCAGAACAGTATCTGTTTTGGCATATTGATACAAACATGCATTCATGGGCTTTCTCAAAAACTTCTACTTCCAAACCACCAGCCCCTTCTGTGAAAGCCAAACTCAAGTGCTGAACTTTATCATCATGGGAAGTGACCTTTGCTAATGCCTGCCTGTTAGAAAGGCGTTGCTGGTTTTGGCTTCTAGTACAGATGAAAATGAACACTACTCTGTAAAAGTTTGCTTGCTTTTATTTTATGAAGTATAGCTATGATTTAATTCCAGCTTCTTTTTTAAAAGAACTTTATATTGCATGAAAGAACATTAACAAAGATATGAAAGCAGTGCCTTCTCTGGGGTTTGAAATACTTTATTATTTTTGAAATCTGAGGGAAAAGGCTACAGAAATCACAGAATAACCTCATTAACATATGAAATAAATCATGAACTCAGAACTGAGGAAGAAAAGAAGATGTTTACACATCTGGCTTACTGCAGCAAATTTCTATCTCTTGATCAAGAGTAGTTGTAAGCTGAAAATGGAGAAAAATAAGAAGGATGAGAGTATGGAGATCTGATTTTCCAACTGCACAGAAGTGCATGCCTCACAGCTAGCAGAAACTTGTGGTTATCCAAGTGCTCTGTTTCACAGGCACTGGAGGGTAATGCCTCCTATGAGAACAGCTGCTGTGTGCTAATATCAGTATGAGCTGTCACGTTAGGTCTATAATAATGTCATGGACCTTTAGGAGTCTTCAGAGGTTCTACAGCAGGGAAAAAATGGAATTGTCAAATATTGTGAAAGCTGTGGAGAACAGGGACATCGATTGTGTCTTGAGGTAATTGAAGGTATGCAACTATTTTTCCTTTCGAGTTGTTTTGCAGGCTTAAGAGAGTAGGATCTGAGTCAGCCTTTGGGTAATAGAAGTCCTTGAGTCAAAGGATGCATATTTTCAGTGCTTCGTAAACACTTTGCCCACATAACAGGAGAACAGCGAGCTGTTTTGGGGCTTTTCTGTTCTTTTAGTAACACGCTTGGAATTGAGTTGAGTAACCAGATGATGTTAATTCATCTTGCTGTTCGAGGTCCTTCCGGAACGAAGTGGGGAAAATGACGCGAATACATTTTAGGTTATTTCTTTTAACAGTGGAATTTCAGTACTTGGGTTCATGCAAAAATTATGCTAGTGACAGTTTTCAAATGTAGTTTTTTACATAGAAAAGATGAAGTGATCTGGGTACCTTATTAACATGTATTGCAGTTCATGTATTGCGAATGCCTTTAAATAGCTGTTTGTTTTATCGTATCTGGCGGTTGGATCAAATAAGATGTCAACAAAATGCATTTTAAAGTATCAACCTAAATTGCATTTGCAGGCTGTAAAATAAGGACTAATTTTTTTTGATTTCCTGAGACCAGAAACAGATTTCATTTACTCTGCATTACCAGGGCAGGCATATTCTACTGTTTATAATTGGAGATAGATCAATTTGTTCTGCATACACATTCCTTAGTTTTGAGGCCCAGATTTGGTTAAAAATCTGAACTAGGTTTTCTTCGAATTGCAAATTAATTGCTGTGAATGTTTAGTTATCTCAGGTTAGTAGGAAAATAAATACTTCCAGGAACTGTGCAGTTCAGGAGGCCTTTATCTTTTTAGAAACAGTTTGGATAGTAGTATTTATTATATATTAGTAACAATGGAAGAAAACCTCAGTTTAATTTGCTGAAGTACACAACTAGGTAGTATCAGAATACTAAAAGCAAAAACACTAATGGAGGAAAGTCCAGTAGTGAGAATCTGTAATTCTCAAACAGTAAATGGCATTACAAGATTTATGAGTAGGGACTAGTAATGATGTTCAGGAGAGGGAAGGAAAGGTGATCTGAGCCACATGTCTAATTTTAATGGAATGGATACTTCAGGTGCTTTTTGAAGGAAATTTAGTGAAAGACAGGGAGGTAACTGGAAAACTTTATAAAATACAACCTGAGTTATCTTTGATAAGATAGGTTGTACAAGACTGGCCTGATCTCTTGCTTTGTTAAGGTAGCTCACTTTTTTAGACAAATGAGGTTTGTCTGCCTGGAGGCCAGGAAAGCCTGCGGTACAGGGTTAAATGGAAAAGAATTATTTCAAGTTGAAAAGATGCAGATCAGTGGGAAAATTGCAAAAAAGGTAAAGAGGATGCTATAACAGTTTGGAATAAAAAAAGGAGTCCAGCTGAATTTAGTTCCAGATGGAACTAAATTATTTTCTGAAAGAGTTTGACACACTTTCCTGCAGTACAGGGGACTCAGTGATGCAGAAGTTGCCATGTACCTGTCTGATACCTTTGAAGATCTCCTTGAAGAAAAAGGTTAGTAAAATGGGAGGTCAGTTTTTCCTCAAGTGAAAGTGAGCTGTGAGGTTTATGAGTAAACGTATGGTCCTTCCCTCCACAATACTTCTTCAGCAAGGGCATCACTTTCAGGTTGCTCTGTTTATTCTGTGTGCAGCCTCTTGTGTTCTGTGTCACCAGTCAGCATTTCACCACTGACCTGCAGTGGGACCGTAGTAGTAATTCAGATCATCTGCTTTGGAGCTGGTGCTTAATGTTGTGCTGAAGTGAAGTTCTGAGCCACAAAATTATGAATAGATTCCCATGGAAAGACAGCATCAGTATGTATGTACTATGGTATTACAGTTCAGAAATTTCTGAGTCTGGTGTTTTCTGTGTCTAGCAGTAGTATCAGAATTACTTTTCAACTGCATGAGAAAGAGAAGAGTAACACAATTTTGTACCTGTTTTGGATTATTTGCACTGCAGGATATGGGTCAGACAATGGTGATTAGATCCATAAAATGCACCTGAATATTAACTCTTGCTGTGTCAAGTGTTCTTCTGCTTAGTGAAACCTGTGTTCCCATGTAAAATAACATTAGGGTCCATCACAGCCATCTTAGCAAGAATGTAATTGAAAGCCAAGAAGAAATATTGTAGAAGGAGGTGTGGGTTTTGCAAATTTAGGCGACTAATTCTATGCTTTGGACCACTGTGGACACAATGCCACACCTTGAGTATTGTGTCCAGTTTTGGGCACCTCAATACAAGAGAGATATCGAGGTGCTGGACCGAGTGCACAGGAGAGCAACAAAGCTGGTGAAAGGCCTGGAAAACAAATCCTATGAGGAGAGATTGAGGGAGCTGGGACTGTTTAGTTTGAGGAAGAGAAGGCTGAGACCTTATCGCTCTCTACAACTACCTGAAAGGACATGGTAGAGAGGTTGGTGCTGGTCTCTTCTCACAGGTGATTAGTGACAGAACAAGGGGGAACAGCTTTAAACTCCAACAGGGGAGGTTCAGACTGGACATTAGGAAAAAATTTTTCACAGAAAGAATGGTCAGACAGTGGAATAGGCTGCCCAGGGAGGTGGCGGAGTCACCTTCCCTGGATGTGTTTAAGGGTCGTTCAGATGAGATGTTGAGGAATATGGTGTAGGGGAGAACTTCGTAGAGCAGGGCTGATGGTTAGACTCGATGATCCCAAGGGTCTTTTCCAACCTGAATGATTCTGTGATTCTGTGATCTCCAGCCTGTCCAACAAAGTACAACTGAAGAAGATGCCTTCATTTAATGCACATGGTTAGAGCATGTGAAACTAAACTCCCCTTCTCCTCCAGAGGAGATTTGAAGCAATATCTCACCTCTTAAGTAAATCCATTGATAATCATCTTTCAAAGGGCATTCTAAGAAGGGAACTCTAAATAGAGGAGTTCTGTTTTGCACAGAATAGTTAAAAATCAGCCAAGACAGAGAAGATGTAAGCAACTCTTTAATGTTGCTAGAGCACTCATCACTCAGAGGAAGGGTGTTCACTTTGATCTGCTGTTCTTGCATAGCAGGGTGTTGGACTAGTTGTCTGAGGAGGTCATTCCCTTTTGTATGTTTTTAAAATGAATATGTTTCTATACTTTAGATTTTTTTTGAAAGAAACTGAAGTTATTTTACTCTTTTTTGGAAGCTTTAAAAAAGAACTGGAGTTACTGGGGACTGGAATGGAGGTAGCAGGGGTGTGGGTTAGGTTGTTGGGAGAATTGCTAATCAGAACTTACAGATGTCTGGTGGCTTCCTCAAGCATCACAGAATATGGTTCACATTAATTATGCTTGGACACTCTGAGTTCATGTGTCTCAACTGTTCGAAATATAAAAGCAGGTAATGGGTATATCAGGCATTTATGGGCAATAGGCGTTTTATGATTCTTGGATGCTGGCGACGGACTTTGTGATTGAGGGGACTGACTTGAAAGTGGTAGGAAGTGACTTAATAACTGGATTTAGTAAATTAAGCACTATCATTTCAAGAGAAAAATGTGAATATTATCTTGGAAGACACTTATGTTCCCTTTATAAATGATTACTTTTTTTTTTTTTTAATTCTTCAAAATCGTATGTCTCATGTACTAAAGTGGTAGACCAGATTATTGAGCTTGATGATCTCCCAAGTGATGCATTTTTAAAGACATTATGGTCACTCAGTTTAGTCATTATGGTAATTCAAGTCCCTGTTCACAACTACTTACAGCTCCTCAATATTTTTCCACAACCATTAGCAGTCTTCTAATTGTTTGAAAAGGAGTATTCCTGCTTTAGTTTCCAGAGGAAGTTAAGAAATCTGGGCTTTTCTGCCTTTGCATCCAGCTGTCAAAGTATCTGGAAATCTGCATTTACATGAAGGGGTTTTTTTTTGCCCAGAAGAGGTTCTATTTTTACAAAAACTGTGGGAAGAGATTTGGACATTTTGGCATTCTAATACTATAGTACAACTGCTCTAAATACCTATTTTTTAAATCAATGTAATATCTTTAACCCACATTAGGGTAAAATAAAATTATTTTAAATAGTGCTGAAAGACTTCTATTATTGGCTAGCATAACTAATCTCAAACACAAAACCTTTATGGTGAACCCAAATGAAAATGCAGAAAGTTGCAATATATCAGGTAAAAGCCATTCTTTCCCGCTCCCCCCCCAGCATGTCAAAATAAGAGTTCTAGATTTCTGTTCTGAATTGAAATTTGGGAAGAGCTCTGCAGTTATACTGTGGTACCTCAAAATACTGGAAGCAAAATTATGGATGACGGTTTTAGAAATCTGTTGCTCCTTAGAAGATTTGCATTCTCTTCCAAGAATATTAATGCTTCTGGACTTTTTTGGTTAAACTTGCTAAGGTCCAAAGTAATGAAAAAATAAATATTTAAAAATACAAGGTCACAAGCAGGAGAGTTATTTTTATAGGCTGCTTCCTAGAGAAGTGACAAAATAAATTTCCCTGTTAATCAATTTTATCTTTTTACTTAGATATTGCAGGTTTTTCCCTTTGGAAAGCCTGGGTATATTTTTCTGCCGAGAGGAGTAAATATGCTTACAGACTGGTTTGTATAATGTATTCTCGATACTGTTTCATACATCTATTATATGTTCCTTGTTTAGAATTCCTTCTCCTCCTGCTCCTCTTATGTTTTTTTTCCAAGACATTTTCAGGGCTGGGAAAAAATCAGGACACAAATTTGCAGCACCCAGCGCAGCGGAGCATTTATGGAAATCTCTTGATTTGCTCTGAACTGTAAATTCTAAATAATGATAAGTGGAATTACTGCTGTAATTATCTTTCTTTAGGGAACATTTCTAACTTGAAATATAAAGCCTGTCTATTAAATAACATTTATCAGGAATGTTTCCTTAGGCATACTTTTCAGAATTGTATTTTATTTTTATCTTGAGCAAGATCTGACTCTGCACGGTTTGTGTTAGAGACAGGGAGAATAACTAGAACAGGCAAATGCCTCATAGGCAACAGGAAAGCGAGTGGAGAGATGAAAGATGAGCTTCCAGCAGCTGCAAAAAGGATATACACTTCAAGGGTGCCCTATAAGCCTTATAAAGCAATAAAGGAAGGAAAACAACATTATGAAGGGTCCTAACAGCCATAAAATTCCAAAAATGGCAAGGGTTGCTTTCATTATATAAAGTGTTCGTTAAAGCTTTAAATAATGAAATACACTCTTGACACTGAGAATGGAAACCTTCACTGTTCAACCAGCCTCTGTTTATTTTACAATAATCCAGGCCATAAAAGTAGTGCCGCACAAATACTCCATTCTGGGGGAGCTCTGGGATGCCCGAGGACCACACAGTTCTTGGGCTTCAAAGGAGCGGGGTCTCCAGCAGCACTCCAGCCTGGCTCCTGGCCTGCCGCCATGCCGCTGGCAGCCACCGCTGGTGCTCGGCTCGGCCGAACGGTAGAAAGTCTGAGTCAGAAAATCCCCAGGATTGTTTTCATTGGCTTCAATTAGGTGTTTCAGGGTTCTTTTGGGGGGAGTTTTTTTTGCTTTCTTCTTTCTTTTGAAGCCCAGGCATATTTAGGGTATTGGAAAAATGTGCTGAAGACTTTGGGGCCAGAAAGTAAGTGGGGAAACTCATTAAGGGGTCTTCTGGGATTCAGGGTGGAGATGCTCAAAAATGTCTTCCATGTCAAATGATTAACTACTCACTCGTTTTGAATTAAAATGAAGAATTTAGTGGATTATACAACAGATAATTTGTCTATCAAAAGAATGGGAAGAAAGTATTTCTTTTGAACAGGAATAATTTCAAAATTCAAAAGACCTTGTATCTGTTATTTTAGCAGTGCTAATATAGTTTACCTTATCTGTTAATAGCATAATCTCTTAAGTATTTTTTCCTGAATTAGAAGCCACTTTAGAAAACATTATAAGCTGTAAAGTACACATGGAGCACTCTTCCTTATCTGTCATTGAAATTCAGCCATTTTCTGCTTTGCTTGCAACATGCAGGAACAAAATGTATCCTTGGGGAAAAAAAAAAAAATCACTTGTATGTGGGTAAAATTAACACTGAAACCTTTAAGCTACAGCATACTCCCCTTAAACGCACTTGAGCAGTACTGTAATTTATGATGCTGTTTGCAGTAAAATTGTGGGATCCCATTAATTTTTCTGCCCAGTGCCATAGTTTTACCATTTGTTTCTTCATCATAGTTCTGAGTAGTTTTCTAAGCTGCTGATGAGGTTAAACATCTTTTTTAAAAGACCTTGGAAAAGAAAACGGTTCCTGATATATATTTTTGTGTTCATGTACGTGTTACATGAGATGTATTTGTGCAGTTTTGGTATCTCTGTACTTGCACCATCCAAAATGAAATCCTTTGTCTCTTGGCATATTTTTGGGAGACCAGACAGGGAGACTGTCTGCATCATGAGTGGGAGAAGTAAATGAGTCACAGTTCTCTTTATGAGGAGCTTTGTTTCATTCAAATCCCTCTTGCCAAGATGCTGACATTGAATTTGAGTCATCAGCAATGAACAAGTCGTACAGAAAATTGAATCTTTAGAAGGCAGAAAATCATAGGCAGAGGAAAGGCACTCACCGGCAAGCTCTCTGTTAGTCTGTGTTTGAGAGGAGTTATTGATTGCATTATTTCCCATGGTGGATTTTTCCTTAAGTGCCTTAGACTAATTCAAAGTCCCACTCTGAAATTTCTTTTCAAAACATGTATGTGTAGTGAAAACCAGCAGTATCAGTCAGGCTTCAAGATCACTGAAACTGAAATTGAGTTTTCACTGTACTAAACAAGATGGTTGTAGTCCCTGGTTTAATCATTAGCTTTTCACCTGCGCTGTGTCCTAAAGGACTGAGATCAGTAAGTGCTGGCATCTTCCAGGAAAAAGGAGAGATTTGGTGAAATTTATTTTGTGTTGGGTTTGGTTTAGTTATTTTTCCCTGTATAATGCAATTATCTTTTTCTTGAATAAATTTACTTCATATATCATGGTAGGAGTCTATCGGGACTGAGTATGTTTGTGTTCAGGAAGTGATAATAGATCAGTCAATATATATTTCAATTGAAAAGGAAGCTTTCATACTACGTTGACTTCAAGCATTTTACTTCCATGACAGTAGCACAGTACCTTATTTGTCTGTGGTACCAGCATTTGTAACTGCTCTCAGCTTTTAAAGTGAAAATGCTTTAAAGAAGGGTGGTAATGTACAGATGTTTTTCATGTAGAAGTATTTTCACATTTAATAACGTTCCCCTCAACAAAATGCTAAAAAGTCAATATTTTGCTAGTTACCTAAAATGTGCCTTTTTATTATTTTCATTTTAAGGTGTGATTCCATGATCAGTCTAGGATATGCAATGGATGGAGCTGACTCATGGAGGGGCCAGGAAAGGGGATAGGGTACTGGGACCAACTTCAAGATTTAATGGCATTTCTTAGTCCTCAAAATGTCTTGTACAATATGGAGTATCCCAAGGGGCTCTCTATTACCTGGAATTCCTTTCTTGCTTGTGATGAGCTATGGTTATGTTGCTCTGACCCAACTCCCCCAACTTTGCCCCAGCATCTTTGTAAATCCAACACTGTTGAAGGAAAGAGAAAAATACAGTTAATTTTCAAAGAAAATGGAGGGTATAATGCAAACAGTAGCGGTTGTGGTGAGCATAGTCAAATAAACTTACACTACAGCGCGGCTTTGCTAAATATAGCTACAAAATACTTGTTGTCTGTGGGCGCCTATGTAGGTGAGCATTGCCATCTGCAACTTGGGAAGTTGCAGAAACAGGGGCACGAATCACCAAGAGGTGGGAATAGGATTACGGAGTGCCAGAACCCTGGTCCTGTACAGCCTTCTTCCTTGGAGGGTTGTATGGTCTTTCATTTGTGCTGTCCCTTTCATTGCAAAAGTGGCATCTCCCCTCTGTGCCTGGAGAGACTCTGGAAGACTAGGAATTAGAAATGAACTTGTTTTGTGGAAAGAGGATCAATGTACTGCATGTCTGTTGTTCAGCAGTCCTTGACAGTCAATTTAAAATATGGATGGGGAAAAATCAAGGTAAAATGTGCTCACTGTTAATGAGTTCAGATCTCAAGCTTATGCTTTCCTCTCCCCTGCTGACCCTTGGATGCAGTACCCTCCAGGGAATGCATCTGTGGCCCTTTGATAGTGGAAACCTGTCAAATCACCAGTGCAGCTGAGGAGGAAGAGAGTAACATGTTCAGAGGAAAAAAACCTGGAGAATGCTGATGCAGAGAGGAGACTGAACTCCTTGGGTGAAGTGAAGTGAATGCAGCCTGGGAGGAAGGGAGCGAGGAGGAGGAGGGCCTGGGGACCAGCTGTGGGATGAACCTGAGTAGTGGAGAAGGGCAGAGTGCTTGAGATGGCCAGGGGATGGGGCAAGAGCCAAGGAAGGAGACAGGCAGACAGAGCAGAGAGCTGCAGGGAGCTGCTAAATGGAGATGCCACCTTTCAGCTTCCCGACACTATGGTGATGGTGTCTTGTCCCAGGGAGGCCCATCCCCAAAGGGTCCTGCAGCCATGTGCTCCTTCTGCTCCTGCATGTCCTTAGTTCTGGAGTCTTTTTATTGTTCCTCCATCCATGACCTGCCCTTTTTCCTTTAACCCACTGCCAGCCTTGTTCCCTGCTCATACTGTCTTGCCTCCCAGAGCTGTTCTGTGCAGCATTGCAATGTGGCTTTGAAATGCCACAGAAAAGTAGGCAAAGGTGTCATGAGAAGAAAGCTAGAGAGTGATGCAATGAGGATGTCTAAATGTGCAGGGACTTTGAAGAGTTTGTTCATGTAGTAAATAGGAGAACTAACAGGTACTGTCTGCTCAAAAGACATTGTGGGTGAGTGAGACCCTTTTCCCACCTGTCTTTTGAGTTGTACTTTGAATGCATGAAGCGAAGTCCTGAGAGTCTGCTGGCTTTTCAAGAGAAGAAGGGTTAATTAAAAAGAGAAAGGTAGCATAAATCCTTTATTCTCATGGCAAGGAGATATAGTTCATTTAATCCTGTTGATACTCTCCAAAAGCCAAGCCTAAATTCAATATTGTACTGTGGAAAAGCATGAGTTAGGTGGACCTAACTGAAAAGGGGGTTGATACTAGTAAAACTATTGCATTAATTTGCAAAGGAATGAAGTACATCGACCAGAGGTCATAATATTGTGTGGTAATTGATGATAAGAGCAGCGTTTAAGCTCACTTAACTCTTGGTAAGCTGTGTTTTGTATATATTAGGAGCTTACACAATGACTTCAACATAGCTTTGAATTGAAATAGTTTTGCATATATTATAATAATAATTTAATGATAATTCAGTTATTGTTCATATTCTGAAGTCAGTCTACCTGAAAAAATACAAACTAATATAAATACCATTAATCCTGATAAAGCATTTTTGTGTACTTCCCCAGACTGTATGATACAGTTGACTTCCTTCCACCTCAGAATGGTAATAGTGATAGTACAATGAATATTTTGGTGATTTTATATTTTGCTTTTACATGTTTTTTTAGATTTGATTACCAGGGCAATGATGGACATGATTATAGAAAGGTTAGTGATAATTCTAAATGATTTTGCTGTTTGTTCCTGGAAGTTGAAATTTTTTCATATTAAATTGTCTCAAAAAATCATTTTACTGGTGTTTTTTTGGTGGAGAGAGTGGTCTGGGGAAGGAGTCACTCTTTTTACTTCTCAGAATAATTTGTTTAGGTGGTGAACTTCAAAAGAGTGAATCGGGACGCTGATTTGAATGAAAACTTATTATTGACAGGACATAACACTTGGTAGTTATCTTTCACACTTTGGTGTCAAAGAAATTGCTTGTCCTCTGTATTTCTTCCCGTTAAGGACCCTATAGGTTTAGAAACCAGTGGAAGAAACTTACATTGCAGGAATGGGTGCAGGTGCCATGAGCACTGTCTAGAATGTAGAGCTTGCAATATTGGTTTGCATGTGTACGTACTACCATGTGTGTGAAAAAGTAACCAATAGTTAAGCACCTATTGTTAATAGTTTCATATTTAAACTAGCTTTGACAACTTGCACATATCACAGTGGAGCTGTGGTTCTCCATAGGATATCTGTTCTCCTTTAAGAGCAATAGTAAACTAATAAAATCAAATTTTGCTCAAATTAAGATGTGTCTGGAATGCATAAGAATTTGGTATTGATGAGCACCGTAAATTAATGGCAATTTGTTTAGCAAAACTCTGAAAGAAAAAATTGTTGGCATTTTAGAATTTTCAAACAGAAATAAACACATTTTTTCATTAAAACATTTTAATGAAGTTGTATCTATAGTTACTGTCTAGTTTGTGAGAAGCTGATGATTACAATGGAGAGGGAGCTTGTTTCACTAGTTTGAACAGATGCCAGAAGTATCCAAAATAGGAAGAAATGTGCTTGAAGAGTCAGTAGGTTTGAACTTTAAAGACTTAGGTCCTCTTGCCAAGTCTGCCACTTCTTCCCTGGGTAAATATGGGTCGGTTATCATTTGAAATGCTTCACTCTCACTTTCCTCATTTAAAAACACAGATATTTTAGTTGACTTCTTTTGTAGAGCAGTTTGAGATAGGGTAGCAAAGAGGATAGGTGTTATTTTAAGCACTGTTTTTTAACCAGAAGTGAGAGGTTGGCTCAGGACACTGACAGAGAGGCTTGGAGAATTTTGCCTCCTTAGAGCTTATGGGAACCATCCCCAAGAAGAGGTCTTTAATCGAGGAACAACATTTGAAGGTGTTTTCATGTAGTTATTGATTTCAGACCAACCCACAGGAAGCTCTGTCTATACATTGGTGCTAATTTAGCATCCATTTACCAGAGTGGCTGGGATTGAAATGAATATGTAGTTCTCTTGGCAAATGGTCTCCTTAGGGATGGAAAAGCATGAACAGACATGCGTTGCTGTATCTAGCTGGACATTACTGCCAAAGCTCCACTTCTTTTTGTAGTTTTTGCCCTCCTAAGCCCTCAACCTTTTATAAACATACAAGTCCAGTGTTGCAACTGAACTTTACTGCCTGATGAGGCTCACAATAGCAGATATGCTTATTGAAAGGGAAGGGAATATGGTGTTATTTCAAAAACCTTATAATTGTAAAATTTATCACTCTTTTTAGCATCTGAAGTAGCTTGTATTGAATTTAATACATACAGTATATGTGTGTGCATCTGTGCTCACACATCCAGAAAGGAGAATCTGGATGTTTGAATTATATTTCAACAAGTATTTTAACCATTAAAGGTAGATCTAGAGCTCCAGAGCCAGGGCTTTATTGCAACTTCAGTGTCAAACCTCTCCTGAACTCTAATAAGACTAAAAGTATGTTTTGTTCTACATATCTAATTATCCATCACTTTCTTTTAGGAAACTTTTACAGAAAAATATTTTTTAATCCTTACATTAAAAAAAAGTTACCTGAGGAAGCTGCAGACACAGCAAAGGGTCATATTAATTTAATTTAAGAAATTCAGACATTTGTCTCCAAATTTTTTTTTTTTTGATGTTTAATTGGAAAGTCAGACAAAAAGTCTTTATGCTGCTATTTTCTACTGCATCTGTGGTAGATTTGGTTTGATTTGGTTTTGTTCTTCTCAGTACTGCTTAGAAATCAGCTAAAACATTTATGTTGCAGAAATGATATAGCAGCAGTTTCAAGTCTGTTGTGCCTTACATGCTTGATTAGAAAAATCCCATTAATGATAGAAAATGCTAATCAGTGATGTGTTTTGCCAGCCACCACAGGCCCACGCACTCTATATAATCCATTGTTTATTAACCTAATGAAGGTCATTGTAGCTTTTGAAAGCTTGTGTGACAGCATCTCAAAATGGTTTTAAAACTCTGCCACTGGACTACAGTGCTGGAATAAATCAAGGCTGGGTATTTACTTGTCAGAATGGCTCTGGCGTAAATGAGGTTTTTCTGGATGGAATGATCATACTGTGCTTTTCATTTGTTCATTATAATTGTCAAGACAGACAAACAGTACAGTGGTGGCTAAGCTGATGGTGCTTCCATTAAGCAGCTAGACACTGTCTTTATCCACGTCTTATTGATTTTTCTTTTCTTTTCTTGGCAGGTGACATCACACAGAAGGGATATGAAAAGAAGAGATCAAAATTAATTGGGGCCTACCTGCCACAGCCTCCTGGTACGTGTATCTGTGCTTGCCATATATGAAGATGTCAAGCGTACTGATAGTTGCCACAGTAAAAACCTGCATCTCTGAAGAAATATATGTGGCAGAAACAAAGCTATTGTTATGCAGAAAAAATTTATTCCATCCATTTTATGTATATTTTTATATATATGTCCGCTTTGATGTGTGTGTACATTTTTCTACATACGTTGCTGTGGGTTTGGCAGTGATGTCTGGAAAATAAAACCAGTCTAGACTTTTGTTAGAAGTAATGCAGAAGCACAGAGGAAAATGTGATGTCCTCACTCACTGAGACCTCAGCCAAGTAAAGCTTTCTGTTCAGAGATACACACAAGAGTGGAAGAGAACCTTGGAGTTTGTACCTTCCTCCATTTCTGGGTTTCCTGTCCAAATCTCCCTTCTGAAGACACTAGAGAGACCAGCAACATCCATAGAGTTCAGCTTGTCTTATAATACGTGGACAACCAATCCTTTATACAAATCTGGTCTCAGTGTTGAGGGATGGGTTGTATGTACTTGCCAAAAAGGTGTAAAAATCTCTTCAAACTAAACTTAATAATGTATTGCTTCATTGAAATTGTCTCCTATATATATATAAAAGGACTCTTCAGAGTTCTTTGGCTCTTCTGAGGCACTGGATCATGAAGTTGAATATATAGCTGGAGGTATTGGTGTAGGCCTCCATTTTGTGTCATCCTCACAGGAGCGTGCCCCTTGTGGCATCTCTCTCTCCTTATGGAGGCTCCACTTAGGCTTGGCTGTCCTCTGAGCCCTGTTTTTATTGCAGGCCTGGGAGCTAGTTTCCTCTTCCTTTTACAAAATCTTGCCTTTATGGTGGAATTGATGGTTTTCTATTTAAACTGCTGGTGTGTGGAGGCACTGCCTTGTTCTCTTTTCTTCAGGTCTGTATATATTAGCTAGCTCCATAGCAGAATGGTATTTTGTGCCTTTGGTTTTCACTAGGTTTCCTCCACTGGAGGGAATTCACCAAAAGAGATTGATTTTACAGACACCTCTGTTTTCTGAAGTGATACAGCCTGATTTGAGGGTGTCTGTGACATTTCCTAACCATTGGGAGCCATTAGAGAATGAAACAAATTAAATCAACAGAATTACAATACCAGAGGTGCAGTTATTAAATTTCTGGGCATTTACTGGTCTGACCAGACTGTCAGAGATACAATAGTCTTCACAGTGTGTTCTCATGAGACTTACTTAGGTTTACTGAGTTACGGAGCGACTGTTGCCTCACAGTAATCCTCAACACAGCAGTGTGGTTGGTACCAGTATTTGTTTATACAGTTAGTTGTACCTTTTTTTCTTCACACAAGAAGATAACAGCTTTTTCTCCAGAAAGCTCATAGTCTTCTGGTCAAACTGTATCCTTGGCTGAAAGTGCTGGGGATTCATCATGCATGTAATGATGAAAAAGAGAAGGTGGAGAACCCTCTGAGGTTTGTCTTTCAAGGTCTCTGTTGTGATACTAAAGTTTTTCAGTGTAAGGAGAAGCAGAGGGATCTCTGTAAGCGAGTTCTATGGTGGGGTCCATTGAATAATTTTAATTTTGATTGAGGATGTAGCTGATACAGTGCTGTTTTAAAGATGGGAAGAAATGGAGTGAATGTTTTCTGCTCTACCACTTCCCAGAAAATCCTACACTGGGGATGTGGTGTATGGATGAATGGAGGAAGATGATAATAGGTTAAAGAGGAAAAGTATTGAAATATTGTCCACTGTTTTCTCATCCATATATCAAACTCAATCATTTAGCTGATGGCTAAATGAATTATTATAGTGGAAGACACTGCTTCTACTGTATTAAAGTGTTTTCCTCCAGAAACTGGTATTATTTGTGCTTGGGTCTTTGCTGTCTTTGTACTTTTTGTTTGTTTTGTTGTGTTACCTTTTGGACAAAACTTGAAATAGTGCAATTTGATACTCTCCTTGAAGACTTTACTCATCTGAATGGCTTGAGGTCCTTGCTCACTTAGAAAGGGAGAGATGAATCCTTTCCAAGAAGAAATGGGATAACAAAACAGATGCTGCCTTTTGAAAGCCTCTGTTAATATCTGAACAATATATGACCAGTACATGACCAATTAGTCATTTGTTTCTTTGTTGTAATCTGTGTTGATGGGGAACTGCAAGAATTTATAAGCTTTGGTGGTCTTGGATCTTGCTATTAAAAGAGTATAGATGTTTTAGAGATATTTTAAAACAGTATGGAAATGGACATGGCTCTTGCACTGGGATTGGAGGCACTGGGGAAGGGCAGGGATTTGCTTTCTGTGACTGCGTTCAACAAACTAAAGGAAATCCAAAGGCAGTTCCCTTCTGTGGGGACATCCAGTCCTCTTGATGCACTTTTGCTAACATTACTAACGCCCATGTTGGCAGAGTGGAACATTGACCCACGTTGGCTCCGTGAGTGTCCTGTGGTGTCTGTGCGTGTGTGTGCGTGTGTGCTCTACTGCATGGGGGCAGCAGCTCCATTCGTTGCTGTAACAAATATAAAAAAAACTAAACATGAATTAATTAGTTTTTTTCAACTTGTTACAGCAGCGAATGGAGCTGCCGCGGTACGGTGTAGACTGCAACACAGTGAAGGAGCTGCCAGAAGAATGCTCCGCACTGCCAACATTGGTGTCTGTGACATCCGGGAAGCGGCCGCTAGAGAGAGAGCAGCCAGCACAGCAGGAAACCGGCCTCTCTTTTATTTTCGTTTTGGTGAGCACAATGAATGTATCTTTTCCAGTCCGTATCTGTCTGTAACTCTGCCTCATCTGGAAGCCTCTAGTAGACACCTACATCAACATGGTAGACTAGGAGCTGCCTGTGACAAGGCAGGACAACCAAGGGACAACATCTGGAAGGCCATCACCAACTTTTGTCTGCCTAAGAGTGAAGTGATGGGAAGGGAGAAAGAATAGTCCTTCTTAGTAACATTTGAACATGTTAATGTCTCTCTAGCTTCCATACCGTGGATACTATGGAGGAGGTTTCATACAATAAGCTGGTGAAACACAGGAAGGCATGTGTTTCTAATTCCCTTTTTGGCACTGCCTTTTTACAGAGCTTTGGACAGGTCCAAGCCCGCCAGAATCCGGAGGAAGCTGTAAAAGTCTAAGCACCCCTAATTCTGTGCTATTTTTAAGTAGAGATCTCTACCTGAGCTCTGGTCACATCCAAACTGTTCAGAAGCGGACTGACTTAGGAACAGACATCAGGCTGGTGTAGCAGACTGGAGGAATAACATTCTGCGGGGCTATGTGGCTGCAGCATGGACAGGCAAGGCATGACCCCAGCCATGCCTGCGTAGCTGTGCCCTTCAGCAGATACCCGTCCTGCCTTCTCGGGGTGACCTGTGGCAGGCAGTCTGCTCCTACTCCCTGGGTTTGTAGCAAGGCTCCAGAGGATTCACAGGCCTCCAAGACACCAGATTTTCTCTTACCAGACATGTGGGCACATGGAGGGCGTCACACTCTTGCCTGTGTGTTTGTCCACGTTCCCACAAGACAGTCCAGACACAGTGTAAGAGGTAGCTGAAGGAAGATAGGATTTGCAGTTCTGTCAGGACAAGACATACCTGTGAAAAGATGATCCCTTTGAGAAACACTTCCCACCTCATTTTCAGACCAATTTGCTGTAATACTATAGAGGAGATCCATATTGGATTCTGACAGTGCTATTTGTATTTCTTCTCTCACGTGGGCCTGCTCTGAGTCAGGTTCCCTCAGTCTGACATGATTAACTTCCTCTGCCCAAGGTTTTTGCAAAATGGGAATGATTAAATTTAAATGCAATTTTAGATTTAACAAAATTAATGATATAAAATCATGTAAGTGCTAAATGTAGGCAGTAGAAGGGTTGGCTATATACATATATAAACACTCTTCTCTATGTATATCAATGTATACCAGAGGTCTTCTTGTTGTACTCATTGGGATGCTGTCATTTTAGAAAGGGAGAGCTGTATAATCCAAATCCGAAAGGGGAAGCTGGGCAGCCGTGTAGTTGATACTCTATCAGGTGGTGTGGGAGTTCACTCATATGCTCCCTATTTTTGACAAGACAATCCCAGAGAGTATATTGTTACATATGCCATACAGCAAACATGCAGTGAGTCTGACACATGGGGGACGTGCTAGATCTGCTGCACATCTGCAGGTTGACTCCGCAATGCATGCACAATAGGTCTGACACATCCAGATGCTGCACAGACTGCACATATGCAGAGGACATTTGTACTGTTCCAGCAGGGCTGTCGAACATCCAGAAATCTGGAACGGATATGCTGCGTTTGGCAATGTTAATGGGAGAAGGGATGGGGGGAGCCCCCTTTTTCTTTCCCATTAAATCCCCACCTGCTTTAACTTAGGGAGACAAAAGCACAGCTTTGTTTCCTCAAAATGCTTTCTCAGAATGTCAGTTCGTAGCTGGAGATGTTCTGTGTGGAGAGTAGTTTTTCTTTTCTTAGTGTGCCCGTATATCAGACATCTAAAAATAATAGTGAATCTGGATCTTTATATCTGCACGTATATCCCAATCTCTCTCGTGCTGTGACCTTTCTCTTACTGCCTCTGTAGAGGAGCCGTGACAGCCGAGAGCTGAAAGAATAACCACTTAAACAGTAATTTATTTCGGAATACCTTTCTGAAGATTATCTTGATTAGATCAGTCAGTTCTGGGTAAGATAACATGTGGACAGCTGCATGCACGCTGTTAAGAGAAACCATCCCTAGAAGAAAAATAACTAAATTACTTGCATCCCCCATAAGCTGTGTTTTTTCCCAATTTGCTTCCAGTCTTTTGCCAGGAAATTTGATTATTCATTCACAGAACAGAGACGATGTTGTTATCAATTAAGGTTTGGTTCTAACAGCTTAGACATGGGTGGTTCATTCTTTCTTAATCAAGTGCTGTGTCTACACTAGATTACTTTCTGTAATTTCCCGTTGTTGGTACCACCAGTTTAGCTCTATTTGTAGCATAACCATGTAGACCAGTCACCAGTGCTTTATTTATTATGGCTAATAAACCTGTGAGATGAGGTGTTTAAAAGGCACCTGGTGCTCCTTTCACAGGTCTAGAGACAGAACACTGCATCTCCCACTGCTGGAGCCCCAACAGCACCAGCGCAGGGAGATTTCAAGCTACACAGTGCAGAGAAGATAATACATTTGCACAGAAGATCCCTTTACCTTACAAAGAAACAATTTTTTGTAGAATTACAGGAACCCATTTCCATAGTCTCTGTTATTATCATGACACATATATTTATATGTATCTGTAACGTGTGCATACATTTGCATACTTTTCTGTGTGTATGCATGCATACATTTGCTTTCAACTATTCCTGCCCCCTTTGGGCACTCAAAGTAAACTTGGCGATTACAATTTCATTTTCTCTTCCACAGACATTGTTTGGATTGCAAAGATTGCAAGGAAATGTTTAAACAAAGCTTGGTTCTGGAATGGAAAAAAAACCCTCATGGATTCACTTTATTAATAACGAGTATTCCTATCACATCTGCCTTCCTAATTCTTAAAGATCTTATCAAGGGATAACCATGATGGGCCATTTCAAAGAATGTATGTGTGTTGAGAACAAGGCATATGCATTGCACAGCTCATGGACAGATTTCTGAAAACTGTGACAGATGTTTCACAGATGAGAAACTATGGCATATAGATGAATCCTTAGTAAGTCTTGTTTTTAAAAATGGGTTTTGGTTTGAATTGGTGGATGCCTTGCAGAGCCTAGTTTGTTTAAAAAGGAAAGTTCTGAAAGCATCTGAGAACTACCCCTTGAAGCCATCACTTAAAGCATGGTGGTTACTGCTTCACTTTTGCCATGCTGACTGAGAGCCCAGTTATCTTTTTACACATTCTTTGTTTTATGATGGCACCTCTGTTTGCTATCCTGCAGTAAGACCTCATAATATTAAAACTTGTTCAAACAGAGCAAAAACCATCTTCCTTCAAAGACTTTACACTCTTAATAGTAAGGTGAAAAAATGGATGTAAGGGAAGAAATGAATACATTATGAAATCAGTTAGTAATGCGAGTAGTGGTTTCAGCACTCAGGATGATGTTTTTTCTGGGGAGGATATTTTTAGTACACAGAGTTAGAATTTGAAGAATTTCAATGAAATATCTGTTGTTGTTCACGGAGACCATCTGTGAAATGTAAGAGCATAGGAGGAAACATGAAGATGTTGGTCTAAAAATCTGTCAAGTGGGTAAGAAAAGATGTCTCAGTTGGAGGTGAGCAATGGAGGGTAGGAAGGAAATATAGCATTGAGGGCCTTGAAGCAAAACTTGCCTGTGCTGGAACAGAGGAGGTGGAGTCAGTGGAGGCATGTGAAGAACTGGGTGCCATTGTCAAAATGAGAAACTGCTGGAATTCACAAATACTTCCCAAATTTGTCTGCAGTGTAAGTTGACCAACACATTGGTGAATGTGTTTGCTATGTGGATAGGTAGCCTTTTTCTACATATTCTCCTGAAGGAATCTTCAAATGGTACACTGAAACTGTGGGACTATCTAGAGAAAAATGGAAATCAAATATTGCATGTGAATTGGAGCTATACTATGATGTCCACTATGACTGAGATAATGGAGAGAAAAAAGAAGCCCACAATATCTATGCTAAACTTGTAATGAAAGCTAAAGTTTGCAAGGAGATGCTGGAAGGCAAGATCAAGATTGTAATAAGGAAAGAAGAAGAACAATTTTAAGTACGTAGATTGTTTGAAATCAGAACGAAGTGCAGGAGTAAGTGTGAAAGCTCACCTGTGAAGGAAAGATTTGTTAAACATATCTAATCAGAAATTTGTCCAGATTTATCTAGCAGAAAGTGGCACCACTTTCCTGAATTGGTTAGGAGCATTGCATTTTAAATCTCCTTTGGCTTATCCAGTGAATTCATTACTTAGATGTACATTTGATGGGAAGAGTGAAATGCCACTCCAAGTAACAAGTTCCATGGGGATGGTGTGACATTTAACCTGTTTACAAAATACACAGTGTGTTCATCACCTTGCTTTGCTTTTAAAGCTGAGCCACCAGCCATTGCATAGAAGCTCAGGAAATACTTTGATCAGAAGGTAAATACTGTTTCTTTAAACTGCACTGCAAACACTGTTTGCCTTCCTTCCCACTAGCCCTGGAGTTGCTGGGTTTATCCTACAGCTCTCTCTCCTGGGGGCACATACTGTAAGTTAGTTTTAAGAACAATAAATGTAGCTTGTGTCTAGGAATGCTTTCTATTTCTTGTCAATTAGACATTTCAGCTTTTAAATATTTTTAGATTCAGAAATTTGACACAGACATAGGAATAAGAGATACATCAAAGCAACTTGTCAGCTGTCATTAAGGAAACAATTGTCCTCTGTTGGAGAGGGCAATGCAGCTATTGCCATGTTATCAGCATATAGCACTGCAATTTAGCTATAAAACTAAGTAATAAAGAAGGGAGGAACAAAGAGGTGAAGGAAAAAAAAAAAAAAAGAAGGAAGGAGGTGAAGCCTGCTTCCAGCTAACAGTTTTGTGCCTTCCATGCACTTAAAAATAAAACTATCCAGCTTGCAGTGGTACTGCTTAAATAGCTTTACTGGGGCTCTTGCATTTTTAGCTAAGTACAGTCAAGGCAGGATCCAGCTTGCAGATTAGGATTTGTAGATTGATATATCTGCATTAAGTTGTCTGACTATGAACCTGGTATTTAAGCTCCCATTCTTATCTGAAGAGACTCAGTTAATTCAGTTGATGAAATCCAGAGAGCTTTTCAGCTTATTCCAAAGCAGATACCTCCACTGACCACCTGCATAGTGCTCAAGGCTTCACTGGGCTCGTGGAGTTGCCTGAAGATAGGTGTCTAATACTGTTCAGGATTTCCTATGGTATCAGAGACATCTGCACAGAGCGAGCACATATAGAACAGGGCTTAAAGGGGACATATGCCATTCTGGTCAAGCCAGGTATTGTAGTCCACAACATCTGAAAAGATAGTGGACACCTCTGTTTAGACTCCTGAGTCCTGACCTAGGTCTCTGTTTTTCATAATGGGAGCTTAGTTTGAGCACCTTCTTGTAGACACCTAAATATAGGTGTCTTAATCTGCCAGCGGAATCCCACATTAGCAGCATTAGATAAATGATCTAATGCTTGTATTAAGAACATGGCTCTTTGCTCCAGTGCACCTGGTAATGCTTACGTGTAATGTGATGAGCATAAAGCCCTGATTTCTAAGCCTTTTGTATAAAATGTGTTCCAGACATATATATTTTGCTAAAATTCTTCATGACTTGTAATGAGTCAATCATTAGTGCTAATTAAGCTTACCTTTTAAAGTCCTGCTTTAGCCACAAGACTAGGGTAGACTATGGCGTTATTAAGAATGATGCCAGTTTGACAGTGACTGTGATTGTGTCTGTGCACAGGGTACTGGTGTGACACTGTCCTTTTTTTTATGAAAGCCATTCATTGCTCTGCCGCCTCCTTAAATTTAGGAATCGATCTGAGTATGAATTCTCAAAGCCCATTACGCCAGTGCTTCCACCGATTCACAAATGCATTTGGCCAAAGCTGCACTTGAACAAGCATTAGCACTTAACTCACAGACCCTGTGTGCTGGCTGTGAAAGCTATCAATTTTTTTGTTTAGTTATGTTCAGAAGTAGAAGTGAAAAAAAAAAATGCTTGTTACTGCACTATATTGCTAGAGCCTTCATGGAGGTGAACGATTCTGCTGTGAACACTGCTTCGCTATTTATGGCAACACTTCACTGATTTCATGGTACTCATTATTCTGTACGGCTTTTACTCCTACCCATCACTCAAGAATGGCAGTGTGTAGGTTCTCTCTATTGTGTACTTTGTCTCAGACCATCGCTGGTGCTGTGCAAGGGAGCAGGTACAGGGGAAGCGAAGGTGTGAGTCCAGGCAGTGCTAGCTAATTCCTGCTCCAGCCCCTTCAGTAAGAAACCATCATCAGGTTTCTTACTGTCTCTCCAAAGTGGGGCAATGCTTTGTGTTTTTTCACGTTAAAGGAACTTAGTACTAAGAGAGGTCTCCCCACAGATGGCTGTTGGAGAGCTTCTCTGTATTTTAGTGCAGAATTAACTTCCTCATGTAAATCGGTGCTGCCGGTGAGCCAGGTTCACACATCCTGCTCCATACTTGGGTAGAGGTTTATTCACTGTTTTTGTATTTGTGGGAGAGTGGGAAGTAAAGCCATCAAATGATCCTCAGACCTCATAAAAGCAGTAGATATTTTGATATTCTCATTTAGTTTGCTAAGTATGGCCTTAAATGACTACTAGTGTAGGATGTTGGGGCTGTCTCTTTCCTAACTGTATGAAGAAACTCTGTATTAGCCATTGTGTCAGAAGAGACGTAAAAGAACAAACACACATGTACAAAGTAGGAGGGTGGTAAACTAGTTGAAGTGTCTCAATTTTAAGATTAGATGAGCGATTTCTCTATCTGTAGTAAGAACAGTAAAATCTCTGAACTGGAGGAAGGAAGAGCCCTTTGCAGTGTTAGGGAGTGCCTTGGGCAGCAGTGCTGCTGGGCCGGTTGGGCATCCTGCTGCCTTCTGCAATGTCAGGGTCAGTGTTTGAGGTTACCTTACATGCACTGTCTGTTTTACACCTGGAAAAAGAGCTTTGTACACTGCCCACAGCTGCAGAAGAGACTGAGACACCTGAGGCGTCTCATAGCCATGTGACCAGGAGAAGGAAATCACAGGCTTGAATGTGTTTTGTCCAATGCTTTCAGGTCTACCTGAAAGGTCTCCCTCCTACAGCAGCTGTGCACCTCTTTATAACTAATGAGTTTCTTCACAATTTAATTTCCTCTCAGTGTTTCTAAAGCCTATTGCATGTGGTTTTGTTGTGGGAAGGATGCATTTAATCCCCTTTTCCTGTATAATCATGATGCTGTACTTCAGCAGCAACACCTAAATTATTTTTGTTTGTTCTTCTCCAAATGCCGTTGCTCTACACAAGTCATTTGCTATGGGAAGTTGTGGCACTGCTTTCTTCACAAAAGCTCTGTCACACAGCAGCAATTTTAGGTGCACAATTTTTGGGTTTGGTTTTTTTGGGGATTTTTGTAAATATATGTGATTTCCAGAACGTATCTCATTCCTGACAATATGGATAGGGACTGAGATGAATAATGGTGGTTAGGATGTAGTAGGGACTGAAAAATTTTTGATCAAAATTAACTTTATTGTTAACTTTATATTGCTGGTTCTGAGTGACCCAATAAGGAAAGAAAAACTCTAAATATACAAATGAGGAGAAAATATTTCTTCTGATTATTTTAATGATCCAGAAGTTAGGTTCACCTGCCTTAAAGAATATAATGGCTTGAGAGCAACTGAAATTACACAGTACTACAGCATGGGGACAGAGCAGTTAAATGAAGACATTTTATTTGATTTAAGAGTTTGAATTATTAATCACAATCTGAGTAGAAGAAAATTGATGGATTCACTCTGTCTTTTATGCACCTATGAGATTTTACTCCCAACTGTGTTTTTTAGCCAACCAGCCACTTCTCCACAAAATCAAAGCAGATTTGACATTGCTGATATTCCAGAGATTTAAGAGAGAAGCTGTATTTTGAGTTCAGTTTGTTTTCACAAAGAAATAAGTGTACAATGCCAACTTTTTAAAAGATGCTGTTTGAAGAGTCCATTGAAACATAAGTGAGACTCACTGAAGTCAAGATAGAATTTTCCATTGGTCTGTATTCTACATAAAAATTCTCGTTTTCACAAAAGTAAACTCTTATCCCTCTCCAATAAGCAGGCATGAATAGTTCAGAAATAGGAGTGGAGAGTTTTTACATTGTGTTTTAATTGAAAAATATGAACATATTTCCAAGCATTGTTTTGTTGAATCCAGTTTCAATTTATTAGTCACCCATTTGAATACTCAATTATTAATCATTTAATTAAGTAATTTTAACAAATCTTTCCTACTGTCAACCGTCAGTGCAAGAGGCCAGTTTTACTTCTGTCCCTACAGTTACACAGAGTTTGTAACTTCTTTTTAAAGGCAAGAAATAAAAGGAAAGAATTAATTTCATTTCTTTGGGTACTCCTGTTTCTTTTGCCCCTGTGCATCACAGTGCCTAATGCTCCGTGCTTTATTAGCTGTGAGCTGAATGCATCACTTACTGGGCTTGTTTGCTCAGGTTTTTCTCTGGAGGAGAGCAGGGTAGCATGTTATGCCACTACTACAGATGCAGGTTTACTTTTTTTTCCTATTGTTTGTTTGAAATTTCCTGCTTAAGTAATTCACTTCACCCTTCTCTGGAAGTTGTCAAGGAACATTAGTTTCTAGCAGTGTTAATACACAATGCTGCTGTTATACCACTATTGTCATTAAAGGAGAAAATACCTATTTTTTTAAAAAAAACCAAATTCGTTATGGGAAAGGGATGAATACAAGATTTGAATCCTAAATATTGGATGTTTAGGCCTGGCATACTGAGATGCTGCAGGTATATATTATAAGGCTGAGTTATTTTTATTGCTTTGCTGGAATAGATTACTATTTTCAGCCTGGTTTGGTGCAATTATTGGTTACTTTCTGGACGTTGAAAGCTGAAAATGCCTATAGATATTAATATAGTTCCCTTCCCACAGGGTATCTAGTTTCCATAGGTTAGTATTGTGTTGTCACCCATTGATATCATCCAACTGCATGAGGTTTTAGATAATACACACTGGCTAAGTCTTCTTAGGAAGTGTTTTTAACCAATTTGCCAGAAAGCTTCAAGATCCATTGCAATGGTGTCTGCATTTATTAGACCATTAAAATATTTCCTGAATACTATTTTATGAGAGGTCACCCGTTTGAGTAAAAAAACCACAACCAATCTTACTGTCTGTATGCTCTTCTTATGTAGTCCATGATCCTGGAAAAAGGTTGTCTTAGAGAGAACCAGGAAAATAACCATACCAGAAAAGCTGATCAGAGGCAAGTACTGTGTAACCAATTGACATGACATAGTTTAGCCATTGAATGTTCATTTTCTACTTCTAGTGTAGGCTGAACTCTTCCTCACTATTAACTTTTGGAATTCAATCAGAATGAGCTTGTTTTTGTTTGTTTTATTTTTAACTAATGCAGGGGTGGACCAGGCATTACCACAAGAACGTCGAACTCCTGTTACTCCGTCCTCTTCCTCTCGATACCACCGTCGCAGGTCCTCAGGGTCACGGGATGAGCGCTATAGATCAGGTAAGTAGAATTGAAGACCACAGAATTGGAATGAAAATTTGACATGGCTGGTTCTGTTCTTTGCTTTTTTAAAAAGAACTTTGTTGTAAACTCAGGTAGTAGCTATACATGGGAAATACTCATTGTACAAATACAGAGGTGGCATCCAAGCATGCAACAGTGGAGTTACAAAGCCAAAGTTCATCTGGAATTGCATCTGGCAACCAATGTAGAGGGCAACAAGAAGGGCTTCTATAAGCACATCAACAGCAAAAGGAACACTAGGGGAAATGTGAGCCCACTGTTGAATGGGGCAGAGGACCGGGTGACAGAGGTCATGGAAAAGGCTAAGATACTTAATGTCTCCTTTACCTTGGCCTTTACTGGTGAGACTTGCCTTCAGGAATCCAAGGCCCCTGAGACCAGTGAGAAAGTCTTGACCGATGGCAACCTACCCTCTGTGAAGGAGGATCAGGACAGGGAACATTTGAACAAACTGAACATGTACAAGTCCAAAGGACATGATGGGTTGTATCATTGGCCAACATCATTGTGAGGCCACTCTCAGTTCTTTGAAAGGTTGTGGCAATGACGGGGGGTTCCTGAGGACTGGAAGAAAGCAAGATTCATTCCTGTCTTCAAGAACGGCAAGAAGTAGTATCTGGAAAGCTACAGGCCAATCATCCTCAATTCGGTCTCTGAGAAGGTGGTAGAGCAAATCCTGGAAACTGTAATTAAATAAATGAAGGACAAGGAGGTGATTGGGAGTAGCCAGCATGGATTTATGAAGTCCCCTTATTAGGTAGGTCAGTCCATGCTTGACCAATCTAATAGCCTTCTGCAATGAGATGACTGCCTTGGAGGTTGAAGGAAGAGCAGTAAATGTTGTATGCCTTGACTTTAGTAAGGCTTTTGACAGTGTCTCTCATAACATCCTCATTGACAAACTGGTGAGATATGGATTAGATAAGTAGACAGGGAGGTGGACTGAAAATTGGATGAAGTGTTGAGCTCAGAGTATTATGATCAGCAGCATGGAGTCCAGCAGACACCAGTCTCCTGTGGTGTACTCTAGGAGTAAATACTGGCTCCAGTACTGCTTAATAGCTTCATTAGTGACCTTGCTGGTGAAACAGAGTGTACCCTTCACACATTTGCAGATACCAAATTGAGAGGAGTGGTTGATACACCAAATGTGTGTACTGCCATTCAGAGGGATCTGGACAGGCTGGATGAGTGGACAAACAGGAATCTAGTGAAGTTTGACAAAGGAAAATACAAAATCCTGCACTTGGTGAGGAATAACCCCATGTACTTTGACAGGCTGGGTGCCCACTGGCTGGAAAGCAGCTTGGCAGCAAAGTCCTGGTCATCAACAAGGTAAACATGAGCTAGCAAGGTGCTCTTATGGTTAAGAAGGCCAACAACCTCCTGGGCTGCGCTAGGAGGAATGCTGCCAGGAGGTCGAGGGAGGTGATCCTTCCCCTCTGCTGAGCACTGGTGAGGCACATCTGTAGTGCTGGGTCCAGTGCTGGGCTCCCCAGTACAAGAGAGAGAGGGACATACTGGACTTAAGTCCAACAAAAGGTCACAAAGATGATTAAGCAATGGAGCCTCTGATACATGAGGAGAGGCTGTGAGAGCTAGGGTTGTGCAGCCTGGAGAAGAGAAGGCTCAGGGGGATCTTATCCATGTCTATAAGTACCTGATGGGGGAAGTAAAGAAGATGGAGCCAGACTCTTCTCGGTTGTGCTTAGTGACAGGACAAGAGAATACCATAAGAAAAATATTTAATTTGAAGTATAGCAAGTTGGGAACATCATTATGCCCTAAATAGAAGCACTGATAAAGGGAAGATAAAATTAATTTCAGAGCTAAACAAAGGGTAAAATCTCATTTCCAAATGAATGGGATCCAAGTCTCTTCATGATGCTACTCCAGGTATAACACAAAGTGAATGAAGTGATTGGTTTATAACTGAAGGAAAAGTGAGCTCTGAAACTTCTTTACTCTTACCTTTGAAGGCATAAACTGCATGTAATATACCTTAACCAGATGAAGGGCAGGTGTGCTCAGCTGTTGTTTCAACTGCTACAGACACTGCTGCAGTATAAGCACCCTTCTCAGATGACAGCCAGAGGCCACAGGCTGGTTTGTCTGCTGCTGCCTCTCTTGCACCTGCAGAATAAGGGAGCTATAGACAGCAGCACCCATCAGCCATTGTGGCAGAGACCCTTTTGAGCTGAGTCAGGAGCCAGGGACTGATGTTTGTGGAGAGCATGGAGGAGCCAACTGTGAAAGTTCTGAATTGTGTTTGAGAGATGCATCTTGCTGGACACAGTCAGATGCATTGTGCTGACACAACTGGAAAATTACAGAGAACTCCTTGTTAAACCTTTTGTAACATATCTCTCATTCATTCCATTAGTCAAAGAGCTTGCCAGTCCCATTTAAAGGAAAATGGAATGATAAATGTTGGCAGAGGAAGTTCATGTATGTCCAAACCATTCTGATAAAATTGAAAAACTCCCTTCTCCCCTCAGAAACTTTGGGTTCACACTGTAGATGCTGCCAGTTTTTTGCTGAATAATGGTTGTGGGATCTGCATAATAATTCCTTGATATATAAGCTCCTAGAAGTTTCTCCCACATTGCACTAAAAATTGTCTGATTTCTACCTGGTGTTTTTAAACATGCAAAGATACTGTTCTTGAAATTGTCTAGTTTGTGGTCCTCAAGCCTCCAAGCTGTGACTCTCCAGAGCAGTTCTGTTAAAAACACATGTATTTGTGTGTTGAAAGTCCTCTACTTGAGCTGTGCTTGCCATTTGTAAACTAAGATGTTGAGTCAGTTTGGGGATGAACAAAAGGAGACAACATGCACTTCTTCCCCGTGTGCCTCTGCTGATACCCCAGGAGTGCTCTGAGTTGGTGTTGTTGCTTCTTGGTTTCAGTCACTGCCTGCTGTCTTAAAAGGAAAGTGTTTGTTCAGCGAAATGGTACATAAGGTCCTGCCTTAGGATTGGGGTGAAGTATTGTATGATATATATAAATAATAAAGACACAGACTGTGTTGCTGAGAGGGAAAGTAAGGAAATGAGCGCAAAGGGTTGCTTGTTACTAGTGCCGGAGTCTCATCTAGGGAGAGTGAGGACTGTGGTGTAAATTTCAATCTCTTTTGCTGCTCTGAAAATGTCCTTGGTGTTAAAACTGGAACGCTTGACAGTATTTTGGGGGCTTATGGCAGGGCTTTGAATTCTACCTTGATTGCTGTAAAGCATGACTCCTCAGCAAGTCACTGAGCTCTCCAACAAATTGGTTTGAACAGCTACTGCATTTCCACTGACTCAAAAGAAGGCTGTATGTAGCAAATGTCAATGAAGGTAAACGTAAACTTCCATTTCAATTTTGAAAGATTATCAGATCATCTTCTTCAGATTTAGTTTCAGATGAGCTTTGCTGAGATACAGTGCAGTGTTCCTATCCTGAATTTTGTTCTCCTCTTCTGTTGCCCCTGGGAGATCAGAATTCTCTTTCTTTCTTGGTCCCAGGGCTCATAGTCTATTACTGCAGGTTACAAACTTCAAAGTCAGATTTCTTTCTGGCTATCTTGTCTTCAGATGCAGATTTGCTTTAGGAAGAAACCTTTGTTTCACTTGTTTTTCTGTGCTTAATACTTCAGCATCTCTGCTCTGATCATATTGTGATTCTTAGATCCTAGCTGTTACCCAGTTTCAGTGCTTGTTGTCATATTTGGCACATCTTCTTGGAAAAGGCCCAAAACAAAATTAATGTGCAGTCTTTAACCAGTAAGTAATTCACTTCTAAGAAAATGTTTCCCTTCCTTAGTTTTTTTGCACAATTTATTTCAATTAACATCTGCAAACAAATCCTCTACTTTGACTCTGATCAAAGTCCTTTTCTGTGTCTTGGTAAGGTTTTCCTATCTGGAAGTGTAACATCCTGAAAGTCATCCAACTCTCCCTCCATGCCTTTGCTTTTTACAGAAATTTAGATGTCAGTGAAGATTGTTTAATGAACTCTCTTTGGAGGCTCAAAATCATTGCCGCCACTAATACCCCCTTCAACTTATGCTCTTTTATTATGGAAAATGTCAGACTGTGACATTTTAAATCCCTACCTATTTTCTCACTTCAGTATTTTTTATTATTATTATTTCATTAATGTTGTAACAGAATTTTTCTGCACTATAATTCTGAAAACCTGGTTTCTATGATTTTTATATTCTAAATAAAATTGACTCTGAGTTTATGGAAGCTATTTTTTTCCTTAAATGTTCCAGGTACATTTTGTGTTTTAAGATAATTTGATTTTAGAATTCAGCCTACATTGGGAATTTAGTCTAATTCTTCAAAACCAAAAAGGTTTAAAACTTCCTGGCTGCTTCTTTTTATACAGGAAGGGATCCTGAAATCATTATGTTTCAAAATGTCAGCTGCTTTGATCATTTTTTTTGATGTTTAAAGAAATAGATAATGCTATAAGAGTAGTAACCGAGTCAGTGCAGGATTAAGCTATATTATTTATACAAATGTGGCAGCTAGTTTAGCTGATATTAATTCAAAAGCATTTTTGATTTGTTTATTACTGAATATAAAAATTCTCTTTATGTAGAAACGGTATTTGGAAAGGTTTGCCAAATGTAGATCATGGCAACATTTTTCTCTTAGCAGCTGCCATTCCTTAGCCAGTGTCTGTACTATAACATTATCTCGGGGCTCAAGATGACACTGAAACCAAATGTTGCTGTAGGCTGGATCAGTAACTTTTGCCAAGAGGCTTTTCTGACCAGTGGCTTTTCAAACAAGAAAACGCAGTCAAAGGAAAACCGGCTTGCACTTCACTTCTGCCTCTGCATGCAGGATAGATATCAGCATCTGGCTTGATCTGACTCAAGTGATATGTGACTGCAAAGTCAGGCACAGACTTGAGTACGAAGTTAATAATGGTCATGTAGATGTAGCTGTAGTTGAACATACTTGGTTTCCTTAGTTTAGAAACTAGGTTTCTTGGGTACTTTTGGAAGCTGCAAATCCGTGGATTTGTTACGCTTTGTTGAGATAAGGAGATAGGAATTACACGGTGGAGTAAACAAGTAGGTAACCAGAATGGCTTAGCTTTCAGTCTTATCAATCATGCTGTCTAAATAAACTCAGTCAAATACTGAGATTTTCAGAGGATATTGTTCCTAGATGTCTTCCATACAGTAACCTCTTTGCTCCCTGGTTAGCATTGTCTACATTCTCCTCCTGCTAACATTGAAATCCCTCATAGGAGGACCTGAAGCTTCTGCCACCATTATTTAAAATACCATCATAGGATGTCTTGCTTTTAGAAGAATGGTATTACTGACTTGGTACTTAAAATAGTGATCTGTAACCTCTCCACGGTGTAGCCCTGAAGTATTAGTGCTACTAGAGTTTGGCCCCTTGCCTGTGGCTGTTCTGGTGGCCTGAAGCAGAACTGAGCTCTGCTGCCACATAAAGGCTGCAGTGCAGTACAGCAGAATCTGCTGCTGTGGCAGCTCCTAATGAAATACCCTATGGGTAAACTGGGCAGATCCTCGTGATCAGAAATTGTTTTCCTGATCACAGTAAATCTCCTCCAGATCTGTGTTTCTCAGCCAGTCATGGCCTGTGGGGTTCAGAGAGTAGATCTCCTTCAAAGACCTTCAGCACCTGGTTTAACTCCTCTCCAGAGAAAAAGTATGTTATGCTGGGTGTTCAATACAGGGAGAAATGAAACATCAGGTCCTTCCCAACTTCATTTTTCCAAAGGGACACCCCTGTGGCCTTTAGATTATGCCAGAACAAAAAGCTTCAGTTCTCCATCACAATACTGAAAACCAGAGCACCTTCTCGTATGCCAGAACTCGTCTTTTACTGTTTCCACACTCCTATCTGTCAGTAAAAAAGAAAAAAAAAAAAGAAAGATGATGTAAGTACACAAAAAGTATGCATCAATTAAAAAATCAATAAAAATCAATATTTAGTGATAGGAATGCAGTGTAACATGTTCAGATGCACATGCACGTGTTAGGAATGAGATAGCAGCTCTTAGCCCTGTAATTTCTGCTGTAGAATTCTCCTCTGATGAGATGAGGATATGACAGATGGGTTGGGCCAAGATTATTAAGTTCCTTGTTTCTCATGAGGTCTTGAAGATGACCAGTGTTCTGCACTGCCTGGAGCAAGTGTAATGCTTAAGAAAAATGAGACCAGTGAGCTCTAAAAACTTGAGTTTTCCAGATGTCAGAAATGATGTGGGAAGTAACAGCATAAGTGAAATTGCACTGCCTCTATCTCTGAGGGTTCATGGTGTCCTAGAGGAAAGACCAGCAGATGAGAGCACATGTGCTATATGAACTATATGGACAGATTTTGAAAGGCACAGCAGTGGGTGAGCCTAGAGCTAGGAGCTGAGAAATGGAGTATTTTGAGAAATACCATATGTGGAATCAGCATCTCTCAGCTAGTAGCATGGAGGAAGAGTACTGCTGGTAAAGGTGGTTGTGGTACCCGGACTCTCAGCAGGAAGTATCTCCCTTCTCCTGATCACTGATTTTTTTCCCATACGTTTAACTTCTGAAGATGAGAAAGAAAAAATCAGTCTGGTACACCGTTCATGGAGGGCTGCCAACCCCTGCCCTAGAGATCCCACCACTGCAGAGAACAGCTCGTTTTCCAAGTGCACTCAGCACTTCTTTTAAAAGACATCTTAATATAGGAGATTTTTGGAGATACTGCCAAAACAAACGCATCCTAACTACAGCTCTCAGCTCAAATTCTTGACCCACCTTTCCCACACTGTGGTTCAATAGGGAAAAGACTGAACAGCTTATACTGAGCATGAAATCAATGAACTTCAAAACAAAACATCCCAGCCTAGGTTTGAGGGGCATTTGAAATAAGGGAGCTAGCAATGAAAGGCTGTTCCCTGTAGACCCAAATCCTAGAGGAGAAGTTGGCACCAGACCATAGGTAGATGAGCTGTTCTGCTCTAGGAGCTTCAGTACGTGCCTTACCATGTATTTGTTCTCATTTGCCATGAGGTAAGCGTGTGTATGAACCGTAACAAGGGTTGCTGACAGTTTGCGTGTTTACAGCTTACCTCATGGTGATTTTAAAATATATGGGTGGCTTATATTTTGTTTTTGAAAGGACATTCAAGATCTCATTCTGCGATCTTGCCAGAACTGACAAAAAAGGATTACACTATGGGAATATAAGAGTTATAGTGTGTGGTAGAGGAAAGGATGGAATGGGAAGATTTGAGGAATCGTTTTTATTGAACTGTTATCGTTTAGCATTTCTCCGAAGAATAAGGAGAAAGAAAAGTGTGATGAATGTGCTATGTATCAAGATGGGACTGCATGTAAGTATAAAGGTGGCTCGTCATAAAACAAAGAATTTGTTAATCCTTCAGGTGAGCAAGGGTTACTTGGAAAAGTTAATCTGAATTAATTAACCTGGCTGTAGACATTCAGAAATTAATTAATCTCCTATTTGATTTAGCTTACTTAAAAACTTAATTTCAAGCTACAACTCAATCAGGGCAAAAAAGAGGTTGGAAAAAATCTTTTGCAAAGATGCAATTTATATGACCACATCCTTGCTTTTGACCCAGCAGAAAAATTTGTAAGGATAATTGCAGAACTCTTGAGGAAAATTACTCAAGGATCTCCAGAGAGAAACAAATAGAAAGTTGATTTACTTCAGATCGCATAATAAGGGGGCCTGAGATGAAGTCACTATGTGAAGCTGACTTCCAGATTGCATTACAAATGAGATAATAAATAAATGGAGGGATGGAAATTATTAGTAGGAGGCCTGCATGTTTTTTTATTTCACTTATGAGTAGGGTTAATATAGTTTTAAATCTCAGAGAAAAACATTTTAAAATCAACTTTATATTATAATACCTTTAAGAATCCAAAGTAAAGCCAAAACTCTGCCTTTCAGCAAAACTAGCAGTGGAGTCATAAAGAGTTCAGTATTCTGTTTTGGTGTCCTCTTTTTCCATCACATAACCTGCATGTTTCACAGCCTGCCCATACAGCTTTCCCAGCTGTGTGTTCAGCTTTTACCTTCCTTCCACCCAGAATTAGGGATTATCACCACTGCCATCCAAAGTGGGAGATGACAGCTGTGCTTTTCTTCTTTAGAGTTAAGCTTTCTAACCACATGAGAACGTGCAAAGCTTCTAGCTTCTTCAGGTGTGCACCTGGGGGTGGACAGAAGAGGCCTGGGAGGTACTTAACGGCAGATGAATGATGGCACAGCACAGCCCTTTGTGAGTGCATGGAGGGCAGTTTCCTGCATCAGTAGAGTTTGTTGGCTGCAGCATCCTGGAAGAGCCAGGCCTTTTTCAGTGGCACATTCATGGGAGTGCAGATGTTTTCTAAAACACTGACTTTTCATTGTCAAAGATTGTGCAGGTTAACAAAATTTGGCCCCAAATTCATGAAAAGTCAGCAGAACTTTCCCCTGCATATCCATGTATCCCCGGTTCCCAGTAAAACGAGAGACCCGGTACATATAGTTTAAACATCCCAAAGTCTGAAAATTACACACTTAAATTGTTTTTTGAAATGTAAGCAATAGTTTATTTCTGTTAGTAACCTCCACAGCCCTCATATAAATGAGTGTTGTCTTAGAGCAGATGTTCTTGCATTCAGTCAAGTATTCACTGTGTTTGCTGTGAATGCCATATTTCAGAATTAATAGCACACCTACTTGCAGCTGGAGAGAAATTAGGTGTCACACTGTTCGGTCTATGTGCTTTCCTATCTTAATACCCAGAGAGATGGTGAAAGTATTCTGAGACTGCTTCATTATAGCATCACCCACAGCAAAGATCTGTTATTATATGGACTCACTTTCACATTCCCAAAGGTGAGATGATTTTCCAAGGACTGATCTGTGTTGGATGAACATGGCAATTTTTATGAAATCACTTGCCCTGTTATCTGCCTGAAAATAAGTCAGTGCTGTCAGCCCAGGACAATCAAAAGACAAAGCCTAACTGTAATCTGTTCTGATGATACCACATTTACCGTGTCTCACCCTATTTAGTACGTCCTGATTGCATTTCCAATAGATGTAGCTACCAAATTATCTCTACTCAGAGTACTTACAGGCCACGTATTAGGAAATGAATTCTCAGTATATCCTTCGTTTCCATGGTAGCTACAACAAAGGTCTGATTAAACTCATAAGAGACTTTCATGCTTTCAACTACTAGTTTCCTGTAAAGCAGCAATTGCCAACCTTTCCTCTGTATAATTACTTAGCATACCATTGCTATACTTAGCATTGCCTTATCTAGAATTTTCAGCCAAAACTCACCTTCGATAGCACTAGTTTGATAGTGCTGTTTTCCCATAGTATCAGTTGCCTCCCTGTAACGACTCAGAAGCTGCTAGGATTCTTCTGTTGTACAATATGTTGATGCAGCAATAACCGCTCTTGCTCCTGTGGCCTCCTGCAAGCCGCCTCTCTGCTTGTTCTTCCAGCTCCTTTCCTTGATGCCACCCCAGGTGCTGGCTTCCCTGAGACAGAGAATTATTTGTGGTTTTACTTATTTGTTACATGTCTGACATCAGGGCTGATCCTCTACTGCGATAAAAATAATACATAAATATGTGTTATATGTACATAAATAACCTCTTATTAAAAATTGTTTGGCATTCTCAACTCATTAGTGCAGAGCATCAACCTTCTTGATCTTAATAATCTGCCATTCTGAGAGCAAGTCAATTGTGTTTGTGGACTATCCCATAAAAAACAAGGATGCTAAGCCTTCTCAGAGTCCTTAGGGCCTGTGCTGCTCCCAGTTGTATCATCATGTTACAAGGCTACTAAAGTGAAGGAAGAAAGATTGTTTCCAAAGGCTAAATTAAAAAAAGACAAAAATAGCTCAGGGGAGTGGAATTACATGAGGCAAAAGGAACAAACAGATGAAATGGATGAATTCAGATCACATCTAGGTATGTCTCCCAGCAGTTTTATTCTTCCACTGGTAAGTCCCCCAAAGGGAGGGATGAAAGTACCATTACTGCAGAACTGGAAAACCAGACTGCAGAAGATGGTAGGGACTCTGTTAAAGAATTCTGCACCTGTACAGCAAAAATTAGTCAATAGCTTGTTTTTCCATATTTCTGTTTCATAAACAGCTGCTGATTGCATTATAATTATCAGGTTTTATAATTACTGGGAAACGGAAAACTCCAGCAAAGACAATAGAAGTAATATATTTATCTGAAACATAGGTAGAAACAGACTTCTGCTATCTGGATTCTAGCAATGCACAACTCCTGTTTACAGCAAGTCTTAATTTCTTTTCCTGAAAAGAAACAGGACTGTGTGATAAATTAGATGCAAGAGAACTACTTGACACACAACTGCAAGACCTGATTTAAGTGCAAAAGAAGATGCTGGTTTTCTTCTGTGTGCTGAGGCATTTTCTGCAAGGGATGCGAAGAACAGTTTTATAATGTGGAAATTTTTAATGTAGCTGATGCTTACCATGGGAGGAGCACCCTGTTTCATTATCCATGCAGAATTAACACCCCAATCCCTGATCCATGAGGAGGTATCACTTTGCTTACAGTATATTGAGTGATTGACATGCCTATGGAGCAAATGCAGCTAATACTGAATAAAGGAAGCCACTGAGGCACGTTAAACTCATATAGGAAAAAAATTTTAACAACCCCTCCACATTGAAGAAGAATGCAACTATCATTTGTTGAATAGGTTTTTGTTTTTTAAAAAAGAGCTGAACAAAAAGGAGCAAACTCATTCTTCTGCTAAAACCTGCAAGTCTGTGGGAGGACTAGGAATATGCAGCTTATTTCAAATGTTCAGAGCTTTCAAGGACACTGTATCCATCTGGCCCAAGTAAGGAATGGGTCATCCCTGTTCATGGGGTGTAAGGGGGAGAGCAAGTCAGGATTATGCTCCATGCCAAACAAGGATGCACACTTCATAAGAGTGCTTTTCGAGCAGTGGTATAGAAACATGAGATACTGAAGCATGGCTCCATATGTGGACCAGGAAATGGCTGACCTTAATCATCGCACAACAATTGCTTTCTTGCTTCAGGAAAAGAAGGCTGATTTGCTTGTGGAGCTCATCTGAGCCTAGAAGGATCACCTTCCCCAAAGTAAATAGCTAGGAGAAGACAGCTTGTCACAGAGGAAACTCACCACTTATTATAAATACACATACATTTGTGGAAGGAGGAGAGAAAGTATGTTGCACAGAAAAGACTTCAGTAAAAGTTCAGAAGATACTGCCTATCCCACAGCCAGCACAAAGCAGACTAAAACTCCTGGCCCGGCTCTCTGTGTGCTAACCCAACTACTGACTAAAAAAAAATTGTCATGTCGTTCCCCCCACAAATTGCATTCCAGGTCATAAAAAATGTACGGAATAAATGATCAACGAACACTGTGAAAAAGGCACAATCTGTAATTAACAGTGTTTGTTAATGTTTCTGGCCATTATTATTTAACCTTTGAACACTGCCCACCTATCTGCAGTTAATACAATTCTCTCCCTATTATCTTCTTTCACCGAGTTCTCCCGGTTGCTCCCTCCCACATCGCCATGCGTTTAAAATGAACAATCTCTGAGCACAGGCTCATCCCTCTGGCATGGCTGTGTGCTGACCTCTGACTTTCTAGTCTCCCACTGGTTTGTTATGGGAGCAGCCTGCCAGCATAGGTATAATGTCACTTTGTTCCACAGAAACAGAGATGGGCTTGGTCCCTTTTCCATGGACAATCAGATACACTGATGTGTTGAACATGCAGTCATTAGATCACACTGAGGTTTAAAGCTGGGAAAGACCATGGTGTCCATATCAAGCTGCTGCTGTGTAGTAATGTATGTTAGTGGGTTGGGTTTTTTTCCTAAACCTTTTCAGTTAAACAAGGAGCACAACATTGTGCCAAGTTACAAGATAAACCAAATGAAAAGGGTGACTGTGCTAAGCAGAGCACCTCCTGGGAAAGCTGGGCAATTCATCCTGCTGATGGAATGAGGAATTTACCTCTATTGGCAATAGATGAGCGTTTCTGATTATGGAGCGCAGTGGCCAAAGCCATGGGAGTCTGAGCTTATGGACCCTCATTCCCTATGCCAGTTTTAATTTCTCTGCCCTTTGTTTTGATGCCTCGTTTCTTGTCTAATAGATCATTAGCTCTTTGAAGGGAAACTTTCTCTCTACCACACATGTGTTTTTACAGTTTCACTTCCTTTATATTTCACTTATTGACTTTGCTCCCAGTAGTATACTTGCCCTCTCTATTCTGTCATAGAAAGTGAAGGGAGACAATAAACAAACAAAAATGTTTGAATGCAGCAAAGACTGGGGACAGAGCTGTTTTGTCTGAAGTTTGCTAGATATTATCAGGCAGCCTACATGTCAGGTTGAATACTGAACACCAGGTTGATTGAAACAACACAAGTTAGGCAATTAGCTTTCCCAAGTGTGTTTCTTTACTCTTTCCAGTTTATTAATTCCTTGGGTACAAACACAAATTGGATTCAACATGTGGTTGGCCAGCCTAAAACAGTGGAGGACAATAGCAGATAAGGAACTGCACGTTGGTTCCTACTACTGTACACAGAGGTGGTGGTATTTTACTCTTATGTTCTAGATTTTCCGTTGAGACTTTCTTGTGGAAAAGCCAGGTGGGTGAGTATAAAGATTTTGTTGCCTGTAGGAGTGCTTTGAGGGGTCAGGACCTAGAGTCGTTTTATCAGCTGTAACAGTGTAGTTAGAATGTCACAGACTTCTGCATGAAAGAAAATTTTGCCTAGAAGCATTTTCTTTTCACTTAGACCCAGGACTTTTTCAGAAGGCTCGAGTGCAACTATATCAAGGTATAGCTGCGTTTGAAACTCTATCAGAAGTTTATAGTAGGTGAGAAATTGTAACATGCCACACTATGAGGAAAGAGAGGAGAGATGGTGTTTTTGTTGATTTTTTTGTTTTGTTTTGTTTTAATGAAAGCTCCTAACTGTGTGGAATTTCTGGACAAAATCTTCATACGTGAACAATTTTTTTCATGCAAATTTAACAAGAAACTGTGTTTTAAAGCAATGCTCAATCATAATATGATGAATTCAGTTAGCCTGAGTGTGCCAGGGTAGAGTGAGAAGATAGTTGAGGCAATTCTGTCAGACCTGCAATACAAGGGGCATCACCCTGCCAGAGATGGTTTGAAATTCTAATATGATGTTCTCTGCTGATGCTCTGTGTGATATGTGGAGAATACAAACTGCTTTGTACTGATGGGATTTGGGGGGATAAGCAGTTTCCTGTCCTGAGGGAACTTGGATATGTCTTCTTCCCTCAATATACTTTGTCCCAGTGTGTATCACAAATGTGGTTTCCTTCCTTTAGTGAACAAGGAGCTTCCAATTACTATTGTATAAATTCCTATTACAAGTCTTCTTGTATTTTTTCAGTAGCTGCTAGGGGCAGATTGTGGACAAGCAGTGGGAGAGAATGGGTCACATACAATATGATAAACACCATAGCCCATCTTTCACCAAGATGAAGACAAAGAGCTACCACACTCTTGCTCAAATTGATGAGAAGCAAATCACCAGGGTCACCCTTTGCTAAGGAATGTACACTTCAGTTTAGTTTAAATCTGTGCTTCATGAAACTATGAAAAGAGATTATTAGTTGTATTTTGGTTAACACTCCTTGTGATACATCAGCAAAGTTGGCTTGTAGATCAGAAAAGCAAAGCTAAAAACTAGAGAAAAGCAAAGCATGTGTATGGAAAATGTATACCTGAAGCTGATATTTGGTGGGAACAAACCTACTGTTTCTGTCTTGCTGTGGTTACAGGGTAGATGTTGTAACCTCTGAGTTGTTCTCAAGTGTAATTCTTAAGTATCAGTCTGGCTTTCCCTCACCTCTTTGATTTCTCAAATACTTTGGGACATAGTCTCTAGGTATGAATGGCTTGAATGCTGTTCAATAGCTTAACAAGTCCAACTCTATACAAGACTGTCAAAATAGGTTGAAGAACATTTTCAGAACCCATCAATAGGCTTTCATTCAAAAAGAAGACCATACAAACTATATAGGCTGTTATTCATTCTCTACCTAATCCTTAGCCTTGCTTTATATGCTTAGAGACACTTCGTTTAGCCAAGAGTTTTATTTCTGGGAGAGAACGTTGTGAAAAGATTTTTCACCCAAGCTTGACTGTTTCTGCTGCCTTTTTTTCCTCTCCCCCTAAAAGCCTGTAAGCTCTTGTTGATAGTCACTGGACCATCCCTGGACTGTCCTGTCCTCAGCCTTTTCTAGACATGTGTCCTGGTTTTTTTGGTAGCCTCCATGCTCTGAGTAATGCCTTCAGAATAGTTGACCTTGCAGGCTGGGCTGGGAGCAGGTGTGCATGTTTCTTCTCCCCAGTCAGTCTCCCTCTTGTTTATTCAGAGTTTCTTATCTTTTCCATTGTATTGTCTTTCCTGTGGGGTTTGGGTTTGTTTTTTTGGGTGTTTTTTTTTAGTAATCTATAGTTTGGTTTATTCCACAGTAACCCATTACAAATAAACATATCAGGCATGTGCTTTATTAAGAAAACAATTCAATTCCTGGACTCCCATGGACTTATTTGAAAATCAAAACCTTGCAGAGTATTTTTAATTAAGCTGATGAGTTTACTTTCTTACATCAAAAAAGAAATCAAAGAATTCACAAGTTATGATTCAGTGTCCAGCTGTCACTAAGCATTTTAATAATGATTTTGTCAACTGTCCTCCTTTAAAACAACTTTTGAAGAATTTGAGTTACACCTCATCTCCCTCATAATACAGTAAAAAACACTCCTAAATACAATAATATACAAATAATTCTTCCTGTCTTGATCAGAAAAATTTATTCTCTTCCAAAAATTGCTGTAGAGTTTAGGGTTTTTGTAAAAGGGAAAGCTCACTTTTTACTGCTTGATATCTAATTGCTATCCTTTGAAGGAAACCCAAGAATTTTCCTTGTTTGTTGGGTAAGAAACAGGAACTATTAGTGAGCATGTTCAGTCCTGTATATGTTATTGGCATTGGTGTAGAGTGAGCAGGTAGGAATTTATCTTGGGGACATGCTCTTAGGTAAAGAGTTACATTGTTTATTTTCTTAGCCTGATACTTTTCACATAAACTTTTCATCAGGTTTTAATTATAAGAAAGACCTTAAACCTTCTACTTTAAAATAATGACTTGACAGGAGAGAAATTGTTTTCTGGTTTGAGGTTAGCATTGCAATATTCTTCCGTTTTGGTCCATCAGCTGCATGGCTCTTTTATCTTTTGAGTATGCTCTTCCAGCTTTGCTGTTTGCTTTTCTTGCTCTGCTTTCGCTAATGTGCTTATTGTCTTCATGATTTAAAACAAAAGCAAGAAGCAACTCACAGAAGCAGCTGATAATGTTCTTTTTCTTAGACTTACTCTTCCCTGCAGTCTTTCCACTGAGAGGTGCTTAAACCCTGGCAGAAGATAGGGAACACTATTATTAAAAATGAGATGTTGCGGCTTGTCAGCAGAGTGTATCATCTAGTGCTTCTAGTAATCCTTCCCAGTTGTTACTTAAAACAAGTTACTTACACCGATGTGATCCAACCAACCGGTCTTTAAATAAAGATATATATACTCTTCTCTTTCCTGTTGCTTTTCTTGGGGAACATTGCCTGTTCAGAGCTGCCACCGCATCAAAACAGGAGTAGGAAACAGGCTGTGTGCTGCCAAACCAGCCTACAAGGGTGGTCTTCAAACAGATTCAGCAGCAAAAGTGGGATCACTCTGGATTAAACCTGCTTCAGTATGCTCCTACTTCACAAAGGGGAACAGCTAAACAGTGCACACAACTTGCTGTGTTTTCAACAGCTGACTAACGGTGACTGGTTAAAAGGCAACGTCTAACGTGCTTCCAGTTGTGTGCCAGATGATCAGTGTGTGGCAACTTCTTCAACCATAAGTGACTTTTGTTGGCTGCCATGTGTTTTGCATACAGTATCCCCATGCAGACAAATAGTACAAGGTAGTAAACTAAAGGCAGACTTATTTCAATGTATAGTTATGGTAGTAATTAAAAGATTTGCACAAAACAAAATAAGTAATCAAAGCATGTCACTAGTGTATTTTAGACATGATAAATAGCCTTTTTCAGACTTGGGGAGGCAGACAGCTATATCTACATGTGAAAAAGGTAGAGAAGCTCTTCATGGGGGATGTTGCACGGAGAAAGGATCTGTTGGATGCTTTGGAGTGGGCTGGTGTGAGCTGTGTGTAGCACCCGCCTGTGAAGCACCAGGCCTGTGCTTGGGGTGCTTTTTCTTCCCAGGCCAACCTTATGTAATACTTACTTTTCTGTGAATAAGGCCAAGTGAAGGAGTTGGGAGGAGGATTTGGGAATGGGGGACCTGCTGCCGTTTCTGTTGTGACATTTCACATGCCTCTTACCTTTCAAGCAAATGTTCCCATTCATTTTGTCTGTGTGACTTCTGTGTAAATTGGAAACCTCATTCATTTATAAAACAGGAAATGTTAATACACCACGCTTTCACTGAAAACAGTAATGGCTGCTGAAGTAACAGCTCTTGGTTAAACAGAGGTTTGCTTTGGGGAAATGGAGTTCGTACTCTTCAAGTACTGCAACACTGTTCTGGGAATATCGTACAGCTCAAAGGGCTTGTCTGTTGGTATGGCACTTTTTCACTATAGCTGCTTCTTCTACAGTGAGGAGAACTCAAGCAGTCCCTCTGAGATCCCCTGCGTTCCTGGCCTTTCATCATTCGATATGCACTGCCAGCCTAGCTGGCATACAAACGAACCTGTGTGCAGGTGGACTGAATGCACAAACAGCTTGTTTCTGTCTGAAAGCTAGCTTGAAATCTCTCTTTCCTTCCAGATGTCCACACAGAAGCAGTTCAGGCAGCCCTTGCTAAACATAAAGAAAGGAAAATGGCAGTCCCCATGCCCTCAAAACGACGTTCATTGGTGGTGCAAACATCAATGGATGCCTACACACCTCCAGGTGAGCATCTCTGTATATTTTATGAGATTTTTAAAAATGGTTCTTTGGGCTGCTATGAACTAATAATCTGTCTGTATAGATAGTAGTGGAAATGTCATTTGAAGCACACTGAGCATAACGTTGAGGTATGTTTGAAGAGGAGAAAGTGAACTGAGTGGTTGGAAAGTCAGCTGGGGCAGTTCGCATAATTGCTTTGCTGTTGGTGGTACCTCAACTTGCATTGGTCCTTTTGGTCTTATGATGACCTAACTATGGCCAGCTTGTCATATTTTCTGGGACTCCAAGTTCCTTTCAAGTTTTTAGTTTGTTCCATAACACTATAATGGAACGTTGTCTTTACAATTAGTCATGCCATTCATTTTCAAATTTATCTGTTCTTTTACCTACTAGACTGTGAAAATACCCCACATCTCTTGCATTCTTATACTCACTGAATCCAGCTGGGACTCCATTTCTCACTGAGGCATGAGCTTTCTACAGTTGCAAAAGTTTTTCACAGACTTTGTGGAATTAGCTTGGGAAAGTATTTTGGGTATTCTGTGCTGTTAGTCCATGCAGAAGGTTCTCAAGCCACATTATAAAGGAAGACTTCTATTATCCTTATTTTTGTGCAGTAATACACAAACCATGGCCTTAGAGCAGGAAAGCTCTCTCAGTGCGCAGTTAGCAATTGACTTCGTTTCAGGGCTTTCAGTATTACAGACTTTTAAAATTATGTTCGTGTAACTTCATGAGTTTTTCTTAATAGCAGTTGTCTTCAGATTTGTAATATGAACATGCCTTATTTCTATTAAGAAAACCCAAAAGCACTGCAAGTTAACAGACTGTTTTTAATTACTAGATACTTCTTCTGGTTCAGAAGATGAAGGCTCCGTACAAGGCGACTCCCAGGGAACTCCCACCTCAAGTCAGGGGAGTATAAACATGGAACATTGGATCAGTCAAGCGATCCATGGCTCTACCACGTCAACCACTTCCTCCTCCTCAACACAAAGTGGAGGCAGTGGTGCTGCACACAGACTAGCTGATGTTATGGCTCAAACGCATATAGGTTAGTATACAGACATTTTGAGCATGTCCAGTTTAACATGAATTTTGTCTGTCACATTCAGCTGGTGCTGCTATATGAAGTTTTTCCTATGCTTTTTCTTCTTTCTGTTTTTATATTTACATTATATGGAGAGATAGTTTTATGTTCTTATTTCCTGAGAAAATTAAAAAAAAAAGGAGCAATTTAAATTGGGGGGTAAACTTATGGTGTAGCAGTCTCTAGCTGTTGGCCTGAAATATCTTAAAATGCACAGTTGCATGACTTCTATTATTTAGCACTAAAAAAGGTCTCTGTAAGATCCATTAGTAAGGAAAATCAGTGCATGCAGCACTAGGGATTGCTTGCACACTAGTTTCACCTACTGCTGCACCACTTTAATTACATAGTTTGTGTGATTTTTGATAATTCTGTTAACAGTAGGTCCTCTTAAAGATATTTTTTATCTGCTCTTAATTGAATCTAGAATACTTGGGTTGGGATATCTAGCCATTATAGTCCTTGGGAAAGTCTGTTGTATATCTTCCGAAAGGAAATCTGTTATTATCAGCTTGTTTATATCCTTTGGAAAGATCCTAGGGAGTCAAAGCTTTCTTTCCATTAGGGCTAAGCTTCACAGACATTAATAATTTCTGAATATTGTGCCATTGACATTAGTCTTCATTAAAATGAGGCAGCTATTTGATTAGGCATGTGGAAAGCAAGACTTGTGTTCCCTTCATTCTCTAGTAATTGCTGTTTATCATACAACTCATCTGCTTTGGGTGCATTCTTGCTGGGGCTGTGTATTTTGCGTTGTCTCACTGAAAATCTGTTAGAATCTATATTGGAACAGATAAAACAACCTTGCTGCTGTTCTGCTACACATAAGAAATGCAGTTTTGTGTGACTGTTCCTCAAAAGATCATTCCTTTTCAAGTATATGTAATGAGATACATGAAAACATCTTAAATGTTCTGATTTTGTGTGTTGGAACAGTAGTCCATAGCCTTTTTTTTGCTCTGAGTATACCTTGATGTAACACCTGTATTTTCAGATAAGTAATCATCTCACCATGGCCTGGATTTGCTGAATTGCAGTCAGGAGAAGAATTTCTATTGTATTCTTAAATTCATGCTAAATGAATAGCTTAGAACCTTGGTTTAGAAACACATACACTTCTGAACACATTAATCATTGCATTTGGTTATTTTCTGTGACTTCATCCTGAAATGCTAGAGGAAATTATAGCATAGAGAATTAAATTTATCCAAACTCTAAAAGGTTGCATTACTCACACACCAAGTCTTAATGTGTCTTTAAATATAGCTTCTTTATAATGTGACATTTCAGTAATTTTAAATCTGGCACAGTAAGTCTTTTTTTATAATCACTGAGTTTGTGGTCAATAATACAGCATTTATAAAGCTAAATTAAGATGGCAGTATTCTGCAGAAGAGGACAAATACTATTTATTTTACTTGTTTTATTTCACCTTGTTGATGTTGACTGGAACGATTTCTCTTTTGAAGGAAACAGTTAAGCTTACCTCACTGCATACATATTTTTATTAGTTCTGACAATAAGATACCCTAAATGACATCGCTAGTTGGACAGTAGTTGTCATGTAGAAATGTAAAGGTTATTTGGATACAAAATGTGAGTGATATCTGCTAAAAGATTGAGACTGTGATCTTAAGGTTACCATCAGTCATTGTTGCTAAGATGACTGGAAATGTAAGAGAAGCTGCACAGACGATAACTACAAGATGTATTTCTTCATGGGTGAGCTGCTTCCTGTAAGAATTTTAAATTAAATGGCTCTTTTGTTTCAATCCAAATAGGTGGATTTTGTGTTTAAATGTATTCTAAGAGTTAATAGATTTGAAATATTCCCACAGATAGCCTTGTTGTTTCAGAGGCCATGTGCCAATGATCATAGATGAATAATCGTCTTTGGTAGGAGAGAAGGCGAGAGAGAAGAGTAATCCTGTTCTCTGAAGCTCCTCAGCTACTGGAAACAATTTGTTCTTGATCACAAAGAACATATATTCCCATGGCTTGATGTTTCTTAAGTCCAGGGAGTTGTTCTCCAGAGACAGATCAGACTACAAGAGAGGTATTATCTATAAATATGTAAGGACATACTGCTATACTCTGAAGATGCCAGTTTTGATAAATACAAATTTAAGGGCCACAGGAAAGGCCTTTAATGATAACCAAAAAAAGCCCTCCGTTCTGATATCCACTTGGATTTGACCTGCAGAATGCTTCACCGAATCAAAGGGATATTTTTCCAATTTAAGTACTGTAACGCAGTCCTGAGAAGGGATTTGATAAAAAGCTTTGGTTGTAATATAATCAGAGTTCAGCTTTGTGGATCATTCAGATGATTTGCATAAGCTATTATATGCTTTTAATGTTATACTGTTCATTTAATTTGGCTGCTGCTGCTGCTATATTATGGCCAAAGTTCTAGTTTAGAATAGGTATCCTTTAAATATTTATTCTCAGCTTTAAGACACTCAGGTGTCTGTATTAAGCTACAGGGAGAATCTTTAGTTTGGCAGATATCACAATTGCGTTGGGTAATTCTTGAACTTATAGGTCAAACCAGTGAAATCCGTAAAAAATATCTAATGTTCTGACCCATCTTTGGATCAGTACTTTATATATTTCTAAGGTCTTTAAAAAAAATCAAAGAGAAAAAGCACATCCCAAAGCTCAGAAAGTTCATGTAATGAAAATCACGTAGCACTTACCTATGATTATAAATTTATATAAAGAGTTAAAAATCTTGCTACAAAATTCTGATCCTGTAGGTGCATTTAATGTTTCTTTTATATGCTTCAAATATGTTTCTGTTTGAAAATCAAAGGCCTCTATCCAAATTAAAGGCTACATAGATTTCTAGTAAAGTAAATATAAAAACATCTGCCATAAGGCATGACTGATAGTTCTCTGACAAACTAAAAATTCTTCTGTGTTCCGAGGGGAAATATTAACTTATAATACAGGAGACTAGTTTAAAATACTCTCTGTCACTGGGACATCAATATGGGAGAAAGCCAGCTGATGGAAAAAGCCACAGCTCTGACGCTGGATTTCTCTTCCTTGACAACCAGAAGGACCAGCTTGTTTGGGAGAAAAAGATGCATTTTCTTCAAGTATAGTATTGCAGAGATGCTTTTTGTATTCCCAGAGAATTTTTAAATACATGATGCTTATATGTGCTGCCAAACTTCCGCTGGAAAGTATTCCTCTACCTCTTGGCTTCTCAAACGTGGGGCTCTGTCAATGCACATACTCTATACCTACATGAACGTGCTCTGCATTGTTGGTTCTTTCTGATTTGCATGAAACAGGGTAAATTATATCACTTCAGTGGCAGAAATTAAGAGAGCCTTAACTGGAAACAGCTGTTCTGTCTGTGATCTTCTAATGCAAGAATATTGGAAGAGATGGGAAGAGGAGGTGACGCAAATATGTATGTTTGATGGAGGAAGTGCTTTGAAGTCATGCAGCTGTCACAGTTTCTACTTTTTAGTGAACAGATGTGTCAGGATCATTATTCTTAACTGAACCTCAAACAGTGCTTCAAGTTACCTGATATAAGACCAAGCAGCTCTATACAGATTGTGTCCATAGTCTAAGCCTGGATTTGGTTCTATACCAAAAAGGGTATGTTTCACATAACATAACAATTATCTTTGTCTTTAGAAGTCATTCGGACTAAATTTTTGTCTGTATGGCTTTCATTTCTCCAAGCCTGACTCTGAGAAGGGAACCAACTGAGTATTTGTAAATCTAATGGATGAAACCTACAGCCGTAGATATTGCCATGATAAGACATCTGTTAAGCAGATACTATAAAGGAACACGGCAAGACAAACCTTAATGTTCCTCTTCTGCTGGGTAAGGGTTCTTCTTAATGGAAATGTAAATAGCAGATGGGCAGCCAGAGTGCTAAAACCCTACTCTTTGGCCAGCCAGTGGTGGCCACCTTGGGAAGGGAGTTTCTTTTCAGTAAATTCAAGTGCCAGTGCTGCTTGTTCCAAAGGAAACCCTTTTACAAAAGAGCAGGAGGCTTCTTTCTCATGTTATTTCACCCTACTCGGCACCATGTGTTACAAAGAAGTATTTGGTTTCAAGTGTATAGATCTGAAGGGAGAGCATCTCTGCTCTGTGGTGCTTTGAATTACGTATCTTCTCTCCCACACATTAAAACATATTCATCTCAGTGCTAAAACCTGAAAGGACATACTTTAACTCCAATTCAATTTGCCTTGTAAAGTCTGGAAGATGGAAATACTTCACTGGAAAGGTATAAACAATTATAGCTAAATTTAAAAATACTTTCTCATATTACTAATAGCTAAGTACAATTATTTTCTTAGTCATGATCTCCTCTCCTATTTGCATAGCAAAACTGCATTATAAGTAAAAGATAAAAAGATAAACATCAGCATTTTTTAATTGACTTAGTTATTGGGTAATTCAATCATGATCTATAAAAAGCTCTTGCCACTTAGCAAGAAAGGGCAAAAATTGTGCTGAGTCTAAAATACTTGATAATGACAAGACATCTAAAAGGAAGACATTATTCAAACAATTATCAGCATAAGCTTCATTGCCCAAGCTGTTATACTTAAGTTGGTCATTTACAGCAGAATATAAGTGTTTGTTTCAGTAAAATTATAACAATAGATGTGGTGAGACTCAAAAGGCTCAACTGGACATGTGTAGGATGTAAGGTTGTTTTTGAGTTGCACGATAAAAGCCATCTTGTGTTTTCCTCAACCAGCTACTGTGGTTGAGTGATGAGGTTGAGTCCTTATGATGTTCATGAATATAAACATTAAATAACAACTATAGACATTAGTGTCATGTCTTAATTTTTCATGATTGTCCATCAAATGCTAACTTCAAATGAGAAGTATGCAAAATAGGCATCTAATACTGTTATTGTATGTGTAGCTATAAAAAGAAGTTTTTCAACAATATCTTTGTTGTATGAATGGATTGAATGCACAAGAATTACAATGATCCGAACTTCAAGACCCATGAAAATGCTTTATAATTACATTTGAGGTGGAATTTATTGTAGAAGTTGGTGTTATAATAGAGTAACGACACCATAATGCTTATAGGACAGATTTAATAAAAAGCACACCTTAAAAACAGTATTGGAACAAGATGAAGTTTTTGCAGAATTTTTGCATTTTTAAAGACTCTTACCCTATTGTAAAATGGAGTGCATTCCTCTTCACTTCAGTGACAGCAGAATGAAGATCTGCCTTCTTTTGTATCTCAGAGGCTGCTGGGGATCATTTATGTCAATTGAGAGAAGTTGTTATTTGTTCATGGTATTTATCTCGTCTACTCTAATGTTGATAAAAACCTGGAAAAAAATTATGAGACAACCCATAAAAATAGGACAAATATGTAGGTAATACAGACTCAGACTTGAAAACATGGGAAAACAAACTGTGGTAGCATGCTGAGTTATCAGGCTATGAAAGACAAAGATCAGCTCTGTGGAATTGTTTAGCAGTGCTGGCATGAGTCAGACCAAATTGTATTTGCCTTCTGGAAGGCAAGTCTTTGTTATGCGGAAGAATTGAAATAGCTCTGTCTAAAAATAGTAGACAAGCAAGTGTCCATGCAGAATGCAAAGTTCATGTTTCTTTACATTTTATTTCTTTCCTCTGGATTCCAACCCTGCTATGATCGATTTTTTTCCTAAAATACGAATGAATTCCTTTCTTAACTAAAATTGGCATGTTCAAAATGCACGTTATAAAAGGGATATGCATTGGCACTTGCAAGTGATTGACAACATGTTGTATTCTTTTTATTTAGAATAACCGATGCAATAATCTCTCAGAATTATATTTGTCTGGGTCTTTTCTTCTTGAGGTTGTTCACAAGCTTTAACTTAGTATAAAATTAAATGTCAGTGGAGAATCTACAACCTAATTGTATCTTTTTTTAGCCTATTGCTTATATGATTGCAGATATACAGCCCCTGTTTTAATTGGTGGAAACTTCATTTATCAAAATCATGCCGTACATTGTAGTTGTATGCATTCATTTTGTGCATTAGCTTTAACGCTTGTTCTGACATTGGGAAAAAAACCAAATAGTATCCTTTTGTCTTCCCTTTACTTTTCTGCCCTTCAACACTAGAGGTACACAGTTAAACCTTTTAACTTATTTTTCACAGAAAATCATTCTGCCCCTCCAGATGTTACCACTTACACCTCAGAACACTCAATACAAGTAGAAAGACCACAAGGATCAACAGCACGGGTGGCACCAAAGTATGGAAATGCTGAACTTATGGAGACTGGTGATGGTATGTCACAAAGCAAAACTGGGGGGGCGTTTGAGTATTGTAACCTTTATAGTGGTTACTGTATGCATCTGCTCTTTGTTTCTTCTGGGTACTTTTTACTTATAAACATGTACAAAGTTGCAGCATCTTTACAGTCTTAAAATAAACTGGTATAAACGAAGCTGACATAGAGAAATATTTCATAATCAGCAGAGCTGACTCCCTGTAGAAATTGTTTGGCAAAAGAAAGCAGTGAATCTCTTCAGATCTGCTTTTATCATGCTGCCTGGTTACAGCTAACCTGTTTTTTAAATGGCAAAGAACGTGACGTGCTATGATGGCTACATCTTGAAAAGTGACATGTTTGAAGTTTTATTTTCTGAAAAATTTTTTTTTGAAAAACAGTTATTTGTAAACCCTTTCTTATTTACTGCTCCTCTTTTCTAAAACTTATTAAACAATATTTCAGCAGGGTATGGAATTGTTGACCAAGTGTATCGCGTCTAAACTTGGCAGCTTCAGCTCTAAAAGCCACTTGGTAAAAATTTTGGAGCCAACTTTATGGAAGGGTAGGAAGTTGAAATTTCTGAAATTCACTACAGAAAGCTATTAGTTCAGGAACAGAAGACATTAATGTTGCAGAGGTTTTGCACTTGACTAGGGAAAAGGAAGGGGGAGGTGACTGACGAGATTATACTATAAAAGTGCCCCTTGCCCTATACTGCTGTTCAGAATTTGTGTTTTTCAAAGTACTGTATGGGCAAGCACACTCCCTTTGGAGTTTGCTGGCTGGTGGGATTGGCTGTAGGAATGTTCAGAGACCACAGGGTCATGCTGAAGTAATACAAAGATGTGAATGATGTTTAAGATGGATACTGGACAGATGTCCATCACAGTGTGAAGAGCAACCCAGAATAAATGATGGGGCAGAGCCTGTGACCCACACTCCTTGCTGAGCTGCGGTCTAGTCAGACAATGTTGGTATGACCAGTGTTCATCAGGAGAGCCAATGCCTGGTTTCTCACTGACCATTACCAATGCCACCTAGAAGAGTTCTCTAAGGTTACTGACGCTTGCTGTAGGGAGGGTTTTTTCACTATGTTTCTCTCCCTCAGTCTGTGTGCTGTTTTCTCTCTAATTTTTCAAGCTCACTCTGACATTGTTGTATTGTTTTTATTTAAACTAGGCATCATTGTTCCTTTTTGCTGAAATGATCTTTATGTCTTAATGTTGAATACTTGAGTCACAGTATGGCATGAAACTGTAGTTGTGGTGGCCTTGCAGTCCTAGACTTTTTCTTACCCCATGTAACGTCTGGTGGCGTTCAGCGTAGCAGTCAACTGATGTCTCCATTGATCCCTGTCCTGCAGGAGTACCAGTGAGCAGCAGAGTGTCAGCAAAGATTCAGCAGCTGGTCAATACACTAAAACGGCCCAAACGACCACCATTACGAGAGTTCTTTGTAGATGACTTTGAGGAATTGTTAGAAGGTAAAATGACTGTTTTTCAAAAGGTTTGGGGATCTCTTATTAAAACTCTGTAAAATGTTTGTTTCGTACATTATCTTTCTAGAAAGCTAAGTAAGCCCTCCCTTTACTGTCAAGTACCAAAAAGCATCAAAATTCAGTGGAATCTGCTTGTAGTGAGCTTGGACATAGCGTCGTAGAGTCAAAAGTCTCTTGTTTGCTCAGCTCCTGGTTCTACTTGCAAAGAAACAACAGAAGAGAGTGGAGGGAAACTTTGCTTTGAGAACGTTCAGCTGTGGATTACAGTCATTGCTTTTGAACACCAATAGGAGAAAAACTGTCAGTGAGGGATCATATTAAATGTTTTACACATCCTTGCGTAACACAGAAGCGTTGAAAAAATGAACTAAATGTAAGATAGAAACAAGGATAAAGTCAATAGATGTAATTTTTTTTTAGGAGGCCAGTGTTTTGAGAATTAAGATTAGCCAGGATGTGGAGATTTAAATAGTCTTCATAGTAGTTTATAAGAAGTCACTGTTACAGAACATGACTTAAATCAATCTGTTACTGATGACTTGTTAAAAGTACATTTTTTCAGTAGTTCTGCAGTTCATCTCATTACTGCATTTTTTCCAGGAGGAAGTATTCTCCATCTCTCTTTAGGAATAAAGAAAGGTTGATTATTTCGAAGTTAAATATATGCATGCTGCCTCAGCAGTTTCTTTTCCCTGCTTGTAGAGCTAGTATAAGAGTAAGTGCGTGCATTCTTGAGATGTTTCAGTAGCTTCACCTCTGTTAAAAGTTATTCTGTTATATTTTTCTGTTGCTTCTCAATACCTTCTAACAAGTTATTATTTTCAGGATATTTTGCAAAGGTAACTTATTCTTTTGGTTACACAGGTGTACACAAGGTATAGAATTTACATGGTAACTGTATATCTTTTCATAATCATAAGTTCAACAGCCAGATCCAAACCAGCCAAAGCCAGAAGGAGCTCAGATGTTGGCTATGCGTGGGGAACAATTAGGTGTGGTTACAAATTGGCCGCCTTCTCTGGAAGCAGCTTTGCAGCGATGGGGGACCATCTCACCGAAAGCTCCTTGCCTAACCACTATGGATACTAATGGAAAACCACTGTATATTCTCACTTACGGTGAGCACTCTTCAAACTCCTTGTGCTTTTATATATTGTGTCTAATGTCTGTGTGTATAGTAAATGCATAAATATACAGTGAAAAAAGCCATCTAATGATGCATCTGTTCCATTTCTGAGTAGGATAAGACAATTCTGAAGTTGTTGGTGTCTGAGTATGAATTGCTGAGATGTTACAGTATGATTGATTTCTCAAAGAGGAAAAGAGTTCAAGGAATCACAGATTATAAATTAAAACCACCTTTTAAATAGAAATACATCCTAGGGCAGATTTTCCTGAAGATTAGCATCTAAATCGATTGCCCTTAGATATTCCCCAGTCTTTGTTCTGCAAAAGCAGAACCTGGTATACAAAATTCACCAGCTTCCTGTAGAAGTTAAAAAAGGATTTTTTTCCCATGTTCTACTGATATGGTAGTAAGTGTGATTTGCATTACTCCTCCTGATATGTAGTTGTGCAGCTAGCAAATGTACCCCCTTGAAATAGATTTACCAGGATGTATTTCAGTGTATGGTATGTTGATATAGTTCAATGTGTACTGCCTGACAATCTATTGCAACCAAGAAAGGCCAAATAAAAACAAACAGATATGTCTGACAAATAACTCCCATATATCTTCTAATTCTGAGGTGTTCAGGGGACATTTGGGAGATGTTCAAAACAATTATTATGAATAACCATCAGACTTCGAAAGCAAGCTGGAATATTTCCATTTGCTATTGATATGGATATAAAAAAATATTTTGCTTTTTTAATTTCTACGTTCTTTGTGCAGAGAATGTTTTTACATGCTGTGATGTAGAGGTCTGTTTTGTTCAGTGCTGAATGCTCCTTTCCATTCAGGAGTCAGTGTGAGTGATGGTCCCTAGCCAAAAAGATGTCTGCTGCAGGTTTGGCATTGCAAATATAGTTAAAGGATTTTAAAGTATAACAGAATCGTTGCAACTGAAGGTCATATATGAAACATTTTCCCTTCAGGTACCTTAGATTAAGAAGTTACTTAAATTAGGGAGCAAATGTATGATTCACCATTGATCAATGTTTTTCTTCCTTAAGGACATTTACTTGGAACTAGAGAAGAATTTTAAAGTTTGCAATTACATGTTTGCAGAAGAGCAATTCATATCATCTACTGAATGCCCTAAATAAATTGGACAGGAAAGGAAATGAAGATGCTAGTGAGAATCAGACCATTTTTCTGAATATGGGACTCTGGCCAGAGAGTCTGAGCATAGGTCCTGCTTTGCCTGAAGGGCTGTATGCTGAGCAAATCAACCTGAGGAACTCATCCACGTGGCTCACGGAGCCACCTAGCCTGCTTCTCTGTCCTAAGCTAACTCTTTCCAAACTCCTCTTCTAAATAGTCCAAATCCTGAGAAAAATAGGACTAAAATTCATGTTTTCATTACTTCCATTAGGCAGCACTCTAGGATATGGTTTTTGCTGTTGCCATTCAGTAGTTTCCTAAGGTCAGAAAAACTAAATTTTTTTTCCCTTCTTTTTATAGATAAAAGAAATTACAAACTAAAACATTTCATAAGAAATTTAGTGACTTCTCTGCTAACTAGATTTCAGGCTGACATTCTTCTTCATGGGAAATGTCCATTAACTGTGCCATAGCAGTTTTCTCTGCTTAAATGACAACTGCTTTTGAAATATCATTAACATTACAGCCACCTGCCATTTTATTCATGACTTTAAGGATTATTTTGCTGTAGCTATTCCATCTTTTGTGTCTGTAATATTTTTTAGCAGTTGTGGGCATGGTATTTTTTAAAGTGGAACATTAACAGACATTAAGCATTGAACTCAGCAAAGACACTCTTATTCATGAACTTTTATCCCTGAACATAGTTCCACTGGCTCCTGTGATAATAAACTTTTGAAAGATGAGCTTAACCTGAAATCCCACCACAAGGTATTAATGTGACACTTCATTTCCTTGTGTGCATGCTATGATCAGATGAGTAAAACTTTAAAATATCAACATTAAGGTCTTTCAGTAGCCTCCAAGTTTGTACCTCATAGTCATTTTCAGGTTCTTTGCCAATTTAAGAAAACACCATTGCCAGGATTTTTCATATGTTCACTATTTTGACAAATAGTCAAGAGTTTAAGGAATAATTTTAAGTTTCTAGGGGTTCAGTCTTTGGCATGTTACCAACATGGTCACTGTGCACCTCTTCTTGAATATTTTATCTCTGTTTACTGTTCTGCTTCAGTCTCTTCTCACAGCCTCTTTTGTCTTCATGGATATCCTCCTCATTCATTTTCACCTTTCTGGTTAAGAGGAGGGTCCTCCATGATGTCTTTTGATCCCTACTCTTCATACACAGCATCTTCTCCAGTTTCTTGTCTCCGCATGGATGAGTTGCAGGTTTGCCTGCTTATTCCAGACTTCTTTCCGTCTTTCCAAACTGGATTCCAGGGGTATCTCTGTAGCTGTCATCTAGGTCATAGCCTGAGTAAAAGTGCTTATTCCCTTAACATCAAGCATATTCATCTTCTCCTGTCTGCAGCATTGTAGACAATATTGCCGTCGTGCCAGTCAGTCAGGCTGTAACTTGAGTATTGTACATGACCCAGTCTTCTCTTTAGTTTTGGACAGCCATCCTGTGTCCAAACCTCACAGGTTATTTTGGGAGCAAATCTCTTCAAATACAGACCTTTTGCTGCAGCTACATGGCAAAATCTCATCCCATCTGTCACCTTAGTCTTGATTCTTACAGCAGACTCTCTCTGGCCCAGAAAAATGCAGTATTGGCCTGTTGCATCTATCCAGGATGCTGTCATACTTCCCCTTGGTGGCCCTGCATGCCAAAAAGGAACTCTTAGAGTCCACAAAATTCTTCTCCAAAGCCTTCCTCACAACTCTTTTGCCGTCCTGTCCAGAGACATCTGAGAGTGGTCAGACCAATGGCCAAGCTATGATACGCTGTGGCAGACAGCTGTAGATTGGTGTGATAAGACCATCTTGTGTGATTTACTGGAATGAATTTCCCTACCTAACAGTGGCTGATGTGGATATTATACAGTTAGTGTAGATTTAAGTGGTGAGTGCTCTAGATCATGATGTGCTGTTGTGCTGTAAGTGGAACTAGTTTAAAGAAGTTATTCTTTCAGCTGTTGCTTAAAATCATCACTGCCTTCCCATTCCTCTGCAGGAATTAATCTAATTTGTAATGCTTTATATCTCCTGTGTCTTTTTCCGCATGTTTTTTGAGATTTTTGTCTTCACAGAATGTCAGGACTGTTTTCTTCCATGTGTCTCAGATTACTGTAGATAGAAGAAATGAATAACTGCATTTGTAGACTTGATCTTTTTTTCAAGCAAGTTTTTGAAGCAGTTTCCCTCAGTTTTTGAAGTTCTCAGTGACCCAGTTGTAATCTTTGTTTAATGTCCTCAAAACTCTTAAACTCTTTCTAGTGAATGAAACACTATGAATATTACTTCTTTTTCACGTATTTTGTTCCTCTGGGAACTTGGTGAAGTGGGGAACATCTTAGTTAAGTTATTCACAATCCCTTTATAAATCAAATCACTGAATATACATAAACTGAAATGCCTGAGATATGGGAAGGAAAGATGTCTTTATCGGGTTTCATGTAAAGCTGAACTCTAGAAACCTAATATGTGCTTTGAGGAAAAGGAATACAATTTCTCTCTCAGACAAAGTTAATCAAAGTAGTCAGGCATCTGGTTCTGGTATTGTTGGTATTAATAGTGAAGTGCTTAGTGATTTCTTAGAGGAGAAACTTGAATAAAAGACAATTAAACCCTATACAGTACTTAGCTATCACAGTTACTTAAAAAGATTATCTAAGAAAAATCAGAAAGGCTGGGGGAAAAGTAAAAAGCTGAAAGTAATTTAGGAATGAGCAAGTTTTGAGCTTTCTTCTTGTAGCCATTATTAAAAACAACAAAATGAGTACCAGTTAACTACATCTGATTCAAAGAATCTGATTTCCTTTATCTAACATGTTCTGTAATCAGATTTTTTAAAAACCATTTTCAGTAGCTCTGATGTATTATTTTCCATGTCAGAGGTCCGTTGAGACAGCACGGCTAGAAAAAAAGAACAGAGAAGGCTCTCTGGATAGAGAAGTATTTTTTCTGTATCCATTTGTATTCTGTGGAGAACAAAATGCCTGAAAAATGGCATTTTTTACAAATTAATTCCCATTAAAAAAAATACTCAACGCAACTGTAAACATTTTGAGGACAAAGCCATGCTGCCTTAGCAGAGGTGATGTAGCTTGTACTGGAGATACCCTGAGACAGCTGAAACTTAACAACAGACTGAAAATAGCCAACTCCAAGCCATGCCGGGTGTGCAACTCATCCCTCCACATCCTCTTGCTGCAGGAATCTCCTAGGCCAGGAATTTCTCAACATCAGGAGGAGAGAGAGGGAATCGAGACTCTTCTAACCAAGTAGCTACATAACCACACTGTCCTTATCTCTGAAATAACTCAGTGCTTGCAGAGGTGTGGATAGCCATGGTTCAAGTCCCTAGAAAGATATCAAACTTATGATTGTTTAATACTTTAAACCTTTATTTCTTTAATAAAAAGACAGAAAATTACTTTAAAAAATCTGTATTATAATCTGTGATTAAGACTGGAATATCAAGCACTGTAGTAGCAAGGTTACCTCTATTCTGAATATGTCTGAAGTCTTTTATTCTCTGCAACAGAACATTTTTATTCTTTGGATTTTTTTTCTCCCCAAAACCAACAACTTAATTTGCTGCTCAGGATGGATCTAAAGAGTTCATGAAGAAAGGGTTAACAGAGCAGCAGAACTGCAACTACTATTTTGCAAAGCAGAAAAAGTGCTCCTTTACCTGCATAGCATTAGGAAGTTTGCCATTTACGCCAGATTTAATAAATACACTTGTTTCTATTTGATATAAGAAATGTCATACTGTGGTTTTGAGAAAATGAATATTTGACAAAATTATTTGCAGTTAAACTTTGGCAGTCTCGCAATCGCTGTGCATGGAGATTGGTAAGCAACCGCTGGTTTGGCTTTGTTGAGTTAGTGCTGTGTGGTTCTGAAAAGCATTCTGAAGATGATAAGGAAATTGACTGTGGTTTGTTTTTTCTCTGAGTTTTCTCTCTGATACAGCTTTTCTCTTATAACCTTCTTTACATTCAACACAAACATACAGTCCTTTCACAGATTTGCAAAGGAAGAAGAAGGGAATTTACCACAGTGTCATATGGAAAGCATCTAATTTTTCTTAACTGACCCCTTTTTGTGTGGTTTTTAAGACCTGGTGGTTTCCTTTACCCTCATAATGTGTTGCTTAACCAGATGGGACTGGCTATTAACTCACTCTGGCTTGCTAAATTCTAGTTGGTAAAAGACACTACGCTCTGTTAAAAAAAGAGCAAAACTGAATACAAGAGAAATGTAAAATATATGGTTGCAGATGTAGATTTGCTACTATTCAACTAAATCAAAATTCCAGTGGCAAAAGAAAAGGGACTTGCCCCACACAGGTGTTAACAGTGCTTGTCACAGCTGCCAGAAAGCAAGATAGTTTTCCATCCTGTCCTACCGAGAATATCTGCGTACGCAATGTCTGCCAGATATGGCTTGAATTCAGAGGTATAGCGGTACTTGCTGATACTTGCTGGGCAGTCTTGCTGGAACACTCAGCTTAGTTTGCAAGTGTGTGAAGAGCATTAAAGGCCTCCCTGCATACACATGCTGCTAGGGCGTGCAAGTCTGGCAGCAGCGCTCATGGCAAGTGACAGAAGTGGCTAAGGAAGATGCAGTCATCTTCAGAAGAAGAAGTTTTATTTCAGTAAATGCTTAAGCAATTATAAGTTAGGCAATGATAGATGCAGAGAAAGCTTAATTTCTTACCATCTTGTGGAGCTATACAAGATCTTGGAAAGCAGCATCACAATTAGCATCTTGATGGGAGGTAGGAACAAGGTTATAATTTGTAGTAGAGGCAAAGTGTGCATTAACTGTCTGTTGTTGGGTTTTTGTTTTCCAAAATCAACTTGGAAAACTCTTTGATGGACACCTACCCATCGGCTTTGTTTGGGAAATAGTTTTGTGACCTGAAAACTGAGGGGTAATTCAGATGCTTAAACATCTCGTGCCCCACATTGCCCACAAAGTTTGTGTGTGACTGGGAGACATGGCACAGGGTCTGCAGAGCCGAGGCCCCTTCTGGAGGGCACCCTTGTGCCTGAAACACCACTGGACACTCAAATCTCTCAATACTGACTTATCTCTGTGGATGACTTACCAATTCTTCATTTTTGAATGCAAGAAAGTAGGTGCTCATGTATGGCTGGAGAGCAGATTAGAGCCTGGCAGGGACAAATCCTGTCCCTGTTGAGGCAGATAGGAGTGTTGTTCAAAAGGACCCCACTGCAGCAAGGACACAGACAGGAAGGTGAAGAAGAGGAGGGCTAATGGGATCTGGTCTTTACCTGGGAAAATGGCGGGGAAGCAGCAGTGCTGCTTGAGGTTCCTGCACCCAGTGGCACATGCTCTGCCAGGCTGCAGGCAGGGCTGAGGGCAGCTTTCTACTGCGGCAGCATGGCTGGGAGAAAGGAGCTCTGGCACTGAGCTGAAACACGGCTGGTCCACTCACTGCTAAATGAAACTGTTGCTTGAGTTTCCTACATTTGCCCTCCTGTCTTCAAGCCAGCTTATTAGAAGATTAATGGCAGCGTGTTTATCTGAGGAGGACTGGTGCTTCATTGCACTCCAGCTGAGGACAACGGGGCGTATCCTCAGCGGCCCCAAACAGACATATTTCTGCTGTAGCCGTGTAGTGAAGATGGTTTACCCCACACAAGGATTGGCCTGGTGGCGCTAAGCCCTGTCTCAGAGAGAAAGCCTTGGATGAAGCACAGCTGGCGTCCTCACCAAGGCCTCCTTCTCTCTCTGCGCAGATGTGGCACTGTATGGAGGTCACGGCAAGGTCACAGCATTGGGATTTGTAGGAAAGGTTTTAGCAATCGGCTTTTTCCCAGCGACATCTAATCTCTGAAGTTTGCAAAGGAAGAGTTACACTGAATTGCGACCTAGGCAGAACCAAGGAAGGAAATACTTCAAAGATTTCCTTCTTTATAACATCCTCTGTTACTGAGGGCTTTTATCCTGCAGTCGTCAAGTCCTTTGTGTTTCTCAGTGATGTTGGGGAGGCCAAACAGCCAAGGTGGCAAAATAAACACACGATTCAGTCCACCTCTGCACAGAAGATTGTGCCCCATCCAGCAGCCACAGATCTGGCCCTGATGATTCATACATTCCTGGCTCCAGCTTCTGGATTACTGCTCCCTTTGTAGCCCTTTTTTTATTTATTTTTTGGAATGCAGCTATATACCCTGGAAGAAAAATTATGGGCTTCCTGCTGAATGCAATCCAATTCAAGATCTGCATGGACTTTGCTCTGCCTGCTTGTGAGGGGCCTTGCAGTCTCTGACCGCCCCCGGCTGCCACTGCCCACACTGGAGAAGAGGCAGCGGCAGCCGGGGCCAGGCAGAGCCTGCAAGGATTGCAGTGAAGTTACGGAGCTTTTAAGGGCTGCAGGACAGACGGTATATTACAGCTCCTTCCCAACTGAATGCAAACTAGCTTCTTTGTTCCAGTTTTCCACAGTTTCATACCCATATGCATATGGAGTTAGCTCGGCTAATCAGCATAGTTTGGTATTGCACCAGTAAACAGAGCAGGAAAGGTCTGTGGTGACAGAAAATCCAAGTCTTTTCTGACCGATAGAAAATATTATGGACATTCTTTGTGCAGTTTGAAGTGTATTTAAGCAAAAAGGTGAGGAATTAAGATAGAATTTTGGCAATAAAAAGGCATCATGACAAAATGTATCTAGAGACTTAATTATTTAAAACCTTACTAGAAAGTACCCCTCTAAATTTTCTTAGTGTTTGAGAGAACTTAATTTCTGTGTTCACTCAGATCACTTAAGTGGAGTTGGTTGTACTGCGTACCTGGGTACTTCTGAAAGAATGCATCTAAATACTTTAATATTAATAGCCCTTAGATTTTGAAGAAAATACTGTAAGATGGCACATTTGATAGATGAAAAATTAGTGTGAATATGTCACAAATGCAAATTTAAGACTTGTAACAGATTTAATCTCTATAGCTCAGACAGAACTTTTCACAGCAGCCCCCCTTATGTCTCTCAGAAAAAATTAAAAATTCAGTGTTCATTTCAAGCTTGAAAGTGTTTTGTGTAAAGATGGTTCTTTCTTGCAATTCAGAACTTTTGCCAGGCTTTTGATTTCCTTTCTCCAATTTTCTGTATCATTACTAATTGCTCTTTTAAGTTTGTTGCTACTGAAACTTTAATATTGGAAACATTTAAGAAAAAGAATATTTGCTTTCTTAAGGCATCCTTGTTTTTATCCTACTCACTTGTCAAGTTCAAGTGTTGACTGTAGCAGCAGGGATGCTTTTAAAGACTTTTATTCCATCAAATGCAGGTAGTTCTGCCATAGTGTTATGAGGGTTGATCCTGGAGACGTACTCCTGTATCCATGCTGAGTTTCCAGTGGAACAGAATTGAGTCATGTTTATTTCTGAGCACCAAGGCAGTTCAACTCCAAATACTGGAGTAATTTTAAATAAATTCAAAACTTTGCAAAACATAGTTTGATGATACGATATTACCATTTTCATAAGAAGTAATTGCAGTTATTACTTTCTCAGTAACAAGCAGCAGTGACCCTTCCAAAGTTTCCTTAAGAGGAAAAAAAGAAAATCTGACCTTCTCATTGTACATTATATTTACATCACTTTTGCATTTAAAAGTAATTCAATAGTATTGCATTTTATAACCAGGGTGCGGAGAAACTTACTAAAACTGTTTGGCCTTAGTTATAAATAGCAATACTGTATGTTTGGGAGCCTGAACTGCTGAACCCCATAGGTAATCTGTTGTCAGAATCTATTATTGTTTAAGTTATTGGTGGGCATGAATTAAAGATTTGTTACTGTCAGGCTGAATACTGCTTAACGACAGTACCTAGGGGCTGGCCAAAAACAAGGGCTGTTACACTCAGTATTGTTCAAATGGAACTAACAAGGGCTCTAAACAAAGGCAATCTGGAATAGCTTGCGTAGTTGAAAGATGCCGGTCACCTGAAGGATTAATGAAAAGCATGTAACGTGGCCAACGAGATCTCGATAAGATAATTTTTTCTTTAAAGAATATCTGGGTGAGGTCTTGATAAGGGTTAGCTAAGCACAGAGATGGAGAGATGAAACAAGGGAGAAGAGAGACAGTAAGAAGGAAGGGTACCTGGGGAAGGGAAATGAAACTGAGGGAAGGGAGGATATGGGAGCAGATGAGAAGAAAAAGCCAAGTGAAATGGAAGAAGGCCCAGAATTAAAAGTGAATTGTAGCCATATGGATGTGCTAAGAATCAGAGGGTCCCTGCTGCTTCAGTGTGCCCCTTTGGCTGTGGGGTGTTTTCTGTTTGTTGGGTTTTTTCCTCGTCTCTGCTTCTTGGGACTCCTTTCTTTTTCCCCTTGGTGGCTTGGGGAGAGAGAAGTGCTATCATGAAACCTGAGTAACACCCTTGAAGGCCAGTCTGGGCTGAAATGCAACTTGTCCTCTTGCTACAGCTAAGGGTGTTAGGATGATGTCTGAACTTGATGATGTTCCAGCCACTTCTGATGGTTAACTTTTGGAGTCAAGATCAAATTTTCTCCAAAGTAAGAAGCTTCCGCCATGAAGAGCACTATTACTGCTTTTTTTTTTTTTCTTAAAAACACTGCTGTCTTTAAAAAAGAAGCTCAAAGAAAGCTTCTGATAAGTATTTAAATATTTCCACTAGTCCCAGTACTAGTGTCATATTTAGTTAGAAAACTAACATAAATGTTCCTACTATGTTTTTTCACTTCTCAGGTATTCTTTCTCTTTAATAATCTTGTAAAACATAAGAAGAATTTTAAAATTAATTTCACAAATTTTGTATTAATAGGCAAACTTTGGACCAGAAGTATGAAGGTTGCTTACAATATACTACATAAATTGGGCACAAAACAAGAACCAATGGTACGACCTGGAGACAGGGTGAGTATCTCAATGATTTTTAATTATTAATAATTCAGATCCCACATTGACAAAGAGAGATTGAGGTATTTGGGTTGCTCAGAGAAAATTAATGAAGTTAAATGTTGGGGGTGTGAAATCTGACTTAGAAAAAGACTGATCATTCAGACAGATATTTTGAATTGCATAATAAATAACCTGAGCTGGTACTTGCTGAATAATAGCTTGGAAGTTGTGCAACATCAACAATAAACATTCCCATGGAAAGTGATTTTTGGACATAGAACAGCAGTCTGTTTAGCAAAAACTTGCTTATGGAGCCTGGAGGTGTCATGTGGGTAGAAAACTTCCTTACTAATGACTTTGTAGTTGTTGAGATGGTAGAAACAAGCATTGTGGAGGACAAAGTAAGCACATTTTGGCAGACAGTTAAATAAATAAATAATGTTGTCAGATAACATGGAGAATATTTCCATTCCTGGTTCCTGACTCTGATGCAGCTACTGATAGAGGCTGAATCTAGGTGAGTGGATAAAGTCCACAGAAAGCAAGGGTTACTGAGGTAACAGTTGAAGTTGTTTAATGAAGACGAGAACATCCTATGGTTTTGCTACTGACGTACTTATAAACCTACCCCTTCCTCTGTCAAGCCTGGCTGAGCCTGCTACCCCATTTCTCTGCCAGAGTGTGCACAGAAATTTCCACAGGTCCCATTCCAGGTTGGCTTTAAGCCGTGGAATGGAGATTCCAGAACAAATTTGTCAGAAATGCAAATTTTAGTCCTGCCTTAGTGCTTAGAGTTGTGAGGGTGGGATTAAGTCCTTCTCCCCCAGGGTCTGATAGCAGTTCTCAAACTCTTGGTTCACTTGGTCCTCCTGTGCCACACATGAGAAACACATGTGTTTGCATTACACATTTCTTAGGGCTTCCAAAATGAGAACATGCAACAATGCTTCCCAAAAGAAAAAATGAAGCAAAAAAAATTTTAAAAATTAAATCTGACAGTCCTTCCTATGTTTCTTTTTGAGACAAATCATAAAGAATTTAGCTGATCCTTAATCTAAATTGCTTTCTACAATGACATTCAGCCAGGAGTAGGATCTGAAGAATCTCTTTTACCTGATATACAAATGTGTCTCTAAGCAACAGCAATAGAAACAAGTTGTTCAAGTGTACACATCAAAACAGTCCACCCAGAAAGCTCCAAAAGGAATAAAGTTCACATATGGGCAGTCTGCATCTCTCCTTATCTATTGTGTGCTAACTGCCCATCTTCGTATTCATTTACTGCAGCAGCCACTGGCATATCCTAACATTAAGAAAGGATTTGTGGATAATTCAGGCTGAAAGCTGGAAGTTTAGCTAGTGCAGGACACATAAAGAACAAATTGCAGCTCTTCTAAAATAAGTCCACCTAGATTACAGTGAAACAAATGTTTATAGCTGAGTGCTGAAAGCATATGCTTTGTGTTGTAAAAACATCTTGCCTGGCATCCCTGTGTAACAGAAACATGATCATTTGAAGCAACTTCATATTGAAGATGAGGTGTTACTGTACTTCTGATGTTCTAGGCTGTTATTCTGGCTGTTACAGCCCTGTTGTAATAACATAAAAGCTTTCTGACCTCTTTGAAGATGGCTTTGTATTCTAAGTAATGTATTTTGTGTGACAACAGTTAAAGGTAGTTTTTAAATGCTAAATGAAATACAGACATATATTTCTGGTCTTTTCTAAATGAGAGTGTAATTGTTTCCTTATGTTAATATTATATAAAATTCAGAAAGGCCTTTTCCCTTTAAAAGCATCTTCTATCAATACAATCTCTATTTTTCATGACTACCATTACATCACCTCTTAGGTTCTTTGTCTGAGCCAAAAAAATAAATGAATGTGCCTGCATTTCATTCCCTGTTTCTGGTATTATTATAGACATGACAAACTGCATTTGCCTTCTATAGTAACTTCAGAAATTTAACCTTGTGTCACCCCGGACAGCTGCTTAGAAATTCAGCTTGCCCTCTGAAATATCTACTAGATAACCAAATTCTCCTCTGTTAATATACACTATATGGTTGGTTTTCCTTCAGCCTTATCCCTTTTTGCTTTTATACACATTACTTACTTATTTGGTACAGGTCTGTAAGTGATTAATGTTTTTTGGAGGGAAAGTTAATGCCTCATTCCCACTGGCCTTCAGTGAGATTTTTTTCACCTGTCAACTCCTTTGCAAAGATTCCTAGCCAAAACTTCACTGCCTTTATGTAAGCAGAGGCACACAAAACCCCCAACAATTCTCCAAGTACCTTTTGGGATCTTTCAACATCTTTCAGATGTTTGCTGGGCTCAGCAAACTCTACCATCCCCTCAGTGCACCGAGGAAAACTCCTTTCTTTCCATTTCCCCTGAGGCTATTTACGGTATGTGCCTGTAGAATGCATATAGTAAGCTCTGCACAGCCATCTCCAGCAGTTGGATTGTTTCATGTGCAAGTGTACAGATAAAGTAGCAATACATTTTCTCTGAAGTTTCTCTAAACAGTTACGAAGTTATGGTCTTCAGCTTAAAAACAGAGATATTTTGGACCCACTTGGACAAGGTTGGTTAGATTTCTTCTAGTTTGTAGAAATCAAGTTACTGTCTTTCAAGCCATGTGAAAACACTGGAAACAAAATCTCCAGTAACTGAGCCTTGGACCATATATGAAAACATGATGATTTTACTTTGAGAGACTGAAACACAGAACTCCAATGGATGTCAAAGCAGTCAAAACTCAAGAGTTACTAAGTATGTTCAGCGAATTTTAAGATGCTGTAATAATGCACTCTGATCCTGTGTGCAAGCCCAAAGGAATTAAGTTTGAAATCATTCACCATGCCTTTTGCATGCCACTTCAGTTGACTGTGCAGGATAGTTACCAGCTGCATTACAGCTGTTTAAGACATGAGCTGAGAACATCCATCTGACTGAACGAAAACAAAAATGTAGGCAGGATCTAGCCACTGAGGTCATTCACCAGTGAGAGCAGTAGTATTCCCTGCCCTCGCAAGGAGAGTCATGGACTCTCTTAGCTTGCTGGATCCTCAGCGAGACCATGTACTCTCGCCTCTCCTTCGCCTTTGCCCCTGGAGGATCTAAGACATTGTTTGCAGTGCCCGCAGAAGTAAGCTGCACAGATCAGCACGTTGGGGGAAGAAGAGCACCTAGTGAGCATACAGGTGATTTGCTGTGATCTTTTTTTGGCATTCTTTTATCTAAATAATTCCTTAGCCTTAGCCCTGAAGCTGTGAAGTTTAACAAATCCAGGCCTAGGTTGGCATGCTGTATGGCCAGTTCTGGATGTGCCGTTTGCTTCACTAGATATCAGTTATTTGTGTTCACAAGTACACAGAAACTTCTACGCTTTGAACAACAGCCCAATACTAAAATGAAATTGTTGTGTGAGGCAAAGCATAGTGAGACAAAATACAATGTGTTAATGATTGACATAATGGCATAGTAAGTCCGGGTAATCTGAACTAATCACAGATTCACTTTGCTTTTGGTAACTTTAAGCAAATTATTAAATTAGAATGAAAAATTCTATTAATTTACTTGGTTATTTAACATCTGTAAAGCAATCAGTAAATTGAGAACCAGATGAAAGGTATTGTCAATGTAGGAAACAATACAACATGAAAATATTTAACATCCTAAGTGAAAATGTTCACAAAAGGAATGCCTATCTGAATAAATTCCTTCTGATTCCTCATTCATCTTTCATTAGGTGGTTGAATAGTTATCATAGAAATATTTCAGTAATCATCTCTCTCCAAAAGGAAGCATAGAAACTCCATTTATTATTATCTGAAACCTGGGATAAAACATTTTTAACACACGTCTCTTTGTTTCAGGTAACACTCGTATTTCCTAACAATGATCCTGCTGCTTTCATGGTAGCATTTTATGGCTGCCTGCTTGCGGAAGTTGTCCCCGTCCCTATTGAAGTGCCACTTACAAGAAAGGTAGGGAACTGAATTTCTTCTCTATACTGCATTTTAAAACTTGAGTCAGAACAAATCACAACTGAACATAGCTTATGAGTACATTTTTTGTGGTTAACTAGCTCGGAATCTGAGGATACAAAGATAGTGCTGTGTGGTGAGTTATATGTTCTTTCTTTTCTGTGATGGAAAATCTGAAGATGTGCTTGCAATTTCAGCAAATGCAGGTCCGTCTGGAGAAGGAGAGGAAAATTTTCCAAGAAAACAACTCTGCCAGTCCTAGATGGATTATCTTTGTAGCCTCTCAAATCATTCTGGTGTTGGCCACTGACAACGAATCATTGGCAACAACTGCTGATTTTCCACCTGTCCCTGCAATCCAAGCTATGCTATAATGCCACTAGAGCTGATTATGCTACTTCAAAGCAGTTATGGAAATGCCTTCCCTTGTATCCATATGTGCATATGTATCCCGAAGCTTCTGTCGCCACAATCATCTCTGCCAAGGGTGGCACTTGAACAAATTAAGTTTGGGAATTCTTGACATAGGCCATACATTCATAGAGAAAACTGACCATTGCTCATCAAAAGCCTTTCACATTCAGTGTTGGTTCAGAGATTCAATCCTGTATCCTAGGAAGTGTTAGTAGACAGATACAGCAGTTCCAGCCAGAAAGAATGCCTGGGGGCAGTGAGGGGAGGGGGCTCAGTGGTGTAGGTGAGCCACAGCTGTGAAGCTTACACTGATGCTGCTGAACTTGCATTTTTTTCTGAGGATGTATGCCTTGAAGGCTATAAATACAGCAAAATGTATTTATTAATTACAAGTTGTTTTTGTCATATCCCCTTAATTTTACCCTGGCTATCTGCAATGCCTGTTGTAAGGTTCTCCCAAATATCCCCTTATGTAATCCCTTTTTTTTTTTAGCTAGCACTAATAATGCGTTACTCTAATTATTTGGTCTGAAATTGTCCAGACAGTGTGTTCTTTAATCGTTACAATCTTTCTTTTTTAAACTAAACTCTTTTGGAAGTTGCTGAGTGAAGCCATGAGGTGTTTCCTAGGAAAGGGCTGGGGAAATGTATTGCTTTGCTCACATTTTCAATTTTTCAATTGCCAAGGGCTTTTCTTTGAAAGACTCCGGTGTCACAGCACCCTGGAGCAGAAGCTCCAGTCTGTGTTTCATGGATGGGTACCCTGCCTTTCAAACGAAAAGCCATGAAAACAAGCATCTAAGCCCTTGTAAAGGCTTTGCAGTTTGCACAGCTCACATAGCAATTTAACAGCTAAAAATACCTGGAGAGTCCTAACTGAACATGTTTGAACCTTCCTCATCTCTGAGAAGCTGAGTTGATCTCGTAATTTCTCCATTATGTTCACACATGCCCTGGCCAACATCTGTGGTGGGCCCTTGCCATGGTGTAACCAGAAGCTGGCAGGGAGAGAAGAGCTGGCAGGGAGAGAAGGTGGTAGCTGGAGGAAGGGACAGTTTGCTGAACTGGTGAAGCAGTAGGGAGAGATGGGGGAAAGTCAGTGGATCAGACAACAAAAGGCCTGAGCAGATCTGAGAGTAGCTAAGCAGAAGGAAGGACACTGGGAACCGAGGGAAAGAGGAGACAGGAGGTGCCCCAGCTTAACAGGCTAAGACTGGAGGAAACATACAGGTGAGCTAGAAAGGCCATGCAAGGTGAGAGAATGGGATCTCAACTAGTCTACCTGCTTTGGGGAATAGGGTTGTGATATATTATTTGTAAAATAATTGTATTTGAGAGCACTGAAATGTGGACATGACTATAGAATGAGGATAATGATTTTGGTAGAAGTACAGTGCATTTGCATCAGGCTATCACCATGCTTTCACTCATGAGTGCAGTACCTTTAGTTTGAGGCAGTTGCATAACATGGTGCAATATTTCAATATAAAACAGATATTTCAAATGCATCAACAAAAAAAGGCGACCAGACTATGTGCATTTTAAGATCATACAGTGCTCACATGGGTAAGTCTGCTCTCATTCTACAAAAAAAAAGAAGAAACATGGCTTTGAGGGATAAAATCCTAATACGTCTTTCCCTGTTACTATTTTCTGAGGTTTAATGACATTTTAAAGTACATGGATAGGTGTAAATTTGATTTATTTTGGAACATCTGATACCACATCCATCCAGTAAACTATAAAATCCAGCTGTCCGAGTAAATATATCAGATTAATAACTTACCCTAATTTCGCTGAACCTCTTGGGTGGTTTTTTTTAATAAATATGTGTGTCTATATGGATATATAAATATACACTTACACGTGCATATATGTATATTTATATAAAGGGATATCTACAGACTTAGACTGTTTAACTACTGCCAAGATCATTCCATAATGTTTAAATATCAAATTAATAAAACAATAACAAAGATGTCAGTGGCACAGTTAAAAAAGCAACATGATTTATGATCTATAATTAAAACTATGCAATCTCACAACATATACTAATGCAAATATTTTTGCATTTGTTTATATGGAATGGGAACTGGAGTGGAAACAATGAGATGAAAACCGTGTTCTGAGTAGACCCAGAAGGAATACCTCTACTTAGTCAAACGGCAGTGGATTGCTTCTGGCATCCGTGGGAAGATGTCATTTGTGTCATCACACAATGGTCTAGACTGTTCTTTTATGGTTTCCCATTATTTGTTCTCTTTTCTACATGCTTTAGTACGTTCTGGCAGTGGATGTTTTTTGGTTTGCTTTTTGGAAGACAGAAATGTGAACTAACGAATAGACCGACAATTATATTGTAGGCTAATACAGATTTACAGAATAATAAGCTGATACAGGATGAGCTATTTCAGGAAGTTATATTATAAGCACATTTTTAATATTAAAAATCTGTATTAGCAGCTTTAATACTGTTCTGCGTTTTCATAAAGAAGAGTTTTTCACAGCTCTGTGCAAATTTTTTGTGCCTGGCAGTTTAAAATTGAGCAGTAATGTTTGCAGCCAGATAGCCTTTTGGCTTACATATTACTCTGAAGACATCTGTATCCATATGGAAGTAAAGGCTTTTGCTTTACCAGCCCATAGATTTTGTATGCTATTTTTAAAAGATTTTGGCAGGGTGCTTTTCCAGTTCATTATTACCTGAGGGTCCACCTCTCCTTGCTCTTTCCTTCTGTATCCCACCTTTGTGTTGACAGAATACCTAGAATTAGTTGTACTTCCCCCAGGGACTTCAAGAGACTTGTCTGACATGGCATCTGGGATGGATTGCCTGAATACCTGGCAACCACACAGCATTCTCCAGTTTAGTTTTATTCCCAGACTGCTTTCTGGTGTTCAGCAAAGACCTGGAAATTGTCATTCACGTCAGCATGGTTTTGGCTTTTTAGACTTGGAAAATCAGATCTAAAATTAAAAACTGAAATCCCAGGCTTTTTTTATGAAGTACATCAAAACTAACTCTTTATTCTAGAAGCAGCAGTCAGGGGTTCCACAGTCATTGTAACAATAGAACAAACACCATGTTTTATTTCTTCTTTCCCTGCATTAATACCCCTGAAATCCCTATATCATGAACACTCCCCAAAATTTTTGTAATTTATCCTCATCCCTCGGATTATGGGATTCATTCTTTCAGAACAGTGTCGGTCTCTCCAGATATTTTATGTTTCCCAAACATTAGCAAACAGTATGTTCTATGCAGCATCTCTTCCTTCAGATCTGCCACTTCTGTTAATCTTGTCTGAAGCTGGCGTTTTACAAATTGTTCCATTGTATGTGTGATATGATGTGGATTGCAAACTATGTATCATAGAATGTGCCATCAAAGTAGATGATGGGGAATTTTTGACATGTCAAGTACTAGTTCAAATAGCGACTTATTTCCCTTATGAAAAGATTTTAAAAGATATTTTTGATTTCTTTTTCTTTAGATTTTTTAGGTTAATGTTTTTTTCCATTTGATGGGCACCATGAAAATTATTATTATTCTGCTCTGATACAGTCAGGGGAGCTAATCAGTTTTAATCTTAAAATAACATTTTTGTCCTCCAAGCACATTCATAGTTATGCTCAATCACATGCTGTGAACATACGAACAAAGCAATCCCACATAGATCTTTGTGGCCTCCTTATCATAGGTGGTGAGTATTTGTAGCAGGGTATGACATGAAAGCATGTTTCTCAGTCAAAACACTATTTCCTAGCCTGTTAGGTTTAATGCTCTGTGTGCTTCCAGAAGGCATTTCTGTGCTCTTCCAGATGCTGGCTCTGACAGTGATTGGAAGAATGTGCCTGTGTATTGTCATAGGAAAATCTGGAGATACCCACTCCAGGACACTTGGGTTTTTTAAAGGATGCTTCATACAGGGTAAAAACTGCTTTTCAGGAACTGTTTTTATTAAATCCTGAGAAGTTAGATTATTAAAGATTTAACAGTAGCCAGAGAGATATATCTCTTTAAAGACAGTGACACTGATACAGTCTTGTCTTCCATTTGAAGGCAGAACTTCAGTATTCCAAAGGAAATACACCTTGACACCTTCCCTAGTGTTTCAGGACCTGAGATAAAATGAACTTTGTTTCCTCTCAGCTTTAGTCATCGGGCTCTAGCGTGCCAGAAACACTGGAGCTGTACATACTTTTGAACATCTTTTGACAATGCATCTCTTTCTCCACTGGATTTAAAATATGCATAAAATGTTACATATTTTCTTTTCGGTGACATAGTCTTTCAGTCCCTCCAGAGAGTACAAGTTCCCTCAGTGCCACATGAGCTCCTGGTGCACACCGCTGGACCCCTGTAAGCCCTCTGCCCATCCTTCCCTCTTCATACACTTTGGCAGCTGGGCACTGAGCAGAGGTCTTTGCTCAGCTGGACACAGTGAATCTCAGACCCTTTAATGCCTATGTTTTCAAGTTTAGGAAATGGTAGTTTCCTAGATAGCATATCACATTTCATGAAGTGTCCTCTGCCAAAAATAACTGTTGTCTTGCTTTCATTAAGACTTCTGGACATTAAGACTGCTCATAGTTCCAGATTTCACATGCAAATTACAGCCATATAGTAAAGCTCTGTCTGAGGAGACAGCTGATTTCTTCATCTTAAAGCTGGTTATGAAGATTATATCTGCTTTGTGTTTAATTTTTATTAAGGTCTTTGATATTTGTGTTTTAAAAGTAGAGGGTTTCCTTGATGCCTTTTCACTTTTGGTTCAGAACTGGTGATGCTTGGCCTTTACGTCTGATGGTTGTCCTATTTGTTCTTTACCAGCAAATTTTTGTTAGGATGAGGGCAAATGGAGCTCAAATAAGCATTGGAACAGAAAACAAGATTAGCTCAGTCTGCGATGCTTCGCCATATAATTCTCAGTTTGAAGGCAGTCTGGGATTTGCAAGTGGGCAGGAGTAACCTTTATCAGGCCAACCTTTGCACGGGCTGTCTCTGTCTTCCTCCATTATTAGATAAGGACATGCACTCTCACTCACGGAGAAAGGATCATAATTGTTTTGCTTCACACAGATACTCTCACAAAGCATTATAGAAATGACATTAACAGCATGCTGAAATGCAACCACACATGGGATTTTTTTATCCTGACAATGAATTATCACTCCCTGCAGCAGGAAGAAGACAATTTGCCTCTGGGTACTGGCGAAAACTTTTAGGGAACCTTTAATAAAAGTCTTCAGAGAACCTTGAATGGCTACCTACAGCAGAGAGGATTTCTGGCTCGCTTCATCTGAAAGATTTGATCTCTCTAGGTGTGCGCAGACATAGTCTAAAGCTATGCAGACCTTAGTTTTCGTACCCCAGCAAGTGCTGTGCCTTCAAGAAATGTAAAATGATAGTTCCAAAGTCAGCAATTGGTCTCAAACCTCATGCTACAATACCTCACCTCTGTCTTGTGCCTTCCACCTGCATTGCGTGTCATTTCAAACTGTGAATTGTGGTGGATTTGACAATGAGCGTCGCTGGCAAGTCTCTCCCCATCTGCAGTTGGGACTGCGTTGGTTGAGTTGTTTCACCTGGTCTCCACTGGCTCCCTGAGGTTTTTTCCTACCCCCACAAAATACAGCAAAAGGAAGTGTTTGTGGCAAGTGAGGGCTTGCCAAAGTAATGGATTAGCATAAATTACCAAAATAGCAAATAACACTGCTGACAAAACAGTGTGTGCTGAAAATTTATTCGCTTTACGGTCAAAAGAGTGATTTTATTTAAGGGGGGAGGAGGATTTTGGGTTTTTTGGCAGCAGATGATTTGGTTTCTTTTTCTTTTCTGCTTACAAAGCAATTTTCAGCATTGCAGACATTCATTTTACATTACTCAGAAGGGGTGCTGATAGCTTGTCTCTGAAGACTGAAATAATCAACGCCTTTAAAGTCAGTAGTCTTTTTTCCGGCGCACATGGAAGCTTTGACTGCTTCATGCAAATAACTGCATTTTCAACTCAGACTTCATTTTCCAAACTTAAAAGTTATACCCAAGGTCCTCATTGCTCTGGACCTGTCATGCTGAGGTATGAGGAACAACAAAAACTATAGTGTTTACATGCTTGTGTAGGTTCAGCTGTGGTGCGTCTGTGGGATGTGTAGGGCTCTCAGCTTGTGATAGTTTCAGATCTTCCACCTCCTGGCTGTCAGTCCAGCAGCTCAACACCTCTGGAGTAGTTAGAAACAATTGCTTCTGTGAGGCAGCAGGTATCACGGGGCACCTGAATGAGACAAGGGATGTTGACCCCTTCATGTCTCTGTTCTATGCAGTCCTTTCTGCTTCTAAGTCAACATAAAGCCACCAGAAGTAGGCAGGAGGCGGTGATAACTAGTTAGGAGGTGTGAGACTGAGACAGAAAGTGGGGATGATGGACACAGACTAGCAGACTGCCAGAAATCTTCGTTGTGTTTACACAGTAAAATCCTCAGCTGGAGTTCCTATGGCCATTGAGAACAGTGTCTGTCACAGTACTTCTACTTCAGCAACTTGGTTTACTTTTTTCTTGCAAGGCAAGACTTAGTGTGGACACCAAGGGCATAGCATTGGATTTGAAAGTCTGTAAAACACTGGTTATTGTCCACGCACGGTGAAATTCTTCCAGTCTCCTATAGTAGTATTGCCTCACATAATTGTTTAGGCATGTTGTCCTTTCAAATTAATGAATTAACTATACAGAAAAAAATGAGGTGAAGATTTTAATGCTGTTTGAGATGGGGTTGTCCTGATGTAAACCAGTCTGATATTAGAATCTGTGACGTGTGAGTAGATGGTATTACGTAATCTGTACATGATTCTGCTTGCGAGTGAACTTCTACAAATGAATGAATAATATTTATGTGGACATGCTCTAAACCGGTTGATACGGCACTAAGTGGAAGCATAGTCATTCTTTCTTGTGGTATCTGATAAACCCAAGCTGTTAATAGAAGTTCCCTTTTCCTTTGCTCGGTTTTGCTATGAGAAGATCTTGACAGATCATTTCTCAACTGATGCATCCCCCCGAGCTGTGATACGCTGATGCTTCAAGGTCCACACTTTCTACTGGTTTACGTATGTTAGATTTCTTAATGGAATTTATTAGTCAGTTTCTGCTTGTAAAGTCCTGCTTTAAATTGGATTTGGTTGCTTGGGAATTGGCATTATCTCGGTACAGTGGTGAAACAGTTTACTAGAAGACTTTTATATGTCATACAGTTACAACAACACTTTATTTTTAATTTAAAATTGCAATTGATACAGTTGCTGCACTCAATTATGAAATGTATATGCAGTATTGTTTTTTAATTGGTAGTTAGAAACTCATATATATCCATACATTGGTAACCATTTTTTAGATTAAATTTAGTGGGAAATTTTGGGTAATGGTAGTATGGATCTGATATTTTAAGAAACTGGTGACCTCCCTTTATACATGATAGAGTAGCAGGTCTTGGAGTCTGTGTCTTGCCCGGGGAGTGATGTTCTTCATGGAGCACTCGAGCCCTCATCTTCCTGTCATTCCTTCTGAGGGACCTCCAAGAAGAACCATCACTCCCGCACTGTCCGGGCACCCACATTTCCTTCCTTTGAGCACACTCCGAGAGTCTCATCCTAATGTGGAACCAGGATCCAGTCTTGCTAAGCACTTGTCCCAGGGGTTTGACAACATACATACATATGGACCAGCTAACACAAGAGTCAATGAGAACAGTAACGCTTGGCAAAGCCCTTTTTGTCCTGGAAGCCCCACTGGTGCAGGCATGTTGGGGTCAACAATATGCTCCCCCAAATGTTGTTCATGGACACACCAGTAT